>NC_136414.1:37290000-37905000 GCF_051521515.1 Lactuca serriola | reverse complement strand
AGCGATGTAATTGTGATAGAATGGAGGGACACTCTCATAACTATTCCTACTTGTTTCTGGTCCTTCCATTGCATTTGATGTTCAATTATTGTTGCAACTCTTTCACTTGACACATTGAATTTCCTAAAGTTAAAATCAACATTTGCAAAACGAGTCTTCAATGTGTCAAGTTCAGCAGTTACAACATCAAAATCCTTTTTAAGATATCTATAGTGAACACACATGTCACTATATTCTGTCTGTAATTTCTTATAGTCATTTGTCTTGGCCTCTTATTGATCTTTTAATGGTTTATGGCCTTTTCTAAGTTGGTATCCCTCATACTTGAGTTCCTCAATCTCTCTACGCATCAAATCGGCCTGTTCACGTAAAAATTTGATAGTTTGAAAACAAGATTCAGAACAAGTGTTTTCACTGACCTCTGGCTTTTCAAGCTCTATCGTAGTTTGAACCAAGAATGCAAATTGGAGTGCCATCATTTCCGCCTCCAGATCCATATCAGCTTTCATTCTGCTATGTCATTGATCTGGGCAAGATGCGCATTTTCAGGTCCCGAGATGTTTAGAGCCTGAATTTGGTCGTCCCAGTCAAATGAATAAGCCACCACTGCAAGATTTGCGGTCTGATTGTTGATGGTGGCTCCCCTGCTGTTACCTACTGGCACCATTGTTCTTTCATTGTTCTCTCTCACCTATCAGGCTTAGGGCAGTCTCTGGCAAAATTGCCAGGTTTATAGCAGTTAAAGCATCGGAGTTTGCTTTATTGAACCCACCTTCTTCTCTGAATTCATTCCCCAATTATTTTTACCTGTCTTTTTGGAGAACTGTTTGGCTCTGAACACCGCCATAGCAATTTGCCATGTTATGTCCATCTCTTCAACATCTACGGGATGAATTTGATCCAAATCAGCAAATGACAGTTGAGGAGGTAGCTCACCAGCCACAAAAGCATCATAACAGTTGACAAGACTGGTTGCAAGGGACAAATTTTCGTCATTTTCTTTGGGATCATGAGTTGGAGCAGGAACTGGAGTAGGTGTCTTGGAAGAAGAAGCAACTTGTGAATAGGATACTGGAGATTGAACACTTTGCATGGATGGAATGTCATAGGATTATGGTTGAGGAGCAACAAATGGTTGAACTTGAGGATTGGTGAAGGATGAGAAAGAATATTTGGATTGAATTCCGAGATTAGAAGAGGAGTATGAGTTAACGTGATTGATCTCTCTTTGCTTGTCATCCATATCACAAGCTTTAATGATGGCCATGATTTCAGCCAAACTAAGTCGATTAAGATCTTTTGTTTTGTTGATAACAACAACATTTATATCCCACGCCTTTGGGAGAGCGTTAAGCAACTTTTTGTTGATTTCTGATCTTAGCACTGAGATACCGGCTAAACTCATCTCAGTGGTGAGTGTGATAAAACGCTGTAGTTGAACTTCCAAAGTTTCTCCAAGAATGTGACTAAACATATTATATTTCTGTCGCAGCATGTCTTGACGACTTTGTTTCATATCCTCATTTCCTTCGTACACTTCTATCAAAGATTCCCACAGAGCTTTTGCTAATGTGTATTCCCGAAAACCCTGGGGAATTCCTAGAGAAAGAGTCATAGTAAGTGTAGCAAGTGCTTTCTCTTACTGTTCAAATTTGTCAAAATCTTCATCAGTATACTCCTCAACATTCTTATCAATAATTGTTCCATTCTCAAGTGTTGTTGTAATTCTGATAGGCCCTTTTAAGATGCATCTCCAAATTTTGAAATCTTTCATCTTGATATATTTTTCCATCCGATACTTCCATTTTGGGAAACTTTCGGCAGATACCAGACGAGGAATACATGTGGCTGTTCCCATTATAGGATCCAGTTCATGAAGAATTGTTGAGTTTTGTGAATCCATTTTTTTGTTTTTGATTTTTTTTTTAATCTTCTTAATTAATGGAAATGTAAAAGAAAATTAAAGATTAAGGCAATAGAAGAGTTTGCGGCCGTAAACTAGATTACGGTTAAGTGGTTTACAATCAATTAATCATTTCTGATCCTTGAAGATTAACTATTTACGGCTTCTGAAGATTAGTTGTTTGTGGCTATTGAAGATCAAGCGATTACGGCTGTGTATGGAGTTTACGGTCATACTCCCTTCAATATCTCTAACCATAAACTCCCAAAAATGATGAAAACAACAGTTTTTCAAGCAGATTTTAATTCCCTTAGCTGTGAAAACACGATCGAATGTAGAACCAAGCCTTGAAGAATGAAGAAATTGAAGATCCTTTCAACCATAAACACCACTAAAGTTTGTTTCGACACCAGATTTTCTATAATACCAATTGTAAGGTCCCAATTAAGTGAATCAAACCGTTATCAAAACAAACAATAACAAGAATGAGTAGAAGAATAAGATAATCAAGCAATGCACACGTTTATTCACAAAACGTCTGGTACACCTTGAAGAACACACACACTGACCGTAAACTCTATTGTTATGTCACTCTGATAGACTCTGACACATACTATTTATTGGGATTGACTGGCCGTAAACAAGTTCACGACCGTAAACCCGTTTACGGCCGTGAACACCAACTCTGCCAAAAACACACATCAACAAATTACAAACACTTCCAACATGACCAAGACCCTACCAAGACTTATATAGATGATTGCCGAGCCCAAACCACAAATCTATGGCCAATCACTTTCCTTAGCGGCTTAGCCCTTCAATTCATAACAAGTTAGTTATTTATTTTTTATTGTTTATTCGACCTGACTCGTGCCTGTAACTAGTTTTTGATCAGGTTCACTTAAATAGTAAACCACATGGTTTTACGTTCTAAACTCGCCACTAGTGTATGGGATGAAGGTCAAATTCATGTACATGTCAAAACATATGAGATGGTACCATGTTGTCAGGAGTGGGAAGGTAGGTAATTTGGTACGATCAAACCATAATTTAAATTGTCTCGTCAAATGAGATGTGAGGAGAGAGAATGAATTTGCACGATAATAGGTCAAAACATGGATACCCACAATGTACATGAATACCCACAATGTTTGGATGGGTAGACAAGGAAAACATATGGACTTGTACGGTGAGAGTTTATGTGGAATGGGGATCCGGATGTGTAGGTAGCAAAGACATCTGAAAACACGTACGAAGACGGAAGTAAGTGGGGTAAGGGGAAGAAAGTGAATAATTAATTTGGAGGGCTTTGTTGTAATACACTTCGTCCGTTGCATTGACCTAACCTTATGCAAAGCAAATGATAGTGCACTTTTCTTAACGTCCCATTAGGGGACATTGTTTGTGATTAGTAATCTTGGTGCTTTCAACCCATAGATTTGGAACCACCACTATAAATTAGCAAATAGAATACGCCTAATAGATTACGGTTACACAAGAATCCATATTATATTAGGGATACAGTATTGTTCACAAACAAAAACCGTACTCTTCTAAGTTTTTATTGAGAAAATCAAATAGAATATTGTCATTCGTTACTAACCTGACTTCATTTACATACATAGAATACGATTATCTCAAAAGAAATGAACATCATTAGACCTATTATAAAAACACATTAAAAAAGCAATTTTTCGACAATTAATGACTTTTTTACTGACAAGTAAACATATATTATGATTAGATAATAAGAGAGAAATTCATCTATGGCTCAATAAATGGTTAAATATCTCTAATCTTAAAATATTATTTATACACCCTAAATAAACAAACAATTAAATAACATAGTTGACAAAAGCATTTTTAATACCTTTTAAAATCATTTTAAATTCTTTAAACTTCATAAGAGTAAATTACAGTTTTGGTCCTTGTGGTTTGGTCAGATTCGCACTTTCAGTCCATCCTTTGAAATTTTAACAAGATGCATATCTGTAGTTTAAAGAAATTACACTGCACATCCTTAGTCCATTTTAAAAGACCATTTTACCCTTACTTCTATATTTTTGTTTTTCTTTTATATATATATATATATATATATATATATATATATATATATATATATATATTATTGTTTTAGTTTTTTTATATATTTTTGCTTACATTTTATTTTATTATTTAGATTTTATTTGACATTTTCAAATATATTGTTTAATCTTTTTTTTTTTTTATCATTTTGTTCGTTTATATTTTTTGATGTTTTTTTAAATATTTTTTTTTGTTTTTTGACGTGTTGTTTGAATACATTTTAGTTTTTTTTGGTATTTCGTTTGTTTATATTTTTTAAAATATATTTTGTAAAAATGTTCGTTAAATGTGAATTTTATTAACATGGATTAGGTATAAAATTATTTTTCTTAATAGGAGTAATAGATAGGCTAACCAAAATTCGAAAATGGGTTCCAAGTTATATAATGGCTAATTGGAAACCATATAAATTAGAAACGAACAAAATTTCTAAAATTAAAAAAATGAACTCGAAAACATTAACACTTGTGTTTGAGTTATATCAATTCTGATTAGCATTTGTCATTCGGAACAAAATATAAAAAAGTTTCTAAAACTAAAAAATTAACTCGAAGCCATTTTAAAAAGCATTACAAAAATAAAAAAAAAAACGAAAGATCGAAAAAACATTAAAAAATGTATATTCAAACAAAACATCAAAAATTACTTATTAAAAAAAACGTTAAAAAAATGTTAACTAACAAAATATAAAAAACATTAAAAAATATATTCGAATAAAATTTCAAAAAAACATAAATCATAAAACTTAAAACAACTAACATAAAATGTTGCAACAAATATAAAAAAATTAAACACACACACACACACACACACATATATATATATATATATATATATATATATATATATATATAATAAAAACAAAAATATAAAAGTAAGGGTAAAATAGACTTTTTAAATGGACTGAGGATGTGTAATGCAATTTCTTTAAGCCATGGGGATGCATTTTGTAAAATTTTCAGTGGTTGGAATGAAAATGTGAATATAACCAAACCATAAGTACCAAAACTATAATTTACTCGATTAATAAACAAATATTATAGTACTCTTCAACAGGCCTGACAAGCGTGTCGTGTTCAGGTTGGCGGGTTGGCGGGTCAAAGTATACCAACCCGAACACGACTCATTTAACTATACAGGTCACGGGTTGGTCGGTTTGGAATATAAACTCATATATGACCCGTTAACCTACTTATTTATAGGGTTCACAGGTTGGCGGGTTCGTGAGTTAGATTTGGATTTGTGGGGTCAGATTTGTGTTTATTTTCCCGTGGGTTGGATCGCAGCAAATCAATTGCCTACTGCATTTTGTGTTCATCGTTCACGTTTAGGCGTTGACGTCGTTCGATAATGATTCAATCATTCATGTCACCATTCTTCATGAGATCATTCTGTCATTCATAACAGAGGAGAGTGAGAGAGGGCTTATTCGCTTATTCGATTTTGTTTGTGAGATACTATGATTATTTAGGGCAAACACCAAATGGTCAACAGTATCGGGTATCGTATCCTAGTATAAAGTATAACATGTATAGTGTATAATACTTTATACATTTAAAATATATATATATATATATATATATATATATATATATATATATATATATTTTTATTAAAATTCGAAATGGGTTGGTGGGTCAGCCCATATATTTTTTAGAAACCCATATATGACGTGTTTAACAAACGGGTTGATGGGTTGAAAAACTCAACCCAAACTCTTTTATTTCGTGTTGTGTCGTGGGTCGTGTTGAGAATTGTCAAGCCTACCATTCAATTAAACAGTACGACCTCATCTCCCTCATGCACACAATCGATTATAAAGAATTCACCCTAGCTTTGTCGATTGAGTCAGTTGTACACTGCTCCGACGTTGTCGTTGCTCTCCCCAACATTGATGTTGTCGTCGATTTCATCCACTTTAACTGCCTCGAGGTTAATTTATTCTCTCAAATTGATTTCATTCCCCAAATGTACTGATTATACAATTCATGCTTGGTTTCTTGGTGTGGCTTCGCCTATTTCGTTCTGAATATACCTCATTAACATGAATTCAATATGTTTCACTTGAAGATATCATATTTAAGAATCTTGTTAAGTCTTATAATGGTCCATAATGGATAAAACAAGTTCAGTATTCGTCTTTCTTCAATGTTATGATCTACTTTATCACATAGTTTCCAAGACCTTCTTTGAATTTAATGTATGAACTCTTACACAACTCAATTATGGGTGTTTTCTTAAGTTGGTTCCATCCGAAGCATCTAGTAGTCTATTCAAAAGTTAAAGTTTTTTCTTTTTTAATTTCAACGTGATGTTCTGATATTGATACCTTCGAATAGTTTATTGATGTTTACCTAAATGTGAACCCATCCAATATGTTATAAATAATGAACTATTTAATAGTTAATGAATCCAAATTAAAATAGTAAATGACTATTAAGAAAAGTTCTATTGATTCTTTTTAGGACTTAGTTCAAACAGAATTAATCCGTTCAGAACCATGCGTAATCGACATAACACATGGCCGGTTCTTCTATGCATCTACAATCTTCCACAATGGTTATGCATGAAACAAAAATATATCATGATGACTTTGCTCATTTAAGGTCTAAAGCAACCTGGGAACGATATTGATGTGTATTTGGCTCCATTAATTGACGATATGAAGGAATTGTGGAACTTAGGCGTAGAAGTATATCTAACGCCTGTGTTTCCGGACTTGCCATTTTTAGCAATGTAATGGTCTAGGTTAACCTTTGTAACCCGTTTTGAAATAATAAGATTGTATTATTTGAGTATTATGTGTTTTGTGCTTAATTGCTTAATTATGTGGTTTGATTAATTAAGAATAAAAATAAGCGTCAAAATTTAAGTGTAAAATAAACTTGATATCTTTGGTTAATGTTGTAGTAGTTGAAACGAGGTTTCCGAATATATATAGAACGCCCAAATCTGACTTCGTATGAGGAAGTTATGATTTAGCGAAGTTTCGGCTTAGCAGTATGCAGCCTGTTATACTCGATTTGAGATCGAGGGGTTTTTAGCCGAAGCAATCTAAACGAGGATCGAAGGTCTTATTGTTGGTATCGAAGCGATGAAAAGTTAGGCGAGAACGGACGTCAAACGAAGAAGTTATGAATTTATAACGAAGTTTTTCTGTCCCGGCCTATTAAAAATAAATAATAAAAATAAAGTTAAAATTAGCCAACGGAGTCTAAACGAAAGTTGTAGAGCGTAGTCTCACCTTCGCGTGGATATAAAGAACGTCGAAAACGGAGTTCGTATGAAGACGATATGAATTTCCGAAGTTTATTAAATAATTTATATTTAAATTTAATCTTTAATTCCGATATTATCCGAGGACAATCATCGGAGTCATCCGAACTACGCCCCACGTACACCGAGGAATGTCAACACTCACACTCGAGGACTTCGGATGACGAACGCAGTGATGATTTCGGAGCAGTACGCCCCGCGTACTCTGAGGCTCCGGCCTCCTATAAATAGGATGCGAGGGCAACCGACTCCTTTGCTATTTTTCTCTCTTCTCTCTACCTTTTTGCATCGATTTGCGTGCCAGAAATACCCCGAAGCCCCGGTATTATTCTCAAGCCCCAAAGCAAGTCCCGAGATCCCGAGAAGTGCGGTTCCCGAGCCGAAGCTCTGCCCGCGAGAAGTTCGATTTTTGTGAAGATCTTCCAGATCTGCTGAGGATTACTACTTCTGCAATTCGTAGTGGTGTCCGATCATCTTATGATCAAGTGAGTGTATACTAACTTTCATAAACACGATAATAATACAAGTATGGTTCGAGTGTATTAAGTATATTGTTGTTTATAGGTGTGAGTGTGTTGTCACTTTCTTCTAACGCATAATTATGAAGTATTTTATACGAAATACGTGTTATGTGTATATTTTGTGTTATATGTGTGAATGTATATTCACTCTCTTCTATCTCATAGATCTGATTTGTTTTCTATGAAATATGTGTTATGTGTGTGTGCCTCATCTGTTATGTGGAATATGTATTGATCAAAGCATGCTATACAGGTTTTTATCTATGTATAAAAATGTATATTTTTATCTACTAATATGTTGGGTAGAACATGGGTAGATAGTTGGTGTGTAATAAACAGATGAGAGGCCTCGTTGTTGTTTTGATTCAGTCATCTAGCTGAGTTTAGATGACGACCACAGACTTTTCTAGACAGTCTTGTGGAACATTAGCAGGTTCGCCACCTGTAGGTGTTAATGAACTTGGGTGTTCATTCGCTGTACTCCATCCCCCTCATGGTTGCCTTACTTGACTTATATTGTTGAGGAACCCCTGAAGCATGTGTTGTCGCCTCGATGAAATATTCTTAGACTAGGTCCCTTATGTTAGTTGTCTCTGGGACATAAAGTGAGAATAACGGGAATGGGTAATTGGGTTATTGTTGGTTGGTGGAAATTAAATTTAATTATTTATTGTGGGTTGAAAACCCTATATGCTCACCAGGCTCCCAAGCCTGACCCACTCAGTTTTATTTGTATTACAGGAAGTGGTGCGAGGGCATAAGATGGATGAACCATCAAGTTGTTTTGTTTACAAGTCTGTATATGTGTATATTTGTTGAATGACTTGTAATGTTATCGTTTATGCTTATTGGTCTGTATCGGAACATGACACCTCGAGTTTTGATTATATAAGGAAAATACATTTCTTTTATGAAATGCTTTGGTAAACATTGTTTTATCATGTTTTGTTTTTGGGAACAAATTCCGCAACTCTTTCAAATCAAAAGGATTTACTCTGAAATTATTTTAAAAGCATAAATGAAAATCGGTCTTTTCTGGCCGAGATTTTGGGGATGTCACAGTTGGTATTAGAGCATTAGTTTAAGCGAACTAGGAATTTGTAGGATTTCTAGACTTAAACTTAGAATGCTAAGTTAAATTTTGAGATGTGTGTCTGTTATATTTTAGACACGAGCACTGGTTTATTTTTAGGAAAGTTGCCTAAAATGCTTTATGTGCTAAATGTTATATGTTGCCATATATGATATTATTTGTTCGGATCTATGGTCTGTTGCCGACCGGATCTAGAAACTTTATGTGTGTAGGATTCTAAGTGTGCGTCTACGATATTAGAACTAGCATGTACACGTTTCGGAGTGATAAGGATGATTCGAATATCTATCGTAAATGAGGATCTAATTTCACCTTATTTGGTGTGTAGATCAAAAATGGTGAGAACAAGAAGTGGAGTTGGAAATGCTGACGAAAACAGGAATCAACCACCAGTGATTGAACAAATACCTGTCGTAGCAGCAACACCTGAGCCAATAACCATGGTTGGTGTGCAAATGATGATTCAGACGATGTTGGATCGTCAGATGGATGAAACTAGACGGTTGCTTCAACAGAATCGTGAAGAACTGTCAATTCGTGTGGAAGAGCCCGAATTAAATGACGGGCACTCGGAAGGTGGAAACTTCAGTGGGTCTGTTGGTCAAGCCAACCCACCGATAGTTAGGCAAGATAACCATGATGGAAGGAATGATGGAATGGGATGCAAGTAAAAGGACTTTCTAACTTGCAAACCATCGACCTTCAATGGAAAGGAGGATCCGATTGGGGTTATGGATTGGATCTCTGAAATGGAGTTAGCCTTCATGACTTGTGGCTGCAGAGGTAAGTTGCAGACTGTCTATGCAGTGCGTCAGTTCCGAGGTGGAGCCGTTCGTTAGTGGAACACTCTAGGGAAGACTTTGAGCCCTAATGAGCCACCGCAATTGTCATGGGCAGAGTTCTTGGCGCAGTTCAAGCGCAAGTTCTGCTCGGCTCAAAATCTATTGGAATTGGAGAACAAGTTTTTGGCATTGACGAAAGGCAGCATGTCAGTTGATGAATACACCAATAACTTCACCGATAAGATGGAGTTTGCCTTGCATATTGTCCTAGACGAGCTGACAAAGGTGGACCGGTATGCGAAAGGATTCCCATGGGAGTACGAGGTGCCAGTACGTCAGGCACATACTCTAGAGGCAGCTATCTAGGCTACCAAGTCTGTTGAGAACATGATTAAAGGGAGAACCACCGACAAGGTTGAGGTTGGTGAGAAAAGAAAGTTTGAGGGAACATCTGGTTCCGGTAAGAAAGGCAAATTTTCGAAATCTGATTCGAAAAAGTTTGGAGGAAAAGGAGGCGAAGCGAAGTGGTGTGATAAGTGTAAGAAAAATCACTTTGGGAAATGTAGCGAGGATGTAACCTGCTACAAGTGTGGTAAGGTTAGACATTTTGCCAATGAATGTACGAACAACAAAAGGATGTGTTTTGGTAGTAATGAAGAGGGGCATATTTTGAAAGACTGTCCGAAGAAGAAGGAGGTAGCTAGGCCCAACATTCCACCAAAGCCGAAGGCGAGAGCCTTCCAGATGACACTTGAGGCTGCGAAAGATGAAGCTGATCTCGCTTCAGGTACCTTTCTCGTAAACGAATTACCTGCTCAAATTTTGTTTGATTCTGGAGCCAACTACTCCTTTATTTCACATGAGTTTGGTAGAAAACTAGCTTTGCCTGTTGATAGACTAGATAATGCTTTATTAGTCGAAGTTGCTAGTGGCAAGTTTGTACCTGTTAGCCATCGTATGAAAAACATCTTAATCGACCTTAATGGGAATAAGTTTCACGAGGAATTATTGCCTATCGAACTTAATGGTTTTGACATCGTGTTGGGAATGGATTGGCTTAGCGCCAATGATGCCGAAATTTTATGCAAGAAGAAGATAGCTAAGGTAAACCCGCCTGGGAAAGATTCGTTTATGGTGTATGGGGACAAACGCAGAGTGAATTCTAGAATCATTTCCCTAATGAAAGCCAGAAAGTGTTTGACCAAGGGATGTACATCATATTTAGCATTCGTGATCGATGCTAAGAAGGAAAAGAAGGTGATGCAGAGTATTCCAGTTGTGTGTGATTATCCGGAAGTATTTCCCGAAGATCTTCCTGGATTACCACCTAATAGACAAGTGGAGTTCAGAATAGACTTGTTACCAGGAACCACGCCAATAGCAAAAGCACCTTATCGATTAGCACCGCCGGAGATGAAGGAGCTGATGATGCAACTTTAGGAGTTATTAGACAAAGGTTTCATTAGACCTATTTCATCGCCCTGGGGAGCTCCGGTGTTATTCGTGAAGAAGAAAGATGGAAGTATGAGAATGTGCATCGATTACAGAGAGCTGAACAAAGCAACAATAAAGAATAGATATCCGTTGCCGAGGATTGATGAACTATTTGATCAATTCCAAGGTTCGAGCTATTTCTCGAAGATCGATCTAAGGTCAGGATATCATCAGCTAAAAGTAAGAGAGCAAGATATCGAGAAGACTGCATTCAGAACTAGATATGGACACTACGAGTTCTTGGTTATGTCGTTTGGACTAACCAATGCTCCAGCAGCATTCATGGATTTGATGAATAGGGTTTGTAACCCGTTCCTTGATAAATCTGTGATAGTGTTCATAGATGACATTCTGATTTACTCGAAAAGCCAAGAGGAGCATGGCAGACACTTACAAGAGGTGTTAGAAGTCTTGAAGAAGGAGAAGTTGTATGCAAAGTTCTCTAAGTGTGATTTTTGGATTCATGAAGTCCAATTCTTGGGTCACGTGGTCAACCAAGAAGGGATAATGGTTGATCCAGCGAAGATCGAAGCTGTGATGAAGTGGGAACAACCGAAAAGTCCCACGGAGATCCGAAGTTTTTTAGGATTAGTCGGATATTACCGAAAGTTTATCCAAGGTTTTTCTACGATCGCTACTCCATTGACAGCTTTGACCCACAAAGGAGCTACTTATGCTTGGAGTGATAAGCATAAAGAAGCATTCGAGAAGTTAAAGAAGAAGCTATGCGAGGCACCGATACTTTCTTTACCCGATGGAGTTGAAGACTTCGCTGTTTATAGCGATGCGTCTGGTGTTGGATTGGGTTGTGTTTTGACCCAAAGAGAAAAGGTGATAGCATATGCGTCTCGGCAGCTGAAGGAGCATGAAAAGAATTACCCGACTCATGATTTGGAGTTGGCAGCGGTAGTTTTCGCTCTGAAAATATGGAGGCATTACCTCTATGGCACGAAGTGCAAACTTTTCACTGATCATAAGAGTCTCCAATATCTATTTAATCAGAAAGAATTGAATATGAGGCAACGACGCTGGTTGGAGTTACTCAAGGACTACGACTGTGAGATACTTTACCATCCCGGTAAAGCTAATGTTGTTGCTGATGCTCTCAGTCGGAAAGTCAATCTTGAAAGGAAAAGGCCAAGAGCATTGAGAATTGAAGTTGTCTCGACCATTGTGGAAAGTATAAAGAAAGCTCAAGAGGAAGCTTCTGAGAAAAATGACCGAATGGAGGAACGTTTGAGTAAAACATTGGTGTTTGGTACAAACGGTCATGGACTGAAGGTATTCGAAGATCCTATTTGGGTACCTAAGTCAGGAGGAATTAGGGATCTTCTGATGGAAGAAGCTCACAAAACCATGTACTCAATTCATCCTGGTAGCACTAAAATGTATAGGGACCTGAAACCCTACTACTGGTGGCCGACGATGAAGCTTGATGTTGCAAAGTATGTGGCCGAGTGTGACTTGTGCGAGAGTCAAGACACAACATCAGAAACCGTACGGGAGTTTAGAACCATTGCTTGTGCCTATGGGTAAATGGGAAGACATTGCTATGGATTTTGTCACTAAACTGCCCAGAATAAAGAATGGTCACGACATGATTTGGGTGGTCGTTTATCGATTCACTAAGAGTGCGCATTTCATAGTAGCCAAGGAGAAATGGTCTATGGAAAAGCTTACGAATTCTTACGTGAAGAAAATTGTGAGGCTTCACGGTGTTCTGTTAACGATTGTATCGGATCGTGATAGCCGTTTCACCTCAAGGTTTTGGAAAAGTCTACAAGAGGAAATGGGTACCAAGTTATGTTTAAGCACAGCTTACCATCCGCAGACTGATGGTCAGAGTGAAAGAACAATAAAAACACTTAAAGATATGCTGAGAGCATGTACCTTGGAATTCCTAGGTAATTGGGATGAACATTTACCATTGGTAGAATTTTCCTACAATAATAGTGAAACGACCCAAAAATCACGACAAAAAAAAAATTCTTTTAAAGCATTACTAAAAATAGATTTATAAACAACGTATCATAAATCAAACATAACTTTTGAGTATTAAATTCAAAACATAATAGCATTATCAGAGTCAAACATTCCCAGGCTAACTGACTATGGTGTGTGCTTTGCAATCTTCCAGAGCTCCTCTTTTGAAAACCGAGTACCTGAAACCAAAACTGAAAACCGTAAGCACGAAGCTTAGTGAGCTCCCCCAATCTACCACATACCACACAAAAACATATAAAGCACATATTGGGCCTTGCCCACTGCATCGGACCGAAGTCCGGACTAACTGGGGCCTTGCCCCCTGCATCGGACTGAAGTCCGGAAACTGACTGGGACCTTGTCCCCTGCATCGGACCGAAGTCCGGGCTAACTGGGGCCTTGCCCCCTGCATCGGACCGAAGTCCGGACTAACTGGGACCTTGTCCCCTGCATCGGACCGAAGTCCGGGCTAACTGGGGCCTTGCCCCCTGCATCGGACCGAAGTCCGGACTAACTGGGACCTTGTCCCCTGCATCGGACCGAAGTCCGGGCTAACTGGGGCCTTTCCCCCTGCATCGGACCGAAGTCCGGGCTAACTGAACAGAACAAAACATAAACATATCAACTAGCATGAACACACGTATACTGCATACTACTTCGGGCCGTAGCCCGGAACACATAACACATAAATCCTGCCTGAGCCACGAAGGCATCAAACATACTAACTACTATATCAGGTCAACATCCGAAAACTACTGCTAGCTAAACGGGCCGGCATTGTGGCCTTAGACCCGTTCCTACTGGAAGGAAGCTCACCTGAACTGCAGAGCCCTTGCCGATAACCTCTGGCTGCTACTCGACAATCCCCTGAACCGCTGCTCCTCTAGCTCTCCGAGCTATCAAAAGCCAATATAACACTTAGTCTGACAGTCAACTAAGTCAACTCTGGCCAAAGTCAACCTTCCAGGTCAACCCTACTCGCCGAGTCTTCATAAAGACTCGCCGAGTTCATAAGCTCAGGGTCTTTCTTATTCGCGACCCGACTCGCCGAGTCAGTCCATGACTCGCCGAGTCCAACTAGTTCTAAGTCCTGCCTGTCCAACTCACTGAGTCACCACCCGACTCACTGATTCGAGTCTCAACTCGAAGGGTTTAGGGTTTCGCGATCTGACTCGCCGAGTCCAAGAACAGACTCGCCGAGTCCATGCCTAACTTCAACCGACTCGACGAGCTGTTCATCCTACTCGTCGAGTTCCTCCTCATCTTCAAGCTACTCGCCGAGTCCACTCGAAGGACTCGCCGAGTCTATCCAGTCTTCAATCCATGCAGTGGCTTTTCGAGCCAAACAGAACTTCCAACTCATAGATCCATACTTCTAGGGCCTATTCCCCACGTAAAGTGGCAATCTTTACGTGTAGATTGAGAGATCTATGCTCAAAACACACTAAACTAGGGTTTATGGCAAACATGCTTCTTCAACATACCAAGGGCTGATACTTTAGGGGATTCAAGACCAAAACCAACATGGATCTGAGGTAGCAACCTCAGATCTGAACCTCCAACTCGAATTGGTTACAAATCATACCAATAATGACCAAAACTCACACATAAGAATAGATCTAGATGCAAAGGGAGTCCAATCAACAGCTTATTACCTCCAATTGATCTGAAATGTCTTCTCAATCTCGGATCTACAGTCCCTTCTTGCACTTCCAAGGCTTTTCTTCCTTCTCCAAGCTTATAGTGCTCTCTTCAATGCAAGATCTAGCTCAAAAACGGATATGGCGGCTAGGGTTGATGTTCTGGGGGTAAAGAGGCACTAAAGGAACCCTAGGAAAGAGAATGAGACGCTTAAATAGTCTCCAACTCCCAGATTTAGGGTTTTCCTCGATCAGACCCAACTCGTCGAGTCTCCTTGGCCGACTCACCGAGTCGGTCGCTTCCACCACAACCCGGATCCCGCTCGGACTCGCCGAGTCCCTCCTTGGACTCGCCGAGTCTCTCCTTAAAATTGAGGTCTTCTTTCTTTTCTTGACTTTCCAAACTTTGGGGTGTTACAACTCTCCCCCACTTAAACTAAACTTCGTCCTCGAAGTTTGCTATGATCAACTGCCTGCGAACTGCCTCCAATTCTTTGTCTGGAAAATCTAACACCCTTTTGTCCGTCACTCCAGCCACTCATCATGCCGATCATTACCGTTGAAACATACTGAATCCTTCTCTTTTCCATAATTTCCTCAACATTACTTCCTCGGACTGAAAATCCTGCTGCCTCCCATCCGCCTACCGGATGCACTGAGACTACTCTGGTCTAACCAATCCCCCTATATCTGAGTTACCGGACTCCCACCGGTCACTACACTCCATCGCAAACTCCTAGTCTCTTCCAGCGACTCCTGAAGATACTTCAATTACCTATAACTGTTCTATCCATCCTGCCGCTCATACTGAAACGATGCTGCTGGAACCAGCTTGCTTATATCCCACCTGATTACTCATCTCCTACTTACTCGAGCCTTCCCTCCTGAATGAAAAGCTACCTGCCTAGCTATCCTTACAAATCACTTATACTCGGCAAAAGGCTCAACTGATCCTGCTGAGAGGGACTTGCCATTTCCAAATCAACCAACTATATCGTCAGCACTTACATTCCAACGCAAATACAATACTGACCCAAAACCCTGAAACCTTCCAAACACTGAACTGACTGAAACACTGAGCTGCCTGAAACACTGAACTGACTGAAACACTGAGCTGCCTGAAACACTGAACTGGCTGAAACACTGAACTCCAACCCAACTGTGGAGTCAATGGACTCCTCACTTAGTCGCTTCCACGACTTCTGAACGAAATCTTCCTCTAGGACTAGTTTCCACTAGTTATCCTGTCACTGTGGCTCTAGCAACCTTCCGATCCAACCGATCGGGTCCATACGTCACATTCTGACATCATCAATTCCACGACTAACAACATGATGACTCCCAGACTGACGGTAGCCCGCAACATACCCGAACCCCAATGGTCCACTGCTACTCTGATCTCATAACTGATGTGACGATCTATAGCCCAAACTGCTGACTTAGCCATAACTGATCCATTTGGGAAATCCGAAATCTAACCCATGGTTTCCCATGTCCTCACTGCTGCACCCGAACTGGTGGGTACAACTGCTTTCCCGCGCCAAACACGCGCTCATGCTACCTACCAATCTGATAAAAGGCTGCAACTACGCTCGCGGACTTACAACTCTCTAATACTATCTGGCTGCTAGTGGATGCTACGGCTACCCCCGCAGACTTACAACACCACTACTACTATCTGACTGCTAGTGAATGCTACGGCTACCCCCGCAGACTTACAACACTACTACTGCCATCTGACTGCTAGCGAATGCTACGGCTACCCCCGCAGACTTACAAAACTACTACTACCTCGAGAACATCCTGACTATCCCTAATCCTGCTAGTGATTCCTCATCCCGATTTCTCAAAAACAGCTCTTAGTCTTCGAATACTACATCAACCTCAACATCTTATATCCTTGATATTCTTAGCGCTTCGTCGAGGAATTCTTCGGCTTGGTTCCCAAACCAACCGCCTACTAATCCGGATACAAGAAGCTATTGTTGGGAATTTTCCAACCTCCCAACTCCTAAATCTACGCAACCTGCATGCTGCCTCAGACAATGGCTACTAATACGAAAACATCTCTTGTTACCCGATCTCAGGATCCTCATTCCGACTCTCATGCGTCCGACAGGTGGTCTTCCAATCCTGGATTCTCAACCAGCTTCTAACCATCTCGATTACATGAACTAACTGCTGGGAAAAGTTCTCGAACTCCAAATTCTGAACTTCTCAATCCATCCCTCACTGAGCTACTACCATTTCTTCTCAGAGGCCGCGCACTCATTCTGAGTCTACGAGACTCTTATCCATGTATACCCGGAGGGTTCTCCCCCACTTCGATCCTGCTTACCCCTTGCTGCTTCACACTCACAAGAGATCCTGATCTTCACTACCATTCCGGAACATCTACTGGGGAACCCAAGCCCGCCAGGTAGGAATTTAACCAATCCATCCCAATCACTAACCACTCCGAACTAGCGAAGCGAACCACATCTCTCTCAACCGTGCTACAGATACTGCATCCTCCGAAACCTTCTCCATAAGAGCACATCCCCTAACTACCAACCAATTATCCGAGGTATGCAAATGGCATATAACATAATCACAAGCAAGCCACACTAAAACACAACACTTATACCACAAATTGATGCAGAACCATAACAATATAATCATGACATAAGCTGACAGAAAAACAAAAGTTACATACCTTCATTACTCAGTGCTGCTCGAATCTCTGCTGAAACCTACCGGAAAACTCGGCTCCGAGCCGTAGGCGCCCTTGCCCGGCCTCGACAACCACTAACGGTACTTGAAGTCCCAAGGGTAGGAGCTGGCACCTGCCCTGTTGGATACAAACTCGGACAGTGGGCCTTCTTGTGGCCCCTCTGACTGCAATGGAAACACAACGGATCAAGTCCCTGGGCGATGGTAACAACACAGTCTCTGCTAAAATGACCAATCTGGCCGCACTTGAAACACCCAGCATCGCCACCACTGCTACGCCTACACACACCCATGTGCGTCCTTCCGCACTTCCTGCACCGACTGCGGTTCTGATAGTTCCTCGTCCTCAAATCCGAACCCTTGGGCCTCTTACCCGAACCTGAGGCTACCTGAGTCTCATCCGCTTTCCTCTTCCTTTCCGACTCCCTGCCCGCCGACTGAGCAGCAGCTGTCTGATCCTGAAGCCTCTCGATCAATCTATCAGTGATCCTCACGACCATGTCGGGCAGATCCTCACGAATGGCTCGCGAAACTTCCTCAACTATCCAATCATCCAAAGGCCTCTCTTGAAGACAGGATGCCCGGCTCACTCCTGTCCCATGATGGCAGAAACTAGAAATGGGATCTCCCTCCCTGATGGATCCCTGAACTCCATAAGATTCGGGGCCTAGACGAGCCCCAAATTTCCCTGAAACTATCCCGGCCTTAAAGGCCTCAAGATGACTGTCCATGAGCTCCACAATGGCCTCTCTAACTGAACCGAAAATCACTGGAGTCTGATCAATGATGTTGCGCATAATCTCTGCGGAAATGAAATCCCTCATCTGATCATCAAGCTGCCCGGCTCTGAAGCCCGAGCCAGACCCCTCCTCGACACCTGAACTGCTAACTGGTATCTCGCGCAACGTCACCATGCTGAAAGTATAACAAAATCCTGATCAATTTACACGCTACTGCTGAGGGATCTCTCACATACTCTACTAGTTCCTTGATTTTGCCTCGGCCCCTCTTGAATCGAATACGGATCCTCTGCTTTCAGTAGTATGGGCCCCTACTACCTTCCACATCTATCCGTACTTTCCTCAAGAGTTACCTCAACTCCACCAAGTCCCTTTTACTCTTCTACTGATCTCTGCTGCTCTCATCCTAGGCTTGCCCTAGGGAACTTCTGACTCTACTCAAACCAGTCCTCAGCTGCTGAAGGCCTCCTTGTAATGCCAATTAGCCACCACTTGAATACCATCACATGTAATGAGGCTCGGATAATCCTTCGAGTAAAAGTCTCGTCCCTACAACGGTTGGACTCAAACGAGAGCTGCGCAGTAGGGCCAAATCCAGCACTCTGAGATTATTCAACCCTGATCACATGTGATGAGACGTATTCACCTAATGGCCAACTCTCATCACTCAGAGTCCCACAAAGCACAAAGCAAGCAGTATTCGGATAAGGGAAACATACTCAGGCAAAACAATCCTCATAACAAGAAACCGCACTAGCATATAATGCTAAGCTCATACTACCAGGCATAACCTAAACAGGCTATCCTACTGTTGTCTACTCAATACTAGCATGCAATTCTCATAAAGCTGAACACATAAAGCAGGCACATAAGGCATCATCCTAGATCCTTAGTCCTATTCTAGCATGCGGTTCTACTGAAGCTGGAACTGAAACTGAAACTGAAACTGATACTGAAACTGATACTGATAATCATAATATAACTTGTATGGGTAAATTGGGAGTACTTACTTGAGCTCGGCTGATTGCATGCACCACACCCTTTTCTCTTTTCAAAACTCTTTTTGCTTTTTCTAAAATTGTTTTCTTTTCTCAAAATTCTTTTGTAATTACGATTTTTCTTTTGAAAACTATATACCACTTCCTTAGTTTGAGTTCAGACACACTCAGGAGTGCGCCCGAATCCCTCAAACCAAGGCTCTGATACCAACTTGAAACGACCCAAAAATCACGACAAAAAAAAAAATCTTTTAAAGCATTACTAAAAATAGATTTATAAACAACGTATCATAAATCAAACATAACTTTTGAGTATTAAATTCAAAACATAATAGCATTATCAGAGTCAAACATTCCCAGGCTAACTGACTATGGTGTGTGCTCTGCAATCTTCCAGAGCTCCTCTTTTGAAAACCGAGTACCTGAAACCAAAACTGAAAACTGTAAGCACGAAGCTTAGTGAGCTCCCCCAATCTACCACATACCACACAAAAACATATAAAGCACATATTGGGCCTTGCCCACTGCATCGGACCGAAGTCCAGACTAACTGGGGCCTTGCCCCCTACATCGGACCGAAGTCCGAAAACTGACTGGGACCTTGTCCCCTGCATCGGACCGAAGTCCGGGCTAACTGGGGCCTTGCCCCCTGCATCGGACCAAAGTCCGGACTAACTGGGACCTTGTCCCCTGCATCGGACCGAAGTCCGGGCTAACTGGGGCCTTGCCCCTGCATCGGACCGAAGTCCGGACTAACTGGGACCTTGTCCCCTGCATCGGACCGAAGTCCGGGCTAACTGGGGCCTTTCCCCCTGCATCGGACCGAAGTCCGGGCTAACTAAACAGAACAAAACATAAACATATCAACTAGCATGAACACACGTATACTGCATACTACTTCGGGCCGTAGCCCGGAACACATAACACATAAATCCTGCCTGAGCCACGAAGGCATCAAACATACTAACTACTATATCAGGTCAACATCCGAAAACTACTGCTAGCTAAACGGGCCGGCATTGTGGCCTTAGACCCGTTCCTACTGGAAGGAAGCTCACCTGAACTGCGGAGCCCTTGCTGATAACCTCTGGCTGCTACTCGACAATCCCCTGAACCGCTGCTCCTCTAGCTCTCCGAGCTATCAAAAGCCAATATAACACTTAGTCTGACAGTCAACTAAGTCAACTCTGGCCAAAGTCAACCTTCCAGGTCAACCGTACTCGCCGAGTCTTCATAAAGACTCGCCGAGTTCATAAGCTCAGGGTCTTTCTTATTCGCGACCCGACTCGCCGAGTCAGTCCATGACTCGCCGAGTCCAACTAGTTCTAAGTCCTGCCTGTCCAACTCACTGAGTCACCACCCGACTCACTGATTCGAGTCTCAACTCGAAGGGTTTAGGGTTTCGCGATCTGACTCGCCGAGTCCAAGAACAGACTCGCCGAGTCCATGCCTAACTTCAACCGACTCGACGAGCTGTTCATCCTACTCGTCGAGTTCCTCCTCATCTTCAAGCTACTCGCCGAGTCCACTCGAAGGACTCGCCGAGTCTATCCAGTCTTCAATCCATGCAGTGGCTTTTCGAGCCAAACAGAACTTCCAACTCATAGATCCATACTTCTAGGGCCTATTCCCCACGTAAAGTGGCAATCTTTACGTGTAGATTGAGAGATCTATGCTCAAAACACACTAAACTAGGGTTTATGGCAAACATGCTTCTTCAACATACCAAGGGCTGATACTTTAGGGGATTCAAGACCAAAACCAACATGGATCTGAGGTAGCAACCTCAGATCTGAACCTCCAACTCGAATTGGTTACAAATCATACCAATAATGACCAAAACTCACACATAAGAATAGATCTAGATGCAAAGGGAGTCCAATCAACAGCTTATTACCTCCAATTGATCTGAAATGTCTTCTCAATCTCGGATCTACAGTCCCTTCTTGCACTTCCAAGGCTTTTCTTCCTTCTCCAAGCTTATAGTGCTCTCTTCAATGCAAGATCTAGCTCAAAAACGGATATGGCGGCTAGGGTTGATGTTCTGGGGGTAAAGAGGCACTAAAGGAACCCTAGGAAAGAGAATGAGACGCTTAAATAGTCTCCAACTCCCAGATTTAGGGTTTTCCTCGATCAGACCCAACTCGTCGAGTCTCCTTGGCCGACTCACCGAGTCGGTCGCTTCCACCACAACCCGGATCCTGCTCGGACTCGCCGAGTCCCTCCTTGGACTCGCCGAGTCTCTCCTTAAAATCGAGGTCTTCTTTCTTTTCTTGACTTTCCAAACTTTGGGGTGTTACAAATAGTTTTCACTCGAGCATTAAGATGGCACCTTATCAAGCTTTGTATGGACAGAAGTGTCGTACGCCGTCTTGTTGGCTTAAGGCTGGGGAAAAGCAGTTTATGGGACCAGAGATGGTTCATCAAACTGCTGAAAAGTTGAAAATAATTAGGGAAAGAATGTTAGCAGCTCAAGATCGTCAAAAGAGCTATACTGACAAGAAGCGAAAATCGATGACTTTTGAGGTTGGATATTCGGTTTTGCTTAAAGTCTCACCGTGGAAGGGACTTATAAGATTTGGTAAAAGGGGAAAGTTGAGTCCAAGGTTTATTGGACCGTTTAAAGTTCTTCAGAGGGTTGGGAACCAAGCTTACAAGCTCGAATTACCCGAAGAACTGAATGGAATTCACAACACTTTTCATGTGTGTTATTTGAGGAAGTTCACGGGAGATGTTCCCGATATAATTCCAATTTCTGAATTGAGAATTGATGAGAACAAAAGGTTGATTGAAGAACCAGAGGCAATTGTTGACCGAAAGACTAAGAAGTTGCGACGCAAAATGGTTGGGTTAGTGCTTGTCCGATGGAAACACATGAATGGGCCGAATCTCACCTGGGAGACGGAGAGTGACATGTTGAGTCGCTATCCGCATTCGTTTGTTGATGTGTGATTCCAGGGACGAAATCATTCTAAGGTGGAGAGAATTGTAACGCCTATGTTTCCGGGCTTGCCATTTTTAGCAATGTAATGTTCTAGGTTAACCTTTGTAACCCGTTTTGAAATAATAAGATTGTATTATTTGAGTATTATGTGTTTTGTGCTTAATTGCTTAATTATGTGGTTTGATTAATTAAGAATAAAAATAAGCGTCAAAATTTAAGTGTAAAATAAACTTGATATCTTTGGTTAATGTTGTAGTAGTTGAAACGAGGTTTCCGAATATATATAGAACGCCCAAATCTGACTTCGTATGAGGAAGTTATGATTTATCGAAGTTTCGGCTTAGCGGTAGGCAGCCTGTTATACTCGATTTGAGATCGAGGGGTTTTTAGCCGAAGCAATCTAAACGAGGATCGAAGGTCTCGTTGTTGGTGTCGAAGCGATGAAAAGTTAGGCGAGAACGCACGTCAAACGAAGAAGTTAAGAATTTATAACGAAGTTTTTCTGTACCGGCCTATTAAAAATAAATAATAAAAATAAATTTAAAATTAGCCGAAGGAGTCTAAACAAAAGTTGTAGAGCGTAGTCTCACCTTCTCGTGGATATAAAGAACGTCGAAAACGGAGTTCGTATGAAGATGATATGAATTTCCAAATTTTATTAAATAATTTATATTTAAATTTAATCTTTAATTCCGGTATTATCCGAGGACGAGTCATCGGACTCATCCGAAGTACGCCTCGCGTACACCGAGGAATGTTGACACTCGCACTCGAGGACTTCGGATGACGAACGCAGTGACGATTTCGGAGCAGTACGCCCCGCGTACTGCAGTACGCCCCGCGTACTCCGAGGCTCCAGCCTACTATAAATAGGATGCGAGGGCAGCCGACTCCTTTGCTATTTTTCTCTCTTCTCTCTCCCGTTTTGCATTGATTTGCGTGCCAGAAATACCCCGAAGCCCCGGTATTATTCTCGAGCCCCAAAGCAAGTCCCGAGATCCCGAGAAGTGCGGTTCCCGAGCCGAAGCTCTGCCTGCGAGAAGTTCGATTTTTGTGAAGATCTTCCAGATCTGCTGAGGATTACTACTTCTGCAATTCGTAGTGTTGTCCGATCATCTTCTAATCAAGTGAGTGTATACTACCTTTCATAAACACGATAATAATACAAGTATGGTTCGAGTGTATTAAGTATATTGTTGTTTATAGGTGTGAGTGTGTGGTCACTTTCTTCTAACGCATAATTATGAAGTATTTTATACGAAATACGTGTTATGTGTATATTTTGTGTTATATGTGTGAATGTATATTCACTCTCTTCTATCTCATAGATCTGATTTGTTTTCTATGAAATACGTGTTATGTGTGTGTGCCTCATCTGTTATGTGGAATATGTATTGATCAAAGCATGCTATACAAGTTTTTATCTATGTATAAAAATGTATATTTTTATCTACTAATATGTTGGGTAGAACATGGGTAGATAGTTGGTGTGTAATAAACAGATGAGAGGCCTCGTTGTTGTTTTGATTCAGTCATCTAGCGGAGTTTAGATGACGACCACGGACTTTTCTAGACAGTCTTGTGGAACATTAGCAGGTTCGCCACCTGTAGGTGTTAATGAACTTGGGTGTTCATTCGCTGTACTCCATCCCCCTCATGGTTGCCTTATTTGACTTATATTGCTGAGGAACCCCTGAAGCATGTGTTGTCGCCCCGATGAAATATTCTTAGACTAGGTCCCTTATGTTAGTTGTCTTAGGGACGTAAAGTGAGAATAACGAGAATGGGTAATTGGGTTATTGTTGGTTGGTGGAAATTAAATTTAATTATTTATTGTGGGTTGAAAACCCTATATGCTCACCAGGTTCCCAAGCCTGACCCACTCAGTTTTATTTGTATTACAGGAAGTGGCGCGAGGGCATAAGATGGATGAACCATCAAGTTGTTTTGTTTACAAGTCTGTATATGTATATATTTGTTGAATGACTTGTAATGTTATCGTTTATGCTTATTGGTCTGTATCGGAAGATGAGACCCCGAGTTTTGATTATATAATGAAAATACATTTCTTTTATGAAATGCTTTGGTAAACATTGTTTTATCATGTTTTGTTTTTGGGAACAAATTCCGCAACTCTTTCAAATCAAAAAGATTTACTCTGAAATTATTTTAAAAGCATAAATGAAAATCGGTCTTTTCTGGCCGACATTTTGGGGATGTCACAGTATATGATGCCTACATGAAGGAAATTTTCCAACTCAGAGTGATGATTTAGTGCACCATAAATGATTTTCCAGCGTAAGGGACCTTGTCAGGATATACTACAAAATAAGGAACGGAATTTCCTATTTGTGAATATGAACCATGCTCGTTATGGTTAACAAACTGTAAGAAGAATGTATTCATGGGTCATAGAAGGTCACTTCCTGTAAAACATGTGTATCGTACTCAAAAACATTTGTTCAATTGTAAAATTGAAGACAAAGTGACAAGACCAGCAATGAAGGAGAAGGTGTATTATCAAGAGTTAATAACTTGAACATTGTGTTTGGAAAGTGTTGTAAAAATCCTCCAAAAAATATATGGAAGAAGAGGTCTATTTTTTGGGAGTTGCCATATTGGAAGCACTTGGAAGTTCGACACTGTCTTGATCTGATGCATATTGGGAAATTTTTTTCTAAAAGTTTGATAGGGTTTTTGTTGAATATTCCTCGGAAAAAGAAGGATGGTATCAAAGTTCGAGAAGATATGGTCGAAATAGGAATTCGGCCGGAACTTGCACCTGTTAAGAATGAACAAAAGCGTATGCATCTACCACCAACTTGTTATACCATGTCTAAAACCGACAACACCAAATTTTGTAAATGTTTGCATGGGGTGAAAGTCCCATCTGACTATCTGATAACATTAAGAAGTTGGTGTCGATGAAAGACTTGGCATTGTGTCAAATCCCAAAATTTATGTCATAGACCGTGAACGATCAAGTTCACAATAAATCTCTTGGTAAATTGACTCCTTGAGTTTTACTGCATCTTATGTAAAATAAATGAGTTCATGTTAACTATTATATGATATCAGATGGTATATTACTTCCAAATGTGTAAGCTGACAAACGAATCAAACAGCTCAAACTGCAATCATAGTTAATGCGTCTGAAAAACTGAAATTTTGTACTAAGTAGTTATGAGCAAAACAAGCACTCTAGTCTCGTAGTACATGTTTCTTTGTTTCCAAAAATATAAACGTCCAAAACAGAGTCCGTATGCAAAAGATATGACCATGTTAAGAATCGAAACCAATATAATATTGTTTTTCTTAAAACTGTCAAAATCGTTTCTATCAGTTGAGGGACTTGCACACCTCAGATGGAAATTCCGAGAACATTTTTCCACTCAGGTCATAATTTATTATTTAATTTCATACTTGATATATTTTTAGTAAAAAAATATTATGAAATACATAAACTCAAAAGTTTTTGGATTAATTAAACGCGATTCACGGAATTCTATAACTCAAAAAATTAATCAGTTTAAAATTTGAAATTATTGAACTAAACTCTATCATTCACCATTTTCAGGAATATATTTAAAATTGGGATCGATAACACACAAATCGTGAAAAACTGTTTTCTAAAATTTTAAATAACACACAAATCGTGAAAAACTGTTTTCTAAAATTTTAAATACCGCAAGGGTGACACACATTTTGGTACCATAAGTCATACACAATTATTCAACCATATGTTCTTGGATATTCTTTTTACATAATTTTTATCCCTTTCTCTACCATCTAATTTTCAAAAATACACACAATTAAATGACCAATTAAATTAATATATCAATACATACACATAATACATAAAGAAATTCATTATTTGCAAATTTCACACAAAATACACATATTGTACACAAATGACAGCTATTAATTCTTGCACGTCTAAAATTACACACAAAGGAAAGAAAGCATCTCTGAAGCTTGCTTGCACTCTTCCTTCAACCAATACCACACTCAAACACAACTCTACAACGATAAAAAAAAACAAAACTCTACAACGATAAAAAAAAACAACCGATCACAAATGCTTGATTCACAAACAACCAATAACAATTTAAATCTTCAACTGGAAACCTTTATTTTCTGCCTGCATCTTTGTTTCCGGTCAAGAACATTCTTGTTCTTATTCTCGTGTTTACCTGCAAACAAAAAGAACCACAGCTTGCACTTCATTCTTCCTTCGTTCTTCTCTTCCTTCTTCTTCCTCGTGGCAGCCTCCCTCGTTTTTTTTTTTTTTTTCAATCAATAATCAAACCCAAACACCCATCGATTTCTGTCAAAACAAACAAAAAAAAAAAACGAAGAAGAAAAGAAAACGAAGGCAAACCGTTTGAGCAGCCCTCGCTGCACCCACCGAGACCACCAGAAGCACCGCTGCATCTGTTCTCCTTTTCCCTCCCTTCACAACCTCTTAGCCACACCACACCCTCGATCCAAAAACCACTGAACCGCTTTCCCTTTAGCCTCTCGCTATCTGACAGAAATAGCGCAGCCTCCCTGCTCTTCCCTCCGTCTCTTCGGCCCCGCCAACCCCCGGAGACGTTCCCTTCGCGATCAATCGAAAAAAATATTCGCATTAGCCGCCTGCGAGCTTCTTCTTCCTTCGGGCTTCTTCGTCACCTCCGACGAGCAAGGACCCAGATGCAGAGTCATCGCCTGCGTGTTTCCTTCTTCTGATTTCGTTCCCGTATTTCTTCTTCTTTGCTCGCCAGATGGACCACCGGAGGCGTTCGTTTTGTCTTGCCTTCGATCAGTTCTTTTCCTTTGCCCGATCAACGAATGGGCGACTGACATCGTCATCCCTCCAATCGCCTTCGTTCATCAGTTTCATTCAATTATCCCTCTAATCGTCCAAACAAGGAAACTGGGGCATCAAAGCCCTAATTTCATTTAGCTTTGTGAAATGACCAAACTAACCTCATTAAATCATTTATTCAAAATCAGTCCCAACCCCAAACATTGAACCCATTTATTCAAAATAGCCCCTCCCATGAAGATTTCTTAACAAAATGAATCCAATTCCCAAACTTAATTTCCATTTAAACCATTTCAGCCCCTCCCTTGATTTATTTTAACCAAAGTAGTCATATTTTGGTTAATTAAAATATTCAACAGCTCCCAATAGTTTAAATACGTTACGAAACGGTCCCCGAAATATTTTAAAGTTCAAGAGACGTGACTTTACGGTTTCTCACGTCAATCTTCCCAAAAATAAACAAACTCCGAACAACTCGAACTCACACTTCAAGGGCGAGCGTTACGGCCTTTTTTTATTAATTTTAATTATCTCGGGGGGTAGGGGTGGGGGTGGGATACATGTGCCTATATAGTTCGTTTATACAAACAAATTATCCTTTTATCCGAAAATACAACCAGTCTAGTTTATAAAAATATTATTTTAAAATGTAACCTATTGTTACAAATAAACTAGTAAAAACTTTCCGTATACGTATTATGGTTATTTTATCATTAAATAACTAGTCTACACAACAAATTCTACACGATACAAAAATATATAATTTTTATGTGACATTGTATATTATAACAAACACGTTATAAAACTTTGTAGTATTCCAAGGATTCAATCTATTACTATTCATGTATATTTACATGTTTAAATACATAAAGTTTATATATGTACATATGTTCATTTCTTTGAAACATATATCTTTATGAAAGTGAGTACATTACATTTTTACATGCATACCAAGCATACTCAACTTTTATAAACTTTATACAATAAAATTCATTATGCATAGTGACTTAACCACAATTGTGTTAGGGTTGAGAGCTATTCACATACTTTAGTTAAGGACTTTTCAGTGAGACTATATTCATTAGCTGAGTCTAAACACTTAGCATACCCACACTACTATAACTGTTAATCTTCTGAGTGAGATACATATGTGTAGATCTATAAAGGGTTGACATCCCCACCTACGGTTGCTAGCTACAACCTCGAACGATCAATCGAAGTGGGTGATAAGTGTCTATAATTGTTACTACAACGTCCAATGAAGCGTTGTAAGGGGTACATTCAGTTACATAGCTCGGTTATAGAAATTACTTTAAACACTAATTGGAATCTCTCTCTCTCTCTCACAAACACTACAAACATGTGCTTGGTTTCTTTCAAAACTATTTTACGTATGAATTTACTTATGCAACAGTACAATATGGTTTTCAAGTATATTCAAGGATTCTTTACAAACGTAGTTTTAAGTATGGATTTATTTATACAAAGATACATTTTGGCTTTTAAAGACTCTTCACAAACATAGTTTTAACTCTTGTTATACTTACAAATAAAATATTTTTTATACTTTTTAAAAGTATTACTACTATTAGCAGAAAATTCATAACTTTTACTAACCTTGTGTTAACCCTCAAAACTACATGTTTGCTCAGGAACTCACTAAAAAGACATTCAAGACGGATTGGACTATAGGTGACCTAGTTTATTTCATGTATTATTATATGCCTATCTATTAAGGAAACTTATTTACTATTATTATTTGTAAAAACCTTGTATTCAAATATCAAGATGGAACACGAATGCTATTTTGTTTATTGTTGTACTGGTGTTATATACTCAGTTTACTTATGATCCATGAACTTAGTCGCATAGCCCGGCGTGTTCCGCCGCCTCGGCTAGGGGTGAGACAGATTGGTATCAGAGCTAAATTGGCTATAGAGAACTCGTATCCTCGAAAGGGGAATACAACTATAGCAACTAGCTTCTAAACAAAAGTATTATTATTATTAATTACACTAATTTTTGGCTACTTACGGTATGGGAATTCTGGTTTGAAGGGCTGCATAGGGTTGTTGGATTTTAGAATGACTTAATTGCTAAAATGCTCCTGCCCTTCGTTGTTTCCTGTGTGGCCCTCATCTGTGCTTGGTAGTCTCGGAGTACAAAATAAACACCAATAATACTGCAAACCTCACCAACAATAATTTATAAGAATTATATATATATATATATATATATATATATATATATATATATATATATATATATATATATATACTCTTACCTGCAATGAGAACACTTAATAAAAATCTAACATACCATCAACTAAAACTACCAACTCAACCCTTTAGGTCAAACGTGTAACACCTTAAATTTTCAAACAAAATTTTCATTTTTAGATCACATAAAACTCAATACCACATTTTCTCAACAACCAGAATGTATCCAATATCAAAACACATATCAACAAAACAACTGATAATATCCCACAATCCTCAACAAAATCTCGAACAAGTGTGTATAATCAAGCTGGCGCCTTCCCGGGATCCTGAGAAGTACCTGAAACATATATAACACAACACGGTAAGCACAAAGCTTAGTAAGTTCCCCAAAATACCACACACGATAGTTAGCTTCTCATGGATATATCTTGATAAGGACCCTCCGGTCATGTGTCTTAATGAAGACCCTCCGGTTTCATAACTCGAGTTGGACCCTCCAGTCCTAACCAATAAAGCACAACATAATATACAACATAAATCACAGAGACTAATGCATTATATCATATACTTGATATAAGCACATAATACCATCCGGTCGCACACTATTACCACTCAGGTAGGTAGAGTGAGAAGACTCACCTCGTAAGTAAGCAAGTAGATCTCATATATGCGGGCTTAGCCCGCTTGGTCACCGGATGCGACTGTACTGGTCTCTTGTCTCTACCCTGAGACTCCTCCTCCTCTATAGTATGAAACTCTAGCTTAATCTCCCTCCTCCTAGCATTGGTCTATAGCTCAGCCAATGTATGGTACAAAGAGTTCTCCACGAACTCCCGAATATCCCGCCTCAGTATGCTCAAGTATCAGCTCACGTGCCTGCTCAGTGGACACGTGCTTAGGGCAGAACAATGCCCCCTCATGAAAAATCCTCGTAATCTTTGTCACTAACTCTGTCTTCTACTTGAGAGATAGAAACTCATGTGCCAAATGTTCCCTTTCCACCTGGGGAACATACTCATATCTTAATAACTTGGTGAACCTCTCCCAAGTCACTGCAACATGATCTACAGGGGTAAAATCAGTCGTCACAAACTTCCACCAGTCCTTCGCTCCCAAGTGAAGCTGGTTCAGCGCGAACCGGACTCTCAAGTGCTCTGGACATGAACAAGTATAGAAACATCCCTCAATGTTGGATATCCATCTCATGGCAACGATCGGATTATGCGTCCCATCAAACTCTGCTAAACTCACGGAACAACAATGAGTCACCTCCCTGTGGCCTCGCAGTAGCTAGAGTTGTGGTGACTGCAGTAGCAGTAGCCTCAGTGACAATAGCATATCACTCATCAAAAGTCTGAATAAGTATGGTCTTAATAGACCCGAACATCTCTGGTATGGCCTCTCTGATAGTTGCGACCACCTCTTCATGAATGATCATGCAGATCACCTTGTCATTGGTATCATTTCTCCCAGGGTTGTTACGGGTAATCACCATAGTGTGTTTGAAATGCAAACACAAAATCATCAGAGACTAGCTTAAAGACTCACACTCGATTACCCACCCATACATGCTCCTTAGCATCCTAAGGTTCATACTTAGGTTGCATACAGATCCAATGTTTTCAATAGTATGGGCCCAATACTACCTTCCACACCAACCTGTAGTTGTCCCAACTCCTCCTCCTAGGATCCTAATTCACAATACACTATCCCTCATGGATATGAAACTGCTCTCTCAATAGATTCCTCATTTCTCATCTTAGTATCTCTCCTAGATTACTCCAAACTCTCTCTAAAAGATTCCTGGTATGATTCTCTCTACTAAGTAGACACACAGAGCATATAGCATTTAAGATAAATCGATAACATACCCTAGGCTAAAAGATTCCTCCTATGATTCTCTCTACTAAGTAGACACACAGAGCATATAGCATATAAGATAAATCGATAACATACCCTAGGCTAAGGCATCCTGAATAAGGCGTCTCTAGCCCTAATTTCTGAAATACCTAGCCTATACTCTAGCATGCAGTTCTAATATCTCATAAAGTATCTCATAATATAAACAAGTAATGGTATTTTGGGAAATCACCGTTCGGGCTCTGGCTGATTGTACACACTGCTCTGTCTTGTTTTCTCTTTTAAACTCTTACTTGCTTTAGAAAAATCATTTCTTTTTGGAAAAAATTTCTCAAACAAAATTTTCATTTTTAAATCACATAAAACTCAATATCAAATTTTCTCAATAACCACAATGTGTCCAATATCAAAACACATATCAACAAAACAACTGATAATATCCCAGAATCCTCAACAAAATCTCGAACAAGTGTGTACAATCAAGCTGAAATCTTCCTACGATCCTGAGAAGTACCTGAAACACATATCACACAACACGGTAAGAACGAAGCTTAGTGAGTTCCTCAAAATACCACACACAATAGTTAGCATCTCATGGCTATATCTCAATAAGGACCCTTCGGTCATGTGTCTCAGTGAAGACCATTCGGTCTCATAACTCGTGTTGGACCCTCCGGTCCTAACCACTAAAGCACAAGATAATATACAACATAAATCACAGAGACTAATGCATGATATCACATACTCAATATAAGCACATAAGACCCTCTGGTCGCACAGTATTACCACTCAGATAAGTATAGTGAGAAGACTCACCTCGTAAGTAAGCAAGTAGATCTAGTACCCCACGAACAGTCTAGACTCCGCCTACATAATATATTCGTTTCTAATTAGCAACTTGTAATAACCATTCCGAGATGTTAAGCTAATTTCTCCACTATATATCAAAAAGGGTCAAAGGACCATTTTACCCCTCCATGGTCTCAAAAGTCCACAATTGACCAAACCCTAATAGTCAACGGAAGTCAACCCTCGAGTCAACAGTCTCTGTTGACCCAACTCGTCGAGTGCACCTATGCGGCTCATCGAGTTCCTCTTGTTCTCAAAAAAATTGGGAAAACTCCAACTGAACTCGTCGAGTTTTAGCGCGTCCAATCTATCCTGGAAAACCCTAGCTGACACGTCGAGTTGGCTCATGCACTCACCGAGTCCCTCTAGACCAATTCTCATTTAGAAGATTTTAAGTAGAAATAATGTCCCAAACTCTAGATCTATCCTCCCAAGGCTGAAACACCACGTAAAGCTGCAAGCTTTATGTCCATGCATGGCATCTAGGCCTCGAAACGCAAAAACAAGCTTTATATAGGGTTTAATGCATACATAACTTGCCACCAGCTTGCTAAAGGTTGGACCTTTGGGCTCAAGGGACTACATGTGACAACCCAAAGTTTATTCCGTTACATCACCCCGTTACCGTTAACGAAATATTCCATTTTATAAAAGTTCTGTTAATTACAGGTTGCCAAATAAATAAATGTTTTATTTATTTATATTTTTATGTCGTTATAGTCGTAATAAAGTAAATAAAAGCACTTAAATTACATTTCCATATTAATTTGGAAAAAGGTTAAATTTTATTATGACCACTAAATCGGGTGCGACCAAAAGCCCCGTTTAACGACAGTATTGGGTAGTTTCCCATTGAGCCTAAACTCCAGCCACTATATAAGGGGGAATGGACTTCATTCCACCACTTTTCACCCTCTCTCTATACACTCTCTCATAAAAGTCCAGTTTCGCCTAAAATCCGCAACCAAACGCCTCCAAATCGTAAGTTCTTGTACCCTAACTTGTTCAAAACATTATTAGCTATGACTTTACCCCAAAAATCGACCCTAGAAGCTGTTAGAATGGAGTTTATGGCCTAAGAGCCTCCTTAGGCCGTAAACCCCTTAAATGAGGCCAAAATGACCCAAAATTGTCCCTTTGAGCCTAGGAACCAATTAAGGATTTAGCCTAGGAGTGTTTGAAGCATAAAACAACAACTTTTGGGACTTAAAAGAGGGTTTACGGACCAAGCACATGCTTAGGCCGTAAACACCCTCTAAACTTGTTAAATCAAGTCCAAAACACTCCCAAACCACCATTAGGCTTAATACATAAATTAGGGGCTTGCTATTTTGGGTTTAGAACAATTAAACACAAAGAAATGAGGGGTAAAAAGGAGTTTACGGCCCAAGCACATGCTTAGGCCGTAAACACCCCCAAACCATATCAAATGATAGCTTATGTCCCCTAAATGGCCTTATACCTTCACTAGAACATGCTAGGGTTGAAACAAGGGCTTAAAATCAAAGTTTAAAGGGGTGCATGAGAGTTCACGGCCAATCCAAGAGCTTACGGCCGTAAACTCCCAAGGAGTGGTCATTTGGACCATAAACTCCAAGGGAGTGCACTCTTGGAACCCCAAACACCCCTATAGCCTTGAATAATTACAAGGATTGAAATAAGGGCCTTAAACTTCCATAAAATCAAGAGGGTAGGAGTTCACGGCCGTGAACTCCCATAGGGGTGGTTCATGGGCCGTAAACTCCCATATGGTCCCTTTAAACCCCTTAAATCCACTCATACAATTTAGATTTGGACCTAGCAAAATTCCACCATCAAGATAAAGCCTTTAAACATCCTAGAACCCTCCTCACCATGAGTTTACGGCCGTAAACTCAAGGGGAGTTGTCCCAGGGCCATAAACACCATATGGAGATTTTACTCTTGGAGAGCAAACTCCATCCGTAAGCCATTCAAGTCCTTAAAAGTTACCCGGGACACCCCAAACACTTAACCAAAGTGTTTTCCGCTCCTTAACGTGCGTATACTTGTTTAATTAGTATTAAATGTACTAATTGTATGTGAACATATGTTATCATATGTTAAATAGGTCACTAAGTGTGTTCAAGTCCTTACTTGACACCGAGCACCTAACCGGCACCTTCGTCGGATCCACTTACACCAGGTGAGTTCATACCCCTGAATGAACCTTTTAAATGTTTTTACATGATTTATAGGGGGAATACAAGTTAAACATGCCAGTTATCATATCAATCACATGTGATTGATAACCCGCATGCATAAGGATTTACCACACTGTAAACTGTTTTACCGAGTAGGATACTATAAAAGGTTTCTGAAATGTTTTCACTCGTTCAAAACTCTTACTGATTCTGTTTTGTCAAAGTTCATTTTAAACTGGTTTACGAAAGGTTTCCAAAGGATTTCTAAAGGTTTTCAAACTTATTTTACCAACAAATACCAGGTTGTGAATTCCTTAAGTATAAAGGTTTTTCCAAGGTTTTTCATCAAAGTTCTTTTTCATGTCGTATACTTTTACTTTTACTTGTTAGATACCGCTGCTTCGCTTTTACCTAGTTTAAACTCCTACTCGAGAACGCTTCCACTTCGTGATACACTTATATTTGGTAACGCTTATGCTTCACGATTCGATTATTCCACACTGTACGCTTATACTTCACGACTCGGATATTCCACACTGTACGCTTCTACGTCACGATTCGTTTATACCACACTGTACACTCATACTTCACAATTCGGTTATTCCACGCTGTATACTTATAATTCACAAGTCGGTTATTCCACACTATACACTTATACTTCACGATTCGGTTATTCCGCATGATTTGGTTATACTTCACGATATGCTTCCACTTGTTACACACTCAAACGTAGTTAGATGTATGTTTGTGCTTGTATAGATACATATAAATAATGGTTGAAGGACTTAGGAAGGCTTGTCCGCCCTATTTCCTTTTCTTCATTGAGATGTGGTATGGTGGGATCGGATGTCCGTTCGAAGGTCGTTTGATTCATTAGTTATATATTATGTATACGAGCATAGATGTATAGGTTTACTCTAGTCAGTTCAGTTATGAGTCTCTACCTCTAGTTCAACACTTATATTGGAATCCACTACCCACTATTTGGGATGCATCTTCGGGACACGGCCTTCTCCGTCGTCTAGTTGGTAACCAGAGTCTCCTGTAGGGAGAACAGACATTGTGTGTATAGATCTATACGGGATTGACACCCCCGCACCCTGACTGCTAGTTATAGTCCACGGCCTACCAAGCCAAGGGGTGACAAATGTCACATTTATAGACACTTGCAGGGCGTCAGGTACTCTAGTGTCGGTTAGTATGGTTACGAGTATCCCAGGTTACCTTATAATTCATGGCCTTAAGATAACGGTATTTCACACTGTATTTTACACTGTACTTTACACTGTATGCTGAAAACCCACTCTTAGAGTCACACTGTTTTTAGACCTTGCTAGCTGTATCTTTCATTTGATACTGTCTGGGGTCTGTATTCCTTGTTTTAGACCTTGCTAGTTGTACCTTTCATTTGATACTGTCTGGGGTCTGTATTCCTTGTTTTAGACCTTGCTAGCTGTATCTTTCATTTGATATTGTCTGGGGTCTGTAGTTTCTGTTTTTAGACCTTGCTAGCTGTACCTTTCATTTGGTACCGTCTGGGGTCTGTGCCTCTCTTTGTTAGACCGAACCAGGCGTGTTGTTTGTTCGATACTCTCCTGGAGTCTATGATTCCGTTGCCTTAGTCAGCAGTCTTCACTGCTGAGGTATATGTTATTTCCCTGATTTCTCTTGCTTTCTTAAATAATCAAATTTTGTATTTTGATAATGATAGCGATTAAGAGAAAACTACCTTTTTACCACATAACTCCGTCCAGTCTTGGTAGAAGACTGCTTTTATTAAAGAAAATATAGGATTTTCTGGAAAAGACACTAATGTAATGGATACTCTAAAACTACAACTTTTATTAAGTTATTTGGATAAAATGCCACTAAATACTTATGAACTCACCAGCATTTGTAAAAATGCTGATACTCGCTTTTCAAATAACTTGTATTCTCGGGTCAGCATTAGACAGGTACATCTCCGGAGCTGTTGATGAAGATATCTTAGTACCATGTTGTACTTATTATATTTACTTGTATTACTTTGATGTATGGTAATGTAAACCATGTAAAAATATTACTATTAATGCAATGTTTTGTTGTACTTTGATTACTATAATGCATGTGTTGTGATACTTGACATGACGTCATCCACCCCAGAATGTTTCCGCCGTTCCGGTTTTGGGGTGTGACACTACATATGGTCCAGATCTGAAGTCTCAACTCCATGGCAAGCTCACAACACTCTAGAACTCAAAGAAGGATGGGAAAAGGCCATAAACTCCCTAGAAACAAGATCTAACCAACGAACGACCAAGGTGATAACTTTTTACCTTCAAACAGAAGCTATGAATGAATGAACACTGGATCCAAGAGCTCCCTTTCGTCCCGAGACTTTTTCTCCTCAATGTTCCTTCAAAATGCACTAAAATATGATGTATTAGCCTCTCTTTCTCTCACACAAGGATATAGCTCGATTAGGGTTTCTCTCAAAGTGTTAAGATGATAAGGGAGGCAGAAATGAAGGCTTAAGGTCCTTTAAATAGCACACAAACCTTGAAATTTATGGTTTTCTCACTCAGCACCTACTCGTCGAGTTGGGGTCCTCCAACTCTTCAAGTAGACTCTAAAAATAATGCGACCATTAACTCCTCAACTCAGCAAGTTGGTGTATCTAACTCTTCGAGTTGCTAAATATAATACCTGGGAGTCAGGATGTTACAATTCTCCCCCACTAGAATCAGACTTCGACCTCGAAGTCATCCTCTAGAAATAACTCTGGGTACTTCTCTCGCATCTCGGTCTCCGGCTCCCAAGTCCACTCGGATCCCTTCCGATGTTGCCACTGGACCTGAACCAGGGGCACCTCTTTATTCCTCAAGACCTCCACCTTCCTATCCAAGATCGCTATTAGTTTCTCAATGTAATTCAGGCGTTCATCAACCTGAATGTCCTCTAAAAAAACCACTGTCCTCTCATCGGCTACACACTTCCTTAGCTGGGATACGTGGAAGGTGTTATGAATCTGGCTTAACTCTGCAGGCAACTACAAACGATAAGCTACCTTACCCACTCGAGCGATCACTTTGAAAGGACCAATATATCTAGGGCCCAACTTACCCCGCTTCCTGAATCGGATTACTCCTTTCCATGGGGATACCTTTAGAAGGACAAAATCTCAGACCTGAAACTCTAACTCTGATCATCGTCGGTTTGCGTAACTCTTCTAGCGACTCTAGGCCGTCAGTTGCCTCTGTCTGACCTGTTGTATTTGCTCTATCGTCTTGAGCACTATCTAAGTGTCCCCCATCACCCTCCGGCCTACCTCTCCCTAACAGATGGGAGTTCGACACCTCCTCCTACATAAGAGCTCAAAGGGAGGCATACTGATACTAGAATGATGATTGTTGTTGTGTGAAAACTCACCCAAGGGCAAGTAAATGTCCCAACTTCCACCAAAGTCCATAAAACATGCATGTAGCATATCTTCGAGATACTGGATCGTCCGCTCATTATGCTCGTATGCGATACTGAAATGTAACCGGGTACCCAGCTCCTTATGAAATCTCTTCCAGAATCTGGAAGTAAAACACACATCTCGATCTGACACTATCGATGTCGGCACCCCAAGCTGTGCCACCACCTCTTAAACGTAGATCTCGACCAATTTCTCCGTAGAAGAGCTCCTACTGATAGCCAAAAAGTGAGTACTCTTCGTCAACCGATCTACAATCACCCATATCGCATCGATACCTCACGCAATCCTCGGTAATTTGGTGATAAAGTCCTTGGAAATTTGTTCCCACTTCCGCTGGGGAATCTCCAAAGGCTGCAACGGGCTATGTGGATGTTGGTGTTCCGCCTTGACCTGACGACAGGTCAAGCATCTCTCGACTACCCATGCCACATCTCTCTTCATACATGGCCACCAATAATCCCTTTTTAAGTCCAAATACATCTTGGTGGCTCCTGGGTGGATCGAGAATCTCGACCTATGTGCCTCCTCCATCAAAATAAATCGAGCTCCACCCATATATGGCACCCATATCTGCCCAAGGAAGGTCACACGCCCCCGAATATTCGTCTCAAACTCAGAAATCGGCCTGATCACCCACCCTCTCTTATGGTTCTCCGGTCTTATGCCCACCACCTGGGCCTCTCGAATGGTATCTAAGACTGAAGTCATCACCGTCATCCTTATGCACACGTCTCGGATCGGAGCACTCACTGCTCTACGATTCAGGGCATCGGCTACCACATTAGCCTTGCCAGGGTGATACAAAATCTCACAGTTATAGTCCTTCACTACATCTAACCACCTCCTCTGTCTCATATTTAGGTTGGGCTGATCCATAAGATACTTCAAGCTCTTATGGTCCGTGTATACAGTACACCAGACACCATAAAGATAGTGGCGCTAGCTCTTGAGGGCAAACACCACCACCCCTAACTCCAAATTGTGGGTGGGTTACCTCGTCTCATGAGGCTTCAACTGCCTCGATGCATATGCTATCACATGTCCCCTCTGCATCAACACGGCACCCATCCCTGATATAGATGCATCACAGTAGATTACGAAGTCCTCAACTCCCTCAGGAAGGGCTAACACTGGAGCTTCGCATAATCTTTGGTGAAGAGTCTCAAATGAAGCCTACTACTTGGGCCCTCAAACAAAAGTAACACCATTCCTCGTCAACCTGGTGAGAGGAATGGCCATCATAGAGAAATATCTGATAAACCTCCAATAGTAGCCTGTCAGGCCTAGAAAACTCCTGATCTTGGATGGGGATCCTGGCACCTCCAATCGCACAACTGCCTCAATTTTGGACGGATCGACCAAAATCCCATTCTGGTTAACGAGGTGTCCTAAGAACTGGACCTCTCCCTCGACCTCAATTACACCAAAATTTCGTCGATGAAAACAATCACCGACCTATCCAACATGGGCCAACATACCCAGTTCATGAGGTCCATGAATGCTGTCGGCGTGTTGGTGAGCCCAAAAAGCATCACCATAAACTCGTAGTGCCCGTAACGAATGTGGAAAGTTGTCTTCTGAATATCCTCCTTGCATACTCTCATCTGATGATACCCAGATCTCAAATCAATCTTGGAACACCAAGACGCCCCCTATTACTGATCGAATAAATCGTCGATCCTCGGTAGTGAATAACGGTTCTTGACTGCCAGCTTGTTTAACTCTCGTTAGTCAATACACTGTTGGATTAGTGTCTAAGTCCATAACTATTTTGGTATGTACTTGACCCGATGGTGCATGGTCCTTTTGGGTTGCCTTCACCAAAGATACTTGATTGGAGAAATAAATAGAGAGAGAGGTTATTATGATTTATTAATATGTTATAAGAATAATATATTAAAGGATAAATCATATTTGTTTAATTAATATTGGTCAATAATTAATTAAGAATTAATTTTGTGATCAAGTGTAATTAATTAAACTATAGGGGCTGAATTGTAATTATGTGATAGTTACAAAATAAGGTAACGATTATCTTAAATATAGGGTGAACGAATTTAAGGTGATAATGCCTTAGAATTCGACTAGGATAAGGGTTTCTAAGACTTATCTTATGGTTGCTTGGTGGGCAAGCAACTAGATAAGGATAAGGACTAAAACCCTAATCTTTACACCTATATAAACCCCCTAAGGCTCATGAATTCGAAAAAGCCTTCCCAAGAAGTCCTAAGGACGAATTCCTACCTATCTCCTCTCTCTTTATACCTTCTCCATTTGCTCTTGGTGTCTGTAAGCAATTAGAGGAGTGACACTTGTGACTCTAAGCCTTCCAAAGTCAATTCAAGGAGGAATTAGGATTGTTATTGCCACATAACAATCAAGGTAATATCTTAAACCTAATTATATGTTAATATCGATTTCCATATGCTAGAATTAGGGTTTATAGTCTTGGATTCAAAGTATGTACAATAGAGAAACCTAGATCCTAGCATTAGGGTTTGTATGAGCACATAGGATGTCTTATGACCAAAACCCATCAGTGGTATCAGAGCCTTGATTGGTTTCTATTGTATTGATGCTTGATGTAATTGAAAAACGTGTTTTGGCCTCATTGTTCGACCTGACTCGGCGAGTCACTCTTGGACTCGGCGAGTCAGCCCTACTCGGCGAGTTCCAGAGGGTGACTCGGCGAGTCGGTGCGTCAAACAGAGGTATATCCGGGATTTCTTGTTGTTTTTGCTTATGGATAGTTACATTATCATGTTAGATCAATATTAATCCGATTATATGATATATTTGACTATAATTTTGATCTAATTGAAGATATTTATCAATTAATAAGATAATTGTTTCCTTATGTGATAATTGATTAATTATTTTGAGTAAATTGATAAATTGTTTTGCAAGAAATCATTAAATAAATCAAATATGAATAATTATGTGATTTAGATTATTTGTTATTTGATCCTTATGTTATGAAATGTTTCATATTTTTGCCCTTTAAGTTTTATAGGTTAAATTTGAACCCAAAAGTTTTGTTGTTTTGAAATTTAAATAGTTGAAACCCTAATGTTTTGAAAAAGGTTTCAAAACTTTCCCTCAAGTTTTGGAATTTAAATTTTGATTAAATAGTTTAATTTTTTATGTATATTTAAATTCTAAACCCTAATGAGTTGAAATGTTTCAAAACTTGCCCTCAAGTTTTGGAGTTTAAAAGTTGATTAAAAGTTTAATTAGGAATGTTAAATTCTAAAACTCTAGTATTGTTTTGAAAAAGTTCAAATCACACCCTTATGGTTTTATTAATTAATTAAGGTGTATAATTAAAGGAAGTTTAATAAATCCATAAAAGTTTAGGTTTACAATTTAATTGAATTAAAGGTATAATTGTTAAATTAGACCACCTAGTATTTTGAAAGTATAAAATACACCCAATACTATATATATAACATTAAAAGTCTAACATTATATATATGTATGAGTAAAAGTCAGTCTTACTCTTACCGTTAGTAGGCCTCATTCACGAAGCTAGTCTATAAGGGGTGTTTAAGGAAATTGCCTATAAAATGGCGATTGAATGGGTATCCACTCTTACCCACTGCACTCTTGACTAGTGGAGGGTCGTTAGCCGAACGGGTAGGATATGACAGAACCTTCCATTATAAGTATAATGAATTACAAAAGTAACTAAATGTTTTACAAATTCCCAATCTTAGTTACTTAGGCAAAAGTGAATTGATGCAATTCCATGAAATTACACTTTGTGCCCTTGCGAAGACATTAGTGGAGCGTGTGTGGTTTACCGACACACTAAATGGTTTTAAGCAAAGGTAGCAAAGGGTGACTCAATGTTTGTCATAGTTTGGTGGAGCGTGTGTGGTTTACCGGCACATTGAATAGGCGACTGTAACATGTGGGGGCACCATGTAGTTTGCATGGTTATTCACGCCCGCTTTGTGATCCTCGGCATCCCAGTCACAAACTAGAGGGGCATATCGAGATTTAAACATGCCATTGAAAGTTCAATGAATCTCAAAGGATCTAGGAGTTTTCATAGATTTAAAACTTAAATTTCTTTTTCGTTTTTCATGGTGGAAATTAGTGAATCGTTATTCACTTACCTTCAAATATTCTACAATTAGGGTTACGGCATCCCTCTCCCGAGTTGTAGAATATTGTGTTGGGTCCTAAACTTAGTATTTCATTTGGGTGATTTACTAAGGACTCAATCTATCAACTAACTTGAATTCGTTTTTTCTCCCGTTTTGTAGATGTCAAAGTTCGACAACTATGGTCTTCTCAAATCCCGTGGAACAAGCATTCCACATGAAGATGATATTCCACGATTCGATCGAGGAACATGAAATCATGCTTCACTTCCTCTACCTCCTCCAGTTATTCTCCCTAACCCACAAGTTCAAAGGCTTGAAAAGTTCAAGATCACTCAAGCCCTTTTGGCAAGTAAACATAAAGAAGGAAAGTCCTTGTATGCACACGTCCTAGGGATGAAGTCACACATTGATAGGTTAAGAATGTTGGGATCCGTTGTCTGTGAGGAAATGGCTGTTGATTGGGTTCTTCAATCACTTCCCAACTCATATAGTGAGTTCGGAAGATATTACTATATGATGAACTACGACGTGACCCTTATAGATCTCACCTATATGCTTATTGCTGCTGAATCAGCAATGATTTGGCGCAATAGGAAAGCAAAGTTGATTGGTGAATCTGCCTTCGAGACCTCTATGGATATAGACAATGGCAACGAAAGACATGCTATGATCGAAAAGTTTGATCACAAGAGAAAGACAATGTCTGAAGTAGTTCCATGTCATGTTCCAAAAGAGTCAATCTGCTTTTATTGCCAAGAGAAGGGGCATTGGAGACGAAGATACCCTATTTACCTAAGAGATCTAAGAGATGGGAGAGTCGAAACGTATGGCTCTAATTTAGGTAAAATCCATTGACTAGCTCTTTTAAGCTTCTATTCTAGATTCTTAATACATAATGTGATGAGATTACAATTGATGTTTTGTAGGATCGAAGAAAAGAAAGGAAGCTTAAGGGAAGAAGTGAGCAGAATCTAACCGTGAAAGAATGAATTTCGATCGCGTTTCTCGAAGATTAGATTCTTGAGCTACTACTTAGAGTTAGAATTAGATTGCTAAGAAAGATGTATTAGCATAAGTTTTTCAATGAGTTGCATTGTAAGGACAAATTTTTCCGCAATAAAATAAATTTTGATTTTAAATTTTATTTATTTATCCTTACAATGGTGTGTATGAAAAATTGATGTTAAAATGTTTCTATTATTAGCAATAATGGATTGGGTTCTTATGATGTTATTTATGGAAAGTCGAGAATTTACCAAATAGGGAGAGTTTCTCATCGCCCAAGTTTCAATTAGACGGAAACTTGGAATCATGCAACTTGGTTGCACGATGAATGAGAAATTTCATATTTGGAAATTAGACTAATTCAATGACAAAGTGTCAAGTGAAGGACTAGGAGATCGAGTACACAAAGTTGTGTGTTGATCAAGTCCACCATAAGAGTAACAAAGATATTCGTCATGATTTACTAAAGGTTTAATAAATATGATTATACTTATAAGATTAAGTGTAATTCTGAATTGATTGAAAAAGTTTAAATCAATAGTAGACCGAATAACAAGAATCAAGTAGGCAGAGAGATAAAAGTTTCTCCATTCTAAGAAGAAGGGAGAGTACCTTTTATGCTTTATGATAGGTCTTAATGATTAAGAACCATATCTCAATTGATCCTCTAAGTGAGTCTTGGTACAATTGTATGTCCGAGAAGAGGAATCAAGAATTGAAGAAATGGTTAAATCAAAAAGTCAATCATACTTCATTCCAAAACAAGTCTTAAAGTTAAGATTGTGACATTGAGTGAATAGTATTAAGAAGGTTTATAACATTCATCAATTGTGGAAAGTTGTGATGTCTTGGATAAGACAAAGACCAACTAAGACCAAAGTTATGAAGTGTTTTGTTTTGATAAAAGCTACACTATCTCTTGAATATTTGTTTGTTGAGAAATGTTTTGACAAGAGAATCGTATATGTCAAGGAGTCAGTGGGAGTCTTAATAGTCTTGAAAAGTTTCAAGAACAAATCAAATAAGCGTTATCGATCATCACTAGCACACGAGTTGAGGTTTACAACCTATCGTGAAGACATTATTTTGTTTCTGTGCCAATCCAATCGAGTTAATTATGCATGTGAGTCCTATGTGTTCTCATTTGAATGCATAAAAGGCAAGGACCTTGATCAATGGAAATTACATTGATAGGAAAACGTGAGCTGCTTAACTACTTGGAAGACGTGGTGGGAAGCAGTGCTACCATAAGGCAAGAAATCAAGATTAAGATAGTTCGGTCCATATGAGTTTGAATTTGTCGTAAACTTTGGTTTTAACAAATTCACATGGATAGGAACACATACACCGCTCAAATCTAAGTGTCATAATATTTCCTCCTTCATGAAAATGATTGTGAGGAAATGCTTTCACTAAGAGAGATTTTAAGAAGATAATGATTGTAAAATTGCATTCTTGAATTCGATTATGGTTACGGTATCCCTTTCCATAATTTGAATTGTGAGGTTTGGCAATTCGTCTTAAGTGTTTAGACACACATATGAACTATCGAAGGCAAAGGTGTATAAGTTTAAGAGGTCTTGATAAAAGATTATCAAAGCATTAAGAAACATGAACTTAAGAAATTCAATAAGTATTGATTTTCTGAAAGTTAAGATGTTTATGAATACATGTCGAAGCTAGTGGGAGCATAAGTGTTATGTTTTATAATAATCATCATGATAGTGGGAGCATAAATGTTATGATTGTATGATTATTAAGGCACGTATTGCAAGTTGGCAATATTAATTATAGAAAACAAGAGTTATACCTTGCAAAGTAGTAAGGGTTATAAAGTTGTTTTGCTATAATTAAGGGAGAGAATATTATGCTTCATTTCAAATCTAAGGGCTTAGGTTGAGAAATGTTAATAAATTTAGTCAAAGGTACATAGTGTGTTCTTAAAATTTCGATTATGATTACGACATTTCTCTTCACAATTCGAATTTTAAGAACATAGCAAATAAAACATTGTGCGTCGTGTCCCATACGCTTCGGGTATAGGATCGATTGCAAATGCTTTAATGTTTGACCATTCTAAATTTTTTCCAAATGTCTAGCACATTTAGAGGAAAAAGGACAAGAATCGGTCTTGACTAATATAATTAGACAACTATCAAAGGACAATCCAAGTTCGACGAGGATTGGTTGCTTGTGAGTAGTTGGAAGTAAATATGGAAATGTATCCATATTGGGAAGTAAATATATAAAATCTATGTCTAGATTAGAAACTTTTATTCAAAGGAATGTACTTTTAGTGAGAGACATCACATCTATGGAATTGTCTTGTAACAATCTCCGATAGAAGACTTTGTAATATCATTGGCAATAGTCTTTGTGACTTTGGTGCAGTGACATTACGAAAGGATAAGTTGCATAGAACGTTAGAATCTAGCATATTCTATAAGTAGCAAGAATTTCATATTCTTTCACTTATGGAAAAAGGATTTGGAGTTGTGAAACGAGAATGATTGGAAATGTGTTCAATGTGATCTATTTCACAAAGTAAGAACCATAGGTAAACATTGTGTGCATGCTAGGAGCATGGGACAAGTGTAATAATTCAAGTAAGAAGTTGATTACCCGAAATGACAAATAATGAGTAATCGATATGGTGATAAATAAAAAGTGTTTTATTTATACTCAAAGGTTTGAGGCCATATGGGATTAGTATTATTCATGTGTTTCACCTTTGCATGTTTTGACTTCCAGAATAATTGAGTTTATTAAGAATAATCGAATTATTCAAACGGGTCACAGTCGTTCATATGTTGGAGGTAGATATGAATGAAGATTGTCATGAATTGGTGTGTGGATTGTCTATAAGGTATTAGACATAAGAAAATGTTTGCTGCAACGTTCATGAGTGCTTATGAATATGATTTGAGCATTGGATCAAACCCACGCTCACTTGGATCACTCCATGAATTGTATCACGAGTGATTGGTGAAACGATAACATCTTATATTCTTGAAACCGAGATGTGTGAGTTGTATGTTGCGAATCGGTTGCACATTGATAATATGTAAACGCACTAGTAACTTGGTGTTATAAAACATATTGTTGTGTGTGATTTGGTTAGTGAGTGCAAGCAATCATTGTATCAAAGTTTATCCGTTCCTTTTATCCAAGGTAGGATAAAAGCTTTATTTTTTTGGCCCCTCGATGATTTAGTGATGACAAACGTAAATGCTCGGCCGGGCTAGGGCTAATTTGATTTGTTCAATTAGTCAGTCGTCATAAATCGGGAATCGAGATATAGTACAAAGAGAATGATATGAAATCATATCTCATATGATATCTAGAATGGAGGAATATATGATCCCTTATCTAAGGACACGCGTATCTAATAGGATCATAGTTGACAGCGGCTTTGGAAAGCTACGATTGCAGATTGGGATCCGAAGTCATACAAAGAATAGTTGTTAGACTTATCCAAGTGGGAGACTGTTGGATTAGTGTCTAATTCCATAACTATTTTGGTATGTACTTGACCCGATGATGCATGGTCCTTTTGGGTTGCCTTCACCAAAGCAACTTGATTGGAGAAATAAATAGAGAGAGAGGTTATTATGATTTATTAATATGTTATAAGAATAATATATTAAAGGATAAATCATATTTGTTTAATTAATATTGGTCAATAATTAATTAAGAATTAATTTTGTGATCAAGTGTAATTAATTAAACTAGAGGGGCTGAATTGTAATTATGTGATAGTTACAAAATAAGGTAAGGATTATCTTAAATATAGGGTGAACGAATTTAAGGTGATAATGCCTTAGAATTCGACTAGGATAAGGGTTTCTAAGACTTATCTTATGGTTGCTTGGTGGGCAAGCAACTAGATAAGGATAAGGACTAAAACCCTAATCTTTACACCTATATAAACCCCCTAAGGCTCATGAATTCGAAAAAGCCTTCCCAAGAAGTCCTAAGGACGAATTCCTACCTCTCTCCTCTCTCTTTATACCTTCTCCATTTGCTCTTGGTTTTTGTAAGCCATTAGAGGAGTGACACTTGTGACTCTAAGCCTTCCAAAGTCAATTCAACGAGGAATTGGGATTGTTATTGCTACATAACAATCAAGGTAATATCTTAAACCTAATTATATGTTAATATCGATTTCCATATGCTAGAATTAGGGTTTATAGTCTTGGATTCAAAGTATGTATAATAAAGAAACCTAGATCTAAGCATTAGGGTTTGTATGAGCACATAGGATGTCTTATGACCAAAACCCATCATACACATCCGGCGAGAACCATCCTTCTTCTTCAAAAAAGGATTGGCACTCACCACGATGAGCTAATCGGTCTAATAAAACCCTTGCCTAGCAGCTCCTGGATCTGCAAGGATAACTCCTACATCTCGGGCGGTGCAAGGAAATAAGGTGCCTTGGCAATAAGCGTCGCACCATGAATTAAATCGATCTAGAACTCCACCTGCCTCTCAGGAGGCACACCCCGGTAACTCCTCGGAGAAAACATCCAAGAACTCACACACAACCGAAACATTGGAGATAGAAATCGTGATGGGTTTTGAGCATTCTAACACTTCCTAAGTGTACATGCAACCCTAATAACCTTGGATCTATGTTTGTCTAATTCTCTTGCAAAGTTGATTTCCAAGGTTATGATCCTATCTAGCATACATGGGGAACTATTTTAACTTAAATGAAAGATAGAACTACATACCTTGTTGTTGATTTTTGATCCTTGAAACCTTGTGAGCCTAGCACCCCAAGTGTGATGCCTCAAATGGTTCACACAACACCAAATGCTATGGAGTAAACTTGGAGAGAAAGTATAACACTCTAAAAATCGGCTCTAGCCCTCAAGTATGCATGCATAGCCGATTTTGGGAGAAACATGAGCTTTATATAGTGTTAACACATTTAGGGTTACACCATGTAAACCCTAATGTGTCATGACTCTTCATTTCCATGACCCATGGGTTTGTAACTCCCATGGAGCATCCTATGGGTTTAACCCAACTTGATTATCCATGGAGCCTCTTAGCCCACTATACAAGTTATGGATGATTTACATAATCAACCCATATATTTAATTAGTTAACTTTTGATCACTTAATTAATTCTAAATTAATTCTTGATCAAACTAATTAAATAATATTACTAATATATTAGAACTTATAATATATTAATAAACCACAAATGTTATTTCTCTCATTTAGTCTATCCAATTGCATGGTGCCATGCAACCCAAATGGACCATGTCGGGTCGGGTCAAGTACATACCAGAAATAGTTATGGACTTAGACACCTTATCCAACAGTCTCCCACTTGGATAAGTCTAATAACTATAACTGCAAGTATGACTTCAGGAACTGATCGGCAATCGTAGCTCTTTTCAAGGTTTCTCGGAACTGAGAAGATGATGGTACGCCATTTCAGATAAGGGATCATAAAATCCTCTGTTCTTAGATATCAGCCGGACAAACACATGGAACATGGTCTTGCTTATTGTCCAACAGTTTGTTTCCCGATTTCCGATTTGTTTGACATAGAAATTAATTGAACACATCAACTTAGTTCTGACCGGGCCCGGTACATAGGTTAAAACAAAATCATCGAGGGGCCCAGATATCAGCTTCTAATCCAAGAAGGAACAGATAAACTTCGACTCATATGCTTTTTCTACTTCTTGTTAAATTACACACAAACGCACGTTTTATAACATTGAGTTGCCAATGCGTTTTCGCACGATCAATGCATAACTAACTCATAGTTAACAAGTCATATCTCTAGGTTTGAAGACTTATATGATATTACCGTCTCGCAATCACTCGAGATAAATTCCATGAAGTGATACCAGCGAGCGTGGGTTGAATCCAATACTCAGAACTTATGAGCACTCATGAGTGTTGTTGCCATGTCCAACACCTTAAACCTCTACAACCAACTCATGACAGTCTTAATTCATATCTACTCTCGACATACGACCGACTGTGGATAATTTGAATAATATGTAAAAACACAACATAAATATTCGGGAAGTCAAAACATGCAAAAGAAATAATAGTAAACGATTGAAAAAAGATAGCAACACTTTACTCATGAATACACACAACTTTTATTCATAATCAAATGTCAAATACATTTTACATATTTCATAATCATCTAACTACTAAAACTTATATCATCCTTCAGCCCTATGCTCCTAGCATGCTGGAGATGCTTAACCCTACCCAGTCCCTTCGTGAGGGGATCTGCCGGGTTCTCATCTGATGATACCCTCTTTGCTACGAGGAGTCCTTCTTCTATACGATGTTTGATGAAATGATATTTTTCTGTCAGTGTGTCTGGATCTCCCATGATCCCTTGGTTCCTTAAGGCAACTGCACTTTCACTATCACAGAAAATATCTATGGGCTTCGATATAGCTGGTACAACTCGAAGGTCTCCAATGAAGTTCTTTAGCCATATAGCCTCTTTTTCCACCTCGCTTGCCGCTATATACTTTGATTTGCAAGTTGAATCATCCATTGTCTCCTGCTTGGAACTTTTCCAAGAGATTGCTCCTCCATTTAAGGTAAAGACCTAGCCCGACTGAGAGCGGAAATTATCCCTATCAGCCTGGAAGCTAGCATCACTATACCCTACAACTTTCAAGTCATCACTCCCATCAAGGGTAAGGAACCAGTCCTTAGTCCTCCGCAGGTACTTGAGAATGTTCTTTACCGCTGTCCAGTGAGCCTTACCAGGGTTCCCCTGATACCTCTAACCATGCTTAATGCAAAGGCTACATCAGGACGAGTACAGGTCATAGCATACATGATCGAGCCTACTGCCGAAGCATAAGGTACACGACTCATTTCAGCTATCTCTACCTCAATACTCAGGCTCTGAGTCTTACTCAGTCTAGTGTTACTCTGGATGGGTAACTCTCCTTTCTTGGAATCTTGCATGTTGAATCTCTTCAGCACCTTATCCAAGTATGTACTCTGACTAAGTCCAATTGGTCTTTTACTCTGGTCTCTCAAGATCCTTATCCCTAGAATATAGGCAGCCTCTACAAGGTCCTTCATAGCAAAACACTTCCCAAGCCAAGACTTAACTTCCTGCAGAGTTGGGATGTCATTTCCTATGAGTAGTATGTCATCCGCATATAGTACCAAAAAGCTAACTATACTCCCACTAGCCTTGACATATACACAAGATTCATCTTCACTTCTCGAAAAACCAAACTCTTTAACTTTCTCATCAAAGCAAAGATTCCATCTGTGAGGTGCTTGCTTTAATCCATAAATGGATTTCTCAAGCTTACACACTCTATTAGGGTACTCTGTTCTGACAAAACCCTCTGGCTGATTCATGTAAACATCTTCAGCCAACTTTCCATTAAGGAAAGAAGTTTTGACATCCATTTGCCATATTTCATAGTCATGAAATGCAGCTATGGCTAACAATACCCTACTAGACTTAATCTTGGCTACTGGTGAAAAGGTCTCATCATAATCAACTCCTGGAGTTTGAGAAAATCCCTTTGCAACCAGTCGTGCCTTATAAGTGTGTACATTACCATCCATGTCGGTCTTCTTCTTGAAGATCCATTTGCACCCAACTGTCTTACGACCTGGCACATTGTCAACCAAGTCCCAGGTCTGATTGTCATAGATGGACTGTATCTCTTTATCCATTGCCTCTTTCCATTTAGCAGACCCGGGGCCTGCCATGGCTTCCGCATAGCTGTTAGGTTCATCCAGATCTATCAGTGTCCCATCACTGATAAGTGTATCACCTTCCGCAGTAATATGGAATCCATAGTAACGCTAGGTTTTGAGGTTCAATTGAAGGCACAATAGGAGTTGCCTCCTCAAGTTGGCTGCTAGGGTTTGAGGTTCCTTCACCACTTGACTCTTGAAGTTCTTCAAGGTCAATTAGCCTCCCACTGTTTCCTTGGATTATTAACCCTCTCTTTCTCTCTCTCTCTCTCTCTCTCTCTCTCTCTCTCTCTCTCGAAAGACAGCCCTCCTTGCTACAAAGACCACATTCTCACTAGGTTTGTAGAAGAGGTAACCAAAGGATTTTTGTGGGTAGCCGATGAAAATACACCTCTCACTTCGAGGTTCGAGCTTTTCATGAGTCTCGTGTCTCACGAAAGCCTCGTAACCCCAAACCTTGATGTGGGCTAGACTAGGAACTTTTCCAGTCCACATCTCGTGAGGTGTTTTGGCAACCTTCTTTGTAGGAACCAGATTAAGGATATGGGTGGCAGTCTCTAAGGCATACCCCCAAAATGAGATTGGTAGCGAAGCTCGACTCATCATTGAATGAACCATATCCAACAAGGTTCGATTACGCCTCTTAGCCACACCATTCAACTGCGGTGTCCTGGGAGGTGTCAATTGTGAGACAATCCCACATTCCCTAAGATAGTCGAGGAACTTGGTACTAAGATACTCACCACCACGATCGGATCGAAGCATCTTAATATTCCTGCCCAATTGATTCTCAACTTCCTGTTTAAACTCTTTAAACCTTTCAAAAATCTCTGACTTATGGTTGATTAAGTAGACATATCCATATCTACTGTAATCATCAGTAAAAGTCACATAATAACGATTAGCATCTCTTGTGGCATGTTTGAAGGGCCCACACACATCCGTGTGTACAAGATCCAACAAACCTTCACCCCTAGCACAAGAACCTGTGAAGGGTGACTTCGTCATTTTTCCAAGTAAGCATGATTCACAACTATCATCTGACTTTAGGTCAAATGATTCCAAGACTCCATCCTTTTGGAGTTGGCCTATGCGTTTCTTGCTTATATGTCCAAGACGACAATGCCATAATGATGCTTTATCCAAGTTATTATCATTAGTAGAATCAATACACAATACATTATTTCCTAGATTATCTACAATAGACACAACTTCATACACACCATCACAAGGTAATGCTTTAAAATAAAACACATTATTAAAGAAAGCATTTATTCCACCAATTTCATTATCAAAGGAAAAGGTAAAACCTTGTTTAGACAAAGCATGAAAGGAAATAACATTTCTTGCCATTTCTGGCGAATAACAACATTTATTCAAATCTAAAGTAAATCCACTACTAATCAACAAAGTATAAACTCCAATCTTGGTGAAGGTGAAACTTTCCTATTCCCCATGATCAAGTTTATCTTTCCATGCTCCACATTCTCACTTCTTCTTAGTCCCTGTAATTCAGAACAAATATGAATACCGCAATCGGTATCAAGGACCCAAGAGTTAGAATAGAGTGAATTACTAGATGATATAGTGTAAATACCTGCATGGTTGGGTTTCACTTTCCCATCCTTCAAATCTTGCTGTTACTTTGGGCAGTTTCGCTTCCAGTGTGACTTTTCATGGAAATAGAAGCATTTAGCCTCTTTGGGATCAGAAGAAGGTGTAACAAAACCTTTCTTGGTTCTGCTAGAAGAGGAGCCATCAAGGGTCTTCCCCTTGGTACCCTTCGAGGGGTTCTTCCTCTTCTTCCTTTTCCCTTTCCCGATTGCCAGGACAGTTGAGGAGTTTGGAGTAGGAGTAGGAGTGGTCACAACCGACTTACCTTTAAGACCTGATTCTGTGGTCTTTAGGAGTCCCTGAAGTTTGCTAAGTGTAACTTCCTCCTTATTCATGTGGTATGTCATGCGGAATTGATCATAACATGAAGGTAAGGAGTGCAAAATAATATCTATTGCGAACTCCTCCGGAAAGTTCACATTCAACTTCATCAATCGATCCACATACCTTTGCATTTTCTGCATGTGGCTTGTGATGGGTTCACCATCTTTCATTCGGGTTGTGATCATAGAGGAGATGATTTCATATCGCTCTTGACGAGCACTCTAATGGTAGCGGTCCATCAAATCCTGGTGCATCTCAAAAGGATAGTAGTCCTCATAGGACTTTTGGAGCTCGGCTGACATGGTGGCCATCATAATGCATGCCACTTTTGTAGCATCTCTTTCATGAACCTCATATTCAACAAGCTCCTTGTCAAGAACATATTCCTTGTTCTCATAACGAGTGACCATCTTGATGTTTCTGATCCAGTCAGTAAAGTTGGATCCATCAAAGATGACTCTCCCACAAAGATTCATGAGAGAGAAGGAGCCAGTAAGGTTTGATCCAGGAGTAGCATTGTTGGAAGACATCTGAAAAGAAGAGAATAAGTTTAGTTTAGATATAGGGATAGTCCTTAATAAAACACCCAAATGTAATATTAAGGCTAGGATCCAATCACAATATATTATAACCTAGAAGAGGGATGTCGTAATCCAAGTTATAACATATTTGAAAGGTAGGTGAATGACGATTCACCAATTTCCACCATGAAAACGAAATATAAATTATTAGGTTTTATTTGGTTTTTTAGAAATTCCTAGATTCTTTGAGATTCATTGAACTTTTCAATGGCATGTTTCAATCTCGAGTGTGCCCTTCATGTTTTGTGATTGGGATACCGAGGATCACAAAACAAGGTGTGAAGTAACCACGCAAATTACTTAGTACCCTTAATGTTTTTCACTTAATCGTTGTGTCGGTAAACCACACGCGCTCCTTCTGACCTCATGAAAAATATTAAGTCACCCTTTGCCTCCCTAGTTAAGTCCAAGTTAGTGTGCCGGTAAACCACACACGCTCCACCAATGACTTAAACAAGTTGCAAAGTGTAATTTCATGGATTAGCACCTTATTCACATTTTTCCTAAAGTAACTAAGATTGGGAATTTATAAAACATTTAGTTACTTTATAATAATCATTATACTTTTAATTAGAATTTTTAAGTCATTGTCCTACCCGTTCGGCTAACGACCCTCCACCAGTCAAGCAAGCGGGGGGGTGAGAGTGGACACCCATTAAGTTGCCATTTTATAGGCAACAACCTTATACCCACCTTATAGAGTGGCTTCGTGAATGAGGCGTACTAGCAGTAAGACGACTTTGATCTTATATATATATATATATATATATATATATATATATATATATATATATATATATATATATATTATTAACTTATAATATTATAAGTATAAGGGTTGAATTTTAACTTTTAAAATTCTAAGGGTTGGAACTAAAGTTTTAATATGACTTTACTTGTTCCAAAACTTGAGGGAAAGTTTTGTAAACATTCAAAACTTTTCATTTCTCATAACTTATGAATTTAATTGAGTATTAAAATTGAAGACACTTCATTTTTATAACTCTTGTGTTCTTTTAATGGTTTTAATTCAAGTGTGACTCTTGGTTTTCTATAACTTGAGGACAAGTTATGGACTCCATTAAAACACATTATGACCAAGAATTAAACTACCAAGTAGGTTACAAGTAATTCCTATGATCATCTAAATTCATAAGATCAAGAACATGAATATCCATATCAAAGTTTCAAGACCATATGAACACATATAATCATGAAAATTTGATATTAGCCATTGTAAATGGATTAGAACAAACATTACACCATCTAAAACAAGTTTAATAACACCAAAGCAATTTAGGGTAATGTTTCTAGTCCATTTCCAGCAGCAAAAGTCAAAAATCTGCATTCTGAGGCTCCTACTCGTCGAGTGCACGAACCTACTCGGCGAGTAGGATGAAGATACACATGAACTCGGCGAGTCCCCCCATGGACTCAGTGAGTTCATCCGGAAGATTGCAAAAATACGATTTTTTTCAACAATTAGCATCAAGTATCAAACAAACAAGCCTAGGCTCTGATACCACTGATGGGTTTTGAGCATTCTAACACTTCCTAAGTGTACATGCAACCCTAATAACCTTGGATCTATGTTTGTCAAATTCTCATGCAAAGTTGATTTCCAAGGTTATGATCCTATCTAGCATACATGGGGAACAATTTTAACTTAAATGAAAGATAGAACTACATACCTTGTTGTTGATTTTTGATCCTTGAAACCTTGTGAGCCTAGCACCCCCAAGTGTGATGCCTCAAATGCTTCACACAACACCAAATGCTACGGAGTAAACTTGGAGAGAAAGTATAACACTCTAAAAATCGGCTCTAGCCCTCAAGTATGCATTCATAGCCGATTTTGGGAGAAACATGAGCTTTATATAGTGTTGACACATTTAGGGTTACACCATGTAAACCCTAATGTGTCATGACTCTTCATTTCCATGAACCATGAGTTTGTAACTCCCATGGAGCCTCCATGGAGCATCCTATGGGTTTAACCCAACTTGATTATCCATGGAGCCTCTTAGCCCACTATGCAGGTTATGGATGATTTACATAATCAACCCATATATTTAATTAGTTATCTTTTGATCACTTAATTAATTCTAAATTAATTCTTGGTCAAACTAATTAAATAATATTATTAATATATTAGAACTTATAATATATTAATAAACCACAAGTGTTATTTCTCTCATTTAGTCTATCCAATTGCATGGTGTCATGCAACCCAAATGGACCATGCCGGGTCGGGTCAAGTACATACCAGAAATAGTTATGGACTTAGACACCTTATCCAACAGATCGGCTTTGCAGTTGCAACCCACGTATCCATCACATATGCTAAAAATCCCATCCACCCCTACTATAAACTCTGCCTCGCCCTGGCGGCAGAGCAGAATGCTGATCCAGATCTAGTATCCTCTCCATATACAGTAAGTAATCCCCCACTAGCATCTCGTATGGTCACCATCTGACGCTCACAGTTAATCACAACTCCAAACTGGCTCAACCTGTCCATGCCCACTATGACAAAGACATCACCTATCGCTATCGGCACCAGATCTATCAGGAACTCAACACCAAAAATCTATAATACACATCCTCGGAATACATCAGTGCCAAAAACCGCATGCTCATCGGCTATAGAAACCCTTAGTGGTCAACTCAACGCCTAGCATCTGACACAAATGTGACGACAAAAGGATAAAGACGCAAAAGATCGACTTACACCTGAGTCAAATAGCACCAAAGCAGGCACATAACTCGCATGAAAAGTACCTACATACAACACATTATAAGCATCAACAAATCTCAAAATAGCATAAGTGAAGAGATACGTACCAGCTAGAACGTCAGGTGCTACGTGGACCTCCTTCGCAGCCAACTGGAAAGCTCTCCCACGAGCCCTCAGAGCCTCGGCCTTCACGAGACGACCATCAGTAACACGCAAAGCAGCAGGATTAGAAATTTGGGCTGATCTTAGAGTGAGCTGAGGACATTCGGCCTTCCGATGGCCAGTCTAGTTACAATGAAAACAAACCGCAAATCCATTGGGGCAGTCCTTCACCATGTCCCCCTCCTTGCCACATTTGTAGCAAATCCCTGATCAGCAAGATCCCTCGTGACTCTTGCCCCACTTACCACAAGTGCGGCCCTTCTGGCCCTAGCTCTCGTATTCACGGCCTTAGCCTAATTGGTCACTGGCTGCGACTGTACTGATCTCCTGTATCTACCCTGAGACTCCTCCTCCTCTATAGTATGAAACTCTAGCTCAATCTCCCTCCTCCTAGCATTGGTCTATAGTTCAGCCAATGTCCGATATGAAGAGTTCACCACAAACTCCCGAATATCCCGATTCAGTATGCTCAAGTATCAGCTCACATGTGCCTACTCAGTGGACACGTGCTCAAGGCAGAGCAACACCCTCTCATGAAACATCCTCGTAATCTTTGTCACTGACTCTGTCTTCTGCTTGAGAGATAGAAACTCATGTCCCAAATGTTCCTTTTCCATCTGGGGAACCCATCTTTGAATAACTTGGTGAGCCTCTTCCAAGTCATAACAACATGATCTACACGGGTAAAATCAGTTGTCACAAACTTCCACCAGTCCTTCACTCCCAATCGAAGTTGGTTCAGTGCGAACCGGACTCTCAAATGCTCTATACATGAACAAATATAGAAACATCCCTCAATGTTGAAGATCCATCTCATGGCAATGATCGGATCCTGCGTCCCATCAAACTTTGGTAACTTCGTGTTGCTGAACTCACGGAACAACAACGATTCACATCCTAGTGGCCTCGCAGCAGCTAGAGCTGTGGTGACTACAGTAGCAGCAGCCTCGGTGGCAATAGCATATCGCTCATCAAAAGTCTCAATAAAGTGTGGTCTTAGTAGACCCGAACATCTCTGGTATGGCCTCTGTGATAGCTGCGACCACCTCCTCATGAATGATCCTGCGAATCTTCTCGTCATTGGTATCACTGCTCCCGGGGTTGTTGCGGGTAATCACCATAGTGTCTCTGAAATGCAAACACAAATTCATCAGACACTAGCTTAAACATTCACACACTTGATTACCCAACCCTACATGCTCCTTAGCATCCTAAGGTTCTTACTTAGGTTGCATACAGATCCGGTGCTTTCAGTAGTACGGGCCCAATACTACCTTCCACACCAACCTATAGTCCTCCCAAGTCCTCCTTCTAGGATCCTAATTCATAATACACTATCCCTCATGGATATCCAACTACTCTTTCGGTAGATTCCTCATTGCTTATCTAGGTATCTCTCCTAGATGTGACAACCGTCAATTTATGGTCAAGTCAAAGTCAAATAAAGTCAACAAGTCAAACCAGTCAACTCAATTAACCTTACATATTAGGGTATACATTACGTTACTACTATACAACTCGCTATTTTTAATAAGAAGTTATCACTTGAAAAATCCATACGTTGAGAATTCTCAAACCCTAATCAATATAAGTGATGAAACTACTTGGTAAAACATTATCCCATACCCCTCGAGGGCTTATAACATTCATAACAAGGCTTAACGGGGTTTACACACCTTGCGTAGCGAAGCTAAACATCCAAAAAGGTCTCAAACGAAGTCTCTCTTAAATCTCTCTCGCTCTATCTCTCCTTACCACAAATCTATCCCAAATCTCTCTAAGTATGTGAAATCTCTCCCAAATCTCTCTAAGTATGCGAAATCTCTCCCAAATCTCTCTAAGTATGTGAAACCTCTCTCAACTTTTATCACTCGGGGCAACCTGACCCTTGATTTAGTCAAAAACCGCTCGAAAATGGAAGTTTTTGCGAAAAACAGCCATTTAGGGTCGAACCCTCTTAGAGCCGAACCTCTTAGAGGCGAAACCCTAAGAAGCGAAACCCCAAGAAGCCTCCAGGACCGAACTGATGAAGAACCGAACTAGGAGGACCGAACTTGTATGAGAGCGAAGTTGCATGAGGGACCGAACCTCGCATATACCGAACCTGAACTACCTTTCGCCTTCGTCTCGTTCTATTCGCCTTCGGTCCCTCTTTTGCTGGCTTCGCCTGCGAGACTGCTCAGACCGAACCTCTCCCTCTCGATTCTAATACATCAACCTAACCAGCCTTCGGTTCTAACCCTCTATGGACCGAAACTTCGGCCAGACTTTGGAAATTTTCATTTTCTTCCCAGTTTTCGACCCCATCTCCATTTTAAGCCCGTTTTTCGTGATTTTAATGCAGGATTTTCACCAAAACTCGTATTTTAACATAAGAGACCTTAAATATTCATTTTTTTTTTATCATATTTTGAGGTAAATCCTTGTCCAAGAATAAAATCTATTAGGTTAGATTTTGTGATAGAGTGTTGACTTTATCTAGTGTATGACACAAGCAACCCCCCATACCTTCATAGTACAACCATCAGTCACTATTCCTCCCTACCTAGTCAACTATTTGTCCTTTGACACCCCTCCTCCAGCTGTAAAGGTTCATGAAAAGCTTAAAAATATTCTATCTCCTTCCACTTTACTCACTCTCTCACCAAAGAGCAAACACCTTTCTCTCTCTCTCTCTCTCTCTCTCTCTGTCTCTCTTTCCCTCTCTAGAACTTGAGATTTCAAGGTTGCTCTTGAGCTTTTCACTTCAGTCTTGGTAAGTATATTCATCCTACATTTGAATACTCTACACTCCTTCACTCAAATCATGAATCTCTTATACGAATATGATCAAATTTGTTGCTAGATCTTCGAATCTTCAAGCATCTCCCAAGTGTTCTTGACTTGGAAACTTCTTTTCTTCCTCATCCATCTCCTGAAATCATTCAAGGCGAGTTCATAGCCCCGCTATTTTCATGTTTTCTCCAAGGCTGAAACACCACATAAAGCTGCAAGCTTTACGTCCATGCATTGCATCTAGGGTTCGAAATGCCAAAACAATCTTTATGTAGGGTTTAATGCATACATAACTTGCCACCAGCTTGATAAAGCTTGGACCTTTGGGCTCAAGGGACTACATATGGTCCAGATGTGAAGTCTCAACTCCATGGAAAGCTCACAACACTCTAGAACTCAAAGAAGGATGGAAAAAGTCCCTAAACTCCCTAGAAACAAGATCTAACCAAAGAATGAGCATGGTGGTAGCTTTTTACCTTCAAAAAGAAGCTATGAATGAATGAACACCGGATCCAAGAGCACCCTCTCGTCCAAAGCCTTTTTCTACTCAATCTTCCTTCAAAAAATATTAGCCTCTCTTTCTCTCACACAAGGATATAGCTCGATTAGGGTTTCTCTTAGAGTGTTAAGATGATAAGGGAGGCAGAAATGAAGGCTTAAGGTCCTTTAAATAGGGTACAAGCCCTGAAAATTAGGATTTTCTCACTCAGCACCTACTCGTCGAGTTGGGGTCCTCCAACTTGTCGAGTAGACTTTAAAAATCACGCGACCATTAACTCCTCACCTCGGCTAGTTGGGTCATCCAAATCGTCGAGTTGCTCTGTCATTATGAATGTAAATTAATTAGATATAATGCATGGGCATCGGGATCTTACAAAATGCCTCAACTAAGGTTAGTACCTTACATAAGTCATACCATAAATAATCCTTGAGCATACGCCTATGTTATTTATGGTCGGGCCTGTACATAACCAACCTTGAGCAAGGACTTTGACAGACTACAATGGTTGAAAGTTTTAGAGATTAAAGGATGTTCTCAAGATTCATTGCAGAAACCTAGTACCTTATAAACCTTATATCAACCCCAAAACAACATATACATTTTCAAAATACTTAAAAATCTGGGATAACGTTCACATTTTCCTAGTTTGCCTAATCCCAAAGAGCAACAAAGAACGAATAGCTCGTATACCGTCGTTGCAGAGAAACCCATTGTTCCCAATCGATTAGTCAACAGTCTCCAAACTTCTCTCTTCATCATTTGAAATCGGTAGGATTTCAATTCTCTCTATATAATTTAGAAATCTATAGAATTTCTAGAATCGGTCACTCTTTATAATTTGGAAACTTACCACGAAAGTATTGGAGGTGACTGCTCTTGAATACATTTTAAATTTTTTGACATTTTGTTTGTTTATATTTTTTAAAATATTTTTTGTAAAAATGTTCTATAAATGTGAATTTTATTAACATGGATTATGTAGAAAATTAATTTTTTTAATATGATTAATAGATAGGCTAACCAAAATTCGAAAACGGGTTTCAAGTTATATAATAGCTAATTGGAAACCATATATCTCAGAAACGAACAAATTTTCTAAAAATAAAAAAATGAACCCGAAAAACATTAACACATGTGTTTGAGTTATAGCAATTCTAATTAGCATTTGTCATTCGGAACAAAATGTAAAAAGTTTCTAAAACAAAAAAAATTCAACTCAAAGCCATTGTAAAATGTAGAGACCCATTTTTCTAACGAACGGTGAGTGCGGAAGAAGGATATCTCGAGATTAATCGTGTTTTTGGAAGTATGAACATGAAGAACATATTATGAGTTCATAAGAAAAAGAGATCAAGAACAAAGAGAGAATACTTGTGACATCCCCATTTTCACGGCCAAAAAAGACCGATGTTGTTTATGCTTTATAAAAATCAGAGTACTTCATTTTATAAAAATGTTGCGGAATTTGTTCCCAGAAAAACATGGTAAATACGTTATTAAAACATTTTCGAAGAAACGTATTTATTTCATTTTAAAACGTTTGGGATGTCATCGTTAATACAGAAACATAAGCATAAACAGAACTTACAATTATTTACACTAGTGATCTACATCTCTTTAAATCTCTCAATGTAATGTCACTTCATATCATCACTTGTGATATAAATAAACTGAGTGGGTCAGGTTGGGAAACCTGGTGAGTACATAGGGTTTTCAACCCACAATAATATAATTATTATGTTTAAACAATCAAACAATCAACCCAATTACCCATCCCCATTATCTTCTTTATTCTTAAGGATCTACCCTAAGAATCGGCTATTTCTCATTCATTCATTCCTAAGGATCATCCTAAGGAAACAACATGAAGTCCATTGTTGCCAATGACACATTGGTCAAGCGCAGCTACTAATATTGTCACTTAGGCTCAGCTGCCAGAATTATGACATTTTCTATGAGGCGCTTCTGCCGGTATTGACCTTCAAACACTACTGTCATGGACATAAGGCTCCCTATTAGGCGCAGCTGCCGATACTATCCTTAGAGCGCAGCTGCTAGGACGTTTACCGTAGATCTAAATCATCTACGGGTTATGGCGCAGCTGCCAGTGCTCATCTATAGGGTACTAGGTCCACTGCTGCCAATGTATACCTATAGGGCACTAGGTCCGTACTACTAATGTTCCTCTATTTCAGCTTTTATCCATCATCATTCATCTACCCATGTTTTACCCAACATATTTTGTAGATATAAAATACTTTATACAGTTTACATCTTTTAAAACATGTATAAAAATCTTTCACCAGCATAGACAACAAGTATTCAGACAATATGCACACATAACACGTAATTTATATTAAAATACTTCATATCTATGTGTAAGATGAAAGAGACCATGCACTCACTTGAAAGGTGGTGAGTCGGCACTCGGACAGCACTTCGTTACTCTTAAAACAATTATCCCTTGACGAAACAGCGGGTTTTTATTAAAAACCGGGCTTCGCTGGAGCAGCGTTTCCGAGCCGAAAGCTTTTCTTCTCGGAGCCGTCGGGCGCTCCGGGGATTTCTTCTCGTGCTAGGGAGGTTCCGTAGACTTGGGAGGGGTTTAGGGAGGCTAGAGAGAAGTTAGAGAGAGAAAGAGAGGCTTATGGTGTGAAGAAAATATGAGGAGTTCACCCTTGTATTTATAGGAAGTGTATAGTAAAGTAGTCTCCAAGCTTCGTCCGTAACTTTTGCATACGAGCTCCGTTTTTGTCTGTCTTTTTACTGTTGAGTTCCTATTAATGAGATCTTCAACTTTCATTTAGACCTCGTTAGCTAATTCTCATTCTATCTCGGATTTACAAAACTGTATCGAATTCGCCGCGCTCGAAAAGTAGAGACTAAGCTTCGTCCATAACTTTCGCATACGAGTTTCGTTTTTGTCTGTCTTTTTACCGTTGAGTTCCTATTAATGAGATCTTCAAGTTTCATTTAGACCTCGTTGGCTAATTCTCATTCTATCTCGTATTTACAAAACTGTATCGAATTCGCCGCGCTCGAAAAGTAGGGACTAAGCTTCGTCCATAACTTTTGCATACGAGCTCTATTATCGACGTTCTTTATATCCACGCGTTGGTATTTACGAGTACTACAACTTTCATTTAGATCCCGTCGGCTAAAAATCGACCGATCTAAAATTCAGATTTCGGGCTGTGCACTGCTATGCTAAATCTTAGAAAAATCATAACTTCCTCATACGAAGTCAGATTTGGGCGTTCTTTTTATTGATGTTCTTAGTTTAACATATTCTACGACTTTCTTTTAGATCGCTAAGGCTAAATCTCGCTCTATCGTAAATTCACTATTTACGCTTCCCGGTATCGTGCCGGTTCCGTCGCGAAACTTCAACGGGTCATAACTTCTTCGTTATAACTCGGTTTTCGGCGTTCTTTATATGTACGAAAACCTTGTAACATACTCTACAACTTGGTTAAGATTATTTATTCTAAATAATATTTTGTCGAAAAGTCGTTTTCGACCCCTATTGCCTCTAATTTGACTAGCCCAGATTTGCGGGCGTTACAATTATCTCCCCCTTAGGATGATTACGTCCCGAAATCATCAACAAAACAGGGTCGTATAATGACTCCATACGTCATCTCTTCATCCTAGATAATAATTATAACTTCTACATTCCTTCAATTCTATCTTTTAAACTCATTGACTGTAAGTGTACTCGATCGTGCACCTGCTCTCTACCTCAGGTTAGACTCCAAATTATGACCTTCAAGTCACAATCTCGATCCCTGCTGGATAGGGACTTGAGATAAGTTCTTTTATTACTAATATAGATCGATGTATCATATTCTAATGACCTATCATCGTATGTTCCAACACTTAGACTTAGGTCTCTTAGATTTAAATTCTAAAACAGACTATGCCTTCCTTCATGTTCTAATGTGATATAATCACACTTTAACATTAGGCATTTCTAGCCACCAACTTCTTTAACAACGAGTGCGATACTTCTATTGATCGCTTTGATTTCAACCGTTTGGTTTAAGTCGGACGCTACATCAAACTTGGTTCTCTGAACCACACAACATACTCATCGTAGTCGGACTTGATTCGATATGACCACTAGGGTCGGAATATCAACAATCTTCTTAGTCATTACCGAAACGATGGTAACAACACACTTGAATAAAACGAAATCAATTACTAGCTTCTTGGTAACCTTGTGACTTTCCCTGATCCAAGTGTGAGTCCTGTGCTTCCGGTAGTATAGGCCTCTACTACCATCCACACCTACTTATACCCGTCCCAAGTATTGTCTCGCAGTTTTCCAAGTCACCATACAAGAAAATCACATAACAGTTTAACACATAAAATATCAAAACGAAGGTTTTATATTATTCCTTAAAATGTTTACATTGGTGTTCAAGTTCACCCTAAACTATGCCCCTAACAGGCTACATCGCGAGGTACTATCTACACGATTACTCCATAACTCGATCCTTGGATGTCAAGCGTTAACTCCTGAATCTTCGCATTGTCATCTGCTTCGTCAAGAATCATTTGAAATGTTCTCGCCTTTTGCTTTGGCGGCACATATGGCTTTGTAGCCCCCTCTCTCTTTGGGTAGTCTTGCTTTCCTTTTTGGACCTTGAAGATCCTTCAAACTTCCACTTCTCTCCTGACTTATCTTTTTCTAGACCATTTTCTCTTACCTGGGCCTCTACGTTCTTAGCTGCCCTAACAGTTGTTTTCAAGGTAGTTGCCATTTTGACCATTGGGCCAAAGTCAGTGGGCAGTCTGTTAGCAAACCTATCAATCTTGGAGAGTTTAGAAGGCACCAAGTAGGGGAATAGCTTCATCCTCTTGGTGAATGCGGTGGCATACTCATCAACACTCATCTTCCCTTTCTTCAGGTTCTGAAACTCGTTGTTTAGGTCTATCAGATCTATCTCCGAGCAGTACTGCATTTTCAACTGTTCCAAGAACTCTTCCCATGACATCCTTAAGGCTTCTCCTCGTGGCATCGTATCTGCCAATAGCTTCCACCAGCTCAAGACTCCAGTTTTCAGTTGTCTTACGGCGAAGACATTCTTCTGTTTCTCGCTACAGTCGCAACTCTCAAACACCATTTCCATCTCGGAGATCCAATCCATAATCTCAACAGGCTTTGGGCTTCCTGAGAGACTTGGTGGTTTCGCACCCAAGAAATTCTTGTACATTCGCCCATCCTTGTCGTTTCTCCTCTCCAGGCCATCTTGAGTCCCCACTTGACTCACTTGGCGACTGTAGTTCCCTTCCTCCGATTGCTCGGGAATCAGCTCGGGTTGCTCATTGGGCATAGTAGGTTCGTCCCTATTCGACATCCTCCTCATTTCTTCCCTTTATTCAGTTCGCATAGCCCGAATCATGGCTTGAACTCTAGCCATCGTGACTGGCTCAGGTGCAACTTCTTCTACAACAGGTATTTGCTGAACCACTAGGGGTTGGTTCCTATTCTCATTTGCATTCACGTTTCCGCTACGGGTCCTTGCCATCTTGATCTATACACCGAATAAGGTGAATCTAGACCTTTACTTAGGATTGACGTTTAAATCATCCTTATCACTCCGAAACGTTTACATGCTAGTTCTAATATCGTAGTCGTACGTTTAGAATCCTAAACATATAAGGTTTCCAGATCCGGTCGGCAACAGACCATAGATCCGAATAAATAACAGCATATAAGGCATAAAGCATTTAGCACATAAAAGCATTTTAGGCATAATTCCTAAAATAAGCTAGTGCTCACACCTCACAATCATCGCTTAGCATTCTAAGTTTAAGTCTAGAAATAAATCCATATTCCTAGTTCACTTAAACTAATGCTCTGATACCAACTGTGACATCCCCATTTTCACGGCCAAAAAAGACCGATGTTGTTTATGCTTTATAAAAATCAGAGTACTTCATTTTATAAAAATGTTGCGGAATTTGTTCCCAGAAAAACATGGTAAATACGTTATTAAAACATTTTCGAAGAAACGTATTTATTTCATTTTAAAACGTTTGGGATGTCATCGTTAATACAGAAACATAAGCATAAACAGAACTTACAATTATTTACACTAGTGATCTACATCTCTTTAAATCTCTCAATGTAATGTCACTTCATATCATCACTTGTGATATAAATAAACTGAGTGGGTCAGGTTGGGAAACCTGGTGAGTACATAGGGTTTTCAACCCACAATAATATAATTATTATGTTTAAACAATCAAACAATCAACCCAATTACCCATCCCCATTATCTTCTTTATTCTTAAGGATCTACCCTAAGAATCGGCTATTTCTCATTCATTCATTCCTAAGGATCATCCTAAGGAAACAACATGAAGTCCATTGTTGCCAATGACACATTGGTCAAGCGCAGCTGCTAATATTGTCACTTAGGCTCAGCTGCCAGAATTATGACATTTTCTATGAGGCGCTTCTGCCGGTATTGACCTTCAAACACTACTGTCATGGACATAAGGCTCCCTATTAGGCGCAGCTGCCGATACTATCCTTAGAGCGCAGCTGCTAGGACGTTTACCGTAGATCTAAATCATCTACGGGTTATGGCGCAGCTGCCAGTGCTCATCTATAGGGTACTAGGTCCACTGCTGCCAATGTATACCTATAGGGCACTAGGTCCGTACTACTAATGTTCCTCTATTTCAGCTTTTATCCATCATCATTCATCTACCCATGTTTTACCCAACATATTTTGTAGATATAAAATACTTTATACAGTTTACATCTTTTAAAACATGTATAAAAATCTTTCACCAGCATAGACAACAAGTATTCAGACAATATGCACACATAACACGTAATTTATATTAAAATACTTCATATCTATGTGTAAGATGAAAGAGACCATGCACTCACTTGAAAGGTGGTGAGTCGGCACTCGGACAGCACTTCGTTACTCTTAAAACAATTATCCCTTGACGAAACAGCGGGTTTTTATTAAAAACCGGGCTTCGCTGGAGCAGCGTTTCCGAGCCGAAAGCTTTTCTTCTCGGAGCCGTCGGGCGCTCCGGGGATTTCTTCTCGTGCTAGGGAGGTTCCGTAGACTTGGGAGGGGTTTAGGGAGGCTAGAGAGAAGTTAGAGAGAGAAAGAGAGGCTTATGGTGTGAAGAAAATATGAGGAGTTCACCCTTGTATTTATAGGAAGTGTATAGTAAAGTAGTCTCCAAGCTTCGTCCGTAACTTTTGCATACGAGCTCCGTTTTTGTCTGTCTTTTTACTGTTGAGTTCCTATTAATGAGATCTTCAACTTTCATTTAGACCTCGTTAGCTAATTCTCATTCTATCTCGGATTTACAAAACTGTATCGAATTCGCCGCGCTCGAAAAGTAGAGACTAAGCTTCGTCCATAACTTTCGCATACGAGTTTCGTTTTTGTCTGTCTTTTTACCGTTGAGTTCCTATTAATGAGATCTTCAAGTTTCATTTAGACCTCGTTGGCTAATTCTCATTCTATCTCGTATTTACAAAACTGTATCGAATTCGCCGCGCTCGAAAAGTAGGGACTAAGCTTCGTCCATAACTTTTGCATACGAGCTCTATTATCGACGTTCTTTATATCCACGCGTTGGTATTTACGAGTACTACAACTTTCATTTAGATCCCGTCGGCTAAAAATCGACCGATCTAAAATTCAGATTTCGGGCTGTGCACTGCTATGCTAAATCTTAGAAAAATCATAACTTCCTCATACGAAGTCAGATTTGGGCGTTCTTTTTATTGATGTTCTTAGTTTAACATATTCTACGACTTTCTTTTAGATCGCTAAGGCTAAATCTCGCTCTATCGTAAATTCACTATTTACGCTTCCCGGTATCGTGCCGGTTCCGTCGCGAAACTTCAACGGGTCATAACTTCTTCGTTATAACTCGGTTTTCGGCGTTCTTTATATGTACGAAAACCTTGTAACATACTCTACAACTTGGTTAAGATTATTTATTCTAAATAATATTTTGTCGAAAAGTCGTTTTCGACCCCTATTGCCTCTAATTTGACTAGCCCAGATTTGCGGGCGTTACAATTATCTCCCCCTTAGGATGATTACGTCCCGAAATCATCAACAAAACAGGGTCGTATAATGACTCCATACGTCATCTCTTCATCCTAGATAATAATTATAACTTCTACATTCCTTCAATTCTATCTTTTAAACTCATTGACTGTAAGTGTACTCGATCGTGCACCTGCTCTCTACCTCAGGTTAGACTCCAAATTATGACCTTCAAGTCACAATCTCGATCCCTGCTGGATAGGGACTTGAGATAAGTTCTTTTATTACTAATATAGATCGATGTATCATATTCTAATGACCTATCATCGTATGTTCCAACACTTAGACTTAGGTCTCTTAGATTTAAATTCTAAAACAGACTATGCCTTCCTTCATGTTCTAATGTGATATAATCACACTTTAACATTAGGCATTTCTAGCCACCAACTTCTTTAACAACGAGTGCGATACTTCTATTGATCGCTTTGATTTCAACCGTTTGGTTTAAGTCGGACGCTACATCAAACTTGGTTCTCTGAACCACACAACATACTCATCGTAGTCGGACTTGATTCGATATGACCACTAGGGTCGGAATATCAACAATCTTCTTAGTCATTACCGAAACGATGGTAACAACACACTTGAATAAAACGAAATCAATTACTAGCTTCTTGGTAACCTTGTGACTTTCCCTGATCCAAGTGTGAGTCCTGTGCTTCCGGTAGTATAGGCCTCTACTACCATCCACACCTACTTATACCCGTCCCAAGTATTGTCTCGCAGTTTTCCAAGTCACCATACAAGAAAATCACATAACAGTTTAACACATAAAATATCAAAACGAAGGTTTTATATTATTCCTTAAAATGTTTACATTGGTGTTCAAGTTCACCCTAAACTATGCCCCTAACAGGCTACATCGCGAGGTACTATCTACACGATTACTCCATAACTCGATCCTTGGATGTCAAGCGTTAACTCCTGAATCTTCGCATTGTCATCTGCTTCGTCAAGAATCATTTGAAATGTTCTCGCCTTTTGCTTTGGCGGCACATATGGCTTTGTAGCCCCCTCTCTCTTTGGGTAGTCTTGCTTTCCTTTTTGGACCTTGAAGATCCTTCAAACTTCCACTTCTCTCCTGACTTATCTTTTTCTAGACCATTTTCTCTTACCTGGGCCTCTACGTTCTTAGCTGCCCTAACAGTTGTTTTCAAGGTAGTTGCCATTTTGACCATTGGGCCAAAGTCAGTGGGCAGTCTGTTAGCAAACCTATCAATCTTGGAGAGTTTAGAAGGCACCAAGTAGGGGAATAGCTTCATCCTCTTGGTGAATGCGGTGGCATACTCATCAACACTCATCTTCCCTTTCTTCAGGTTCTGAAACTCGTTGTTTAGGTCTATCAGATCTATCTCCGAGCAGTACTGCATTTTCAACTGTTCCAAGAACTCTTCCCATGACATCCTTAAGGCTTCTCCTCGTGGCATCGTATCTGCCAATAGCTTCCACCAGCTCAAGACTCCAGTTTTCAGTTGTCTTACGGCGAAGACATTCTTCTGTTTCTCGCTACAGTCGCAACTCTCAAACACCATTTCCATCTCGGAGATCCAATCCATAATCTCAACAGGCTTTGGGCTTCCTGAGAGACTTGGTGGTTTCGCACCCAAGAAATTCTTGTACATTCGCCCATCCTTGTCGTTTCTCCTCTCCAGGCCATCTTGAGTCCCCACTTGACTCACTTGGCGACTGTAGTTCCCTTCCTCCGATTGCTCGGGAATCAGCTCGGGTTGCTCATTGGGCATAGTAGGTTCGTCCCTATTCGACATCCTCCTCATTTCTTCCCTTTATTCAGTTCGCATAGCCCGAATCATGGCTTGAACTCTAGCCATCGTGACTGGCTCAGGTGCAACTTCTTCTACAACAGGTATTTGCTGAACCACTAGGGGTTGGTTCCTATTCTCATTTGCATTCACGTTTCCGCTACGGGTCCTTGCCATCTTGATCTATACACCGAATAAGGTGAATCTAGACCTTTACTTAGGATTGACGTTTAAATCATCCTTATCACTCCGAAACGTTTACATGCTAGTTCTAATATCGTAGTCGTACGTTTAGAATCCTAAACATATAAGGTTTCCAGATCCGGTCGGCAACAGACCATAGATCCGAATAAATAACAGCATATAAGGCATAAAGCATTTAGCACATAAAAGCATTTTAGGCATAATTCCTAAAATAAGCTAGTGCTCACACCTCACAATCATCGCTTAGCATTCTAAGTTTAAGTCTAGAAATAAATCCATATTCCTAGTTCACTTAAACTAATGCTCTGATACCAACTGTGACATCCCCATTTTCACGGCCAAAAAAGACCGATGTTGTTTATGCTTTATAAAAATCAGAGTACTTCATTTTATAAAAATGTTGCGGAATTTGTTCCCAGAAAAACATGGTAAATACGTTATTAAAACATTTTCGAAGAAACGTATTTATTTCATTTTAAAACGTTTGGGATGTCATCGTTAATACAGAAACATAAGCATAAACAGAACTTACAATTATTTACACTAGTGATCTACATCTCTTTAAATCTCTCAATGTAATGTCACTTCATATCATCACTTGTGATATAAATAAACTGAGTGGGTCAGGTTGGGAAACCTGGTGAGTACATAGGGTTTTCAACCCACAATAATATAATTATTATGTTTAAACAATCAAACAATCAACCCAATTACCCATCCCCATTATCTTCTTTATTCTTAAGGATCTACCCTAAGAATCGGCTATTTCTCATTCATTCATTCCTAAGGATCATCCTAAGGAAACAACATGAAGTCCATTGTTGCCAATGACACATTGGTCAAGCGCAGCTGCTAATATTGTCACTTAGGCTCAGCTGCCAGAATTATGACATTTTCTATGAGGCGCTTCTGCCGGTATTGACCTTCAAACACTACTGTCATGGACATAAGGCTCCCTATTAGGCGCAGCTGCCGATACTATCCTTAGAGCGCAGCTGCTAGGACGTTTACCGTAGATCTAAATCATCTACGGGTTATGGCGCAGCTGCCAGTGCTCATCTATAGGGTACTAGGTCCACTGCTGCCAATGTATACCTATAGGGCACTAGGTCCGTACTACTAATGTTCCTCTATTTCAGCTTTTATCCATCATCATTCATCTACCCATGTTTTACCCAACATATTTTGTAGATATAAAATACTTTATACAGTTTACATCTTTTAAAACATGTATAAAAATCTTTCACCAGCATAGACAACAAGTATTCAGACAATATGCACACATAACACGTAATTTATATTAAAATACTTCATATCTATGTGTAAGATGAAAGAGACCATGCACTCACTTGAAAGGTGGTGAGTCGGCACTCGGACAGCACTTCGTTACTCTTAAAACAATTATCCCTTGACGAAACAGCGGGTTTTTATTAAAAACCGGGCTTCGCTGGAGCAGCGTTTCCGAGCCGAAAGCTTTTCTTCTCGGAGCCGTCGGGCGCTCCGGGGATTTCTTCTCGTGCTAGGGAGGTTCCGTAGACTTGGGAGGGGTTTAGGGAGGCTAGAGAGAAGTTAGAGAGAGAAAGAGAGGCTTATGGTGTGAAGAAAATATGAGGAGTTCACCCTTGTATTTATAGGAAGTGTATAGTAAAGTAGTCTCCAAGCTTCGTCCGTAACTTTTGCATACGAGCTCCGTTTTTGTCTGTCTTTTTACTGTTGAGTTCCTATTAATGAGATCTTCAACTTTCATTTAGACCTCGTTAGCTAATTCTCATTCTATCTCGGATTTACAAAACTGTATCGAATTCGCCGCGCTCGAAAAGTAGAGACTAAGCTTCGTCCATAACTTTCGCATACGAGTTTCGTTTTTGTCTGTCTTTTTACCGTTGAGTTCCTATTAATGAGATCTTCAAGTTTCATTTAGACCTCGTTGGCTAATTCTCATTCTATCTCGTATTTACAAAACTGTATCGAATTCGCCGCGCTCGAAAAGTAGGGACTAAGCTTCGTCCATAACTTTTGCATACGAGCTCTATTATCGACGTTCTTTATATCCACGCGTTGGTATTTACGAGTACTACAACTTTCATTTAGATCCCGTCGGCTAAAAATCGACCGATCTAAAATTCAGATTTCGGGCTGTGCACTGCTATGCTAAATCTTAGAAAAATCATAACTTCCTCATACGAAGTCAGATTTGGGCGTTCTTTTTATTGATGTTCTTAGTTTAACATATTCTACGACTTTCTTTTAGATCGCTAAGGCTAAATCTCGCTCTATCGTAAATTCACTATTTACGCTTCCCGGTATCGTGCCGGTTCCGTCGCGAAACTTCAACGGGTCATAACTTCTTCGTTATAACTCGGTTTTCGGCGTTCTTTATATGTACGAAAACCTTGTAACATACTCTACAACTTGGTTAAGATTATTTATTCTAAATAATATTTTGTCGAAAAGTCGTTTTCGACCCCTATTGCCTCTAATTTGACTAGCCCAGATTTGCGGGCGTTACAATTATCTCCCCCTTAGGATGATTACGTCCCGAAATCATCAACAAAACAGGGTCGTATAATGACTCCATACGTCATCTCTTCATTCTAGATAATAATTATAACTTCTACATTCCTTCAATTCTATCTTTTAAACTCATTGACTGTAAGTGTACTCGATCGTGCACCTGCTCTCTACCTCAGGTTAGACTCCAAATTATGACCTTCAAGTCACAATCTCGATCCCTGCTGGATAGGGACTTGAGATAAGTTCTTTTATTACTAATATAGATCGATGTATCATATTCTAATGACCTATCATCGTATGTTCCAACACTTAGACTTAGGTCTCTTAGATTTAAATTCTAAAACAGACTATGCCTTCCTTCATGTTCTAATGTGATATAATCACACTTTAACATTAGGCATTTCTAGCCACCAACTTCTTTAACAACGAGTGCGATACTTCTATTGATCGCTTTGATTTCAACCGTTTGGTTTAAGTCGGACGCTACATCAAACTTGGTTCTCTGAACCACACAACATACTCATCGTAGTCGGACTTGATTCGATATGACCACTAGGGTCGGAATATCAACAATCTTCTTAGTCATTACCGAAACGATGGTAACAACACACTTGAATAAAACGAAATCAATTACTAGCTTCTTGGTAACCTTGTGACTTTCCCTGATCCAAGTGTGAGTCCTGTGCTTCCGGTAGTATAGGCCTCTACTACCATCCACACCTACTTATACCCGTCCCAAGTATTGTCTCGCAGTTTTCCAAGTCACCATACAAGAAAATCACATAACAGTTTAACACATAAAATATCAAAACGAAGGTTTTATATTATTCCTTAAAATGTTTACATTGGTGTTCAAGTTCACCCTAAACTATGCCCCTAACAGGCTACATCGCGAGGTACTATCTACACGATTACTCCATAACTCGATCCTTGGATGTCAAGCGTTAACTCCTGAATCTTCGCATTGTCATCTGCTTCGTCAAGAATCATTTGAAATGTTCTCGCCTTTTGCTTTGGCGGCACATATGGCTTTGTAGCCCCCTCTCTCTTTGGGTAGTCTTGCTTTCCTTTTTGGACCTTGAAGATCCTTCAAACTTCCACTTCTCTCCTGACTTATCTTTTTCTAGACCATTTTCTCTTACCTGGGCCTCTACGTTCTTAGCTGCCCTAACAGTTGTTTTCAAGGTAGTTGCCATTTTGACCATTGGGCCAAAGTCAGTGGGCAGTCTGTTAGCAAACCTATCAATCTTGGAGAGTTTAGAAGGCACCAAGTAGGGGAATAGCTTCATCCTCTTGGTGAATGCGGTGGCATACTCATCAACACTCATCTTCCCTTTCTTCAGGTTCTGAAACTCGTTGTTTAGGTCTATCAGATCTATCTCCGAGCAGTACTGCATTTTCAACTGTTCCAAGAACTCTTCCCATGACATCCTTAAGGCTTCTCCTCGTGGCATCGTATCTGCCAATAGCTTCCACCAGCTCAAGACTCCAGTTTTCAGTTGTCTTACGGCGAAGACATTCTTCTGTTTCTCGCTACAGTCGCAACTCTCAAACACCATTTCCATCTCGGAGATCCAATCCATAATCTCAACAGGCTTTGGGCTTCCTGAGAGACTTGGTGGTTTCGCACCCAAGAAATTCTTGTACATTCGCCCATCCTTGTCGTTTCTCCTCTCCAGGCCATCTTGAGTCCCCACTTGACTCACTTGGCGACTGTAGTTCCCTTCCTCCGATTGCTCGGGAATCAGCTCGGGTTGCTCATTGGGCATAGTAGGTTCGTCCCTATTCGACATCCTCCTCATTTCTTCCCTTTATTCAGTTCGCATAGCCCGAATCATGGCTTGAACTCTAGCCATCGTGACTGGCTCAGGTGCAACTTCTTCTACAACAGGTATTTGCTGAACCACTAGGGGTTGGTTCCTATTCTCATTTGCATTCACGTTTCCGCTACGGGTCCTTGCCATCTTGATCTATACACCGAATAAGGTGAATCTAGACCTTTACTTAGGATTGACGTTTAAATCATCCTTATCACTCCGAAACGTTTACATGCTAGTTCTAATATCGTAGTCGTACGTTTAGAATCCTAAACATATAAGGTTTCCAGATCCGGTCGGCAACAGACCATAGATCCGAATAAATAACAGCATATAAGGCATAAAGCATTTAGCACATAAAAGCATTTTAGGCATAATTCCTAAAATAAGCTAGTGCTCACACCTCACAATCATCGCTTAGCATTCTAAGTTTAAGTCTAGAAATAAATCCATATTCCTAGTTCACTTAAACTAATGCTCTGATACCAACTGTGACATCCCCATTTTCACGGCCAAAAAAGACCGATGTTGTTTATGCTTTATAAAAATCAGAGTACTTCATTTTATAAAAATGTTGCGGAATTTGTTCCCAGAAAAACATGGTAAATACGTTATTAAAACATTTTCGAAGAAACGTATTTATTTCATTTTAAAACGTTTGGGATGTCATCGTTAATACAGAAACATAAGCATAAACAGAACTTACAATTATTTACACTAGTGATCTACATCTCTTTAAATCTCTCAATGTAATGTCACTTCATATCATCACTTGTGATATAAATAAACTGAGTGGGTCAGGTTGGGAAACCTGGTGAGTACATAGGGTTTTCAACCCACAATAATATAATTATTATGTTTAAACAATCAAACAATCAACCCAATTACCCATCCCCATTATCTTCTTTATTCTTAAGGATCTACCCTAAGAATCGGCTATTTCTCATTCATTCATTCCTAAGGATCATCCTAAGGAAACAACATGAAGTCCATTGTTGCCAATGACACATTGGTCAAGCGCAGCTGCTAATATTGTCACTTAGGCTCAGCTGCCAGAATTATGACATTTTCTATGAGGCGCTTCTGCCGGTATTGACCTTCAAACACTACTGTCATGGACATAAGGCTCCCTATTAGGCGCAGCTGCCGATACTATCCTTAGAGCGCAGCTGCTAGGACGTTTACCGTAGATCTAAATCATCTACGGGTTATGGCGCAGCTGCCAGTGCTCATCTATAGGGTACTAGGTCCACTGCTGCCAATGTATACCTATAGGGCACTAGGTCCGTACTACTAATGTTCCTCTATTTCAGCTTTTATCCATCATCATTCATCTACCCATGTTTTACCCAACATATTTTGTAGATATAAAATACTTTATACAGTTTACATCTTTTAAAACATGTATAAAAATCTTTCACCAGCATAGACAACAAGTATTCAGACAATATGCACACATAACACGTAATTTATATTAAAATACTTCATATCTATGTGTAAGATGAAAGAGACCATGCACTCACTTGAAAGGTGGTGAGTCGGCACTCGGACAGCACTTCGTTACTCTTAAAACAATTATCCCTTGACGAAACAGCGGGTTTTTATTAAAAACCGGGCTTCGCTGGAGCAGCGTTTCCGAGCCGAAAGCTTTTCTTCTCGGAGCCGTCGGGCGCTCCGGGGATTTCTTCTCGTGCTAGGGAGGTTCCGTAGACTTGGGAGGGGTTTAGGGAGGCTAGAGAGAAGTTAGAGAGAGAAAGAGAGGCTTATGGTGTGAAGAAAATATGAGGAGTTCACCCTTGTATTTATAGGAAGTGTATAGTAAAGTAGTCTCCAAGCTTCGTCCGTAACTTTTGCATACGAGCTCCGTTTTTGTCTGTCTTTTTACTGTTGAGTTCCTATTAATGAGATCTTCAACTTTCATTTAGACCTCGTTAGCTAATTCTCATTCTATCTCGGATTTACAAAACTGTATCGAATTCGCCGCGCTCGAAAAGTAGAGACTAAGCTTCGTCCATAACTTTCGCATACGAGTTTCGTTTTTGTCTGTCTTTTTACCGTTGAGTTCCTATTAATGAGATCTTCAAGTTTCATTTAGACCTCGTTGGCTAATTCTCATTCTATCTCGTATTTACAAAACTGTATCGAATTCGCCGCGCTCGAAAAGTAGGGACTAAGCTTCGTCCATAACTTTTGCATACGAGCTCTATTATCGACGTTCTTTATATCCACGCGTTGGTATTTACGAGTACTACAACTTTCATTTAGATCCCGTCGGCTAAAAATCGACCGATCTAAAATTCAGATTTCGGGCTGTGCACTGCTATGCTAAATCTTAGAAAAATCATAACTTCCTCATACGAAGTCAGATTTGGGCGTTCTTTTTATTGATGTTCTTAGTTTAACATATTCTACGACTTTCTTTTAGATCGCTAAGGCTAAATCTCGCTCTATCGTAAATTCACTATTTACGCTTCCCGGTATCGTGCCGGTTCCGTCGCGAAACTTCAACGGGTCATAACTTCTTCGTTATAACTCGGTTTTCGGCGTTCTTTATATGTACGAAAACCTTGTAACATACTCTACAACTTGGTTAAGATTATTTATTCTAAATAATATTTTGTCGAAAAGTCGTTTTCGACCCCTATTGCCTCTAATTTGACTAGCCCAGATTTGCGGGCGTTACAATACTCATAAGAACTTGGTGGGAAAGAAACTCTCCCTGGGTGGGAGAAACCACCACTTTCTCTCTCTAGGATTACATTGTGAGAAGTGTAATCACTAACTTAGAAAAGAAATGAGCTAGCTTACTCTAAAAATGACCAACTCTCCCTTTATATAGGAGGGAGAGTATTTACACCAACAATACAAATAAAGGGAAAATTACAACCTAATAATCACTCATTATTTGTGGAGCATTTACATGCACCAACATTCTCTCCCTAAATGCTTACAAATGCTGAGAGATACAATAAGTGATACAAGGCTATAATACAGTAATCCGACTAGCAAGTGTGGTAATAAAATGAACTCAAGTGCTGAAATGTCTCTGAAACTCTGAAGTGTCTGTGAAGTCTGAAACTGGCCATGAATCTCTGAAATGAAGGTCTTCGGCTTCAAAGCACAACCAATGAAGCAGAAAAGATAAGATCCAAATCTTCAAACCAATCATAATCACCCGAAGAAGGAGGTCACCATGAGCAAGTAGAAGATCTAATAAAAGAAACACTTCGTCTTCAAAAGTCTGAAAAACATCTCGAGTTCTCGAATCATAATATACCGAAATTCTTCAAAGAATAACCTGCTAAACATGTGAAGCATCCATAAAATGAAGTCCAGATAAAAATAATGTGAGTCCAAAAACATGGTCTAGCAATGCCGGAAATTTGATCCAAGGACCAAAAATAAGTGCCACGTCACATTGCCAATATAATCTTCGTCTTCAACATATCACAAATCCAAACTCGTGAAACCATAAGATCTGAACTAGATGCGAACACAAAATCATCCTGTGGTAGAGTCCGAATAATAAATAATCCGAATCGGAAAACATCGAGTAATGCCAAAAATTTGATCCGTGAAGACCAAAAATAAGTGCCACATCGCATCACTAAATAAATAATCGTCTTCAGAAGTCTTCAAAAATCCAAACTCAAACAATCATAAGAACCAAATCCGGATGATATTCTCTCCCTATTTTTGATAACCAATGACCGAATATCAAAAATCAATAAATCATCGGATGGAGAGTGTCGGATACCAAGAGCTAAGAGAAGCTCTCCCTAGATGTATGAAGGGTCTCGATAAGAAACGAGAAAGAGTAAAATAAATACTCTTGCGGTCATGAGAAAGTGGGTGACAGTTGCTGAAGCTGTGCTGAGAAAATCTGTTATGCCAAAAAATATATCCAAATATCCAAACTGCGGTGCCGGAACACTTGAAGTGGTCTTCAATAGAGAATAAAATCCACATGCTCAAGATACATGATTCGTCAACCAAAAATCATAAGCAACAAGTCATAAAATCCCATAACGTGAAGAATGCGAAACAACTTTGGTGATCAATCGTCGTTGCGGTGCAAGCGTCACAAAGATAATATGAAGTCCGACTGCGGTAGGAATATTCTTCCAATAATAACCGGCATGAAATAACCAATGTGACAATCCATTGGTAGGTTATGGCAAAAATTGGCGTTAAAAAAAATAATGGGTTTTAATAAAAAAAAATTGGTTATAATAAAAAAATGACTAAATAAAAATAAATTGGTGTTAAAAAAAATAATTGGTTAAATAAAAAAAATTGGCTGAGAAAAAAAAATTAATTAATTAAAAAAATAATGTAGAAAAAAAATCTGAATAAAAAAAATAAAGTCTAGAAAAAAAGGTTTTAAAAAAAGGGAGGGGAGGAAAAAAGGGAGGGGAGGAGGAAGAAGAAAGGAGAAGGAAGGAGGAGGAGGAGGAGGAGGAGGAAGGAGGGGAGGAAAGGTGAAGGGCTGAAGGGAAGAAGGAGGAAGGAGGGAGGAGGGGGCGCTGGAGAGAGGAGGATATCTGATGGAATCCGAAGTCTAAGGAGGGTGGTTGCTGATGAGGGTGGGTGCGGATCAGAGGGGGCTGGGTGCGGATGGGTGAGGTGGTCACGGATGGATGGTCTCGCTGCGGGTCTAGACTAGGTGATGGGCGAAGGCTGCAGATGGAGACTGCAGTAGTCGATGCGGTGCAAGACTGCTGATAGGCGCGCCTGCGGTCCTAGCCAGGAGCAGATCCGAAGTTGCGGTCATGAGAGACTTCAGTTCATCAGCAGGAAGGATATTCTTGCGGTTTTTGGCTGCTGGCCTCGGCTGTGGATAGAAGCTGAGAGGACCTCAGATCAAGGCTAAGGAGGGGCTGCGGGGAGGCTTCTTAGGGGACTCCGGTAGGCAGTTTTTGGTTGCGGTTCGGGAGTCCGGAAGGAGCTGAACAGGTGACGAAAAATGCTCTATTTTCATGAAAAATGGTACCGCAAAGGCCATTTATTCATATTTTAATAAGGGAATATTTTTATAAAGCATTATAAGTCAAAGGAGGGTCTTGGGAAGGCAAAAAGAGGAGTGTGCAGGGGGTTTTTAGGGACAAAAGGTGATGAGATTTGTCATAGCCACATGGTTTTTTGCTTGGGAAGGCAAATAAAAGTGAATTACTCTTTACCCAAAAGAGCAAAAAGGACAAAGTGCTTTATGCAAACACATATTACGTCCAAATTTCTTCAATTAAAGATCTACAGCAAGAGTAAATGAGGAGGAAAAGTCTTCATACCTCAAGAAGATTTCAAGCTGCCGGGTAAAAGAAAAAGCACCACTTCAATGAAAATAAGCCCATAATTGTGTCTTCTCATTTCCAAGGCATAAATAAAATGCCCGGAGCAAATCTTCAACCTTTTAAGAGACCACAAAAATTAATTTCTCTTCCCATTTGCTTCATTTCTTCAACAGAAACATAATAAGAACATGAAGAACACCATTTTTCTAGCAAAAATAGAACGATCAGCAGCAGCAACATTTTTATTTTGTTGAGATAGAATCACCCAAATGATAGAAATAAGAAAGAACATCATAAAAAAAATTCCGGTTTGCAACCCGAAAAATTTTTCTTGCAGAAACACGGAAAAATCACAAGATAATCACCGAACGGGAGTCGTTCCCTTGAACTAATCGTGAGATCTTCAAGGTACGGCTCTGATACCAATTGTAGAGACCCATTTTTCTAACGAACGGTGAGTGCGGAAGAAGGATATCTCGAGATTAATCGTGTTTCTGGAAGTATGAACACGAAGAACATATTATGAGTTAATAAGAAAAGAGATCAAGAACAAAGAGAGAATATTCATAAGAACTTGGTGGGAGAGAAACTCTCCCTTGGTAGGAGAACCCACCACTTTCTCTCTCTAGGATTACATTGTGAGAAGTGTAATCACTAACTTAGAAAAGAAATGAGCTAGCTTACTCTAAAAATGACCAACTCTCCCTTTATATAGGAGGGAGAGTATTTACACCAACAATACAAATAAAGGGAAAATTACAACCTAAGAATCACTCATTATTTGTGGAGCATTTACATGCACCAACATTCTCTCCCTAAATGCTTACAAATGCTGAGAGATACAATAAGTGATACAAGGCTATAATACAGTAATCCGACTAGCAAGTGTGGTAATAAAATGAACTCAAGTGCTGAAATGTCTCTGAAACTCTGAAGTGTCTGTGAAGTCTGAAACTGGCCATGAATCTCTGAAATGAAGGTCTTCGGCTTCAAAGCACAACCAATGAAGTAGAAAAGATAAGATCCAAATCTTCAAACCAATCATAATCACCCGAAGAAGGAGGTCACCATGAGCAAGTAGAAGATCCAATAAAAGAAACACTTCGTCTTCAAAAGTCTGAAAAACATCTCGAGTTCTCGAATCATAATATACCGAAATTCTTCAAAGAATAACCTGCTAAACATGTGAAGCATCCATAAAATGAAGTCCGGATAAAAATAATGTGAGTCCAAAAACATGGTCTAGCAATGCCAGAAATTTGATCCAAGGACCAAAAATAAGTGCCACGTCACATTGCAAATATAATCTTCGTCTTCAACATATCACAAATCCAAACTCGTGAAACCATAAGATCTGAACTAGATGCGAACACAAAATCATCCTGTGGTAGAGTCCGAATAATAAATAATCCGAATCGGAAAACATCGAGTAATGCCAAAAATTTGATCCGTGAAGACCAAAAATAAGTGCCACATCGCATCACTAAATAAATAATCGTCTTCAAAAGTCTTCAAAAATCTAAACTCAAACAATCATAAGAACCAAATCCGGATGATATTCTCTCTCTATTTTTGATAACCAATGACCGAATATCAAAAATCAACAAATCATCGGATGGAGAGTGTCGGATACCAAGAGCTAAGAGAAGCTCTCCCTAGATGTATGAAGGGTCTCGATAAGAAACGAGAAAGAGTAAAACAAATACTCTTGCGGTCATGAGAAAGCGGGTGACAGTTGCTGAAGCTGTGCTGAGAAAATCTGTTATGCCAAAAAATATATCCAAATATCCAAACTTCGGTGCCGGAACACTTGAAGTGGTCTTCAATAGAGAATAAAATCCACATGCTCAAGATACATGATTCGTCAACCAAAAATCATAAGCAACAAGTCATAAAATCCCATAACGTGAAGAATGCGAAACAACTTTGGTGATCAATCGTCGTTGCGGTGCAAGCGTCACAAAGATAATATGAAGTCCGACTGCGGTAGGAATATTCTTCCAATAATAACCGGCATGAAATAACCAATGTGACAATCCATTGGTAGGTTATGGCAAAAATTGGCGTTAAAAAAAATAATGGGTTTTAATAAAAAAAAATTGGTTATAATAAAAAAATGACTAAATAAAAAAAATTGGTGTTAAAAAAAATAATTGGTTAAATAAAAAAAATTGGCTGAGAAAAAAAATTAATTAATTAAAAAAATAATGTAGAAAATAAAGTCTAGAAAAAAAGGTTTTAAAAAAAGGGAGGGGAGGAAAAAAGGCGGGGGAGGAGGAAGAAGAAAGGAGAAGGAAGGAGGAGGAGGAGGAGGAGGAGGAGGAGGAAGGAGGGGAGGAAAGGAGAAGGGCTGAAGGGAAGAAGGAGGAAGGAGGGAGGAGGGGGCGCTGGAGAGAGGAGGAAATCTGATGGAATCTGAAGTCTAAGGAGGGTGGTTGCTGATGAGGGTGGGTGCGGATCAGAGGGGGCTGGGTGCGGATGGGTGAGGTGGTCAAGGATGGATGGTCTCGCTGCGGGTCTAGACTAGGTGATGGGCGAAGGCTGCAGATGGAGACTGCAGTAGGCGATGCGGTGCAAGACTGCTGATAGGCGCGCCTGCGGTCCGAAGCTATGGTGTAAACCAGGAAGATCCGGAGATGCGGTCCTAGCCAGGAGCAGATCCGAAGTTGCGGTCATGAGAGACTTCAGTTCATCAGCAGGAAGGATATTCTTGCGGTTTTTGGTTGCTGGCCTCGGCTGTGGATAGAAGCTGAGAGGACCTCGGATCAAGGCTAAGGAGGGGCTACGGGGAGGCTTCTTAGGGGACTCCGGTAGGCAGTTTTTGGTTGCGGTTCGGGAGTCCGGAAGGAGCTGAACAGGTGACGAAAAATGCTCTATTTTCATGAAAAATGGTACCGCAAAGGCCATTTATTCATATTTTAATAAGGGAATATTTTTATAAAGCATTATAAGTCAAAGGAGGGTCTTGGGAAGGCAAAAAGAGGAGTGTGCAGGGGGTTTTTAGGGACAAAAGGTGATGAGATTTGTCATAGCCACATGGTTTTTTGCTTGGGAAGGCAAATAAAAGTGAATTACTCTTTACCCAAAAGAGCAAAAAGGACAAAGTGCTTTATGCAAACACATATTACGTCCAAATTTCTTCAATTAAAGATCTATAGCAAGAGTAAATGAGGAGGAAAAGTCTTCATACCTCAAGAAGATTTTAAGTTGCTGGGTAAAAGAAAAAGCACCACTTCAATGAAAATAAGCCCATAATTGTGTCTTCTCATTTCCAAGGCATAAATAAAATGCCTGGAGCAAATCTTCAACCTTTTAAGAGACCACAAAAATTAATTTCTCTTCCCATTTGCTTCATTTCTTCAACAGAAACATAATAAGAACATGAAGAACACCATTTTTCTAGCAAAAATAGAACGATCAGCAGCAGCAACATTTTTATTTTGTTGAGATAGAATCACCCAAATGATAGAAATAAGAAAGAACATCATAAAAAAAATTCCGGTTTGCAACCCGAAAATTTTTTCTTGCAGAAACACGGAAAAATCACAAGATAATCACTGAACGGGAGTCGTTCCCTTGAACTAATCGTGAGATCTTCAAGGTACGGCTCTGATACCAATTGTAGAGACCCATTTTTCTAACGAACGGTGAGTGCGGAAGAAGGATATCTCGAGATTAATCGTGTTTCTGGAAGTATGAACACGAAGAACATATTATGAGTTCATAAGAAAAGAGATCAAGAACAAAGAGAGAATATTCATAAGAACTTGGTGGGAGAGAAACTCTCCCTGGGTAGGAGAACCCACCACTTTCTCTCTCTAGGATTACATTGTGAGAAGTGTAATCACTAACTTAGAAAAGAAATGAGCTAGCTTACTTTAAAAATGACCAACTCTCCCTTTATATAGGAGGGAGAGTATTTACACCAACAATACAAATAAAGGGAAAATTACAACCTAATAATCATTCATTATTTGTGGAGCATTTACATGCACCAACATAAAAAGCATTACAAAAATAATTAAAAAAAAAAAGATAAAAAAAACATTAAAAAAATATACATTCGAACAAAAAAAAACTTATTCAAGACAAACATCAAAAAATGTAAACTAATAAAATATAAACAACATTAAAAAAATATATATTCAAAAAATATTTTAAAAAATATAAATCATAAATATAAAAATAAATAACTTAAAATGTAGCAGCAAAATATAAAAAAATTAAACATATATATATATATATATATATATATATATATATATATATAATGATAAAAGAAAACAAAAATATAAAAGTAAGGGTAAAATAGTTTTTTTAAATGGACTTAGGATTTGCAATGCAATTTCTTTAAACCACAGGGATGCATCTTGTCAAATTTTTAGTAGTTGGACTGAAAATGTTAATATGACCAAACCATAAGTACCAAAATTGTAATTTACTGAACTAATAAACAGAGATTAGAATACCCTTCAATAGGCCTAACAATCATGTCGTGTTCAGGTTGGCGGGTTTGGAATATAAACCTATATATGACCCGTTAACCCACTTATTTATATGGGTTCACATGTTGGCAGGTTCGTGGGTTACATTTGCGTTCATGGGGTCAAATTTGGGTTCATTTTTCTTTAGGTTGGATTGTAGCAAATCGATTGCCTATTGCGTTGTCCGTTCATCATTCATGTTCTAGCATTGACGTCGTTTGATAATGATTCAATCATTCATGCCACCGTTCTTTGTGAGATCGTTCTGTCGTTGTCAGAGGGGAGATTGAGAGAGGGCTTATTTGATTTTGTTTGTGAGATACTAAGATTATTTAGGGCAAACGCCGAATGCTAAATGGTCAACAGTATCGGGTATCATATCCTAGTATAAAGTATAAACTATTTAGTGTATAATACTTAATACATTTAAAAATATATATAATTTTTTTAATTAAAATTCTAAACGGGTTGGCGGGTCAACCCATATATTTTTTTAGAAAGCCATATATGACGTGTTTAATAAACGGGTTGATGGGTTGGCGGGTTGAAAAACTCAACCCCAAACCCGTTTATTTTGTGTTGTGTCACAGGTTATGTCGCGGGTCGTGTCGAGAATTATAAGGCCTACCATTAAAGTAAATAGTACGACCTCATCTCCCTCATGTGCACAATCGATTCCAAAGAATTCACCCTAGCTTTGACGATTGAGTCAGTTGCACACTGGTCTGACGTTGTCGTCGCTCACCCCAACTTTGATGTTGTCATCGATTCCATCCACTTTAACTACCTCGAGCTTTAATTTCTTCTCTCAAATTGATTTCATTCCCCAAATGTACTGACTATATAATTCCTGCTTGGTTTCTTGGTGTGGCTCCACCTGTTTCGTTATGAATATACTTCATTAATATGAATTCAATATGTCTCACTTGAAGATATCATATTTAAGAATCTTGTTATGTCTTATAATGGTCCATAATGGATAAAACAAGTTCAATATTCGTCTTTCTTCAATGCTATGTTCTACTTTATCACATAACTTCCAAGACCTTCTTTGACTTTAATGTATGAACTCTTACACGACTTAATTATGGGTGTTTTCTTTAGATGGTTCCATCCCAAGCAACTTGTAGTCTATTCAAAAGTTAAAGTTTTTTTATTTAATTTCATAGTGAAGTTCTGATATTGATACCTTCGAATAGTTTATTGATGTTTACCTAAATGCGAACCATCTAGGATAATGATTTATATGAATCACGAAGCAATAGACTATATGATTTAATGACATGTTTGGAGTGTGATTTTTGCCTTGTAATAAATTATATGAAGCACGATAGTTAATGAACTATTTAATTAGATCATCAAAGCTTCTCTCATTCTATTTTCACTAAGAAAGCATCTAATATGTTATAAGTACTGAACTATTTAATAGTTAATAAATCCAAATTAAAATAGTAAATGACTATTAAGAAAAGTTCTATTGATTCTTTTTTGGACTTAGTTCAAACACAATTAATCCGTTCGGAAGCATGAGTAGTCGACATATCACATGGCCGGTTCTGTTAGGCATCTACAATCTTCCACATTGGTTATGCATGAACAAAAATATATCAAGATGACTTTGCTAATTTAAGGTTTGAAGCAACCTGGGAACGATATTGATGTGTATTTGGCTCCATTAACTGAAGATATGAAGGAATTGTGGAACTCAGACGTAGAAGTATATGATGCCTACATGAAGGAAATTTCCCAACTCCGAGCGATGATTTATTGCACCATAAGTGATTTTCCAGCGTATGGAAACTTGTCAGGATATACTACAAAATAAGGAAATGCATTTCCTATTTGTGAATATGAAACATGTTATGGTTAACAAACTATAAGAAGAATGTATTCATAGGTCATAGAAGGTTACTTCCAGTAAAACATGTGTATCATACACAAAAACATTTTTTCGATGGTAAAATTGAAGACGGAGTGACAAGACCAGCAATGAAAGAGAAGGTGTATTATCAAGAGTGAATAACTTGAACATTGTGTTTGGTGTAAAAAACCTCAAAAAAATATATGGAAGAAGAGGTTTATTTTTTGGGAGTTGCCATATTAGAAGCACCTGGAAGTTTGACACTGTCTTAATCCGATGCATATTGGGAAAAATGTTTTTAAAAGTTTGATAGGCTTTTTGTTGAATACTCCTTGGAAAATGAAGGATGGTATCAAAGTTCGAGAAGATATGGTCGAAATGGGAATTCGGACGGAACTTGCACCTGTCAAGAACGAACGATAACGTACGTATCTACCACCAACTTGTTATACCATGTCTAAGGCCGAGAAGACCAAATTTTGTAAATGTTTGCATGGGGTGAAAGTCCCATTAGGATGTTGGGGTCGATGAAAGATTTAGCATTGTGTGACATCCCAAAATTTATGTCGTAGACCGTGAACCGTCAAGTTAACAATAAATCTCTTGGTAATTTGACTCCTTGAGTTTTACTGCATCTTATGTAAAATAAATGAGTTCATTTCAACTATTATAAGATATCAGATCGTATCTTACTTCCAAATGTGTAAGCTGACAAATGAATCAAACAGCTCAAACAGCAATCATAGTTAATGTGTCTGAAAAACTGAAATTTTGTACTAAGAAGTTATGAGCAAAACAATCAGTCTAGTCTGGTAGTATATGTTTCTCTCTTTCCGAAAATATAAAGAGCGTCCAAAACGAAGTCCGAATGCAAATGATACAACTGTTTTAAGAATCAAAAACAGTATAATATTATTTTTCTTAAAACTGTCAAAATCGTTTCTATCGGTTGAGGGACTTGCACACCTCAGGAAATTCCGAGAGCATTTTTTGACTCAGATCATTGTCTATTATTTAATTTTATACTTGAAATATTTTTAGTAAAAATTATCTTAAAAGGCGAAAAATCAGACGTTTTTGGATTTATTAAACGCGATTTCACGAAGTTCTATAGATCAAAAAATTAATTTGTTTGAATTTTTGAAATTATTGTACTAAACTCTATCATTCATCATTTTCAGAAAAATATTTAAAATTGAGATCGATGACACACAAATCAAGAAAAACTGTTTTGTAACATCTTAAATACAACAAGTGTGGCATTACCTATTTTGTTATCATAAGTCATAAACTTTGACACAAATATTCAACCATATGTTATTGCATTCTTTTACATAAATTTTATCCCTTTATCTACCATCGATTTCAAAAATACACACAAATAAATGACCAATTAGATTAATACATCAATACATACACATAATACATGAAGAAATTCATTATTTGCAAATTTCACACAAAATACACAAATTGTAGATAAATGACAGCTATTAAATTCTTGCACATCTAAAATTACACACAAAGTAAAGAAGTTGGCATTTCATAAGCTTGCTTGCACTCTTCCTTCAACCAATAACAACCAATAACAATTTAAATCTTAAACTGGAAACCTTTATTTTCTGCCTGCATCTTTGTTTCCAGTCAAGAACATTTTTGTTCTTATTCTCCTGTTTACCTGCAATCAAAAAGAACCACAGCTTCCAGTTCATTCTTCCTTCGTTCTTCTCTTCCTTCTTCTTCCTCGTGGCAGCCTCCCTCGTTTTTTTTCAATCAATAATCAAACCCAAACACCCACTTGGGTTCCATCGATTTCTGTCAAAACAAACAAAAGAAATAAGAAGAAGAACAGAAAACGAAGGAAACCGTTTGAGCAGCCCTCGCTGCACCCACCGAGACCACCAGAGCACCGCTGCATCTGTTCTCCTTTTCCCTCCCTTCACAACCTCTTAGCCACACCACACCCTTGATCCAAAAACCACTGAACCGCTTTCCCTTTTGCCTCTCGCTATCTGACAGAAATAGCGCAGCCTCGCTGCTCTTCCCTCGTCTCTTCGGCCCCGTCAACCCCCGGAGACGTTCCCTTCGCGATCAATCGACAAAAATATTCGCATTATCCGCCTGCGAGCTTCTGCTACCTTCGGTCTGCTCTCCCTTCTTCTTCCTCGTGACAGCCTCCCACGTTTTTTTTTTCTATCAAAAATCAAACCCAAACACCCAATTGGGTTCCATCGATTTCTGTCAAAACAAACAAAAAAAATAAGAAGAAAAAAAAACGAAGGCAAACCGATTGAGCAGCACTCGCTGCACCCACCCAGACCACCAGAAGCACCGCTGCTTCTGTTCTCCTTTTCCCTCCCTTCGCAACCTCTTTGCCACACCACACCCTCGATCTAAAAACCAATGAACCGCTTTCCCTTTTGCTTCTCGCTATCGGACAGAAATAGCGCATCCTCGCTGCTCTTCCCTCTGTCTCTTCGGCCCCGTCAACCCCCGGAGACGCTCCCGTCGCGATCAATCGACCAAAATATTCGTATTAGCCGCCTGCGAGCTTCTTCCTCCTTCGGTATTCTTCGTGATCTCCGACGAACAAGGACCCAGATGCAGAGCCGTCGCCTTCGTCTTTCTTTCTTCTGATTTCGTTCCCGTATTTCTTCTTCTTTGCTCGGCAGATGGACCACCGGAGGCGTTCGTTTTGTCTTGCCTTCGATCCGTTCTTTTCCTTTGCCCGATCAATGAATGGTCGACTGACATCGTCATCCCTCCAATCGCCTTCGTTCATCATTTCCGTTCAATTATCCCTCCGATCGTCCAAACAAGGAAACGGGGGCATAAAAGCCCCAATTTCATTTAGCTTTGTGAGATGACCAAACTAACCTCCTTATTAAATCATTTATTCAAAATGAGTCCCAAGCCCACACATTGAACCCATTTATTCAAAATAGCCCCTCCAATGGAGATTTCTTAACAAAATCAATCCAATTCCCAAACTTAATTTCCATTTAAACCATTTCAGCCCCTCCCTTGATTTATTTTAACCAAAGTAGTCATATTTTGGTTAATTAAATTACTCAACAGCTCCCAATAGTTTAAATTCGTTACGAAATGGTCCCGGAAATATTTCAAAGTTCAAGAGACGTGACTTTACGGTTTCTCACGTCAATCTTCCCAAAAATAAACGAACTCCGAACAACTCGAACTCACACTTCAAGAGTGAGTGCTTACGGCCCATTTTTAATAATTTTAATAATTTTAATTATCTCGAGGGGGGGGAATACATGTGCTGATATACTTCGTTTATACAAACAAATTATCCTTTTATGCGAAAATACAACCAGTCTAGTATATAAAAATGTAACATATTGTTACAAATAAACTAGTATAAACTTTTCGTATACGTATTATGGTTATTTTATCGTGAAATAAGTAATCTACAAAACAAATTCTACATGATACAAAAAAATATAATTTTTATGTGACTTTGTATATTATAACAAACATGTTATAAAGCTTTGTAGTATTTCAAGGATTCAAGCTATTACTATTCATGTATATTTAAAGTTTATATATGTACATATGCTCATTGCTTTGAAGCGAACATCTTTATAAAAGCGAGTACAATACACTTTTACATGCATACCAAGCATACTCGGCTTTTATAAACTTTATACAATAAAATTCATTATGCCTAGTGAGTTAACCACAATTAAATTAGGGCTGAGAGCTATTCACATATTTTATTTAAGGACTTTTCAGTGAGACTATATTCATTAGCTGAGTCTAAACACTTCGCATACCCACACTACTATAACCGTTAATCTTCGGAGTGAGATACATATGTATGGATCTATATAGGGTTGACATCCCCACCTGCAGTTGCTAGATACAACCTCGAACGATCAATCGAAGTGGGTGATAAGTGTCTACAATTGTTACTATAACGTCTAATGAAGCGTTGTAGGGGGTACATTTAATCTCATAGCTCGGTTATAGGACTCACTATAAACATTAACCGGAATCTCTCTCTCTCTCTCTCTCTCTCTCTCACTACAACCCATGGCTTGGTTTCTTTCAAAACTATTTTTAGTATGGATTTGTTTATGCAACAGTATAATATGGTTGTCAAGTATCTTCAAGGAATCTTTACAAATGTAGTTTTAAGTATGGATTTATTTATACAAAGATACATTTTGGCTTTTAAAGACTCTTAACAAACATAGTTTTAACTTTTAACTATTGTTATACTTAGAAAGAAAATATTTTTTAGACGTTTTAAAAGTATTACTACTGTTAGCAGAAAACCTATAACTCTTACTAACCTTGTGTCGACCCTCAAAACTACATGTTTTCTTAGGAAATCACTAAACAGACATTCAAGAAAGATTGTACTATAGGTGACCTAGTTTACTTGCTATTGTATTATATGCATATCTGTTAAGACAATTCATTTACTATTATTATTTCTAAAAACCTTGTATTCAAATATCAAGATGGTACCATCTTTTTTCTTGAAAAAAAGGATCGGTGCTCCCCATGGCGACCTAATCAGTCTGATAAAACCCTTCCCCAGCAGCACCTGGAGCTGTGACGATAACTCCTGCATCTCTGGTGGTGCTAGGCGATAAAGTACCTTGGTAATAGGCACCGCTCCAAGAACTAAATCGACCCGGAACTCCAGTTGCCTCTCGGGCAGCACACCTAGTAACTCCTCTGGAAAAACATCTGGGAACTCGCACACAATCGGAACCTCGGATATAGAACTCAGACTCTCTGAAACAACTCACGTGTAACGCCCGTAGATCAGGGCTAGTCAATTTAGAAACAATGAGCATCAAATATGAATTTTTGATAAAATATTATTTAGAATGAATAATTTTAATGAAGTTTTAGTGGTCGTGACAAGGATTCCGGATATATAAAGAATGCCGAAATCCGAGATATAACGAAGAAGTTATGACTTGTCGATGTTTCGTGACAAAACCGGCACGACACAATGCGACGTAAATAGTGAATTTATGATAGAGCAATATTTGGAATTAGCGATCTAAACGAAAGTCGTAGAATACGTTAAACCGAGAGCGTACATAAAAAGAACGTTTAAATCTGACTTCGTATGAAGAAGTTATGATTTTTCAAAGTTTCGACTTAGCGTTATGCAGCCTAAAGTTCAAATATGAGATAGAGTGATTTCTAGACGAAACAATCTAAACGAGAATCAAAGATCTCATAGATAGTAGTTCAACGGTAAAAAGACAGACGAAAACGGACGTCAGATGAAGAAGCTATGAGTTTATATCGGAGTTTTCCTGTCCCGGTCTACTAAAAATAATATAATAAAAATAAAGTCAAAATTAGTCGACGTAGTCTAAACGAGAGTTGTAGAGCATTGTCTCACTAACGTGTGGAAATAAAGAACGTCGAAAACGGAGCTCGTATGCGAAAGATATGAATTTCTGAAGTTCAAAACACAAATTTCGAGGCTGTGTCAGAGCTCACGACATGAGCAGGGTCCGCACGACGTGAGCAGAGACTGGAGACCCTCCAGAGCAAGTGGACGAGTGACGAACACAGTGACGACTAAGCTCATGATGTGAGCACTTCAATTTCATGACGTGAGATTGGAAAATCGGCCCTATAAATAGAAATCGAGGGTCATCCGAATTTGGTTGTTCATCTCTTCTCTCTCACTCACTCCCGATACCCTCTATAGCTATCCTAAAGTACCCCCAATGCCCCGGTATCATCCCGACACCCGAAGCGAGTCCCGAAGCCCCGAAGATCCCAAGAAGAAAAGAGTTTCAAGCCGAAGCTCTGCTCACGAGAAACCCGGTGTTGGATGATATTCTAGTTTCACCGAAGAATACTACTTTTAGAGTCGTAGTGTTGTCTGAGCATCTTTTGATCAGGTGAGTGTATAGTCCCTTTCATAAACACGATTTTAACAAGCATTGGTTGAATGTATTACATCTACATTATGGTGAGTGTGTAGTCACTTTTTTCAAACACATAAATATGAAGTATTTTCTATGAAAAATCTGTTGTGCATTTATATATTGTTCTTTATTTGAGATGAGTGCGGAATGGATGTTTTATATAGTTTTTAAATGAGTTAATTGTATATGTATTTTATACCTACAAATATGTTGGGTAAAGCAGGGGTAGATAAGATAGTTGGTGTGTGATTAAATATGAGTTGGATAAAGAGATAAAAGGTGATATAGATCTTGAGGTTAGGGTGACAGGTGAAAAATGAGTGAAACCTTTACCCAAACGGTTTCCCCCGTCATCCAGTAGAGTAGGGATGACAACCACGAACAATTCTAAACAGTCCACTGAAACACTAGTAGGCTCGCAACTTGTAGGTGTTGTGAACTTGATGTTTACCGTTGTAGTCTAAAAACTTATTGACACGTATTGCGAGACGGGTCTCGAAAACGATATTCTCAATAAACAAGATAAACTTGTTACTAATCCGGGAGTATGGATTAAGACATAGTTAATTGTCCTTAGTCCGGGAGTATGGATTGGGCACAATTATAGATCTTGGATTATGGATTAGATCAGAAGATTAGTTTTAGATCCGGGAGTATGGATCAGATCAAGAGGTAAGTTTTAGATCCGTGATTAGGGATCAGGTAAAGAGGAAAATTTTGATTCAGGAGTTTAGATTATGTTTTTGTGAGGATCGACGGGGTGAGATAAGAGTTGTTTTATATGGTGAAATTGTATAAGTCTGTGAGTTCTAATATATGTACATATATGATATAACATTGTGGGCTGAAAACCATATTTGCTCACCAGGCTCCCAGGCCAGACCCACTCAGCTTTCTTTGTATTACACGTTATGGCACGAGAGCATAAGTTGGCTGGCATAACGTGCGATTTTGGATTATAGGCCAGTAGTTATAAATAACTGTTGTGAGGTCTATTTTGTTCTGTTTATGCTTTTGGTCTGTATCGAACATGACATCCTAAGTATTTTAAATGAAATACATTTCTACGGAAGTGCTTTGATAATTCTTTATCATATTTTGGGAACAAATTCTACAACTCTTTTAATCAAAGGATTACTTTGATTGTATAAAATAAAGCAGAAACAAATCGGTATTTTCTGACCGTGAAATTGGGGATGTCACAGTTGGTATCAGAGCATTAGTTTAAGCGAACTAGGAATTTGTAGTATTTCTAAACTTAAACTTAGAATGCTAAGCGATGATTATGAGATAACTGTCTACCATATTTTAAGACACGAGCACTAGTATATTTTAGGAAAGTTGCCAAAAATGCTTTTATGTGCTAAATATTATATGTTTTCTATATATGATATTATTTGTTCGGATCTATGGTCTATTGCCGACCGGGTCTGGAAACCTTATGTGTTTAGGATTCTAAGTGTACGACTACGGTATTAGAACTAGCATGTAAACGTTTTGGGGTGATAAGGAAGATTTGAATATCTATCGTGAATGAGGATCTAAATTCACCTTATTTGGTGTATAGATCAAAAATTGTGAGAACAAGAAGTGGAGTTCAAAACGCTGACGAAAACAGAAATCAAGCACCTGTGATTGAACAAGTAGTTGTTGCAGCAGCAGTACCTGAGCCAATGACAATGGCTGGAGTACAAATGGTGATTCAGCCAATGTTGGATCGTCAAATGGAAGAAACTAGACGTCTGCTTTGGAAGAATCATGAAGAACTCTTAATACCGATTAAAGATCCCGAAGTGAATGGAGGGCAGTCGGAGAGAGGGAACTTCAGTGGGATTATCGGTCAAGCCAACCCACCGTTAGTTCGATAGAACAACCTGGATGGAGGAAATGACGGACGTGGATGCAAGTATAAGGATTTCATGGCATCCAAAGCACCATGTCTAGCTGGAAGCCCGACACCAGTGGGAGTTATGGACTGGATCTCCGAGATGGGAGACGATGTTTGAGAGTTATGAGTGTAGCAACATACAGAACACTGCTCTTGCGATTCCTCTATTAAAGTCTGGAGTTCCAGAATCTGAAGAAGGGAAGATTGAGCGTCACTGAGTACGCTAGTAGTTTTACGGAGAAGATGAAGCTTGTTCCTTACCTAGTTCCAACTGAACTCTCCAAGGTTAACAAGTTTGCTCGTGGATTACCAGCAGACTTTGGTCCGATGGTCAAGCAAACAACCACTTTGAAAGCCGCCATCTGGGCTGCTAGGAATGTCGAGACCCAGATAATGGAAAAGAATCTGGAGAAGGCTGAAGTGGGCGTGAAAAGAAAGTTTGAAGGATTCTCAAGGTCCGATAAGAAGAGAAAACTTTCGAAGTCTTGTTCGAAGGAGTTCGAAGAAGGAGCACAATGGTGTGATAAGTGCAAGAGGAAGCACATTGAGAGATGCTCTGCTTCAAATGCGGGAAGACTGGTCATTACGCCAATGAATGCACAACCAAAAACGAAGCCTGATTTAAGTGTGGTGAAGAAGGACACTTCAAGCATAATTGCCCAAGAAGAGAAGAGGCTACAAAGCCGAATGTGCTGCCACAGCCAAAGGCAAGAGCATTTCAAATGATCCTTGATGAAGCAGATGAAAATGCGAGGAATCAAGGGTGAAGACTTCATATCACGACATAGCTAGTATCAGGAAGTGTAGCCTATTAAAGGCATAGTATAGGATGAACTTGAACCTCTGTGTAATCGTTTCAAGAATTAATATAAACCCTAGTTTTGTTATCTGGTATGGTAGATGATTGTGTGATTTTCTTTTGTGGTGACTTGGATTGACCATGGGATAATACTTGGGACGAGTACAAGTAGGTGTGAATGGTAGTAGAGGCCTATACTACCGGAAGCACAGGACTTACACTTGGATCAGGGAAAGTCACAACGTTACCAAGAAGCTAGTAATTGATTCCGTTTTATTCAAGTATGTCATTACCATTGTTTCGGTAATGACTAGTAAGATGGTTGTTATTTCGACCCTAGTGGTCATATCAAATTGAGTCCGACTACGATGAGCTTGTTACATGGTTCAGAGGACCAAGTTCGATGTAACATCTGACTTAAGTCAGAAGATTGAAATCAATGTGATCATTGGTATCGCGCTCATTATTAATGAAGTTTGTAGCTGGAAATGCTACATGTTAAAATGTGGTTATATCGCATTAGAACACGAAGGAAGGTATATTGGATTTTTGGGCTTTAACTCTAAAAGACCTGAGTCTAAGCATTGCATCATACAATGAGAGGTCATTAGAGCACGACCCATCGGTCTGTTGCAATAGATAAAGAAAAGTATTTATCCTAAGAAGAAGAAGGAGTCCACAATAAGGACTTATTTTGTAACTTGAAGGTTATGATTGAAAGTCCGGCGTAGTACGAAAAGCAGATGCAAGATTGAGCATCGTCTGCAGTCAAGAAGCCCTAGAGTTAGATACTCTTTCGAGGAAACATAGAAGTTATGGTTATTACCTAGGATGAAGGGATAACATATGGATTCATTATTCAAGTCCTATTTCGTTGATGATTTCACGACGTAATCATCCTAAGGGGGGAGATAATTGTAACGCCCGTAGATCAGGGCTAGTCAATTTGGAGGCAATGAGCATCAAAAATGACTTTTTGATACAAGATTATTTAGAATGAATAATCTTAAAGAAGTTGTAGTGTTCATGATAAGGATTTCGGATATATAAAGAATGCCGAAATCCGAGTTATAACGAAAAAGTTATGACTTGTCGAAGTTTCGTGACAAAATCGGTACGACACAGCGCAACGTAAATAGTGAATTTATGATAGATTGATATTTGGCCTTAGCGATCTAAATGAAAGTTGTAGAATACGTTAAACCGAGAGCGTGCATAAAAAGAACGTCTAAATCTGACTTCGTATGAAGAAGTTATGATTTTTCAAAGTTTCGACTTAGCGGTATGCAACCCAAAGTTCAACTATGAGATCGACTGATTTCTAGCCGAAACAATCTAAACGAGAATCGAAAATCTCGACAATAGTAGTTCAACGGTAAAAAGACAGACGAAAACGGACGCCAGATGTAGAAATTATGAGTTTATATCGGAGATTTCCTGTCCCGGTCTACTAAAAATAATATAATAAAAATAAAGTCAAAATTAGCCGACAGAGTCTAAACGAGAGTTGTATAGCATAATCTCACGTACGCGTGGATATAAAGAACGTCGAAAACGGAGCTCGTATGCGAAAGATATGAATTTCTGAAGTTCAAAACACAAATTTCGAGGCTGTGTCAGAGCTTACGACGTGAGCAGAGACTGGAGACCCTCCATAGCAAGTGGACGAGTGACGAATGCAGTGACAACTAAGCTCACGACGTGAGCACTTGAATCTCACGATGTGAGATTGTAAAATCGGCCCTATAAATAAAAATCGAGGGTCAGCCAAATTTGGTTGCTCCATCTCTTCTCTCTCACTCCCGATACCCTCTATAGCTATCCCAAAGTACCCCCGATACCCCGGTATCATCCCGACACCCGAAGCGAGTCCTGAATCCCCGAAGATCCCAAGAAGAAAAGAGTTTCTAGTCGAAGCTCTGCCCGCGAGAAGCCGGTGTTTGAAGATATTCCAGTTTCACCGAAGAATACTATTTTTAGAGCTGTAGTGATGTCCGAGCATCTTCTGATCAAGTGAGTGTATAGTCCATTTCATAAACACGATTTTAATACAAGTATTGGTTGAATGTATTACAACTATGTTATGAGTGAGTGTGTGGTCACTTTTTTCTAAAACATAAATATGAAGTATTTGCTATGAACAACGTGCTATGTGTTTATATATTGTTGTTTTTTTTAGATGAGTGTGCAATGGAGGTTTTAATTATATAGTTTTTAAATGAGTTAAATTGTATATGTATTTTATATCTCAAATTTGTTGGGTAGAAAAGGGGTAGATAAGATAGTCGGTGTGTGATATAAGATGAGATGGATAAAGAGATAAAAGGTGATATAGATCTTGAGGTGAGGGTGACAGGTGAAAAATGATTGAAACTTTTACTCAAACGATGGCCCCCGTCATTCAGCAGAGTAGGGATGATAACCACGGACTATTCTAAACACTCCAGTGGAACACTAGCAGGCTCGCAACTTTTAGGTGTTGTGAACTTGATGTTCACCGGTGTACTCTAAAAACCCATTGACACGTATTGCGAGAGGGGTCTCTAAAACGATACTGTCAATAAACGAGATAAACTTGTTACTAATCCGGGAGTATGGATTAAGACATAGTTAATTGTCCCTAGTCCAGGAGTATGGATTGGGCACAATTATAGATGCGGGAGTATCGATTAGATCAGGAGATTAGTTTTAGATCCGGGAGTTTGGATCAGACCAAGAGGTTAGTTTTAGATCCGTGAGTAGGGATCAGGTAAAGAGGAAAATTTTGATTCAGGAGTTTAGATCGTGTCTTTGTGAGGATCGACGGGGTGAGATAAGAGTTGTTTTATATGGTGAAATATTATAAGTTTGTGAGTTCTAATATATATATATATATATATATATATATATATATATATATATATACGTATATGATATAACATTGTGACGACTCAACGCCTCACGAAGGATACTGACGTGACGACTAAAATCTAAAGACACAAAGGATCGACTCGCACCCGATTCAAATAACACCAAAGCAGGTACATAACTCACAAGAAATGTACCTAAATACATCACATAATAAGAACAATAAATCTCAAATAAATAAATAAGGAAATATGTACCAGCCACGAAATAAGGTGTTGCGTGGACCTCCTTCATTGTCAGCTGAAAAGCTCTCCCATGAGCCCTCGAAACCTCGGCCTTAACCGGCCGACTATCAGTAGCACGTAAGGCAGTAGGTGCAGATCCCTGTGCTGATCCCTAAAGAAGTTGGGGGCACTCGGCCTTCCGATGGCCTGTCTGGTTGAAGTGGAAGCAAAATGCAAACCCCCTTGGGGAAATCCTTCGCCATATGCCCTCTTTGCCACATTTGTACCAAATCCCCGCTTAGCACGACCCCTCGTGACTTTTTCTGCACTTTCCACAAGTGCGGCCCTTTTGGCCCCAAGTCCTCGTATCAGCAAGCTTAGCCCGCTTCGCTGCCGGCTGCGACTGCGCCGGCCACCAGTCTCTACCCTGAGACTCCGCCTCCTCCTTGGTCTGAGTCTCCAGTTCGATCTCCCTCCTCCTGACATTTGCCTGAAGCTCAATAAATGTCCGATAAGACGAGTTTGCCATGAACTCTCAAATATCCCTCCTCCGAATGCTCAAATACCTTCTCATGCATGCCTGCTCAGTCACCGACTCTGTCTTCTGCTTGAGAGACTGAAACTCTTGGGCCAACCGTTCCCTCTCCACCGGGGGAACATACTTATCTCAGAACATCAAAGTAAACCTCTCTCAAGTCACTGCAGTATGCTCTGCAGGAGTAAAACTGGCTGTCACAAACTTCCACCAGTCCTTCGCTCCCAAGCAAAGCTGGTTCAACGCGAACCGAACCCTCAAACACTCTGGGCAAGAACATGTGTAAAAACATCCCTCAATATCATAAATCCACCTCATAGCAGCAATCGGATCTTGTGTCCCATCAAAATCTGGTGGCTTCATGTTGCTGAACTGCCGATATAGCAATGAGTCACCTCCTTGTGGCCTGGCAGCAACAACAGTTGCGGTGGCTGCAACAGCAACCACCTCAGTAATAGCAGCATACCTCTTATCAAATGTATCAAATCAGGGTGGTCTTAATAGACCCAAACTGATGGGTTTTGGTCATAAGACATCCTATGTGCTCATACAAACCCTAATGCTTGGATCTAGGTTTCTCTATTGTACATGCTTTGAATCCGAGACTATAAACCCTAATTCTAGCATACAAGTAATCATATTAGATATTAGAATAGGTTTATAATGTTACCTTGATTGTTATGTAGTAATAACAATCCCAATTCCTCCTTGAATTGACTTTGGAAGGCTTAGAGTCACAAGTGTCACTCCTCTAATGGTTCACAAACACCATAAGCAAGAGGATGAAGAGGAGAGAGGATGGAGGCTGCCAAAACCGTGTGAAAACCCTAGAAGGTTGCTTGTCCACGTTTTTGAGCCTTAAGGGTTCTATATATAGTGAGGCTATTAGGGTTATCTAACAAGGAAACCCTAATTTGGTTGCTTAAGCCCTAAGCAACCCATAGACTCCTTTAATCAAGCCCTTGGACGATTTCCTTATGGGCTTCCCATAAGAATTTGTCCACCTCTTGATTTAAGACAATCCATGGCCCAAATTGCAATTATCTTATAATCACAATTCTAGTCCCTTAAGTTTAATTAATCTATTTTAGTCACAAAACTAATTACCAATTAATTATTGACTAATATTAATTAAACAATATGATTTCTCCTTTAATATATTATTCCCATAATATATTAATAAATCATATTTAATTCTTTCTCTCCATAATTCATCCTATCAAGTTGCTTTGGTGAAGGCAACCCAAAAGGACCATGCACCATCGGGTCAAGTACATACCAAAATAGTTATGGACTTAGACACTAATCCAACACAAACATCTCAGGAATCGCCTCTCAAATGGTTGCAGCCACCTCATCATGAATCATCCTGCGAATCTCATCATCGCTAATCCCACTGCTCTCGGAGTTGTGGCGTGTAACCACCATGATGTCTCTGAAACACAACACAAAAATCATCATAGACTCGCTCAAGCATACTCACACTCGACCACTCATCCCTACTTGTTCCTTAGCATCCTAAGGATTCTTACTTGGGTTGCATACCGATATGGTGCTTTCAGTAGTACAGGCCCAATACTACCTTCCACACCTAACCTGTAGTCACCCCAAGTCTTCTTCTATGATTCTAATTCACAAGTACTCTATCTCTCACAAATATCAGACTACTCTCTCAGTAGGCTACTCGCATGCTCATCTAAGTATCTCTCCTAGATTAACCCTCAACCCAGAACTCAGCAGATACTCAGGGCAAATAACCGAAAACACTGAACAATAGCATCTCCTATGCTAAGCATCACAAATCAGGCAACTCAAGCCCTAGAATATGAAATACCTAGCCTATTTTTGGAAATCACCGTTCGGGCTCTAGCTAATTGTACACACTGCTCCAACTCGTTTACTCTTAAAACTCATTTCTTCTTTCAGAAAAATCGTTTCTTTTGAAAAAAATTCTCAAAGCCTCAGTTTGAGTCCAAACACACCTGGAGGTGCATCCGAATCCCTCAAACCAAGGCTCTGATACAAACTTGTAACACCGTAAATTTTCAAACAAAAATTTTCATTTAAAACACAATTATCTCATTTCCAAAATCCCACAAACATTAATTTATCAAAACACATGTCCCAAAGCTGTTCATAACACAAATCCAGGGTCCTCCAAAACATATCTCCAACTCAAGTGTGTGTATAATCAAGCCGGTGCCTTCCCGTGATCCTAAGAGGTACCTGAAACACATAACACATAACACGGTAAGCACGAAGCTTAGTGAGATCCCCAATATACCGCACACATCACATTAGCACTCGAGACTAACTCAATATGACCCTCCGGTCAATGTGTCTGAGTGGAGACCCTCCGGTCCCACAACTCAAGTGGACCCTCCGGTGCAAACTCAACAAGATCATAATAATAATACTCATCATAAATCACAAAGACATAATGCAAGATATATCAAAATACTTAATATAACACATAAGGCCCTCTGATCACACATAGATACCACTCATGGTAAGTATAGTGAGAAGACTAAACTCTTAATCAAGTAAGTAATAATCTCGTACACGAATCTCGAACTAGCCTCCGCCTAACACATAAGATAATAACCTCTAATCAACACTTAAATCACAACTCGAAATAAGCTAGGTTAACCCCTCTCTCTAAATAGCCTCCGCCTAACACATAAGATAATCCCCTGTTGTTACCTACTAGCACCATTGTTCTTTCATTGTTCTCTCTCCTATCAGGCTTAGGGCAGTCTCTGGCAAAATGGTCAGGTTCATGGTAGTTAAAGCATCGGAGTTTTCCTTTTTTGAACCCACCTTCTTCTCTGCTTTCATTCCCCAATTATTTTTACCATTTCTTTTTGGAGAACAGTTTGGCTCTGAACACCGCCATAGCAATTTTCCATGTTATGTCCATCTCTTCAACATCTGCGGGATGAATATGATCCAAATCAGCAAATGACAATTGAGGAGGTAGCTCACCAGCCACAAAAGCATCATAATAGTTGACAAGACCGGTTGCAAGAGCCAAATTTTCGTCATTTTCTTTAGGAGCATGAGTTGGAGCAGGAACTGGAGTAAGAATTGTAGCAGGTGTCTTTGAAGAAGAAGCAACTTGTGAATAGGATACTGGATATTGAACACTTTTCATGGATGGAATGTCATACGATGATGGTTGAGGAGCAACAAATGGTTGAACTTGAGGAGTGGTGAAGGATGAGAAAGCATATTTGGATTGAATTCCGAGATTAGAAGAGGAGTATGAGTTAACGTGATTGATCTCTCTTTGCTTGTCATCCAGATCACAAGCTTTAATAATGGCCATGATTTCAGCCAAACTAATTCGATTAAGATCTTTTGTTTTCTTGATAACAACATTCATATCCAACGCCTTTGGGAGAGAGTTAAGCAACTTTTTGTTGATTTCTGATCTTTTCACTGAGATACCGGCTAAACTCATCTCAATGGTGAGTGTGATAAAACGTTGTAGTTGAACTTCCAAAGTTTCTCCAAAAATGTGATTAAACATATTAAATTTATGTCGCAACATGTCTTGACGGCTTTGTTTCATATCCTCATTTCCTTCATACACTTCAATTAAAGCATCACACAGAGCTTTTGCTGATGTGTATTCCCGAAAACCCTGGGCAATTTCTGGAGAAAGAGCCATAGTAATTGTAGCAAGTGTCTTCTCTTGTTGTTCGACTTTGTCAAAATCTTCATCAGTATACTCCTCAACATTCTTATCAACAATTGTTCCATTCTCAAGTGTTGTTGTAATTCTGACAGGCCCTTTTAAGATGCATCTCCAAATTTTGAAATCTTTCATCTTGATATATTTTTCCATCCGATACTTCCATTCCGGGAAACCTTCGGCAGATACCAGACGAGGAATACATGTGGTTGTTCCCATTATAGAATCCAGTTCATGAAGAATTGTTGAGTTTTGTGAATCCATTTTTTTGTTTTGATTTTTTTCTTAAATTTTCTTGATTAATGGAAATGTAAAAGAAAATTAAAGTCTAAGGCAATAGAAGAGTTTACGACCATAAACTAGATTATGGTTAACTGGTTTACAATCAATTAATCGTTTCTGGTCCTTGAAGATTAACTGTTTACGGCTTCTAAAGATTAGCTATTTACGGCTATTGAAGATGATTACAACTGTGTATGGAGTTTACAGCCATACTCCCTTCTATATCTCTAACTGTAAACTCCTAGAAATGATGAAGACAACAGTTTTTCAAGCAGATTTTGATTCCCTTAGCTGTGAAAACACGATCGAATGTAGCACCAAGCCTTGAACAATGAAGATATTGAAGATCCTTTCAACCATAAACACCACTAAAGTTGGTTTCGACACCAGATTTGCTATGATACCAATTGTTAGGTCCCAATTAAGTGAATCAAACCGTTATCAAAACAAACAATACCAAGAATGAGTAGAAGAACAAGATAATCAAGAAATGCACACGTTCATTTATAAAACGTTTGGTACACCATGAAGAATAAACACACTCACCATAAACTCTATTGATACATCACTCTGATAGACTCTAACACATACTATTTATAGGGATTGATTGGCCGTAAACAAGTCACGGCCATAAACCCGTTTACGACCGTGAACACCAACTCTGCCGAAAACACACATCAACAAATTACAAACACTTCCAACATGACCAAGACCCTACCAAGACTTATATAGATGATTGCCTAGCCTAAACCACAAATCTATTACCAATCACTTTCCTTAGCGGCTTAGCCCTTCAATTCATAACAAGTTAGTTGTTTATTTTTTTATCGTTTATACGACCTGACCCGTGCCCGTAACTAGTTCCCGTGCTCGTAACTAGTTTTTGATCGGGTTCCCTTAAATAGTAAACCACATAGTTTTACGTTCTAAACTCGCCACTAGTGTATGGGATGAAGGTCAAATTCATGTACATGTCAAAACATATGAGATGGTTCCATGTAGTCAGGAGTGGGAAGGTAGGTAATTTGGTATGATCAAAACATAATTGAAATTGTCTCATCAAATGAGGCGTGAGGAGAGAGAATGAATTTGCAAGATAATAGGTCAAAACATGGATACCCACAATCTACATGAATAGCCACAATGTTTGGATGGGTAGACAAGGAAAACATATGGACTTGTACGGTGAGAGTTTATGTGGAATGGGGATCCGGATGTGTAGGTAGCAAAGACATCCGAAAACAAGTACGAAGACAGAAGTGAGTGGGGTGACTGGAAGAAAGTGGATAATTAATATGGAGGGCTTTTTTATAATACACTTCGTCTGTTGCATTGACCTGACCTTGTGCAAAGCAAATGATAGTGCACTTTTCATAACCTCCCATTAGGGAACATTGTTTGTGATTAGTAGTCTTGGTGCTTTCAACCCATAGATTTGGAACCACCACTATAAATTGGCAAATAGAATACGCCTAATAGAGTACGGTTACACAAGAATCCATATTATATTAGGGATACAATATTGTTCACAAACAAAAACCGTACTCTTTTAAGTTTGCATTGACAAAATCAAATAGAATATTGTCATTCGTTACCAACGAGACTTCATTTACATACATAGAATACGATTATCTCAAAAGAAACTGAACATCATTAGACCGACTATAAAAACACATTAATAAAGCAATTTTTCGACAATTAATGACTTTTTTACTGACAAGTAAATATATATTATGATTAGATAATAAGAGAGAAATTCATCTATTGCTCAATAAATGGTTAAATATCTCTAATCTTAAAATATTATTTATACACCCTAAATAAACAAACGTTTAAATATCATATTTGACAAAAGCATTTTTTTAATTCATTTTAAAATCATTTTAAATTCTTTAAAATTCATAAGAGTAAATTACAATTTTGGTCCTTGGGGTTTGGTCAGATTCACACTTTCAGTCCAACCTTTGAAATTTTAACAAGATGCATCTCTATAGTTTAAAGAAATTACACTGCACATCCTTAGTCCATTTTAAAAGACCATTTTACCCTTACTTTTATATTTTACTTTTCTTTTATATATATATATATATATATATATATATATATATATATATATATTATTGTTTAAGTTTTTTTATTTATTTTTGCTTAAATTTTATTTTATTATTTATATTTTTTATTATTTAGATTTTATTTGACATTTTTCGAACATATTGTTTAATCTTTTTTTTTACATTTTGTTCGTTTATATTTTTTGATGTTTTTTTAAATATTTTTTTTTGTTTTTTGACGTGTTGTTTGAATACATTTTAATTTTTTTGCCATTTTGTTTGTTTATATTTTTTAATATATTTTTTGTAAAAATGTTCGTTAAATGTGAATTTTATTAACATGGATTAGGTATAAAATTATTTTTCTTAGTAAGATTAATAGATAGGCTAACCGAAATTCAAAAATGGGTTTCAAGTTATATAATGGCTAATTGGAAACCATATAAATCAAAAACAAACAAAATTTCTAAAAATAAAAAAAATGAACTCGAAAACATTAACACATGTGTTTGAGTTATAGCAATTCTGATTAGCATTTGTCATTCGGAACAAAATCTAAAAAAGTTTCTAAAACTAAAAAAATTTAACTCGAAGCCATTGTAAATAGCATTACAAAAATTAAAAAAAAAATGAAAGATCAAAAAAACATTAAAAGATATATATTCAAACAAAACATCTAAAAAAAACTTATTCAAAAAAATGTAAACTAACAAAATATAAAAAACATTAAAAAAATATATTCCAATAAAATTTCAAAAAAACATAAATCATAAAACTAAAAATAAATAACATAAAATATAGCAGCACAATATAAAAAAATTAAACATATATATATATATATATATATATATATATATATATATATATATATATATAAGAAAAACAAAAGTATAAAAGTAAGGGTAAAATAGTCTTTTTAAATGGACTGAGGATGTGTAATGCAAAACAATAATTTACTTGATTAATAAGCAGATATCATAGTAGCCTTCAACAGGCATGACAAGTGTGTTGTGTTCAAGTTGGCGGGTTAGTGGGTCAAAGTATACCAACCCGAACACGACCCATTTAACTATACAGGTCACGGGTTGGCAGTTCACCGGTTGGCGGGTTTGGAATATAAACTCACATATGACCCGTTAACCTACTTATTTATATGGGTTCACAGTTGGCGGGTTCGTGGGTTAGATTTGGATTTCTGGGGTTAGATTTGGGTTTATTTTTCCGTGGATTGGATCGCAGCAAATCAATTGCCTACTGCGTTTTGCGTTCATCGTTCACGTTTAGGCGTCAACGTCGTTCGATAATGACTCAATCATTCATGTCACAATTCTTTGTGAGATCATTATGTCATTCATAACAGGGGAGAGTGAGAGAGGGCTTATTCGATTTTGTTTGTGAGATACTAAGATTATTTAGGGCAAACACCAAATGGTCAACGGTATCGGGTATCATATCCTAGTATAAAGTATAACATGTATAGTGTATAATACTTAATACATTTAAAAAATATATAATTTTTTTATTAAAATTCAAAATGGGTTGGAGGTCAACCCATATATTTTTTTAGAAACCCATATATGACATGTTTAACAAACGGGTTGGGTTGAAAAACTCAACCCAAACTCGTTTATATTGTATTGTGTCGTGGGTCATGTCGTTGGTCATGTTGAGAATTACCAAGCCTGCCATTCAATTAAACAATCCAACCTCATCTCCCTCATGCGCACAATCGATTCTAAAGAATTCACCCTAGCTTTGTCGATTGAGTCAGTTGTACACTGCTCCGACGTTGTCGTTGCTCTCCCCAACATTGATGTTGTCGTCGATTTCATCCACTTTAACTGCCTCGAGGTTAATTTATTCTCTCAAATTGATTTCATTCCCCAAATGTACTGATTATACAATTCATGCTTGGTTTCTTGGTGTGGCTTCGCCTATTTCGTTCTGAATATACCTCATTAACATGAATTCAATATGTTTCACTTGAAGATATCATATTTAAGAATCTTGTTAAGTCTTATAATGGTCCATAATGGATAAAACAAGTTCAGTATTCGTCTTTCTTCAATGTTATGATCTACTTTATCACATAGTTTCCAAGACCTTCTTTGAATTTAATGTATGAACTCTTACACAACTCAATTATGGGTGTTTTCTTAAGTTGGTTCCATCCGAAGCATCTAGTAGTCTATTCAAAAGTTAAAGTTTTTTCTTTTTTAATTTCAACGTGATGTTCTGATATTGATACCTTCGAATAGTTTATTGATGTTTACCTAAATGTGAACCCATCCAATATGTTATAAATAATTAAATAGTTAATAGTTAATGAATCCAAATTAAAATAGTAAATGAGTATTAAGAAAAGTTCTATTGATTCTTTTTAGGACTTAGTTCAAACAGAATTAATCCATTTGGAAGCATGCGTAATCGACATAGCTCATGGCCAGTTCTTCTATGCATCTACAATCTTCCACATTGGTTATGCATGAAACAAAAATATATCATGTTGACTTTGCTAATTTAAGGTCTGAAGCAACCTTGGAACGATATTGATGTGTATTTGGGTCCATTAATTGACGATATGAAGGAAAGGTGGAACTCAGGCGTAGAAGTATATGATGCCTACATGAAGGAAATTTTCCAACTCCGAGCAATGATTTAGTGCACCACAAGTGATTTTCCAGCATAAGTGTGACATCCCCAAAATCTCGGCCAGAAAAGACCGATTTTCATTTATGCTTTTGAATATTTTCAGAGTAAATCCTTTTGATTTGAAAGAGTTGCGGAATTTGTTCCCAAAAACAAAACATGATAAAACAATGTTTACCGAAGCATTTCATAAAAGAAATGTATTTTCATTATAATCAAAACTCGGGGTGTCATGTTCCGATACAGACCAATAAGCATAAACGAATACATTACAAGTCATATAACAAATATAAACATATGCAGACTTGTAAACAAAACAACTTGATGGTTCGTCCATCTCATGCCCTTCCGCCACTACCTGTAATACAATTTAAAACTGAGTGGGTCAGGCTTGGGAGCCTGGTGAGCATATAGGGTTTTCAACCCACAATAATGATCATATTTAGTTCTTTTCACCAACCAACAATAACCCAATTACCCATTCCCGTTATTCTCACCTTAATGTCCCTAAAACAACTAACACAAGGGACCTAGTCTAAGAATATTTCATCGGGGCGACAACACATGCTTCGGGGGTACCTCAACAATATAAGTCAAATAAGGCAACCATGAGGGGGATGGAGTACAACGAATGAACATCCAAGTTCATTAACACCTACAGGTGGCGAACCTGCTAATGTTTCCACAAGAATATCTAGAAAAGTATGTGGTCGTCATCTAAACTCCGCTAGATGACTAAATCAAACAACAACGAGGCCTCTCATCTGTTTATTACACACCAACTATCTACCCATGTTCTACCCAACATATTAGTAGATAAAAATATACATTTGTATACATAGTTTAAAAACCTGTATAGCATGCTTTAATCAACACATATATCACATAACAGATGAGGCACACACACACATAACACATATCTCATAGAGAAATAATCAGATCTATAAGATAGAAGATAGTGAATACACATTCACACATAACACAACCAAATATATACACATAGCATGTATTTTATATAAAATACTTCGTATTATTGTATTAGAAGAAAATAACTACACACTCACTTGATCATAAGATGATCCGACAGCACTACGGCTTATAGAAGTAGTAATCCTCAGCAGATCTGGAAGATCTCCTCGAAAATCGAACTTCTCGCGGGCAGAGCTTCGACTCGGGAACCGCACTTCTCGGGATCTTCGGGATCTCGGGACTTGCCTCGGGGCTAGAGTATGATACCGGGACTTCGGGATAGCTTCGGGGGTTTTTGCGCAGAGCTTCGACACGAAAATGAGAGGAAATTGGCAAAAGAACCCGGAACCCTCGCATCCTATTTATAGGAGGCTGGAAGCCTCAATTACACGGGGCGTACAGCAGTACGCAGCGCGTACTGCTTCAAGTTCGTAAGCGCATGCGTCATCCGAAGCCACTTGTTGCGATGTCGACACCCTCGGAGTATGCGGGGCGTACTCGAGTACGCGGCGCGTACCTCGGATCAAATCGATGACTCGCTTCGGATAATGCTTCCGAATTTTGATTTAAATATAAATACAAAATGATTAATAAACTTCGGAAATTCATAACTTCTTCATACCAACTCTGTTTTCGACGTTCTTTATATCCACGGAAAGGTGAGACCACGCTCTACGACTTTCGTTTAGACTCCGTCGGCTAATTTTGACTTTATTTTATTAATTATTTTTAATAGGCCGGGACAGAAACTTTCGTTATAAATTCATAACTTCTTCGTTTGACGTCCGTTCTCGCCTAACTTTTTATCGCTTCGATACCAACAATGAGATCTTCGATTCTCATTTAGATTGCTTCGGCTAAAAACCGCTCGATCTCAAATCGAGTATTTCAGGCTGCATACCGCTAAGCCGGAACTTCGATAAATCATAACTTCCTCATACGAAGTCAGATTTGGGCGTTCTATATATATTCGGAAACCTCGTTTCAACTACTACAACATAGATCAAAGATATTAAGTTTATTTTACACTTAAATTTTGACGCTTATTTTTATTCTTAATTAATCAAACCACATAATTAAGCAATTAAGCACAAAACACATAATACTCAAATAATACAATCTTATTATTTCAAAACGGGTTACAAAGGTTAACCTAGACCATTACATTGCTAAAAGTGGCAAGCCCGGAAACACAGGCGTTACAATTCTCTCCACCTTAGAATGATTCCGTCCCCGGAATCACACATCAACAAACAAATGCGGATAGCGACTCAACATGTCACTCTCCGTCTCCCAGGTGAGATTCGGCCCATTCGTGTGTTTCCATCGGACAAGCACTAACCCAACCATTTTGCGTCGCAACTTCTTAGTCTTTCGGTCAACAATTGCCTCTGGTTCTTCAATCAACCTTTTGTTCTCATCAATTCTCAATTCAGAAATTGGAATTATATCGGGAACTTCTCCCGTGAACTTCCTCAAATAACACACATGAAAGGTGTTGTGAATTCCATTCAGTTCTTCAGGTAATTCGAGCTTGTAAGCTTGGTTCCCAATCCTCTGAAGGACTTTAAACAATCCAATAAACCTTGGACTCAACTTTCCCCTTTTACCAAATCTTATAAGTCCCTTCCACGGAGAGACTTTAAGCAAAACCGAATCTCCAACCTCAAAAGTCATCGGTCTTCGCTTCTTGTCAGCATAGCTCTTTTGACGATCTTGAGCTGCTAACATTCTTTCCCTAATTATTTTCAACTTTTCAGCAGTTTGATGAACCATCTCCGGTCCCATAAACTGCTTTTCCCCAGCCTCAAGCCAACAAGACGGCGTACGACACTTCTGTCCATACAAAGCTTGATAAGGTGTCATCTTAATGCTCGAGTGAAAACTATTATTATAGGAAAATTCTACCAACGGTAAATGTTCATCCCAATTACCTAGGAATTCCAAGGTACATGCTCTCAGCATATCTTCAAGTGTTTGTATTGTTCTTTCACTCTAACCATCAGTCTGCGGATGGTAAGGTGTGCTTAAACATAACTTGGTACCCATTTCCTCTTGTAGACTTTTCCAAAACCTTGAGGTGAAACGGCTATCACGATCCGATACAATCGTTAACTGAACACCGTGAAGCCTTACAATTTCCTTCACGTAAGAATTCGCAAGCTTTTCCATAAACCATTTCTCCTTGGCTGCTATGAAATCCGCACTCTTAGTGAATCGATCAACGACCACCCAAATCATGTCGTGACCATTCTTTGTTCTGGGCAGTTTAGTGACAAAATCCATAGCAATGTCTTCCCACTTACCCATAGGCACAGGCAATGGTTCTAAACTCCCATACGGTTTCTGATGTTGTGTCTTGACTCTCGCACAAGTCACACACTCGACCACATACTTTGCAACATCAAGCTTCATCGTCGGCCACCAGTAGTAGGGTTTCAGGTCCCTATACATTTTAGTGCTACCTGGATGAATTGAGTACATGGTTTTGTGAGCTTCTTCCATCAGAAGATCCCTAATTCCTCCTGACTTAGGTACCTAAATACGATCTTGGAATACCTTCAGTCCATGACCGTTAGTACCAAACACCAACGTTTTACCCAAACGTTCCTCCTTTCGGTCATTTTTCTCAGAAGCTTCCTCTTGAGCTTTCTTTATACTTTCCACAATGGTCGAGACAACTTCAATTCTCAACGCTCTTGGCCTTTTCCTTTCAAGATTGACCTTCCGACTGAGAGCATCAGCAACAACATTACCTTTACCGGGGTGGTAAAGTATCTCGCAGTCGTAGTCTCTAAGTAATTCTAGCCAGCGTCGTTGCCTCATATTCAATTCTTTCTGATTAAAGAGATATTGGAGACTCTTATGATCAGTAAAAAGTTTGCACTTCGTGCCATAGAGGTAATGCCTCCATATTTTCAGAGCGAAAACTACCGCTGCCAACTCCAAATCATGAGTCGGGTAATTCTTTTCATGCTCCTTCAGCTGTCGAGACGCATATGCTATCACCTTTTCTCTTTGGGTCAAAATACAACTCAATCCAACACCAGACGCATCGCTATAAACAGCAAAGTCTTCAACTCCATCAGGTAAAGAAAGTATCGGTGCCTCGCATAGCTTCTTCTTTAACTTCTCGAATGCTTCTTTATGCTTATCACTGCAAGCATAAGTAGCTCCTTTGTGGGTCAAAGCTGTTAAGGGAGTAGCAATCAAAGAAAAGCCTTGGATAAACCTAGGGTAATATCCGGCTAATCCTAAAAAGCTTCGAATCTCCGTGGGACTTTTCGGTTGTTCCCACTTCATCACAGCTTCGATCTTCGCTGGATCAACCATTATCCCTTCTTGGTTGACCACGTGACCCAAGAATTGGAATTCACGAATCCAAAAATCACATTTGGAGAACTTTGCATAAAGCTTCTCCTTCTTCAAAACTTCTAACACTTCTCGCAAGTGTCTGCCATGCTCCTCCTGGCTTTTCGAGTAAATCAGAATGTCGTCTATGAACACTATCACGGATTTATCAAGGAAAGGATTACAAAACCTATTCATCAAATCCATGAACGCTGTCGGTGCATTGGTTAGTCCAAACGACACAACCAAGAACTCGTAGTGTCCATATCTAGTTCTGAATGCAGTCTTCTCGATATCTTGCTCTCTTACTTTTAGCTGATGATATCCTGACCTAAGATCGATCTTCGAGAAATAGCTCGAACCTTGCAATTGATCAAACAGGTCATCAATCCTCGGCAACGGATATCTATTCTTTATTGTTGCATTGTTCAGCTCTCTGTAATCGATGCACATTCTCATACTTCCATCTTTCTTCTTCACAAATAACACCGGAGCTCCCCAGGGCGATGAACTAGGTCTAATGAAACCTTTGTCCAATAACTCCTGAAGTTGCATCATCAGCTCCTTCATCTCCGTCGATGCTAATCGATAAGGTGCTTTTGCTATTGGTGTGGTTCCTGGTAACAAGTCTATTATGAACTCCACTTGTCTATCAGGTGGTAATCCAGGAAGATCCTCGGGGAATACTTCCGGAAAATCACACACCACTGGAATGCTCTGCATCACCTTCTTTTCTTTCTTAGCATCAATCACAAACGCTAAATATGATGTACATCCCTTGGTCAAACACTTTCTGGCTTTCATTAGAGAAAAGATTCCAGAATTCACTCGACGTTTGTCCCCATACACCATAAATGAATCTTTTCCAGGCGGGTTTACTTTAACTATCTTTTTCTTGCATAAAATTTCGGCATCATTTGCGCTAAGCCAATCCATTCCTAACACGATGTCGAAACCATTTAGTTCGATAGGCAATAACGCCTTGTGAAACTTATTCCCATTAAGGTCGACTAAGATGTCTTTCATACAACGGCTAACAGGCACAAACTTGCCACTAGCTACTTCAACTAATAAAGCATTATCTAGTCTATCAACAGGCAAAGCTAGCTTTCTACCAAACTCATGCAAAATAAAGGAGTAGTTGGCTCCAGAATCAAACAATATATAAGCAGGTAATTCGTTTACGAGAAAGGTACCTGAAGCGACATCAGCTTCATTCTTCGCAGCCTCAAGTGTCATCTGGAAGGCTCTCGCCTTCGGCTTTGGTTGAATGTTGGGCTTTGCTGCCTCCTTCTTCTTCGGACAGTCTTTCAAAATGTGCCCCTCTTCATTACACCCAAAACACATCCTTTTGTTGTTCGGACATTCATTGGCAAAATGTCCAACCTTTCCACACTTGTAGCAGCTCACATCCTCGCTACATTTCCCAAAGTGCTTTTTCTTACACTTATCACACCACTTTGCTTCGCCTCCTTTTCCTCCAAACTTTTTCGAATCAGATTTCGAAAATTTTCCATTCTTACCGGAACCAGATGTTCCCTCAAACTTTCTTTTCTCACCAACATCAACCTTGTCGGTGGTTCTCCCCTTGATCATGTTTTCAACAGACTTGGCAGCCCAGATAGCTGCCTCTAGAGTAAGTGCCTGACGTACTGGCACCTCGTACTCCCATGGAAGTCCCTTCGCATACCGATCCACCTTTGTCAGCTCGTCTGGAATGATACACAAGGCAAACTCCATCTTATCGGTGAAGATATTGGTGTATTCATCAACTGACATGCTGCCTTTAGTCAATGTCAGGAACTTGTTCTCCAACTCCAACAGATTTTAAGCCGAGCAGAACTTGCGCTTAAACTGCACCAAGAACTCTGCCCATGACAATTGCAGTGGCTCATTAGGGCTCAAAGTCTTCCCTAGAGTGTTCCACCAACGAACGGCTCCACCTCGGAACTGACGCACGGCATAGATAGTTTGCAACTTACCTCTGCAGCCACACGTCATGAAGGCTAGCTCCATTTCGGAGATCCAATCCATAACCCCAATCGGATCCTCCTTTCCATTGAAGGTCGATGGTTTGCAAGGCAAAAAGTCCTTATACTTGCATCCCATTCCATCATTCCTTCCATCACGGTTGTCTTGCCTAACTATCGGTGGGTTGGCTGGACCAACAGACCCACTGAAGTTTCCACCTTCTGAGTGCCCTTCATTCAGTTCAGGCTCTTCCACACGAATCGACAGTTCTTCACGATTCTGTTGAAGTAACCATCTAGTTTCATCCATCTGACGATCCAACATCGTCTGAATCATCAATTGCACACCAGCCATGGTTATTGGCTCAGGCGATGCTGCTACGATAGGTATTTGCTCAATCACTGGTGGTTGATTCCTGTTTTCGTCAGCATTTCCAACTCCACTTCTTGTTCTCACCATTTTGATCTACACCGAATAAGGTGAAATTAGATCCTCAATCATGATAGATAATCAAATCATCCTTATCACTCCGAAACGTTTACATGCTAGTTCTAATATCGTAGACGTACGCTTAGAATCCTACACACATAAGGTTTCTAGATCCGGTCGGCAACAGACCATAGATCCGAACAAATAATATCATATATGGCAACATATAACATTTAGCACATAAAGCATTTTAGGCAACTTTCCAAAAATAATCTAGTGCTCGTGTCTAAATCACAACAAACACACATCTCAAAATTTCACTTAGCATTCTAAGTTTAAGTCTAGTGATGAGATTAAAATAACTTTTAATCTATGAAGATCGATTAGATCTTGAACAAGTGTATGAAAATAAAAACAGTAAGAACACAATAAAAAGAACAAAACAAGATTGAATCAAACGAGTCGAATGATTAAAATAAAATCCTCAGAAGAGCTCGATTAAGAACATCAACTGTAGAGGATTGATAGGTTACAAAACGATTAAGAAACCTGGTGTACTCTCGATGAATCGCTATTCGTAAATCTCTATAATCGTAAACCTCTATCTCGTTGTTAACCTAATATGCATGCAAGCATTAACTTATATACAATACATAAAAGGCTCTCGGTTGGACAGGCCCAAACCGGAGTGTACATGGCTAAACAATCGAGCCCAAAAGACGCAACATCAAAATAAAACTTCAGCCCAACAATCTCCCCCTTTGCGTCAATTTGGAGCGAGACCTTCACTTTTTACTTGGTCCGGCAGCTGAAGCTGGTACCTTCTTCTTCACGGTGTTAAACAGACACTTGGTTATGGAGAGGATGGTATGTCTAAACCGGACGTACCAATTGATCATATCATTGAAGTACTTGATGTCATCAGCCGAATTCTCTTTACACCGCTTGATAATTGATAAGACGTGCTCCAAGCAAGCTGTGGTGTAAAGGTGCTTGTCAGCTAAAGCGAAGAGACATTTTTGTCCTTCGGCTCTAGTGAACATTACTGAGTTTCGCCTCGGATCAATCTTGCCCATTTGCATTTGATTTAGATCACTGGCCGATCCCACAGGTGCTATCTTCGGTTTCTTCTTAAACACTGTGGCAACCTCCTGATCCATTAGGGCAACCTCCATGATATAGCAGGCCAACATCCTTTTGACATGGTCTATGATGGGACCATATTCGGCTTCATTTGTCAGAAGGATATTGTATAAGACAATCTAATCATGAGGATTTAGATTGGGCAGATCCGCCAGGGAGATAATGTGAGCAGTTCTTGCTGATCCACGAATAAGCTTGAACTTAACGTTTGTGAATCTCCCCACGGCATAAGGCTTCAGCACCCGAACGCTAACAATCTTCTGGGCGCTCCAGGTAAGGTATTGAGGGCGAGCGGCCTCCAGGTAGAAGTCAATGAGCTCCCTGTCAAGCTCATCGTTCGGATGCGGGACTTCAAAAATATTAGAGAAGGCGTGGAAGATGAACGCCTTTCAAGTCAGCGGCATATCAAACTGCGAATCGATAGTGTTGTTGCAGTCGAATGATATAACCGGCTCGAGCCATAATATGCTTAGAGTTTCTATGGCCTCTTTTATCATACGATCCCTGGTCCAGGAAGGGAAGAGCATCTTTCGGCTCTCAAGGAGATCGTGGGCTTCTTTTTGCTTTCGTTCGGCTTCTTCAGCCTCACGCGCCACACGACTGGCATCGTCTTCAGCATTGCGACTGTTCTTTCTTTTTAACATGTCAGCAATGGTCTCCTTGTCTTCATCTTCATCTTCATCTTCATCTCCTCCCTCAGCTATGTTTTTGCCCTTGTTCTTCACACCCGAACCCGAAGCATGACCAGTTGGAGGTGGTTCGGTTGTGTGAGTAGCTTTGGAGGAAGGAGGTGGTTTCGATCCTTTCTTCTCATCTCCCCCTTGTTTCGGAATGGACACGAAACTCGGTAGGCCTTCGATTTTGCTTAAAAGGTCCATGGCCGGAGAGAGTTTTTCAGCGAGGGTACGCCTCACCGAATGGTTTAGGATGGGGTCGTGTGCTTCCAGGATGTTTGATAACGCTGCGTGGACATCCGAAACACACGTCTTTATTACCTCCCTTTCGGATCGAAGAGCTTCCAATTGTTCTTGTGAGTTGGAGAGTTGCGTGCTCTTGACCTTAAGGGCGGTTGTTTTACTCGCCAAGACGTCCATCAGAGAATTTTCAGCTGCAAGATCCTCTTGTAGCTTTGCCAGGCGGGCATCAATGGAGGCACGAAGTGCAGAGTTTTCATCGCTAATATGTTGTCTGAGTGTAGCGAACGAAGACAGCTCCGTCGAGACGAACTTGGCCAATTGTTGAACAATCGGTTCCAGAGTTGTCTTAGTGGCGTCGGCGCTTTCCTGCAAGGACTTCAGCAGGACGGAAGCGTCGTTGAATAGTTTATCGACTTTTTCGGTCGCAGCCTCATAGGCTCGGGTGGAGGCATCGATAGCAGCAGTTGCTGAGGCCACCGAATCATGTTGAGCCCTGGAGAAGGCGTCAACGATCTTCTGAAGGGAAGCTTCAGACAGAGATGACTGCTGGTTGGAAGAGGAGGCGAGAAGTTGATCAACCTTCTCGTTAAGCTCTCGGAGATGCTTCTTTGTCACTGGAGCATCATCCTCCTCGTCACTCTGAACTTGAAACGGACTATAGTAGACCGAATCGAAGTTCATATGATCACCACCAAGGTATTGGTCGTCTCCATCGGAGGCGTCTTCTGGAGATGGAGGTGGTGGTGAATCTGGGGGTGTTGTGGGTTTTGTGGGTTCAGGTTGAGTGGGTGTTGGATTAGTTTCGGGTGGTGGTTGTGTATGGGTAGGTTCGGTTGTATGTGTTTGAGTTTGTGGTTCGGTTACAGGTGGGGTTTCGGTAACTGGTGGTGTTTCGGTTGATGTGGTGAATATGGGTGGTGGTATAGGGAATGAGGTTGGGGGAATAGTGGGGTTTATGGTGGGAATGGAAATAGGAATAGTTGGTGGAGGTGAAGGAACTGGGGATTGATGAAGTTCCATCTCTGGGGTTGGGGACCGAGGTGGTGTGTTGCCTCGTTGAGGAGATTCGTCTCCTTGAGATCCTTCAGAGTCCGAACTTCCACCCTCAGATTCGCTTGAAGAGGAGGGAATAACTAGCTTTCGCTTCTGTTGGGTCTTCCTTCTCTTCGGCTGTGGGGATGAAGCAACCTTCGGTTGTTTTCGCTTTTTGGGAGAAGGTCCCTTTGGAGCTTTGGACACTTGCTTCCCCTTCTCTGCCTTTTTGCCCCTGGCCACCGGTTTGTCAGCATCATGAATCGATCGTAGCATGTCCGGTGTCAGTTCCCTCGGACCAGTTGGCCTAAACTCCTTGATCGTCCTGATCAGTCGGCTGTCGGAGGGCACATCGGCATACATCGACTCCGGGATGGAGCCAATGAATGAAAATTTTGATGCATCAGAGACGATTATCTTCTTGGTATGGAACGTACCAATAGAAGACATCGATGCACCATCGGCAGTAGGAACATTAAACTTGTCCATGGCCCACCTTGTAATCAAGATCCAAAACCGGGCCAACGACACCTCAGAGTGTCGGGATGAGGAAGAGAGGCTCTGAATCAGCTGTTGCCATAGGACAAACCCATAGTCCAGGTTTATCCCGTTGTACACCCCATACATTATCGAAAGGAAAAGACGACTTGCACCGTCAGATCCTGAGCTCCTCTCTGATAGTCCCTTGAAAAGAATTGTAAATAGACCATTCCACTGGGGCGGTAGACAAGACTTCTTAAACTTGGCGACGGAGGTGAGAACCTCTGTGTAGCCCATGTTGTAAAACATGCTGAACAGCATCCCAACCGGAATCGTCTCCGGGTGAACTCGCGATGGGTCAGCAGCAAACCCTAGCATAGTGCAGAAACGGGGGCGAGAAATTGAAGTCTTGTGTTCTGCAACCTCGAAAAATACCCGGTCGACTGCCTTGTCGTAGTAAGCAGTCGCATAGACCTGTGATAAGGCCACCATTGGCACCGTTTCAATTCTTGATAGTGCAGGAGCAAGCTGGGAGTATTTCAAGCATTCTATGACCGGCGACATGTAGGAGTCGTACGCCAGTGGGTTAAGATCAATGACCAGGCATTGCTGAGGACGGATGGGGAGGATCTGAGAAGTAGCATGAACGGAAGAAGATTCAGCCATTGTTGCAGGTTGGAGAAGAGGATGAACAGTAGATGGTTTATTAGTTTTTGCTCTTGAGAAATTTCGGAGGCAGTAAAGAGGTAAAAGGTTTTGTGGACGGCCTTTTATAGTGAGGGATTGGAGAGAGAAAGATCGTTTCATATCTTCTATGCGATGATCACGTAGGAGAGAGATTGTCAGAATCCTAGGATCATGCTACCCAACAAGCGCCGTTTCAGAAGAAAATCGCTTCAAATCCGCACGCGCCATTAATTGCCAGAGAGATGACGCTTGGATTTCGCACACGCGTCCATAAGTGTCAGTAAAAGCGCGGCCGTTTCAAATTCCCACGCGCCTTCCTTTTTACCGTCGTTTGAATTTCTATCCCTTTAACTCCCGCCGAGTCAGCAACCTTTCGTCTTATCCCTTTTAAACGGCATCTTTTTGAATTAAACGCCCACGTGGAGTATTTCTGACCACAGCACCATAATTACAGCCTGTAAATAATTAGTAACGGAATTTTGGAAAATCTAGGATTTTCGTGCAAAGAGTGTAAAAGAAAAAGAAATAAAGCAACTCTTTTAAGGATATTCTGTGATGTCAATAATGACACGAAACTGATGATCCCGGGCACGAATCTCTTCCTTCAAGGTCAAGAGAGACCTCAAAGTGTTAGTGTGGAATCCCGTTGAATAACGATCAAACATTTATTAATAAATGTTGAAAGGCTTCTTTTAATTAGGCTAATTAAGGGTGGTTTCGCTTTGATTCATCAATTCTATTCTTGATATAAGAAAGAAAGTGAACAAAGTACTTGTGAGACCGGTGTAGTCTGTTGAACAAGTAGGTAGGAATTGATTTTGTATTGGGTTGGATTAATATGAAATCTCAGATAAAAATTTAAAACTGGATCCCTTGGGAAGAAATGTTATGGTGTGTAACAATTTCATGGGAATCACGCAAAAGAAAATTTGAGATTTCATGAAGGTACATTCGTCAATGCATTGGTGAAAACTTGATCAAATTAATTGTTCACCGTCAATTCTTTGGTGTTGAATTTTGGGTTTCGCTCAGCTCGTAGTAGCACTAAACTAAGATCATAAACACAGATGTTGTGTAACCATAAACCTCAGTGGTAGTTTCTGAGAGTCTCAAGGGTTACGTTGATGAAACGAATGTAATGGAGAAGTGTAATGGGGATGGTGTAAGAAAACATAGTACCTCTGCTGCGAAAATAAGGACCAAGCAGGAAACTCTTAACTCATGTGAGAAGAGAGTGAGGTAGCTCACGATTAGAATAAATGTGTTAGCCTTATTAGGAAGACAAGGTTTGTGTATACCAGGTCATGAAGGCTATTATTCAAAATCTTATGAGGCTTGGGACGCATACAGCAGCATGCTTCTAGGGACACTTAAGTAGTTTATCGATGATATCCCCATAATCAGACAAACACACAAGAAGAAGTAAAAAAAATATTTTTAGAGTTTTTGAAATTTATAAAAAAAAAAATAAAAGAAGTTAAAAAAAAATAAGTAGAGAAAAAAAACTTTTGAAAAAAAATGAAAAACCGAACCCGAACGTTCGGTTGGTCTTGGTTGGGAAAAAGGTGAAAAACCGAACCCGAGCGTTCGGTTGGTTTCGGTTCTAGAAAATTTTGAAAAACCGAACCCGAGCGTTCGGTTAGTTTCGGTTCAGGAAAATTTTGAAAAATCGAACCCGAACCTTCGGTTGGTTTCGGTTCAACAAAATTTTAGAAAACCGAACCCGAACCTTTTGTTGGTTTCGGTTTTGGAAAATTTTAAGAAACCGAGGAGTTTAGACATGAAATTTGAAAAAACTTTTGACACAAAGAAAAACAAATTTTGTACAAATAATATACAACTCAGAAAAACTACCTTTGAAGTAATGAGCGAGTCAGATGGTTGAACCGAACTCGAACGTTCGGTTGGTTTCGCTTCTTACGTTTGAGGTTGAGAGGTAGTGTGAGGTACTGACTCTGATTCCATCATACCTAGCCCTTGCAATATTTTATTGAATGATGCTTCAGGAAGAGCTTTGGTAAAGACGTCAGCCAGTTGATCAGTGGTTCTTACGAAGTGAACTTCGACATTTCCATCTTCCACATGATCTTTGATGAAGTGATACCTCAGTGCTATGTGTTTGGTTTTAGAGTGTTGCATTGGGTTATGACAGATCCTAATTGCACTTTCAGAGTCACAATATAGTGGGATCTTCTTCATATTGAGTCCATAGTCTCGAAGTTGACTCTGGATCCAAATCACTTGGGATGTACAGGATGCAGCGGCAATGTATTCCGCTTCGGCAGTAGACAGCGATACACACGTTTGCTTCTTGGATTGCCAGCTGACCAACTTCCCGTCCAGGAATTGACAGCCACCAGTTGTGCTTTTATGGTCGAGTCCACATCCTCCAAGGTCAGCATCAGAATAGGCTTGAACAAAGAAGCCTGAGTTGGATAGATACCATAGACCTAAGGAGGTGGTTCGCTTGAGATAGCGTAGGATGTTCTTCACTGCCAGCATGTGAGGTTCGCGTGGGTTAGCCTGAAATCGAGCACAATAACACACAGAAAACATGATATCAGGCCTGCTAGCAGTTAGATACATCAGTGAGCCTATCATTTGACGATAGAGCGTGATATCGACAGCCGGTTTGTCTAGAGATGGGGTAAGCTTGGTGTCGAATGCCATTGGGACTTTGACTTTTGAGTCGCTCATCATTCCGAACTTCGCTAGGAGAGTCTTCGTGTAAGCTTCCTGATTGATAAAGATGCCTTCGGGTCCCTGTCTTATATTTAAACCAAGGAAAAAGTTAATAGGACCCATTGAGCTCATTTCAAACTTAGTCTCCATCAACTTTCTGAATTCAGCTGTTAAGCTGGGATTCGTGGAGCCAAAGATGATGTCATCGACATAAATTTGAACTATCATAAGGTGGTTACCTTCCTTTTTGCGAAAGAAGGTTGGGTCAACCGAACCTTGTTTGAATTTGGACATCTTTAAAAATTTTGTAAGCGTTTCATACCAGGCTCTCGGAGCTTGTTTGAGACCATACACAGCTTTATCCAGAATATAGCAATGATTTGGATACTTTTCGTTCACGAACCCAGGAGGTTGCTCCACATACACAGTTTCTTCGAGTTCTCCATTGAGAAATGCACACTTGACGTCTATTTGGAAAACCTCAAAGTTTTTGTGAGCAGCATAGGCCATAAATATTCTAACAGATTCTAGCCTAGCTACTGGAGCGAACGTCTCTTCGTAATTTATTCCTTCCTCCTGACAGTATCCCTTGACCACCAAACGAGCCTTGTTCCTTATGAAATTGCCTTCCTTGTCCATTTTGTTCCTAAAAACCCATTTGAGACCAACAACCGAAGCATCTGGAGGAGTTGGAATGAGGCGCCAGACCTTGTTCCTTTCAAACTCGTTCAGTTCGTCTTGCATTGCTTGAATCCAATCAGAGTGATCGAGGGCAGTGTTCACTGTCTTCGGTTCAACTTTTGATACGAATGAGTTAAACATACAAAACTCAACCTTTGAAAATAAGGATGTCTGTTTTGCCTTCAGTTGAGATCGGGTCAGAACCTTTGCAGATACATCACCAACTACTTGAGAGATAGGATGATCTCTGGTCCATTTGGTAAGAGGAGGGTAATTCGGATCAAAGGTTGGCTCTAGTTCAGTGTCGATCATTTCTTCTGGCTCAGAATGGCTATCGTAATCAAGCGTCATATCATCATGCTCCCCCTCAATTGTGAGTCTTGAGAAACATGAGGTTCAGGGGTTTCTTGTGGTGCTGGACATTCAGGCGTTGAAGCACCTTCGTTTGGAGGGGCATCTTCAGTTGGAGAGGCACCTTCGGTTGGTGAAGGACCTTCGGTTGAAGTTGTAGAGTTTGGCTCCCCCTGGACTTGTGAGCTTGGCTCCCCCTCGACATGAGAACTTGGATCCCCCTCGACTGAAGCATTGTTGGATGGAGATTCATCAGTGGGCGATTCTCCTTCATGCATTCTTCTTGCAGCATCTTCGACAATCTGCTTCATGTGATCAACTTTGTTGTCAGCTGCACCTGCTTCTGAGAGAGAAGCTTTTTCCGGTTCGTCAAAGAGTTCCAGAAATTTCTCGTATAAATTGGCGATCGAGACTGTGACTTGGCCAGTTTGAGGAAAGATTTCCCCGGTAGTGTCTTCTATGGCCTGTAGCTTCTTGACATAGCTATCGTCAAAGGTCACATAGTATGTCTCTTCAATCCTTCTTGAACGTTTGTTTAGGACCCTGTACGCCTTGGATGTGAGTGAGTAACCCAGAAAGATTCCCACGTCGGCTTTGACATCAAACTTGTTGCGGTGTTCTTTAGAGTTAAAAATGAAACACCTTGAGCCAAACACATGGAAAAATTTCACATTGGGTTTTCTGTTGTTTATTATCTCATATGGTGTGAGCGTGAATCGCTTATTGAGATAGGACCTGTTCTGTGTAAAACAAGCAGCAGAAATAGCGTCAGCCCAAAAATAAAGAGGTAACGAGGCGAAACTTAGCATAGTTCGGGCAGCTTCACACAAAGACCGGTTTCGCCTTTCGACTATTCCGTTCTGTTGTGGTGTGTAGGGAGCTGAGAAATTGTGACTAATTCCCTTTTCTGCAAGAAACTCTTCAAACTCCCTGTTTTTGAATTCGAGACCATTGTCGCTTCTGATGTTGCAAACGACCTTCTTGAGCTGTATTTCAATTTGCTTGATAAACACTTTCAGCTTTTGAGTCGCTTCAGATTTGAGCTTTAGAAAGAACACCCATGTAAATCGTGAAAAGTCATCAACGATAACAAGAATATACTTGCTACCACCGATGCTTTCGATAGATGAAGGACCACACAAATCGATATGAAGCAATTCGAGTGGTTCAACAACTTTTGTGTTGATTACATATGGGTGACTTTGACGACTCTGCTTTCCCATTTCGCATGCAGCACACAAATGCTCTCTGTCGAACTTGAGCAATGGAAGACCCCTAACATGACCTCCAGTGACAAGACGGTTGATATCTTTGAAGTTGAGATGAGAGAGTCTTCGGTGCCACAACCAGCTTTCATCAGATTGAGCTTTTGATAACAGGCATATGGCTGGGTTTCCTTTGATGGGTTTCATGTTCAGAGGAAACATTTCACCCTTTCGCTCTGACTTTAGAATCACTTTCTTAGTCTTTTTCTCTATGATTTCAGAACCTTCATCATCGAATGAGACTTTGAGACCTGTACCTCCAACAAGCTGAGATACACTGATGAGGTTGTGTTGGAGTCCTTCCACATAAGCCACCTTCTTTATAGTGAAGTCTCCATTCGTTATCATCCCGTATCCCTTTATGGTGCCGAAAGAATTATTTCCAAATTTGACGTTGCCATCATTTGCAAGAGATCTGTATTCCCTGAGCTCCTCTTTCCTCCCAGTCATGTGACGTGAGCAGCCACTGTCGATATACCATTCTTCGTCGAACTGCTCGTCACTTATAACCTTCTTTATCAGTTCATCGAGCTCATTGAACTGCTGGCTGAGTGGTTTGGCCGTAAAGCACATATCCTCCTGTACCTTCGGTCCATCGCTTCCTCCATCGGTGTTGTATCCCCTCATTTGAGATACGTCAGTCACCATGAAGCATTTTCCTCCACTGCTTTCCTCCTTAGCCACATACGCCTTTCCATGGGTAGGCTTCCTCACTTCTTCATCTTCTGAGTCAGTAGACCAAACTTCAGTGCTACCGAACTCGTTATCATTAACCGAACCCTGCACAATAAGAGCATTAATAGAAGGGTTAGCGGTAGACTTCTTCTTTCTCAACTCATCCAGTCTCTTCTGCAGCACGGCTTCTTCATCATTTCCATCGTCCTTTTCAGCCATCTTTTTAAGAACACAGTCCTTAGCATAGTGGTTCTTGCCACCACAGTAGAAACAGCTAACTCCGGAATCGCCATCTGCCTTCGGTTCCTTCTTGGGCTCCTCAGCCTTCGGTTCATTGTTCACCTTTTCAGAGCTGTAACTCCCCTGCCAGTTTCGGTTTTTGTTGCTGGGGAATCTCTTCTTTATGAACCTCTTAGGATTGGACATCATCATGGCATAATCCTCAGACGTGAGGTCATATTCCTCCAAGTTGAGCTCTTCATCCTCCATCACAGCTTTACTTTTAGATAGGAGGGCCAACGAACCAAGACTAGAAACAACGTTCTTCTCTTGTACCACAATCTTCTCTTGGGACTTTAGAATCCCCACCAGTTTCGCCAAAGAGTATGATTTAAACTGCTCATGGGCTTTGACTGTGGAAACCACTGCTCTCCACTCAGACCTCGGTCCGTTCAAGAAGGTAACCTTCTGTTCGATAAGCTTCCTTTCAATGTCGTGTTTGATCATCTTGCTGAGAAGATGATTGAAGCGATCAAACGTCTGGGTCACCGTTTCTTCGGCCCCTTGCCTGAATTCTCCAAACTCAGATAGAAGCAAGGTTTGGATAGAATGTTCAAGATCTTCGTCTGTGGAATACAGTTCGCGAAGTCTATCCCATACTTCCTTCGCCGTAGTACATGAGCTGACCAGTCTGAATGTGTCGGACTGAAGGGCGAATCTGATCAACCTCAACGCCTTAATATTACACTGGAATTTGTCTTTCTCATCTTGTGCAATATCCTTCACGTCCTTAAGCAGATCGTTGTACTCTTTTTGTGTCTTAATGATTCTAGATGTTGCGGAATGAGAAAACGGTCCATTGATGATGGCTTCCCATATGAGGTAACCATTGTCCTCCGATCCAATCACGTAATCTTCAAAATGATGCGCCCATACTTCATAGTCATGGGTGTATAAGATTGGAATCTTTGTCGTCGAACCGATGCTGTTGGAAATATTAATAGGGTTTGATTGCGTCGCGTCCATTATGATCGTAAAAACCTGTTCAAAGATCAGACTTGTAATAAAGCAGATTAGGGCAAAACAATAAATATTAAGATACGTCAATTAAGATGACGGCTCAATAAATACTGATGATTGCGGAAAACCCTAATGGAAATCTTTTTCACAGAAAAGATGTGTATCGATTACACAGCCTCCTGCTCTGATACCAATTGATGAGATTAAAATAACTTTTAATCTATGAAGATCGATTAGATCTTGAACAAGTGTATGAAAATAAAAACAGTAAGAACACAATAAAAAGAACAAAACAAGATTGAATCAAACGAGTCGAATGATTAAAATAAAATCCTCAGAAGAGCTCGATTAAGAACATCAACTGTAGAGGATTGATAGGTTACAAAACGATTAAGAAACCTGTTGTACTCTCGATGAATCGCTATTCGTAAATCTCTATAATCGTAAACCTCTATCTCGTTGTTAACCTAATATGCATGCAAGCATTAACGTATATACAATACATAAAAGGCTCTCGGTTGGACAGGCCCAAACCGGAGTGTACATGGCTAAACAATCGAGCCCAAAAGACGCAACATCAAAATAAAACTTCAGCCCAACATCTAGAAATCCTACAAATTCCTAGTTCGCTTAAACTAATGCTCTGATACCAACTGTGACATCCCCAAAATCTCGGCCAAAAAAGACCGATTTTCATTTATGCTTTTGAATATTTTCAGAGTAAATCCTTTTGATTTGAAAGAGTTGCGGAATTTGTTCCCAAAAACAAAACATGATAAAACAATGTTTACCGAAGCATTTCATAAAAGAAATGTATTTTCATTATAATCAAAACTCGGGGTGTCATGTTCCGATACAGACCAATAAGCATAAACGAATACATTACAAGTCATATAACAAATATAAACATATGCAGACTTGTAAACAAAACAACTTGATGGTTCGTCCATCTCATGCCCTTCCGCCACTACCTGTAATACAATTTAAAACTGAGTGGGTCAGGCTTGGGAGCCTGGTGAGCATATAGGGTTTTCAACCCACAATAATGATCATATTTAGTTTTTTTCACCAATCAACAATAACCCAATTACCCATTCCCGTTATTCTCACCTTAATGTCCCTAAAACAACTAACACAAAGGACCTAGTCTAAGAATATTTCATCGGGGCGACAACACATCCTTCGGGGGTACCTCAACAATATAAGTCAAATAAGGCAACCATGAGGGGGATGGAGTACAGCGAATGAACACCCAATTTCATTAACACCTATAGGTGGCGAACCTGCTAATGTTTCCACAAGACTATCTAGAAAAGTATGTGGTCGTCATCTAAACTCCGCTAGATGACTAAATCAAACAACAACGAGGCCTCTCATCTGTTTATTACACACCAACTATCTACCCATGTTCTACCCAACATATTAGTAGATAAAAATATACATTTGTATACATAGTTTAAAAACCTGTATAGCATGCTTTAATCAACACATATATCACATAACAGATGAGGCACACACACACATAACACATATCTCATAGAGAAATAATCAGATCTATAAGATAGAAGAGAGTGAATACACATTCACACATAACACAACCAAATATATACACATAGCACGTATTTTATATAAAATACTTCGTATTATTGTATTAGAAGAAAATAACTACACACTCACTTGATTAGAAGATGATCCGACAGCACTACGGCTTATAGAAGTAGTAATCCTCAGCAGATCTGGAAGATCTCCTCGAAAATCGAACTTCTCGCGGGCAGAGCTTCGACTCGGGAACCACACTTCTCGGGATCTTCGGGATCTCGGGACTTGCCTCGGGGCTAGAGTATGATACCGGGACTTCGGGATAGCTTCGGGGGTTTTTGCGCAGAGCTTCGACACGAAAATGAGAGGAAATTGGCAAAAGAACCCGGAACCCTCGCATCCTATTTATAGGAGGCTGGAAGCCTCAATTACACGGGGCGTACAGCAGTACGCAGCGCGTACTGCTTCAAGTTTGTAAGCGCATGCGTCATCCGAAGCCACTTGTTGCGATGTCGACACCCTCGGAGTATGCGGGGCGTACTCGAGTACGCGGCGCATACCTCGGATCAGATCGATGACTCGCTTCGGATAATGTTTCCGAATTTTGATTTAAATATAAATACAAAATGATTAATAAACTTCGGAAATTCATAACTTCTTCATATGAACTCCGTTTTCTACGTTCTTTATATCCACGGAAAGGTGAGACCACGCTCTACGACTTTCGTTTAGACTCTGTCGGCTAATTTTGACTTTATTTTTATTAATTATTTTTAATAGGCCGGGACAGAAACTTTCGTTATAAATTCATAACTTCTTCGTTTGACGTCCGTTCTCGCCTAACTTTTTATCGCTTCGATACCAACAATGAGATCTTCGATTCTCATTTAGATTGCTTCGGCTAAAAACCGCTCGATCTCAAATCGAGTATTTCAGGCTGCATACCGCTAAGCCGGAACTTCGATAAATCATAACTTCCTCATACGAAGTCAGATTTGGGCGTTCTATATATATTCGGAAACCTCGTTTCAACTACTACAACATAGATCAAAGATATTAAGTTTATTTTACACTTAAATTTTGACGCTTATTTTTATTCTTAATTAATCAAACCACATAATTAAGCAATTAAGCACAAAACACATAATACTCAAATAATACAATCTTATTATTTCAAAACGGGTTACAAAGGTTAACCTAGACCATTACATTACTAAAAGTGGCAAGCCCGGAAACACAGGCGTTACAATTCTCTCCACCTTAGAATGATTTCGTTCCCGGAATCACACATCAACAAACAAATGCGGATAGCGACTCAACATGTCACTCTCCGTCTCCCAGGTGAGATTCGGCCCATTCGTGTGTTTCCATCGGACAAGCACTAAAAGTGGCAAGCCTGGAAACACAGGCGTTACAATAAGGGACCTTGATAGGATATACTACAAAATAAGGAAAGGAATTTCCTATTTGTTAATATGAAACATGCTCGTTATGGTTAACAAACTGTAAGAAGAATGTATTCATGGGTCATAGATGGCCACTTCGTGTAAAACATGTGTATCATACACAAAAACATTTGTTCGATGGTAAAATTAAAGACAAAGTGACAAGACCAGCAATGAAGGAGAAGGTGTATTATCAAGAGTTAATAACTTGAACATTGTGTTTGGAAAGTGTTGTAAAATCCTCCAAAAAAATATATGGAAGAAGAGGTCTATTTTTTGGGAGTTACAATATTGGAAGCACTTGGATGTTCGACACTGTCTTGATCTGATGCATATTGGGAAATTTTTTTCTGAAAGTTTGATAGGGTTTTGTTGAATATTCCTCAGAAAAAGAAGCGTGGTATCAAAGTTCGAGAAGATATGGTCGAAGTAGGAATCCGGACGGAACTTGCACCTATTAAGAATGAACGAAAGCGAACGTATCTACCACCAACTTGTTATACCATGTCTAAGACCGAGAAGACCAAATTTTGTAAATGTTTGCATGGGGTGAATGTCCCATCTGACTATTTTGATAACATTAAGAAGTTGGTGACAATGAAAGACTTGGCATCGTGTCACATCCCAGAATTTATGTCATAGACCGTGAACGGTCAAGTTCACAATAAATCTCTTGGTAATTTGACTCCTTGAGTTTTACTGCATCTTATGTAAAATAAATGAGTTCATGTTAACTATTATATGATATCAGATGGTATATTACTTCCAAATGTGTAAGCTGACAATCGAATCAAACAGCTCAAACTGCAATCATAGTTAATGCGTCTGAAAACTGAAATTTTGTACTAAGTAGTTATGAGCAAAACAAGCGCTCTAGTCTCGAAGTACATGTTTCTCTGTTTCCAAAAATGTAAAGAACGTCCAAAACAGAGTCTGTATGCAAAAGATATGACCATGTTAAGAATCGAAAACCAATATAATATTGTTTTTCTTAAAACTGTCAAAATCGTTTCTATCAGTTGAGGACTTGCACGCCTCAGATGGAAATTCCGAGAGCATTTTTCGACTCAGGTCATAGTCTATTATTTAATTTCATACTTAAAATATTTTTAGTAAAAAAAATATTATGAAAGACATAAAATCAAATGTTTTGGATTAATTAAACGCGATTCACGGAATTCTATAACTCAAAAAATTAATCCGTTTAGAATTTGAAATTATTGAACTAAACTCTATCATTCACCATTTTTCAGGAATATATTTAAAATTGGGATCGATAACACACAAATCGAGAAAAACTGTTTTGTAACATTTTAAATACTGTGAGGGTCACCATTTTGGTACCATAAGTCATAAACTTTGACACAAATATTCAACCATATGTTCTTGCATATTCTTTTTGCATAAATTTTATCCCCTTCTCTACCATCTAATTTTCAAAAATACACACAATTAAATGACCAATTAAATTAATATATCAATACATACACATAATACATGAAGAAATTCATTATTTGCAAATTTCACAGAAAATACACATTGTACACAAATGACAGCTATTAATTCTTGCACATCTAAAATTACACACAAAGGAAAGAAAGCATCTCCGAAGCTTGATTGCACTCTTCCTTCAACCAATACCACACTCAAACACAACTCAACAATGATAAAAAATAACAACCGATCACAAATGCTTGATTCACTAAATTTAACGTTTTTACACATAAAATAATCATTTTTTCCAGCAATTAAACACCAAAAATACCTATAATTACGGTTCTTACACATAAAAAAACCAAATATTTTTCAACAACTAAACACCAAAAATACCTAAAAGAAGAATTACAACTCAGCTCGACGACCTTTACACCCCGCTCCCGAGTTATAGCAAAGAAAAGAAGAGAAGAGAAAAGAAAGTAAGGAGAGAAAAGAAGAGAAAAGAAAGGAAAAAGAAATTGTCATTTGTGCTCCCGAGTTGGAGAGAAATGGAAGGAAAGTTAAACATTTTGTTCTTTCTTTTCAAATCCTCCCAAATCGGGAGGAAAGGTAGGAGGGAAAGTTTTCCTTCCATTTCCTTCCACTTCCTTCCTTTAATTAAACTCTGGAGCACCATTCTCTCTTGCTTTCCTTTCATTTCCTCCCATTTCCTTTCTTTTCTCTCTTTAAGTTGAACTCGGGAGCGGGGTGTTAAGGTCTTTAAATTCACAAATAACTGACTTTGTATCAATGTTTTCAACAATTTCTCTTTCTATGTAAACCACCAAGTTGTTTGCAAGAAAATCATCTGACATCTTATTGCGAATGCGGTTTTTGAATATTTTCATTGCTGAAACTGGAAATGTCAAGATTAACCGAACCACTCTATCAAACAAATAATATGCCAAACGTTTCTGAGTTTCTACAAGACCCTTGCATAGGTCAGCAATAGTTGATACACCACTTAGCTTGGGATTCTTTTTCATATCGATATTAAAAATCTCCAATTGATATCGTAATTGAATTCTCTTTTGCTCCGTAAAATCTTTAGGATAATACTTTTCAACAAGAAGACAAATCTGATCAATGTTAATCACATTAGGGTGTACTTTTGAAACTAAAGTAGAACTAAGACTTAACAACTTCATCGTTTGATCATTGAATTTACTATTCTACTCATGTAACTGTTTGTCCAATGTGGATGTAAACAAATCTACTAGATAAAAATGTTCAAAAGTAACATGATTATCGACTTTTCGAGGCTGGTATCGAGTAGAAGTATATAGAGCTTTCATATCCGGCATATCTACTTGATGTTTCTCACAAAATAACTTTACCTGTGCAAATAAAGAATCCCATCCGTTGTTTTTGAAATCATTTAGACTCTCCTTTGTTGCTGAAACTAACTTCATGGCATTAAGAATATCTTGGGATTTTTTTTGTAGAGCTTAAGAAAGTATATCAGTTTTTCCCATTACTTATTTTATCAAGTGAAGAATAAAAACAAACTCAAATGATTTCAGGAAACAGTAAGCTGCATCAGCATCTCCGCGTTGAGAATAAGTAGTAGATACATCATCAATTATTCCCTGGAGAACAACACGAGTACAATCAAACATGTTAAGCAAACTGCAAATGGAACGAAAATGAGAACCCCAACGTGTATCACCAGCTCTTCTTAATGTCCCAACTTGATTCAGAACTTTACCTGATTCGATTTCACCAAGTTCCAATAAAAGTTCAATCTCAGTTGCCTTTGCCTTTTGTAACTCATCATGACGTTTACTGGAAGCACAAACTACATTTATTGTAAAAAATTGATGTATAGGAATAATTTCCCTTGAAGCAGCCACCAATGCTAGTTGTAATATGTGAGCGAAGTAGTGAACATAATACGCATAAGGACAATCCTTAAGAACAAGTGCTTGCAATCCATTCCATTCCCCTCTCATATTACTAGCACCATCATAACCTTGGCCACAGATTTTACTAACATCAAACTGATAGTGCAAAAGTTGGGTCCACATATTTGTTTTCAAGGTTAATGATAGGGTATCCCTAACATGAACCAAATCCAAGAACTTTTCCCGTATGATCCCTTCTGCATCAACAAATCTCAAAACTATGGCCATTTGCTTTTTTTTAGACTCATCTCGTGACTCATCAACCATGACACAAAGTATGAATCCCCGACTTCACTACGAATATGCTTCCGAACTTTATTTGCAATAATACTAAGAATTTCTTTTTGAATATCTCCAGAAGTATACTTTGAATTATAAGGAGCTTTCTCTAATATAACATTTGCAACTTCATCATTATAAGATGCTAGAAGTTTTAGTAGTTGAAGAAAATTACCTCGATTTTTGGAATTAAGCGTTTCATCATGTCCTCATAAAGCACAAGCTTGGAATGTCAACCAACGAACTGTGTCAATTGACGCTTTTAATCATAAACGGTGCTTCAGTATTTGTGCTTCATTTTGCTTCACTAAGATATTTTCAATGTGTGTTGCTTGATTCATCAAGTTTTCAGCAAATGTAATAGCATTTCTATGTTGTGAACAACCTAAATGCTTCAAGAATGCATGCTTTTTTCCATCATTAACTTTTTTCCAATTTTCAAATCCTTTAACAGTAAATGCATCGTAACCATTGCACACATTTGGTTTATCATTAAATATATAACAAATAAAACAATAAGAAGCATGTGTTGTTGGAGAATACTCTAACCAATTAGAGAAAATGTTGAACCAAGAATATTGGAATCTACGAGGATGTTTCTTTGAACCTTTAGCATGATCATCTTGAAGACGTATTTGGAAAGGTCCTAAAGTCATATAAGCTCGTCTTACTTGTTCCCTTAAATTAATTGGAAATTCTCACATTTGTTTTCGTTTAGCGGGATCTTTTTGTAGATTTTTAAGATCCACTTCATTAGGATTTGATTGTGTAGCTTCAAAAATATCATTCTCTTGTTGATTTTCATGTACTTGTGGTTGCGGTTCACTTGTTGAAGCTTTGTGACGTTTATTCTATTGATTTTCATTATGAGTTTCTTCATCATCATTCTTTCTTTTGAAAAAAGAATCAATAGTTTTCATCTTTCCCATAAAATTGTAAGCTTTGTGTGATTGTATCTGTAAAAACCAAAATTGAAATCATAATCTCATATTACATAAACAAACAACCCAAATTCTACAAAAATACTTATTTCTACAAATCTTATTTTTGCAAAATTTTGCAAAATTCTAAATTCAATTAACCAACAATGCTCCTAAATGCTACAAATTTTATTTATGAGAAATCATTTACCTAACAATGCTCCTAAATCCTAACAATCAAAAATCTAAATCAATTAACTAACAATTACATGATATAATATAATTGAATACAGTCAAACATCGTTGATTTTGATTTAGGAAAAAATAATCTAACAATTAAACATAATTGAAATCAATCATTGATTCCAATAGCCTAGTAGGGACGTAGGGCAGTTAAATATAACTGAGACTTGAGAGATTAATAGACTATGATTTTTGCATCTGAAGATAAACAAAAAAAAAAGAAAAAAAAAAAAAAAAAAAAAAAAAAAAAAAAAAAAAAAAAAAGACAAACCTGATTAAGTAATCGACTCCAGCAGAGGCGCAGGGTTGCAGCGACAGCATTCAGCGTGCAACATAGCAGCAGGGGGAACCACAACCCCCCCGGCCCTATATATCCTTCGCCCATGACCAATAACAATTTAAATCTTCAACTGGAAACCTTTATTTTCTGCCTGCATCTTTGTTTCCAGTCAAGAACATTCTTGTTCTTATTCTCGTGTTTACCTGCAAACAAAAAGAACCACAGCTTCCAGTTCATTCTTCCTTCTTCTTCCTCGTGGCAGCCTCCCTCGTTTTTTTTCAATCAATAATCAAACCCAAACACCCACTTGGGTTCCATCGATTTCTGTCAAAACAAACAAAAGAAATAAGAAGAAGAACAGAAAACGAAGGAAACCGTTTGAGCAGCCCTCGCTGCACCCACCGAGACCACCAGAAGCACCGCTGCATCTGTTCTCCTTTTCCCTCCCTTCACAACCTCTTAGCCACACCACACCCTTGATCCAAAAACCACTGAACCGCTTTCCCTTTTGCCTCTCGCTATCTGACAGAAATAGCGCAGCCTCGCTGCTCTTCTCTCCGTCTCTTCGGCCCCGTCAACCCCCGGAGACGTTCCTTTCGCGATCAATCGACAAAAATATTCGCATTAGCCGCCTGCGAGCTTCTTTTTCCTTCGGTCTTCTTTGTGACCTCCGACGAGCAAGGACCCAGATGCAGAGTCGTCGCCTGCGTGTTTCCTTCTTCTGATTTCGTTCCCGTATTTCTTCTTCTTTGCTTGCCAAATGGACCACCGGAGGCGTTCGTTTTGTCTTGCCTTCGATCAGTTCTTTTCCTTTGCCCGATCAACGAATGGTCGACTGACATCGTCATCCCTCCAATCGCCTTCGTTCATCAGTTTCATTCAATTATCTCTTCGATCGTCCAAACAAGGAAACTGGGGCATAAAAGCCCTAATTTCATTTAGCTTTGTGAAATGACCAAACTAACCTCGTTATTCAATCTTTGATTCAAAATCAGTCCCAACCCCAAACATTGAACCCATTTGTTTAAAATATCCCCTCCCATGGAAATTTCTTAACAAAATGAATACAATTCCCAAACTTAATTTCAATTTAAACCATTTCAGCCCCTCCCTTGATTTATTTTAACAAAAGTAGTCATATTTTGGTTAATTAAATTATTCAACAGCTCCCAATAGTTTAGATTCGTTACGAAACGGTCCCAAAAATATTTCAAAGTTCAAGAGACGCGACTTTACGGTTTCTCACGTCAATCTTCTCAAAAATAAACGAACTCCGAACAACTCGAACTCACACTTCAAGGGCGAGTGTTTACGGCCTTTTTTTAATAATTTTAATTATCTCGGGGGGTGGGGGGGGGGGGGGGGGGATACATGTGCCTATATAGTTTGTTTATACAAACAAATTATCCTTTTATCCAAAAATACAACCAATCTAGTTTATAAAAATATTATTTAAAAATGTAATATATTGTTACAAATAAACTAGTATAAACTTTTCGTATACGTATTATGGTTATTTTATGACAAAACTATAAAATTGGTCCCTGTGGTATTTAGAAAACTTTGGATAGGGTCCAAAAAGTTTTTAACTTGCATGGATGGTCCAAAATCAAGAATTTCCTTTGGTTTTGGTCCTTTAACAATTTGAAAAGACTATTTTACCCTTTTCATTTGTTTTTTCTATTTTCTTTATTAACTTAAGTATTTAAATATTTATAAAATAATAAAAAAATAAAATACTACCCCACCCAACACTATGACTTCACCGGTAACCCCCACCCCTTCCCCCCCCCCCCCCCCCCGCTCTCTCTCTCTCTCTCTCTCTCTCTCTCTACAACCATCTTCTTCCTCCTCATCTTCACTGTAATGATTTAATGATTTGTTCTCCCCCAAAACCCACCTTGATTATGAATTCCAAAATAGTCCTTTCAACACCCATTTAAAGTATACAAAAATCAAATGAAACCCACAACAGTAGAAACAATTCAGAATGCTACAACCCCAGAATTCAGAAGAATAACATGTCTAGATTGAACATAAATTCATATTCTATGAAAATTCACAGTTAACAAAAATTGAAATATGAAAATGGAGAATGAGAGCCATCATCAAGAATCGTTTCTAGGATCTTGAATATGAGAATTTGTTTTGAGATCTTGAATCTGATCCAATAATCCGACCATCAATTCGCCGTTGTTTTTCTTTGTATCAGAAGCTATGACTCTACTAGCTCGTGTGGTTCACTAAAAACCCACAAAAGAAGAAGCAGGCGATGAGTTTCGCAGATGAACACACACACACTTGTGTGATTTCTGTGAGAGGGAAAAAACATCAATTTGTCACCGTAAACCACCGCCAACAACCTCTATTCACAGGTTTCATACCCATCAGAAAAACATCACCAGCTTTTCTAGGCCCCACTTCCTACAACCACAAGATCACCATCTCTAGAGCTGTTCATCTTCTTTCCTTTTCTCAAAGCTGCAGATTAGGAAAAAAAAAAGAGAAGAAGGGGTTGATATTTTTGTGGGTTGCTAGTGAATCAAACTTCATACTTGCACATGTCGATTTGATTCAGAACAAGAAAAAGGCTCCGATTATTATTATTATTTTTGCAGTTGTAGTTCTTAGGAGCTTCGATTCTAGAGAGAGAGAAAGAGAGAGAGAGAGAGAGAGAGAGAGAGAGAGAGAGAGTGAATAAATGGGAAGAGATGAGACACCGGTAGGGTGGGGGTAGGATAAATAAGCTTTTTTTATTTTTTAATTAAAATAATATTAAAACAAGTATAAAAATGTAAGAAATAAATTAAGAAGGGCATAAAAGTCTTTTTAAGTTTTTTAGGACCAAAACCATGGAAAAGTTTTGATTTTGGACCTTCCATGCAAGTCGAAAACTTTTTGGACCCTATCCAAAGTTTTTTACAAACCATAAGGACCAAATTTACAGTTTTGTCTTATTTTATCATTAAATAACTAGTCTACACAACAAATTCTACATGATACAAAAATATATAATATTTATGTGACATTGTATATTATAACAAATACGTTATAAAACTTTGTAGTATTTCAAAGATTCAAGCTATGACTATTCATGTATATTTACATGTTTAAATACATAAAGTTTATATATGTACATATGTTGATTGCTTTGAAACATATATCTTTATGAAAGTGAGTATATTACATTTTTACATGCATACCAAGCATACTCGGTTTTTATAAACTTTATACAATAAAATTCATTATGCCTAGTGACTTAACCATAATTAAGTTAGGGTTGAGAGCTATTCACATACTTTAGTTAAGGACTTTTCAGTGAGACTATATTCATTAGCTGAGTCTAAAAACTTAGCATACCCACACTACTATAATCGTTAATCTTCTGAGTGAGATACATATGTGTAGATCTATACAGGGTTGACATCGCCACCTACGGTTGCTAGCTACAACCTTGAACGATCAATCGAAGTGGGTGATAAGTGTTTATAATTGTTACTACAATGTCCAATGAAGCGTTGTAAGGGGGTACATTCAGTTACATAGTTCAGTTATATAACTCACTTTAAACATTAATTGGAATCTCTCTCTCTCTCTCTCTCTCACTACAAACCATGGGCTTCATTTCTTTCAAAACTATTTTACGTATGGATTTACTTATGCAACAGAAAAATATGGTTTTCAAGTATATTCAAGGATTCTTTACAAACGTAGTTTTAAGTATGGATTTATTTATACAAAGATACATTTTGGCTTTTAAAGACTCTTAACAAACATAGTTTTACCTATTTTTATACTTACAAAGAAAATATTTTTTATACTTTTTAAAAGTATTACTACTATTAGCAGAAAATTCGTAACTTTTACTAACCTTGTGTTGACCCTCAAAACTACATGTTTGCTTAGGAACTCACTAAAAATGCATTCAAGACGGATTGGACTATAGGTGACCTAGTTTACTTCCTACATTATTATATGCCTGTCTATTAAGGAAACTCAGTTACTATTATTTTTTGTAAAAACCTTATATTCAAATATCAAGATGGAACACAAATGCTATTTTGTTTATTGTTGTACTTGTGTTATATACTCAGTTTACTTATGATCCGTGAACTTAGTTGCACTGCCCAGTGTGTTCCACCGCCTCGGTCAGGGGTGAGACAAATTGGTATAAGAGCTAAATTGGCTATAGAAAACTCGTATCCTCAATAGGGGAGTACAACTATAGCAACTAGCTTCTAAACAAAAGTATTATTATTATTAATTACACTAATTCTTGGCTACTTACAGTATGGGCACTCTGGTTTTAAGGGCCACATAAGGTTGTTGGATTTTAGAATGGATTAACTACTAAAATGCTCCTGCCCTTCGTTTTTTCCTGTGGCCCTCGTCTGTGCTTGGTAGTCTTGGAGTACAAAACAAACACCATTAATACTGCAAACCTCACCAACAATAATTTATAAGAATTATATATATATATATATATATATATATATATATATATATATATATATATATATATATACTCTTACCTGCAATGAGAACACTTAATAAAAATCTAACATACCACCAACTAAAACTACCAACTCAACCCTTTAGGTGAAACGTGTAACACCTTAAATTTTCAAACAAATTTTTCATTTTTAAATCACATGAAACTCAATATCACATTTTCTCAATAACCATAATGTATCCAATATCAAAACACAGATCAACAAAACAACTGATAATATCCCAGAATCCTCAACAAAATCTCGAACAAGTGTGTATAATCAAGTTGGTGCTTTCCCGCGATCCTGAGAAGTACCTGAAACATATATCACACAAACGGTAAGCACAAAGCTTAGTGAGTTCCCCAAAATATAACACAAAATAGTTAGCCTCTCATGGATATATCTCGATAAGGACCCTACGGTCATGTGTCTCAGTGAAGACCCTTCGGTCTCATAACTCAGGTTGGACCCTCCGATCCTAACCAATAAAGCACAAGATAATATACAACATAAATCACAAAGACTAATGAAAGATATCATATACTCGATATAAGCACATAAGACCCTCCGGTCGCATAATATTACCACTCAGGTAAGTACAGTGAGAAGACTTACCTCATAAGTAAGCAAGTAGATCTCGTATCCGCAGGCTTAGCCCGCTTGGTCACTGGCTGCGACTGTACTGGTCTCCTGTCTCTACCCTGATACTCCTCCTCCTCTATAGTATGAAACTCTAGCTCAATCTCCCTCCTCCTAGCATTGGTCTATAGCTCAGCCAATGTATGGTACAAAGAGTTCGCCACGAACTCCCAAATATCCCGCTTCAGTATGCTCAAGTATCAGCTCACACGTGTCTGCTCAGTAGACACGTGCTCAGGGCAGAACAACGCCCTCTCATGAAAAATCCTCGTAATCTTTGTCACTGACTCTGTCTTCTACTTAAGAGATACAAACTCATGTGCCAAATGTTCCCTTTTCACCTGGGGAACATACTCATCTCTGAATAACTTGTTGAACCTCTCCCAAGTCACTGCAACATGATCTACAGGGGTAAAATCAGTCGTCACAAACTTCCACCAGTCCTTCGCTCCCAAGTGAAGTTGGTTCATCGCGAACTGGACTCTCAAATGCTCTGGACATGAACAATTATAGAAACATCACTCAATGTTGGGGACCCATCTCATGGCAACGATCGGATCCTGCGTCCCATCAAACTCTGATGAACTAACGGAACAACAACCAGTCACCTCCATGTGGCCTCGCAACAACTAGAGTTGTGGTGACTATAGTAGCAATAGCCTCAGTGACAATAGCATATCGCTCATCAAAAGTCTGAATAAGTGTGGTCTTAATAGACCTGAATGTCTCTGGTATGGCCTCTCTGATAGCTGTGACCACATCCTCATGAATGATCATGCGGATCTCGTCGTCACTGGTATCACTGCTCCCAGGGCTGTTGCGGGTAATCACCATAGTGTCTCTGAAATGCAAACACAAAATCTTCAGAGACTAGCTCAAACACTCACACACTCGATTACCCACCCCTACATGCTCCTTAGCATCCTAAGGTTCTTACTTAGGTTGCATACAGATCCAATGTTTTTAGTAGTATGGGCCCAATACTACCTTCCACACCAACTTGTAGTCATCCCAAGTCCTCCTCCCAGGATCCTAATTCACAATACAATATCCCTCACATATATCAAATTACTCTCTCGGTAGATTCCGCATATCTCATGTAATTATCTCTCCTAGATTACTCTGAACTCTCTCTAAAAGATTCCTGCTATGATTCTCTCTACTAAGTAGACACACATAGCATATAGCATATAAGATAAATCGATAACATACCCTAGGTTAAGGCATCCTGAAGTAAGCAACTCTAGCCCTAATTTCTGAAATACCTAGCCTATCATCTAGCATGCAGTTCTAATATCTCATAAGTATCTCATAATATAAACAAGTAATGGTATTTTGGGAAATCACCGTTCGGGCTCTGGCTGATTGTACACACTGCACCATCTCGTTTTCTCTTTTAAACTCTTACTCGTTTTAGAAAAATCATTTCTAGGGCCCAGCTTGCCCCGCTTCCTGAATCGGATTACTCCTTTCCATGGGGATACCTTCATGAGGACAAACTCTCAGACCAAAAACTCTAACTCTGATCATCGTCGGTCTGCGTAACTCTTCTAGTGACTCTAGGCCGTGAGTAACCACTGTCCGATCTGTTGGATTTGCTTTATCGTCTTGAGCACTATCTCAATGGCCACCATCACCCTCTGCCCTACCTCTCCTTAACAGATGGGAGTTCGACACCTCCTCCTATATAAGAGCTTCAAGGGAGGCATACTGATACTGGAATGATGATTGTTGTTGTGTGAAACTCAGCCAAGGGCAAGTAAGTGTCCCAACTTCCACCAAAGTCCATATCACATGCACGTAGCATATCTTCGAGTGTCTGGATCGTCCACTCATTATGCTCATTTGTTTGTGGGTGATATATGGTACTGAAATGTAACCGGGTACCCATCTCTTCATGAAATCTCTTCCAGAATCTGGAAGTAAAATGCACATCTCGATCTGACACTATCGATGTCAGCACCCCATGCTGTGCCACCACCTCTTGAACGTAGATCTTGACCAATTTCTCCGCAGAAGAGCTCTTACTGATAGCCAAAAAGTGAGTAGCCTTCGTCAACCGATCTTCAATCACCCATATCGTATTGACACCTCATGCAATCCTTGGTAATTTGGTGATAAAGTCCATGGAAATTTGTTCCCACCTCCACTGGGGAATCTCCAAAGGCTGCAACGGGCCATGTGGACGTTAGTGTTCCGCCTTGACCTGATGACAGGTCAAGCATCTCTCGACTACCCATGCCACATCTCTCTTCACATAGGGCCACCGATATTCCCATTTTAAGTCCAAATACATCTTGGTGGCTCCTGGGTGGATCGAGAATCTCGACCTATGGGCCTCCTCCATCAAAATACGTCGAGCTTCACTCGTATATGGCACCCATATCTCCCCAAGGAAGGTCATAAGCCCCCGAATATCCGTCTCAAACTCAGAAATCTGCCTGATCACCCGCTCTCTCTTATAGTTATCTAGTCTCACGGCCACCACCTGGGCCTCTCGAATGGTATCTAAGACTGAAGTCATCACCTTCATCCTCATGCACACGTCTCAGATCGGAGCACTTACTGCTCTACGATTCAGGGCATCGGCTACCACATTAGCCTTGCCAGGGTGATACAAAATCTCACAGTCATAGTCCTTCACTACATCTAACCACCTCATATATCTCATATTCAGGTTGGGCTAATCCATAAGATACTTCAGGATCTTATGGTCCGTGTATACGGTACACCAGACACCATAAAGATAGTGGCGCTGACTCTTGAGGGCAAACACCACCACCCTCAACTCCACATTGTGGGTGGGATACCTCGTCTCATGAGGCTTCAACTGTCTCGATGCATATGCTATCACATGTCCCCTCTGTATCAACACGACACCCATCCCTGATATAGATGCATCACAATAGACTACGAAGTCTTCAAGTCCCTCAGGAAGGGCTAACACTGGAGCTTCGCATAATCTCTGGTGAAGAGTCTCAAATGAAGCCTGCTACTCGGGCCCCCAAACAAAAGTAACACCCTTCCTCGTCAACCTGGTGAGAGGAATGACCATCTTAGATAAATATTTGATAAGCCTCCGATAGTACCCTTCCAGGCCTAGAAAACTCCTGATCTTGGATGGGGATCTTGGCACCTCGCATTGCACAACTGCCTCAATCTTGGACGACTCGACCAAAATCCCATTATGGTTAACAAGATGTCCTAAGAACTGGACCTCTCGTAACCAGAAATCCCACTTGGAGAATTTGGCATAAAGCCTCTCCGTCCTCAATACTCCAAGAATCTCCCGCAGGTGCTCCTCATGTTGCTCCCTAGACCTCGAGTACACCAAAATGTCGTCGATGAACACAATCACCGACCTATCCAACACGGGCCAACATACCCAATTCATGAGGTCCATGAATGTTGCCGGTGCGTTGGTGAGCCCAAAAGGCATCACCATAAACTCGTAGTTCCTGTAACGAATGCGGAAAGCTGTCTTCTGAATATCCTCCTTGCAGACTCTCATCTAATGATACCCAGATCTCAAATCAATCTTGGAAAACCAAGACGACCCCTGTAACTGATCGAATAAATCATCGATCCTCGGTAGTGGATAACGGTTCTTGACTGCCAGCTTGTTTAACTCTCGGTAAAATACACATCCGGTGAGAACCATCCTTCTTCTTTAAAAAAAAGGATTGGCGCTCCCCACAGTGAGCTACTCGGTCTAATAAAACCCATCCCTAGCAGCTACTGGAGCTGCGAGGATAACTCCTGCATCTCGGGCGGTGCAAGGCAATAAGGTGCCTTGGCAATAAGCGTCGCACCATGAAGTAAATCGATCCAGAACTCCACCTGCCTCTTAGGAGGCACACCCGGTAACTCCTCGGAGAAAACATTCGGGAACTCACACACAACCGAAACATCGGAGATAGAAATCGGCCTCGCAGTGGCAACCCACGTATTCGTCACATATGCTAAAAATCCCATCCACCCCTACTGTAAACTCCACCTCGCCCTGGCAGCAGAGCAGAATGCTGATCCAGATCTAGATTCCTCTCCATACACAGTAATTACTCCCCCACTAGGGTCTCGTATGGTCACCATCTGACGCTCACAGTCAATCACAACTCCAAACCGGCTCAACATGTCCATGCCCACTATGACAAAGACATCACCAATCGCTATTGGCACCAGATCTATCAGGAACTCAACACCAAAAATCTCATGATCATCAGCTATAGAAACCCTTAATGGTCGACTCAACGCCTTGCATTTGACACAAATGTGACGACTAAAGGATAAAGACGCTAAAGATCGACTCGTACCTGAGTCAAATAACACCAAAGTAGGCACAAAACTCGCAAGAAAAGTACCTACATACAACACATTGTAAGCATCAACAAATCTCAAAATAGCATAAGTGAAGAGATACGTACCAACAAGAATGTCAGGTGCTACGTGGACCTCCTCCGCAGTCAACTGGAAAGCTCTCCCACAAGCCCTCAGAGCCTCAGCCTTCACCGGACGACCATCAGTAACACGCAAAGCATCAGGAGTAGAATTTTGGGCTGATCTTAGTGTGAGCTGAGGACATTCGGCCTTCCGATGGAGTAACACCCCAAATTCTGCTATGTTATTTGAATATTTATTTTTTCAAGTTTTCAAGAGGAACTCAACGAGTCAGTTGCCAGACTCGTCGAGTAGAGTCAGGATTTTGAGAACGTTTAAGTTGGCTACTCGGTGAGTCCGCCAGTCTGGATGAAACCCTAATTTCAAGGGCTTGCACCCTATTTAAACAAATTTTTGGGATCCCAAGTCAGCCCCCATCACCCCCAGAGCACCCTTCTCGAAACCCTAGAACTCTCTTAGCTTTTTGTGTGTTTTGGTGTGATTCTTTGAAGATCTTGTGAGAAGAAGGAAGCTAGATCAAGAGGAGAAGAAGGTGATCCAAGATCTTTGTGGCATTTCAGAGTATAGTAAGGTATAACTCGACCATTTTCTATTTCTATGCTTTAATCCCCTTTGGAAAGCCATTAAAGCTATTCTGGAACCATTTCTTGGCTTGGTAATAGCATAGAGGACTCTTTGAGATGTATAGCCTTCGGATCTGGCTAGGTTTGAGTTCCAGAAGCTTAGATCTAGTACCTTTATGGAGCCATTTTGCATGAAAGCTCTAGATCTACTCTTATAGTGTGCTTTGAGCCTTGATCAATAAGGGCCATGTCGTGATCTGTCACATAGTAGTCTTTAACAAACTCACTATATGACTCGGGAAGTGACTGAAGAACCCAGTCAACATCCAAATTCCTTGGGAACATGACACCCAACATTCTCAGCCTCTTAATGTGTGACTTCATATCCAAGATATGTGCACACATAGACTTTCCATCCCAGTGTTTGCTATCCAATGGGGCTTGAGTGATCTTGAACTTTTCAAGTCTTTGAACTTGTGGGTTAGGGAGAACAATTGGAGGAGGTGGAGGAAGTGAAGTATGATTTCCATTTCCACTAATGCGTGACAAAGGGATTAATCTTTCACCTTGATCATCACGTGGGATATCATCTTCAAGGGGAAAGCTTGTTCCAAAGGATTTGGGAAGACCATAGTTGTCTGAACTAGACATTTACAATGGGAGAAATTCAAGTTAATTGATTTAAGTCCTTAATATAACACCCAAATGAAATATTAAACCTAGGATCCAACATAATATTTTACAATTCGGAAGAAGGATGCCATAATCTGAATGCAAAATATTTGAAGGTGGGTGAATGATGATTTACCAATTTCCACCACAAAAAACGAAAAAGAATTTTAGGTTTTAAGTGAATTGAAATTCCTAGATCCTTTGAGATTCATTGAAACTTTCAATGGCATGTTTAAATCTCGATTGTGCCCTTCAAGTTTGTAACTGGGATGTCGAGGATCAGAAACAAGATGTGATTAACCATGCAAATTAGCTTGGTCCACTCAATGTTACAACCACCTAATCAATGTGCTGGTTAATCACACATGCTCCATTGATCTATGATTAACATCAAGCTACCCTTTGCCATGCACTGTCAGTCAAGATTAGTGTGCCGGTTAACCACACATGCTCCACTAACAACATAACAAGGTGCAAAGTGCAATTTCATGGGTTAGCACCAAAATCACATTTTTCCTAAAGTAACTAAGATTGAGAATTTAATAAAAGTTTAGTTACTTTATAATTATCATTATACTTATAATGAAAATTAAAATGTCTTGTCAAACCCGTTCGGATCACGACCCTCCACCATCAAGGAAGCGGTGGGTGAGAGTAGACACTCATTAAACTGCCATTTTATAGGCCTACTAATGGTAAGACTGGCTTTACTCTTATACATACATATATATATATATATATATATATATATATATATATATTAAACCTATAATATTATAATAGTATAAGGGTTGAATTTTAAACTTTTAAAATTCTAGGATTTGGAACTAAATATTTCAAAGTAAGATTTTGCATTTACAAATTCCAAAACTTGAAGGCAAGTTTTGAACTATTCAAAAACTTTTGGATTCCATAACTTATGAGGTTAATATAGGTTTTAATGAAAAGACTCTTAACATTTCATAACCGGAGAACATGTTATGGAGTTCATAAAAATATTTATGTAACAGACTCTTCAAGTTCCATAACTTTAGGGCAAATTATGGAAGACTTAAAACCACTTAAGATGACATTTAAAAAGGAGACTCTTCACTTTCCATAACTTGAGGACAAGTCATGGATTTCATCAAAACAATTAGATCAAAAGTTCTAACAAGAAAATCAAACATTTTGCCTATGATCTAATTAAACTAATAAGTTAAGCTAATTCAAATCAAAAAGTTTCAAGAAATTAGCCTAATCTTTTAAACTAACACAAATCATGAAACTTTGACAATTATATTTTAAATTGGATAAGCATGATCATTACCACATCAAAAACAGGTTTATAAGTTCAAAAATAGCTTAGGGCAATGATCCTAGTCCAATTTTTGCCAAAACCTCGAAAATCTGCATTTTGGACCACCAACTCAACGAGTGCATGAACTGACTCGGCGAGTTGGTCATTTTTTTGAGGGGAATAGACGAGTTCCCCAGTGGATTCGGCGTGTCCACTGTCCAGAAAGGAGAAAACCAATGTTTTCAAGTTTTGAAAACAAGTAGCATCAAGTATAATGAAAACAACCCTAGGCTCTACTACTCTTGATGGGTTTTAGTATACTACAACATCCTATGGTGTACATGTAACCCTAGATGCTTTGGATCTATGTTTTCTCTAATTATAGATGCAATATTGTTTCCAAAGCATTAATCCTACAACTAGCATACAAATGACATAAACATCATAGAAATGAGTTATAGAATTACCTCTTTGTTGTAGCATGGCATGCACCAATAGTATGATTGCCTCAAATAGAATCAATAACTGTTGTTGTAGGAAATCTCCACAAGAGGTAGGTAGGAATCTCAACTCCCACCAAAATCTATGACACAGGCACGCAACATATCCTCAAGTGGCTGGATGGTCTGCAGATGATAAGTAGTGCTGAAATGTAGCCTCGTACCCAGTTCCTTGTGGAATTTCTGCCATAATCAAGAAGTGAACCAAACCTCTAAATCTGACATAAGGGAAATCAGAACCCCATGACGAGCAACAATCTCACAAACATACACATTGGCCAACTTCTCGGCCGAGGAGCTCTCCCGGATGGCCAAAAGTGAGAACTCTTGGTCAATCGATCCACGATGACCTAGATAGCATCAAAATCCTTGACAATCTTCGGTAGCTTGGTGATAAAATCCATGGTGATGTGTTCATACTTCCATATGGGAACCTCCAAAGGTTGCAGCTTGCCATGCAACCTCTAATGCTCAACCTTGACCATCCTACAGGTCAAGCACCTCTCAACGTACGAAGCTATATCCCTCTTCTTACACGGCCACTAGTAACTTAGTCTCAAATCTCAATACATATTGGTGGCTCCCATGTGTATCAGAAAGCGAGACTTATGTGCCTCCTCCTAAACTATCTTCCTGAACCCTCCCGAAACCGGAACCCAAACTTGATCACACCAAGTTAACAATACCCGACTAATGGTGAAAAATATGTCGATCTTGCCCCTGATCCTCTCTTTTTTCTAGTTCTCCTTCTTAACTCCCTCTGTTTGTTCCCCCTGATCAAATACAAAAGTGGAGAATCAATGTATATCCTCATATATATATATATATATATATATATATATATATATATATATATCCTCATATATATATATATATATATATATATATATATATATATATATATATATATATAGATAGATAGATAGATATATATCCCTAGCTGAAGATCCAACCGAGTTGCGGCTCAAAGCATCTGCGACAACATTTGCTTTACCCAGATAGTAACGGATCTCGTAGTCATAATCCTTGACCACGTCAAGCCACATGTGTTGCCTCAGGTTCATGCGGCTTCAGCTGCCGAGAAGCATATGCAACCACTCGCTCTCTCTACATAAGAACCGACCCCAAACTAGTTATGTATGCATCACAAAATACAATGAAATCCTCAACACCCTCCAAAAGGGTCAATATTGGGGCCTTGAATAATCTCTGTCGCAATGTCTCAAAAGACGTCTGTTGCTCAAAGCCCCATCAGAAATCCACGCACTTCTTCTTCAAACGAGTGAGGGGTACAACAATCTTAGAGAAATTTTGGATAACTCTCCAATAATAGCCTGCTAAAACCAAGAAAATCCTAATCTCTAAGGGAGACTTCGAAACTTCCCACTGCATCACAGCCTCAATATTTTTCGGATCGACCAAAATCCTATTCTGGTTAACGAGATGCCCCAACAACTAGACCTCTCGTAACGAGAACTCACACTTTGAGAACTTGGCATGCAGCCTTTCTCGCCTCAACACTTATAAAAGTTCTCGAAGGTGCTCCTCATGTTGCTCTCTGGTCTTGGAATACACCAAAATGTCATAAAAAACAATAAGTGATTGATCAAGCATCGGCCTACATACCTGATTCATCAAGTACATAAACACTGCATGCACATTGGTGAGCCCAAATGGCATCACCACGAACTCATAAAATGAGCCCAAAATATTGTATTCTCTAAATCCTCTTCTCTCACCCTCACCAGATGATACCCTGACCTCAAATTGATCGTGGAGAACCAAGATGCACCCTACAACTGATCAAAGAGGACATCAATTCGTAGAAGGGGATAATGGTTCTTCACCATCAACTTGTTCAACTCCCAGTAATCAATGTAAATCCAGTGTGAACCGTCCTTCTTCCTGACGAACAATATCGGCGCTCCCTACGACGAACTGCTTAGTCTGATGAACCGCTTGCCTAGCAACTTATGACGCTGAGAAGATCATTCTAGCATCTCAAGCGGTGCCAAATGGTATGGAACCGCACCTGCCACTAGGTCAATCCAGAACTCAACCTTCCATTCGGGATGCACACCAAGTAACTCCTCTGAAAACACATCAGCAACTCCCTAACAACTGGCACATCTGAAATTGAGACCTACTCCGCAACCCGAGTGTAGCACCCCGAATATCAGGTATTTCCATTTCTAGCCTTCACCTATTTGAGTTTGCACATTTGGTCCCATTTTGTGAGTTTTGCATTTCATCTCGTACGTTGGGCATACATGTGGGTACGCATGGCGTACTTATGTGATCAGATCGCAAAGGGCATGTTAGTACACTGGGCGTACATGTTGTACGTCGGGTGACTAGCTCAACATCAAATCCATAATTTTGAAGCGTTTGCTTCCCTATTTAAGCCGCCTTATGTCTCCCTTGGACATTCTTTATCAACCACCTTCCCTCAAAACCCCTAATCTCGAGTTTAATCCTTGTTTGTGAGAGTTTGGAGCTTATTAGTGACTTTTGGTGCCTTTTGGTTGAAGAAGAAGACCATTGAAGAAGGAGGTGTTGCTTGCGAGCTTATAGATCCAGAAACTACTCCTCATTGTGCATATTTTGAAGGTATAAAGTCTATACCTTGATGTGTTTCCTTTTTTTATCTCTATGGTTGGTTTTTATGAGCTTTTGTCCCCAAAGTTTTGACCTTAATGAGTTTGGGATACTCCAGAGCATATTAGGTCTTGTAGATTCATAAAAATGGTTGTTTGATGGTCCTTTTCTAAAAATGCCAAGAGTTTGGTGGTGATGAGTGTGGATTAGGTTAAAGGTTTAAGGTTTAAGCCCTTTTCAGCCATGCAAAGGCTTGAAGTTTTAGACTATATAGATTAAGAAGTTCTACGAAGGTCAGATATGTGGTTGGATGCATGTCTTAATGACTATGACCATTTTGGCTTGGTTTTGGGGGTCAGACAAAGTACGCCTCGTATGCTACTAGCTACGTCTTGCGTAGCCAAGTGAGGCCCCGATCCTACCTGTTTTCTGTGTATGCCTTGCATAGGAAGAGAGTACGCCAAGCGTATGTGCTGGGCAGTTCACGATTATTGACTTTTGGACTTTTGTCAAGATTTAGGTTTTTGGACAATGGGAGGGGAAAAATGGTCTTTTTGCCCTAAAGGGATTTGGTTGTGGGCCTTGGACTCACAATTTGAGTAATGGACCTTAATTATTAATTAGCGTTAATTATTATGTTATTAGGCAGAGTTTAGTTCTGGCAGTTCTAATGCGAGATTTAGTTGTCTTCATTATCAGGTGAGTTTTCTTCACTGTATCCGTAGGTCGAAGGCACCAATGTCGGCCCACAAGTTTGTGATGTAGTGTGATGTTTGTCTTTGTGACAATTGTTAGTTATGTCTGTATTTTCTTGATGACTCCGTGATTCTTGTGTTATGATATTATGTGGTAGTGGTAGGGGTGAAACAGAACCAATACCTGTTGAAATAGACCGAAGGGGATTGCAAGCACCCATATATGTTTGACTGTATGTTTGTATGGTATACGGTATTTTGGGGGAACTCGTTAAGCTTGTGCTTACAGTTTTTAGTTTATGTTTCAGATACTTCCAGTTCGAAGGGGAAGGGCCCGACCTAATCACACCACATCACCCTAAGATTTCCGCATTTTGAGATTTTGGGAATTTGTACTCCGATAATATGTTGTTGTGACACTTTTGACGGATTTGATATGAGTAATGTATATTTTGAATGAATTTAAAAACAAAATTTTTATCTGTATTTTTGGGATGTTACAAGTTGGTATCAGGGCCTTGGCTTGATGGATTCGGGCATACTCTTGGGTGTGCCTAGACTCAAATTGAGGGTTTGGTAGATTTTCCAAAAAGAGACATTTTAATCAAAGGATTTTTATAAAATAAAAGGGGTGTTATGCATGCAATTAGTCGAGTTCAAGTAAGCATGCCCATAATACCCATACATGTTATATGTTTTATTCTATGATATGAGAATTGCATGCTAGATTAGGCGCTAAGGATCTGCTCAGAATTGCATGCTAGAATGCTAGGAGAGATTCCTTTTATGTGCATATTTGTATGAGCTTATAGATTCGCATGCTAGTATCATATCAGTTACTTGTTTGAATGGATTATATAGGTTATGTTATGAGTTGAATTTCCTGATGCTCAAATGATGCATGCTTTTGCTTTAGGAAATTCTGTTGGTACCAAATAATTGGTGGATGAATTTTTTGGGTTACTTATTATTGTTATTGCATAGTTTTAGAAAGATAGGATTAACTCTATTGCGCAACTCTTGTTTAAGTCTAACCGTTGTAGTGTGGGACCTGTCATTCAAAGAATTATCTAGTATTGGTAGTTTGTAATCATGTTCATGTGGTAGTTAGGTGGTATTAGTGGAAGTTCCTTCTGCAGCTGATAGAAGAGAGGGATGAAGAAGGGAGTCCTAGGAAATCCCTTAGGGATGCCTTGGTGTGCAGGATGCCTTATAGTGTGAGGAATCTATTGGTTGGAGAAAGTGACTTGGAGGAGTCAGGGTAGTCCTTGAGGAGGGTATAAATAGGTGTGGAAGGTAGTATTGGGCCCATACTACTGAAAGCGCAAGATTTATACCCAATACCAGGAAGACCTCAATGAGTCTAGGAAACTCGAGAATGTGAACCTTCTCATGTGTTTGCTAATTGTTTATGTGGTTATATTTTAGTATGGTGGTGACACGTCATGGAGTAAGGGGCTCAGGATTGGGATCTGGTTCGGGCACGGGCACCAAACCGATTGATGAGGGATTACATGAGTTCATTGCGTCGGAGATTACTAGAGGCATCCTAATGCGACCCCGGTTATGTTCGAGTCGATCAAGGAGGGCGTCATGGAGCTGATGGAGGATCGTCTTCATTTCTTCAGAGCTGATTTGGTCACTAGCCGGTCTAGGTCTTGTACTCTCCTTCAAGGATTTCAGGGATGGGGGTACCAGACTTCTTTGAGGTAAAGGACCCCATCATAGACAGACGTTGGATAGCTGACATTAAGTGTGCCCAGATGATAAGTTTCTGCCCTGAGGGTCGAAGGTGAGGTTCATTGCAGGATGTTTGAAGGAGCGAGCCCGAGAATGGTGGGAGGAGGTCGGCTATGCTTTGGGAGCCCCAGCCATTGAGGCCACGACCTGGCCAGATTTTGTGACCCGGTTTCGAGCATAGTTTTCACCAGCTGTTAAGGTACAACTGTTAGCTAGGGAGTTTCTTGACATGAGGCAGACGAATGAGACTATGGTGGAGATCACCACCAAGTTCAGAGAGAGGGCTTTGTTGGTACCCTAGTATGCGGCTGATGAGGATATGAGGAAGACATGATACTATGATATGCTGAGATCTGACATCAGGGAGCGAGTTAGTTTTTCTGCCTGCCCGACATTGGATGACATGATATCCAGGGCGCAGGAATGAGAGATTGATTTAAAGCACATAGAGAAGAGGAAGGCAGAGCTTGGGTAGATGATTGGGGTTTCGGAGAAGAAACCCAAGGATTTAGACTAGAGGTCGAAGGGCCAGCAGGGTCATAGCCGTTGTGGAAAATGCGGCAGGTCACATGACAGTATTTGCAGAGTGTGTGGTTCGGGCTACTACAAGTGCGGCAAGATGGGGTAATTTAGCAAGGATTGCGCTTCTGTTATCACCACCACCCAAACATCAGATCTGATTTTCTTCCATTCCAATCAGAGGGGCCACAAGCAGGGGCGGAGACAATGAGGGGGCTGTTGGGTGTTCTCCCCCCTCCAATCTCTTTTATAACTTCAATTATAGTGTGTGTGTGTGTGTGTGTGTATATATATATATATATATATATATATATATATATATATATAATAGTCCATGTAGTAATCTTTTAGCCAATGTCTGTTGTTAGAGCCCCTTCCAATCAGTTGGCTATAATCTCACTGCATCAACTCCCACTTATTTTAATTTGCCTATATATTATCCCGATTATTTTTATTAGTGTTCATAAATAGATCTTGTAACTGCCAATTAGTTGATATATTCCTTCGGCCTGTTATTGTATTTTTCAATGAGGTTTCAATTAAAAAATTATTTCTCGTCTATTTTAATTTGTCTAAATATTACACCATTTATTTTTATTATTGTTCATAAATAGCTCATGTAATAGTTGATATATTCGTTGGGTCTTGTAACGGGCTAATTAATGTTGAACCTAAAAAAATAATATGTCAAATTGAAGAGAGGTATATTAGATTCTTTGATTTCTGATCCTGAAGAACAGACTTCGATTTTAAGCTATTAATGTTCTTGTTTAGACGATTTATTGTGCGTTTCATATTATTCGGATATAAAAAATAATTTAATATTTTTATTACAATATAAGCCCCCCTCTTTCTAGAATCCCGGATGACTGGCTCTGCCCCTGTCCACAAGAAGGAAAACTGCCCGAGTTTAGCGTCAGGAGGACCAGTGGTAGTACCATATCCAGCAACCCTACGGATTACTGTTGGTCGTTAGGGCAAGGAGGATGCGCCTATTATGAGGAGCAAGGTTTTTTAGCTGACCGCAGAGGAGGCATGTGTTGCACCAGATGTGGTGACGAGTACGTATCTTCTCCTTAAATGTTTATTTATGTTGATTTCTCTGCTTATATTTTTGTATCTTGTTTTATGATCGTTCCATGTGAACAATATCTCTGCCTTGATATTGTTTGATTCGGAGGCTACCCGATCTTTCGTGTCTCTTACGCTCAGCAAGAGGTTTGTTGGAGCTCCGGGAGAGATGGATTGTCCATTAGAGGTTGAGATTGCGGATGATCAATCTGTCCAAGTATCGAAGGTTCATCGAGATTGTGTTCTAGAGATGTCTAACAAGCAGTATCCGATCGATTTGGTTCCAATTCCTTTGCGCAAGAACAAGGTTATAGTGGGGATGGATTAGATGAGCCCCAATGGGGCGCTGATTGATTGCAAGCATCAGATTATGTGTGTTCGGACACCAAGAGGGGGAGAGTTGGTGGTCCATGGAGAGGACGCTCAGCACGGGCCAATCATATGCTCAGCCGCTAGGTCTAGACATTATCTTCATCAGGGTTGTTCCGGTTTCATCGCTTATGTTATGGATACCCGAGAGAAGGGTAAGGATGTTGGATTAATGTCTAAGTCCATAACTATATTTGGTATGTACTTGACCCGACTCGGCATCGTCCATTTGGGTTGCACGTCACCGACACCATTTATATGGATAGTCTTTTGAGAATAGTATATTTATGATTTATATTAATATATTATAAGTTCTAATATATTAATATGGAATCATATTATTTAATTAGTATTGATCAAGAATTAATTTAGAATTAATTAAGTGATCAAATTAAATATGGACTCTTATATATATATATATATATATATATATATATATATATATATATATATATATATATATATATATATATATATATGGAATGGGCCAAGTTCATTTAGGTTGGGCTAAGCTATCATGGATAGTCCATGGAGTTTTAACCCATGGATCCTATGAAATGAAAGGTCATGGGTATTAGGGTTTACATGAATGTAACCCTAATCCTCCATACTATATAAAGAGGCCTTTGGCACAAGAAATGGCACTAGTGTGTGAAGACATAAGAGTGGGCCGATTTTAGTGTGCATACATATTCTCTCAAGTTCTTCCAAGGTGTTTTGGTGATTTGTGATTCCACTTGAGGTTTCCACACTATTAGGGCTAAGCTCTTAAAGCTTAAAGACATCAAGCTACATCAAAAGGTATGTCATCTAACTAGAACTTTGTAGTATAGGTGCTTCATAATATGCTAGTTAGGATGAAACCTTTGAATATTTAATATTTTCATGTATAATAGAGAAAACATAGATCCAAGGTTTATAGGGTTGCATGTACACCATAGGAGTGTTAGAATGCTCAAAACCCAACAGTGATATCAGAGACAAGGCTTGTTTTCTTGTAATACTTGCTTAAAATTGCTGAAAAATCGAAGATTTGTGTTGTCTGGGTAGGGGACTCGATGAGTCCATGAAGGGACTCGACGAGTCCAAGTGCAAACTCATCCAACTCTCCGAGTTGGACCCCCTGACAGCATATCTTCGAGTTTTAAAGTTGGAATTGGTCTAGAATCATTATCTTAAGCTGTTTTTTACTTATAAAACCAATTTTTAAAGTGGTAATGATTATAGTAAACCAATTTCAAGGTTAAAATCAAAATTTCAAGTTTTATTTATGTTGATGTAATTCTTGAAATTGTTGATATGGATTGTTCATGCTTATGAGTTTTGGTAGATCATAGAAATTATTTACAAAAGTGTTTGTTAGTTAATTCTTGATCTAAATGTATTTTAATGGAGTCCATAATTTGTCCTCAAGTTATGGATTACCAAAAGTTTTTTGTGTTACCTTGTTTTATGAGTTATTTTAGATTAATGAAAAATATGTGTTAGTTGTTTTCAATCCAAATTAATCTAAAAGTTGTTCATAAAATGTATTTTTGTAACTTGTCCTCAAGTTATATGAAAAGTCACATTTATGAATCTTAAAACTCATAAAAATGCCTTAGGTTACAAAAAATGAAGAGTCTTTTTTCTATAAATAGTTTTTATGGCTCCATAACTTGTCCTCAAGTTATGGATGTCCAAGAGTCTCTTCATTAAAAGTTTTAAAGCTTTAATTAAACTCATAATTTATGAAAACCCAAGAGTTTTGAATAGTTTCAAAACTTGCCCTCAAGTTTTGGAATTTGTAATGTTTTCCCATGAATACTTTAGTTCCAAGTTTAGTCCTTAGAATTTTAAAAGTTAAAATTCAACCCTTATACTTTATAATATTATAAGTTAATAATATTTATATATATGTATAAGAGCAAGTTGTCTTACCATTAGTAGACCTCATTCACGAAGTCGGTCTATAAGGGGGTATAAGGTTACTGCCTATAAAATGGCAGTTTTATGGGTGTCCACTCTCACCCACCGCTTCCTTGACTGGTGGAGGGTCGTTAGCCGAACGGGTAGGACAAGGACTATAATTCTCCCTTAATTATAAGTATAATGATAAATACTAAGTAACTAACCACTTATAAATTCCCAATCTTAGTTACTTAGGAAAATGTGAATAAGGTGCTAATCCATGAAATTACACTTTGCACTTTGTTTAAGCCGTTAGTGGAGCGTGTGTGGTTAACCGGCACACTAACCTAGATTTAAAAAGGTAGGCAAAGGGTAACTTAATATTTATCATAGTATCGGTGGAGCGTGTGTGGTTAACCGACACATTAATTGAGGGGTAAATATTAAGGGTACCAAGTATATTTGCATGGTTATTTCACACCTTGTTTTGTGATCCTCGACATCCCAGTCACAAAACCTGAAGGGCACACTCGAGATTGAAACATGCCATTGAACAGTTCAAAGAATCTCAAAAGAACTAGGAGTTTCAAATCCAAGTAAAACCTAATTAAATTATTTCATTTCCATGGTGGAAATTGGTGAATCGTCATTCGCCTACCTTCAAATATTTTATAGCTTGGATTACGGCATCCCTCTTCCAAGTTATAAAATATTGTGTTGGGTCCTAGCCTTAATATTTCATATTGGGTGTTATATTAAGGACTGTAGATCAACTGTCTTGAATATCTCCCAAAAGATGTCTAGTTCAGACATCTATGATCTTCCCAAATCTCTTGGAACTTCACTTCATCCACCTCCTCCAGTTATTCTCCCTAACCCACAAGTTCAAGGTCACTCAAGCCCTAATGGCAAGCAAAGTCTATGTGTGCTCACATCTTGGAGATGAAGTCACATATTGACAAGTTGGGAGAGTTGGGTGTCAAAGTCTTAAGAAAGTTGGATGTTCAATCACTTTCTAAGTCATATAGTGAGTTCATTTGGGACTACTATGAAACAGACTATGACAAGACCCTTAATGATCTTATCTATTTGCTTGGTGCTGCTGAATCAGAAATGATTTGAGGACTAGTAAAGCAAATTTGATTAGAATATCAACTTTCCAAACCTTCAATGGACATTGACAATGGTTACATTGGATACCCAGTAAAAACTTTCTCTTCCCAATTGGAAGGGTTTGGCCATAGTCAACTTGGTTAACCAAATGATAAAGAGAAAGGCTAAGTCTGATATTGTCCCATGTACCATTCCCAAAGGGTCCATATGGTTTTATTGCCAAAAGGAAAGGGCACTGGTTGCGAAGCTACCAAATTTACCTGAAAGATCATAGGTAAAGTCAATAAGTTTGACTCTACTTCAGGTAAAGTCCACTATCTAACTGCATTAAGTTTCTTTTCTGAGACTCTTATTACATGATGTGACTGGGTCACATGTTGATGTTGTAAGAATCAAAGGAAAAGTGAAGGAAACATAAAGAAAGACTATGCTGAATCTAACCGCAAAGATGGATTTCTATCGCTTGATTGAAGATCGGATTCTTGAGCTACTCTTAGAAGTTATGATAGATTGCTAGGACACATGTAATAACATAGTTTTCATTTGAAGATGCATTGTAAGGAAAAGTTTTTTTTTCCGCATTTTATAAATAAATAAAAGTTTGTTTTACTTTATTTTATATCTCCTAGTAATAGCATTTATGAAAACTTGATGGTTGTATGTTTCTAGCAATATTGGAAATATGAATTTGATTCTTTCATTTGTGGTAGTGTCTAAATTTACCAAATAAGGAAAGATTCTCATCACCCAAGTTTTAATTGGACCGAAACTTGGAATCATAGAAGGTATTAGTGTGATGTATGAGAATTTTCAACTTTGGAAAATTAAGACTAGTTCTGTGTTCACATGTATATGTGACTCAAGAGAAGGGCTAAGGGATCAAGTACACCTTCTTGTGCACTTGTCAAAGTCCACCACAAAAGATGGATAAGACTATTCATCATGATTTACTAAGGTTTAGTAAATATGATCATACTTACAAGCTTAAGTGTAATTCTGAGACATTGGAAAAGTTTCAATGTATGACAGAACGAATAAGAAGAATCAAATTAGGCAGAAGGATAAAAGTTTCTCAAATCTGGAAAGATGGGAGAGTACTTTATTATCGTGTTTTAGGATCATCTTAATGATTTTGAGACCTTATCACAATTCATCCTCTAAGTGCATTCTGATAGTTAAAAAGAGGAGTTATGAATTGTTGAAGTGGTTAAATCAAGAAGATGATTCATACTTCGTTCCAAAAACAATTCTTAGAGTTATACTCTAAGATTGTAACTTGAGTGACATGTCTTAAAGAAGGTTTAAAACACTTGTCAAATGTAAGAGTAAAAGTTTTCTACTCTTGTACATTTGAAATTGGTAATTTGTGATGTTTTGGATAAAACAAAGACCAACTAAGGCCAATTGTGTAAAGTGTTTGTCTTGATAAAGAATCCAAACTATCTCTTGAATATTTGGCAAGTGAGTTTTATGTGTCAAGAGGATAGTGGGAGTCTTAAAGATCCTGAAAGAATAATCAAGAATAAAAAACTGTAAGTTTGTCGCTAGCACACGACGTGAGGTTTATAACCTATCATGTTGACATATTTCTATTTTTGTGCCCATTCCAGTTAAAGTTGGCTTTGCATATAAGCTCTTAGAGTTATCAATTGGTTGCATAACAACTTGGAAGCAATGGCAGGCCCTTGAGCTTCCAGCTGGCAAGAAACTCATATTGAGTTCAGTCCATATGAGTTTGAATTTGTCATTCTCCTTCTCTTGTGATTATGGTTTTGACAAATCCACATGGATAAGAACACATACACCATTAAATCTAAGTGTCATTAGGTTTCTCTCCGATTCATGAAAATGATGGTGAGGAAACACTTTCACTAAGTAGATTTAAACTAGATAGCAATTGAGATATTTGCATTCTCAAAGTCGTTAGTGAAGCGTGTGTGGTTAACCGGCACACTAACACTGATTTATGAGAAATGGCAAAAAGTCTAAACAACTGAGACTATGATTATGGCAATCCTTTTTTTATAGTTCTGAAGCTGTTTAGACACACCTGTGAGCTATCTAAGATAAGGTGTATGATTTTGATAAAGTCTTATCAAAGCAATCTAGTATCAGAAATCTGAACTTTGATAAGAATGTCAATAAAGTATTGACTTCTAGAGGTCCAACTGTTTTCTGGATACATGTCAAAGCTAGTGGGAGTATAAGTGTTATGCTAATAATCATCATGTTAGTGGGAGCATGATAATTATGATAAGTATTGCAAGTTAGCAATGTTAATTATAGAAAACAAAAGTTTCAATTCGTGAGGTTGCAGGGGTTAAAAAAGTTGTTTTGCTATAATTAATGGAGAGGAAATTATACTTCATTTCAATTCTAAAAAGCTTAGATTGAGTTTATAATCATTCTAAAGAGCTTATATTGAGGTTTTAATCACCTTTAGTCAAGAATATATATATATATATATATATATATATATATATATATATATATATATATATATATATATATGAATTTCATGTTGGATTGGTTCAACTTAAGAAAATTCTATATATTGCGTTCTCAAAATTCAATTATGATTATGACATCCCTTTTCATAGTCAACTTTTGAGAATATGGCAAACAAAAATTATTATGGTAAAAGACTGGTCTAGAACCATGTCTTTATGTGAAACATCATCATTCATGTCCCATTTATTTTAGGTACAAGATCGATTACATGTGCTATAATATTTATCCTTTCTAAATTGTCCAAATGCCTTCGGGCATTAAGGGGAACAATGTCTAGAATTGGATATGACTAAAGTGATTAAGCAATTGTCGAGGACGATCTAAGGTTTACCAAAGATTGGGTTCTCAAGGACAGTTGGAAGTATACTGTTAATATTGGAAGGACCATATTGACATAGTCTGAAAAGAGGCAACTCTTGTTCAGAATTGGTAGTCAAAATGGGAATATAGAGTTGTCTTCATAGGTGGAAGCAATCTGTGTAAGGTTAAAGAAACTTAATGCAAGAAGCATGCTCAAAGCAATGCGCTTTGAATTTGAGACATCGTTCCCATTGAGTTGCTTTCCATTGGGATACTCTATAATCATTGTTTCCAAGTCTTTGTGGCTTTGCGCATAATCATTACAAGAGGAACAGTGCATATATGTTTAAATTCTAAACAGATTTCGATAAATGATAGGAATTTGGAATTCTTATATTTAAGACAAGGATTTGAGAGTGTGAAAAGAGAATCATTGAAATTATGTTCAATTGATCTAGTTCACAAAGAAAAGGATCATAGACAAACATAGAGTTCATACTTGGTGTATGGCAAAGCTATTGTTTAGAAAACATAGTGTACATGCTTGGAGCATGGGACACCTAGTGTTTTAATTCAAGTATAAAGTTGATAAAACCGAAACAATGAATAATGAGTAACTAGTATGGTGATAAATAGAAAGTGTTTTATTCATATTCATAGGTTTTCATATCATATTAGATTCATTTATTCTTGTGTTTCACTTTGCATGTTTTGACTTCCATGATAACTAGGTTATTCTTCCGGAATGACTAAGTTATTCAAACCATCCACAGTCGGTCATATGTTCGAAGTAGATATGAATCAAGACGGTCATGGGTTGGCTTGTAGAGGTCCAAGTTGGTGGACAAAGTTGTGCAACAACACTCATGAGTGCTCATAAGTTCTGAGTATTGGATTCAACCCGCGCTCATTTGAATCACTTCATGGATTTTATCACGAGTGATCATGAGATGATAATATCTTATATTCTTCAAACCTAGAGATATGAGTTGTTACTATGAGTTGATTGGACATTGATTGCACGAAAACACATTCAGTAACTCGATGTTATAAAACGTGCCTTTGTGTATGATTCAACAAGTAGTAGAACAAGCCATATGAGTCGAAGTTTATCCATTCCTTTTACCTTCGGGATAAAAGCGATATATATGGGCCCCTCGATGATTTAGCGATGACACATGTGAGTGCTTGGCCAAGTCAGGACTGATTTGATTTGTTCAATCAGTCAGTCATCATAAATCGGAAATCGAGAAACAACAAATGGACTGAGAGAATGATTATAATCCATGTCTGAGTCCATATGATATCTAGAATGGAGGAATATATGATCCCTTATCTAATGGACAAGTCATTGACAAAAGTCAGAGTTCGTTGACAATGTCAGAGTTCGACAGTGGCTTTAAGAGCTACGATTGCTAGTTAAGTTTTGAAGTCATACTCAATAATAGTTTTACACTTATCCAAGTGGGAGACTGTTGGATTAATGTCTATGTCCATAACTATATTTGGTATGTACTTGACCCAACTCGGCATGGTCCATTTGGGTTGCACTTCGCCGACACCATTTATATGGATAGTCTTTTGAGAATAGTATATTTATGATTTATACTGATATATTATAAGTTCTAATATATTAATATGGAATCATATTATTTAATTAGTATTGATCAAGAATTAATTTAGAATTAATTAAGTGATCAAAAGGAACTAATTAAATATTGACTCTTATATATATATATATATATATATATATATATATATATATATATATATATATATATATATATATATATATATGGAATGGGCCAAGTTCATTTAGGTTGGGCTAAGCTATCATGGATAGTTCATGGAGTTTTAAACCATGGATCCTATGAAATGAAAGGTCATGGGTATTAGGGTTTACATGAATGTAACCCTAATCCTCCATACTATATAAAGAGGCCTTTGGCACAAGAAATGGCACTAGTGTGTGAGGACATAAGAGTGGGCTGATTTTAGTGTGCATACATATTCTCTTATGTTCTTCCAAGGTGTTTTGGTGATTTGTGACTCCACTTGAGGCTTCTACACTATTGGGGCTAAGCTCTTAAAGCATGAAGACATCAAGCTACATCAAAAGGTATGTCATCTAACTAGAACTTTGTAGTATAGGTGCTTCATAATATGCTAGTTAGGATGAAACCTTTGAATATTTAATATTTGCATGTGTCATAGAGAAAACATAGATCCAAGGTTTATAGGGTTTCATGTACACCATAGGAGTGTTAGAATGCTCAAAACCCAACAAAGGCGATGGTAGATGATGTGTCGATTGTACGGGAGTAGCCGGATGTCTTTCCAGAGGATTTTCCAAGAGTGCCTCCGGAGAGGCATGTGGAGTTCCGGATTGACTTGGTTCATGGTGCGTCTCCGATAGCCAAAGCACCATATCAATTAGCTCCACCAGAGATGCAGGATTTGTTTATGCTGCAGCAACAACTGTTAGACAAGGGGTTTATTCGACCGAGTAGTTCGCCTTAGGGAGAGTCGATCCTATTTGTAAAGAAGAAGGATGGGTCCGATCAGATGTGTATTGACTACCGGGAGGTGGATAAGCTAACGGTGAAGAACCGTTATGCACTCCCTAGGATTGATGATTTGTTTTACCAACTTATGGGTGCATCTTGGTTTTCCAAGATTAATCTTCATTCGGGTTATCATCAGACGAGGGTCAGACAGGACGATGTGAAAAAGACGGACTTTCGGACTCGTTATGATCATTAAAAGTTCGTGGTGATGCCTTTTGGGCTCACCAATGCTCCAGTCGTGTTCATGGATCTCATGAACTGCGTATGCCAACTGATGTTGGATCAGTCTGTGATTGTATTCATCGAAGACATCATGGTCTATTCCAAGACTTAGGAGTTGCATGAGGAGCACTTTAGGGAGGTATTGGAGACCCTAAGGAGGGGGAGACTGTATGTGAAGTTATTCAAGTGTGAGTTCTGGTTGCGCGAGGTGCAGTTTCTGGGACATCTTGTAACCCAAAATGGTATTCTGGTCGATCCGGCCAAGGTCGAAGTCGTGATGAGGTGGGAGGTTCTGAGGTCTCCATCCGAGATTCGGAGTATCCTTGGGTTGGTGGGTTATTACCCAAGATTCATTCAGGATTTCTCGAAGATAGCGGTTCCTCTTACTCGACCGATCAAGAAGACTTTCACTTTTCATTAGGGGCCTGATCAACAAGCAGCGTTTGAGACCCTGAGATAGAGATTGTGCGAGGCACCAATTCTGACCCTGTTAGAGGGTGTTAAGGATTTTGTGGTTTATTGTGATGCATCGATCATGATTTTGGGCATGGTTTTGATGCAAAGGAGTTGCATTATTGCTTAGGCTTTGAGGCAGCTAAAGCCTAATGAGGCAAATTATCCGATGCATGATTTAGAGCTGAGGGATGTGGCCAAGTGAGGCCCTGATCCTGCCTGTTTTCTGAGTATGACCTATGTAGGAAGAGTGTATGCCCAACATACACGTTGGGCGGTTGGCTTTTATTGACCTTTGGACTTTTGGTCAAGATTTAGGGTTTTGGACCATGGGAGGGGCAAAATGGTCTTTTTTCCATTAAGGGGTTTGGTTGTGGGCCTTGGACTCGCAAGTTGAGTAATGGAACTTAATTATTAATTAGGGTTGATTATTGTGTTATTAAGCGGAGTTTAGTTCCAGCAGTTCGGGTGCGAGATTTAGCTGTCTTCAGTATCAGGTGAGTTTCCTTCACTGTATCCATGGGTCGAAGGCACCAATGTCGACCCACAAGTTTATGATGTAGTATGATGATTGTCTTCGTGACAATTGTCAGTTATGTTTATATTTTCTTGATGACTCTGTGATTCTTTTGTTATGATATTATGTGGTAGTGGTAGGGGTTAAATAGACTCGATACCGTTTGAAATAGACCGAAGGGGATTGCAAGCACCCAGATATTCTTGATTGTATCCAGTTAAAATAGACCATAGGGGATTGCAAGCACCCAAATATGCTTAATTGTATCCGGTTGAAATAGACCGAATAGGATTGCCAGCACCCATATATGCTTGACTGTATCTAGTTGAAATAGACCGAAGGGGATTGCAAGCGTTGGAATATGCTTGACTGTATGTTTGTATGGTATGGGGTATTTTGGGGGAAATCACTAATCTTGTGCTTGCAGTTTTCAGTTTATGTTTTGGGTACTTTTAGCTTGAAGGGGAAGGGCTCGGCCTGATTGTATTGCATCGCCCAATAGTTTTCGCATTTTGAGATTTTGGGAATTTGTACTATGATAATATGTTTGTATGATACACTTTTGACGGATTTGATATGAGTAACGTATGTTTTGAATGAATTTAAAAACAGATTTTTTATCTGTATTTTTCGAATGTTACACCGAGTATAAACCACATAGGCAAGATAACCCATACAAGCATGCTGAATGTTATGTCGAACCCTTGCCGCTGAACAAAACCTTGATCCAGCCTTGGTACCCTCTCGATAGATGACCTCCCCCCCCCCCCACCCACTTGGGGTTTGAACTAGTACTCGCTGACCCTCGCAGTTAATCATAGCACCAAACCTGCTCAGCTAATCCATCCCTACTATCACGCATACATACCCTATGGGGATAGGAATCAAATCAATCGGATAAGGCACCCCAAATATTTCCAAGACACAACCTTGACCCATTACGGCCTATAGATGCTAGCATAATAATTTTAACAAGCTACTACATGAATGGATATTCATTCAAGAATCAAACCAAGGATCAAAATTTCATACCTTATATTTCTTGTGTTTCAACCTTGACCTCCTGCAGGACAGTAGACATCTTGGTTTACACTCTCTCCATTACCCATGTAGGACAGTCAAGTTTAACATGTCCCAACTGGTGACAGTGGAAACACATCTGATCCTTCTTGCAGTCACAAAAGACATGCCCTCTCTCTCCATAGTTATTGTTGGATAAGGTGTCTAAGTCCATAACTTATTTGGTATATACTTGACCCGAGCCGGCATGGTCCATTTGGGTTGCATTTCATCCAAACTATTTATGGATAATTTTATGAGAGTTATACACATATGTTTATTAATATATTATAAGTTATAATATATTAATATGAAGTCATGTTATTTAATTAGTCTTAGTCTTAAATTAATTATGAATTAATTTAGAGATTAAAAGGAAGATTAATTAGATTGTGGGCTATTGGTTTTATATAGTGTGGGCTAACACTCATTTGTTAATGGGCTAGGCTTGTATGGAAGTCCATGGATGATCCATGGAGCTTTTAACCCATGGATCCTTGGAAAAGGAAAGGTCATGGGTTATTAGGGTTTCACCCTAATCATGTACACTATATAAGCATACTTATGTTGCATGAAATAGCCACTAGTGGCACTAGTTGTGTGAGGTTTTGTGTGTGGCGATTTTATAAGTGTGTATACACTCTCTCAAATTTTTCCAAGAGTTTGTGGTGATTTGTGATTCCATTTGAGGCATTCACACTATTGGTGTTTGGCCCTCAAACTCCTTAGGATTCAAACTCATCATCAAAAGGTATGTAATCTCATCTAATTCTTTTATGTTTAAAAGTACCCCATGCTATGTTAGATAGGTTATGAACCATGGAAAATTATTATTTTGCATGTATTTAGACAAACATAGATCCAAGGTTTATTAGGGTTGCATGCACACTTAGGAAGTGTTAGATTGCTCAAAACCCAACAGTGGTATCAGAGCCTAGGCTTGCTTGTTTGATACTTGATGCAAAATAGTTGAAAAAATCAAAAAACTTGCTGTCTGACTGATGTACTCGCCGAGTCCATGGGGGGACTCGCCGAGTACAAGGCAAAATTCATCCTACTCGCCGAGTAGGTTCGTCCACTCGGCGAGTAGAATGATCAGAGTGCAGAATTTCGACTTTTGCTGCTGGAAATGGACTAGAAACTTTACCATAAACTGTTTTGATGTTTTAAAACTTATTTTAGTTGGTGTAATGGTTGTTCTAATCCATTTACAATAGCATATATCAAAATTTCATGCTTTGTATGTGTTCATATAATTATTGAAACTTTGATAATCATGTTCATGTTCTTATGAATTTAGAAGATGATAGGAATTATTTGCTGAATTGTTTAGGATTAATTCTTGATCATTTATGTGTTTTAATGGAGTCCATAATTTGTCCTCAAGTTATGGATATCCAAAGGTCACTTTCTTTAACACACACATTTAAACACATAAGTTACATGAAAATGAAGAGTCTTCATTTTTATGAACCTTTAATTCATAAGTTATGAAATGAAAAGTTTTGAAGAGTTACAAAACTTGCCCTCAAGTTTTGGAATTTGGAAAAGTTTCACACACTTTAATAAACTTTAATTCCAACCCTTAGAGTTTTAAAAATTAAAATTCAACACTTATACTATTTATAACATTAATGGTTAATTTTATATATATATATATATATATATATATATATATATATATATATATATATATATATATATATGTATAAGAACAAGTCGTTTTACCGTTAGTAGGCCTCATTCACGAAGCCGGTCTATAAGGTGGGTATAAGGTTGTTGCCTATAAAATGGCGACTTAATGGGTGTCCACTCTCACCCACCGCTTGCTTGATTGGTGGAGGGTCGTTAGCCGAACGGGTAGGACAATGACTTTAAATTCTCATTAAAAGTATAATGAATATTATAAAGTAACTAAATATTTTTTTTTATTTAATTCCCAATCTTAGTTACTTTAGGAAAAATGTGAATTTGGTGCTAGCCCATGGAATTCACACTTTGTACCTTACCAAGTCGTTGGTGGAGCGTGTGTGGTTAACCGGCACACTAACTTGGACTAATAAGGATCACGAAGGGTGACTTAATGTTTGTCATAGATCAATGGAGCGTGTGTGGTTAACCGGCACATTGATTAGGTGATAATATTAAGGGTACCAAGTGAATTGGTATGGTTATTCACACCTTGTTTTGTGATCCTCGGCATCCCAGTCACAAAATTTGAGAGGGCACACTCGAGATTGAAACATGCCATTGAAAAGTTCAATGAATCTCAAAAGATCTAGGAATTTCAAATCCAATTAAAACCTAATAAATTATTTCGTTTTTCATGGTGGAAATTGGTGAATCGTCATTCGCCTACCTTCAAATATTTTATAGCTTGGATTACGGCATCCCTCTTCCAAATTATAAAATATTGTGTTGGGTCCTAGCCTTAATATTTCATATTGGGTGTTATATTAAGGACTTCGAATCAACTAACTTGATTTTCTCCCATTATAGATGTCTGGTTCAGACAACTATGATCTTCCCAAATCTCTTGAAGATGGTGTCCCTCAACATCATGCTTCACTTCCTCCACCTCCTCCAATTATTCTCCCTCACCCACAAGTTCTTGAAAAGTTTAAAGTCACTCAATCCCTATTGGCAAGCATAGTCTATGTGTGCTCACATCTTGGAGATAAAGTCACATATTGACAAGTCGGGAGAGTTGGGTGTCAAAGTCTCGTGAAAGTTGGATGTTCAATCACTTTCTTAGTAACATAGTGAGTCTCTTTAGGACTACTATGAGACAGAATATGACATGACCCTTATTGATATTATCTATTTGCTTGGTGTTGTGGAATCAGCAATGATTTGGAACACCAGTAAAGCAAATTTGATTAAAAGAACAACTTCCCAAGTCTTAAATGGACATTAACAATGGTAGCATTGGATATCTAGAAAAGATTTCTCTTCCCAATGGAAAGGGATCGGCCATAGTCAACTCGGTTGACCAAATGGTAAAGAGAAAGGCTGAGTCTGAGATAGTCTCATGTGCCATTACCAAAGGGTCCATGTGTTTTGTTCCCAAAGGAAGGGGCATTCGTTGCGAAGCTGCCCTATTTACCTGAAAGATCATAAGATTGATCAAGTCAAAAAGTTTGACTCTACTTCGGGTAAAGTCCACTGTCTAACTCTATTAAGTTCATATTTGGAGATTCTTATTACATAATGTGAATGGGTCACATGCTGATGTTTTAAGAATCAAATAGGAAGCTTAAAGTAAGTATATGTTGATTCTGATTGCGAAGGTGGGTTTCGATCGCATGGTTCGGTAATCAGAATTTTGAGCTGTTGCTTAAGAGATATAATATATTGCTTATGAATAGATAACAACAAGGTTTTCATGTGGATTGTAAGGATAAGTTTTTCCACAAAGTTTTAAAAAAAATAGGTTTTAATTTTATTTATTTTAAAAATATCCTTACAATGGCATCTGTGGAAAATTGTTGCTTATATGTTTCCAGTAATAGCAATATTGGAAAGTGGATTTGATTCCTTCATTTGTGGAAGTGTCTAAATTTACCGAATGAAGAAAGTTTTTCATCACCCAAGTTTCAATTGGACAGAAACTTGGAATCATACAAGTTGTATTGTATGATGAATGAAAATTTTCATCTTTGAAAATTAAGACTAATTCTTTGATCACATGTATATGTGAGTCAATTGAAGGACTAAGGAATTAGGTACACTGGGTGTGCGCTGGTCAAGGTCCACCACAAAGATTGATTTGTCATGATTTACTAAAGATTAGTAAATATGATTATACTTATGAGGTTAAGTATAATTCTGTAACATTGGAAAGGTTACAATGTATGACAAAACAAATGAGAAGAATCAAATTAGGCAGAAAGATAAAAGTTTCTCAAATCTGAAAGGATGGGAGAGTACTTTGGTATCGTATTTCATGATCATCTTAATGATTATGAAACCATATCACAAATTCATACTCTAAGGACGTCTTAGTGCATTGTTATGGCTAAGAAGAGAGGTCATGAATTGTTGGATTGGTTAAAATCAAGAAGATGAGTCATGCTTCGTTCCAAAACAATTCTTGGAATCATACTCCAAGATTGTAACTTTGAGTGACATAAAGGAAGATTTATTAACACTAGTCAGATGTAAGAGTAAAATGTTTTCTACTCTTGTACATTTAAGATTGGTAAGTTGTGATGTCTTGGATGAGACAAAGACCAACTAAGACCAATTGTGTGAAGTGTTAGTCTTGATAAGAATCCGCACTATCTCTTGAATATTTGCTTTGTCAAGTAATGGTTCTTGACTGGGGAAACTTATATGTCAAGGGGACAGTGGGAGCCTTAAATATCCTGAAAGAGTTTCAAGATTTAATCAAGAGTAAAACCTGTAATTTATCACTAGCACACGACTTAAGGTTTGCAACCTATCGTGTTGACATAATTCTTATTTCTGTACCTACTTCAAATAAGTTGAATTTGCATGTAAGTTATCAGAGTTCAACTTGGAAGCATTGGTGGGCCTTGTGCTACCAAGGTGACAAGAAACTAAGACTGAACAAGTTTAATCCATGTAAGGCTGAATTTGTCACTAACCTTATCTTGTGATTATGGTTTTGACAAATTCACATGGATAGGAACTCATACACTATAAAATCTAAGTGTCATAAGGTTTCTCTCCGATTCATGAAAATGATGGTGAGGAAACGCTTTCACTAAGTAGATTTTAAGTAGATAGCAATTGTGTTATTTACATTTTCAAAAGTCGTTAGTGGAGCGCGTGTGGTTAACCGGCACACTAACATGGACTTGTGAGAAATGGAAAAGGCCTAAGCAATTAAGACTATGATTACGGTATCCCTTTTCATAGTTATGAAAATTGTTTAGACACACATGTGAGCTATCTAAGAAAGGGTGTATGAATCTAAATTTCAGAAGTCCAACAGATTTCTGGAAATATGTCAGAGCTAGTGGGAGCATAAGTGTTATGTTGATAATCATCATGTTAGTGGGAGCATGATTATTACGTTTAGTGTTGCAAGTTAGCAATGTTAATTATAGAAAACAAACTTTTAATTCGTGAAGTTGCAGGGGTTGAAAAGTTGTTTTGCTATAATTAAGGGAGAGGAAATTATACTTCATTTCAATTCTAAAGCTTAGATTGAGATTTTAATCATCTTTAGTCAAGAATATATATATATATATATATATATATATATATATATATATATATATATATGAATTTTATGTTGGAATGGTTCAACTTGAAGAAATTCTATATATATTGCGTTTTCAAATTTTGATTATGATTACGGCATCCCTCTTCATAGTTAAATTTTGAAAACATGGCAAATAAAAAAAAATATTGTAGCTAAAGACTTGTCTAGTATCATGTCTTTATGTCAAACATCATGAATCGTGTCCCATATGCTTCGGATATAGGATCGATTGCATGTGCTATAATATTCATCTTTTCTAAATTTTCCAAATGCTTAAGGCATTGAGAAAGGAAAAGTCTAGAACTGGATATGACTGAAGTGATTAAGCAATTGTCGAGGACAAATCTGAGGTTCGCCAAAGATTGGTTGTTCAGGGAAAGTTGGAAGTATGATGTAAGTTGTAGGAAAGGACCATATTGACATATTATGAAAGGAAGTAACTCTTGTTCGGAAGTGATAGTCAAAATGGGAATATGGAAATGTCTCCATAGGTGGAAGTTATTCAATCTATGTAAGATTAGAAAACCTTAATGCAAGAAGGATGTTCAAAGCAATGTACTTTGAATATGAGACTTCCGTTCCATAGAGGTTGACCTTCTTTGGAATACTCTGTAATGACTGGTGACAAGGTTTTGGTGACTTTGTGCATAATCATTACAAGAGGAACATTACATAAAAGTTTAAAATCTAACAGATTTTTTGGTAAATGATAGGAATCGGGGATTCTCACATTTACAATAAGGATTTGGGATTGTGAAATGAGTATCATTGGAATCATGATCAATTGATCTACATCACAATGTAAGGATCATAGACAAACATATTGTGCATACTTGGAGTATGGCATAACTATTGTTTAGAAAAACAAAGTGTACATGCTAGGAGTATGGGACGACTGTTGTTTTTATTCAAGTCTTAAGTTGATTGTTTGAAACATTATACAATGAATAATGTGTAATCAATATGGTGATAAATAAAAGGTGGTTCTATTTATATTCAAAAGGGTTCTGAGACCATATTGGATTCGATTATTATTGTGTTTCACTTTGCATGTTTTGACTTCCAGAATAGCTAGGTTATTCTTTCCGAATGACTAAGTTATTTAAACACTCCACAGTCGTTCATATGTTGGAAGTAGGTATGAATCAAGACTGTCATGAATCGAGTTTGTAGATGGCTAAATGGGTTCAGTCATAGCAATGGTTGCTACAACATTCATGAGTGCTCATAAGTTATGAGTATTGGAATAAACCCACGCTCACTTGTATCACTTCATGGAATTTATCTCGAGTGATCGTGAGATGGTAATATCATATAAATCTTCAAACCTAGAGATATGAGTTGTTACCTATTAGTTGGTTATGCATTGATTGCACGTAAACGCATCAGTAACTTGATGTTATAAAACGTGTCTTTGTGTACAATTCAACAAGTAGTAGAACAAGCATATGAGTCGAAGTTTATCTGTTCCTTCTAGAAATAGAAGCGATATCTGGGCCCCTCGATGATTTTGTTGTGACCTATGTACCGGCCGGTCAGGACTAAAATTGATGTGTTCGATTAAGTTCTTTGTCAAACAAATCGAAAATCAGGAAACAAACTGCTAGACAATAAGTACGACGTTGTTCCATGTATTTGTCCGGCTGATATCATGAGAACAGAGGATTATATGATCACTTATCTAAAATGGCGCTTCATAGTTTAACAGAGTTTTCGAGAGCTACGATTGTTGGTTGGTTCCTGAAGTAACATACACAAATATAGTTATTAGACTTATCTAAGTGGGAGTCTGTTGGATAAGGTGTCTAAGTCCATAACTTATTTGGTATATACTTGACCCGACCCGGCATGGTCCATTTGGGTTGCATTTCATCCAAACTATTTATGGATAATTTTATGAGAGTTATACACATATGTTTATTAATATATTATAAGTTATAATATATTAATATGAAGTCATGTTATTTAATTAGTCTTAGTCTTAAATTAATTATGAATTAATCTAGTGATTAAAAGGAAGACTAATTAGATTGTGGGCTATTGGTTTTATATAGTGTGGGCTAACACTCATTTGTTAATGGGCTAGGCTTATATGGAAGTCCATGGATGATCCATGGAGCTTTTAACCCATGGATCCTTGGAAAAGGAAAGGTCATGGGTTATTAGGGTTTCACCCTAATCATGTACACTATATAAGCATGCTTATGTTGCATGAAATAGCCACTAGTGGCACTAGTTGTGTGAGGTTTTGTGTGTGGCGATTTTATAAGTGTGTATACACTCTCTCAAAGTTTTCCAAGAGTTTGTGGTGATTTGTGATTCCATTTGAGGCATTCACACTATTGGTGCTTGGCCCTCAAACTCCTTAGGATTCAAACTCATCATCAAAAGGTATGTAATCTCATCTAATTCTTTTATGTTTAAAAGTACCCCATGCCATGTTAGATAGGTTATGAACCTTGGAAAATTATTATTTTGCATGTATTTAGACAAACATAGATCCAAGGTTTATTAGGGTTGCATGCACACTTAGGAAGTGTTAGATTGCTCAAAACCCAACACTTATAACATTTGAACTTGTGACAAGCAAACCCATGGGTTCCCCTGCACTTCCCGCAGATATCATAGCTCCCTTGACTCCTAGTGGGCAAGTTAGCAGCCTCAGCATCATCTTCCTTTGTTGAATGAGCCCTCCTTTGATGGGTTTTAGCCATAAGAACTTTCCTATGTGCGCATGCAAAACCCTAATGCTTGGATCTAGGCTTTCTAATTAAACATGCTTTGAATCCAAGACTTCTAACAACTAATTAGGTATAAGAACAATACAAAATCAGATCTAGAAGTTTACCTTTGAATCTCTTGTTTGATCTTGTTGTCTTGGAGCTCTAGAGTCACAATTGTCACTCCTCTAATGGCTTGCAAACACCAACTAGCAAGGAGGATGATTTGAGAGAGAGGTTAGGAGGAAATCGGCCAAGGGTTCTCTACTTTAGATGAGATGCCGATTTCCCTTGGCCATAGGGTCTATTTATACTTGTAGACTCCTTAAGGGTTTCACCTTAAACCCTAGTTGGATAATCTTTCCTTAAAGCAATCCAAATCCTTTCCTTAGATAAGCATTGGAAGATTTGAGGCTATCCCTAGCCCTAGAATCCGTCCATCCTTCATCCAATAAGGATTTACAGTCTAAAGTGTAACTATCAAATAATTAACAGTTTATACCCTCTTATTTAATTAATCTCTTTAAGTCACCAAATTAATACTAATTAATCTATGACTTATATTAATCAAATAACAATATTATTATTCCTTATATTATGCTCATAATATATTAATAATATTTATTCTCTCATAATAAATCATCCTATCAAGTTGCTATGGTGAAGGCAACCCAAAAGGACTATGCACAATCGGGTCAAATACTTGCCTAATATAGTTGCAGCCTTAGACACTATTCCAACATCCTTCTCTTTCCAAGTCGTGTCCCCACATCAAGATGAATGGATATTCATTAAAAAATCAAACCAAGGATCAAAATTTCATACCTTATATTTCTTGTGTTTCAACCTTGACCTCCCGCAGGACGGTGGACATCTAGGCTTGCACTCTCTCCATTACCCATGTAGGACAGTCAAGTTTAACATGACCCAGCTGGTGACTGTGGAAACACATCTGATCCTTCTTGCAGTCACGAAAGACATGCCCTTTCTCTCTCCATATTTATAACATTTGAACTTGTGACAAGCAAACCCATGGGTTCCCCTGCACTTCCCGCAGATATCATAGCTCCCTTGACTCCTAGTGGGCAAGTTAGTAGCCTCGGCCTCATCGTCCTTCGTTGAATGAGCCCTCCTTCTCTTTCCAAGTCGTGTCCCCAGATCAAGATGTTCCTAGTAGTCATCTCAGTAGCACCTCTCACAGTCTGTAAAGTTGTAGTTCGCTCCTCGAACTTGGCATTTAGCCTGCGAGTGATCCAGTCCACCATACTAGACAATTCTTCCTACAAAATATGTAAAACCTCCATAGTAATCATCTCCCGTATTTGATCAACAGTCAGCCCCGACATATCCTAACCATCAACTCTAGATCCTGAACCAGATCCCCTTGTGAACTCCATACTAGAAATGAACCAAAATACATCAAAAATGCCACAATACACATATTATCATAACCATTCCATACATACGAAGCCCTGGGGTTTATGACTTCCTTGAGACGTGTACAGGTCATGTGCTTTAAGTAGTACGGGCACATAATACCTTCCACACCTACTTGTATTTGTCTCAATGAGCGTCACAAACACTTAAACAGATACAATAACTAGGATATGCATACATCATATTCTCACTCCCTAGAGGAAGGCTAATAATTACTCAACTGGTCGGATACATCCATACTCACTCATAGTGATACTCTCAACACCTACAAAAAAAAACACATCACGAGCACTACATACTCCCTAGGCTATCCTATGGTCCACATCTCACCCTACCATCAATTGCCGAATGACCCCCATTGGTGCCAGTTAACTACTGCATGAATACTATCACATGCAAAATAACTTAAATAATCCTAGATTAAAAGATTCAACCCTACAACGGTTGGACTCGGACAAGAGTTGCGCAATAGGACCGAATCCTTCATTCTAAAATTATTTAACCCATGCAGCATGTGACTTAACGTGTTCAATTAATAGTTAATTCACACCCGAAAGAGTCCTACAACAATAAGCAAGAAAACTCTAAAGGAAAAAAGGCATCATACATCAGACAATTCTATCATGCAATTCCTGAAGATCCCTATCCTACAATTAGCATGTTGTTCTACCATATCATAACAAATAACAGTGTGGTAACTTGGGGTATACTTATTGGCTCCATCTGATCATACACATCACATCCTTTCTTGTTTACTTTTGGAAAACAGTTTTGAAAATCATTTTTAAAATTTTTGAAGTTCCTTAGTTTGAGTTTGGATTCACACGAATGTTCATCCAATTCGCTCAAACCAAGGCTCTGATACCAACTTGTAACAATCCAAAAAATCATAAATTTAAAATTTTCAAAACCAACCATGAACCAATATTGTTTACAAAAAGAGTTATTGTTTCAAAAGCATTATTTCAAATCAGAGTTTTCCCAAGACCCAGAGACATAAAAACAAGAAGTTGTATACGATCACACCTTTACCTTTCCACGATCCTCAGAAGTACCTTAAACGATAAACTAAAAACAGTAAGACAAAGTTTAGTGAGTTCTTCCAAAGTACCAGCACACAACATAATAAACGAGCATACAATATAAGCAGCCATCCTGACTGGACCGCCTCGCAGGGCCTACAGCCTATCTGGACTGCTCTACGAGCCTTCGACATGACTGGACCGCCTCGCAGGGCCTATAATCTATTTCGACCGCTCCACGGGCCGTCGGCCTAACTGGAACCCCTCGCAGGGTTTACAGCATATTTGGTCATCCCCGGGTGTTTAGGCCTCCAGCACAAAGCAGGGTCACCTCAACCCAACACGACATGTCGACATATACAGTGAATAAACATAAACACAAAGCCAGCAAATACAGATAGTCATACGGATCTACTGTACAGCTACAAACTATCATACCACTATCCTAACCAGGATAAATAATCTAGTGGGTCGGCATTGGTGCCTTCGACCCACGGGTAGAGTGAGGAAAACAATACACCTCACAGTCTGACGAATAGTTAAACAATACACTACTCTGAATACCGACTCTACAGATCATATATTCAACAGATATAGACCAAGGCTTAACTATAGCTCAAAATACCCAAAATTCCCCTTAAGTCAAACTTGGTCAACCCTACTCAAAGTCAAAGTCAAAGTCAACAGTCAACTTGGTCCACTCAGCTGAGTACGTGAGGGGTACTCAAGCTTTGACCGCAGTCGGGAGATTGACCACGTACGTATGGCGTACGTTGGGTTACGCACGACGTACGCACAAACTTCCTTTTTCCTCAATAAGAGCTTAATGCATTAAGATCTCACGTCTAAATTTCAGATCCAATGCCAAAATACCACTAAGAGTCATAAAGTTTCCAACTTTATGACTTTGCATGCCCATTAAGTGCTTAATACTCAAAATCTCATCTTCTTAACACCTTAAGACCTTCTAGAGCATACATGGGGGAAAACTAAGCATCAAGACCACATTTTTATGACTCAACACCCCTCATTAGGTCTGAAAAGACGACTTATTCGACTAAGAGCATGTCATGCTCAAGAATCATCATAATTAGGACAAAAATGCCCTAAATGAAGAAATGGCTAGATCTACAAGATTAGATGATCATGTTATGAGCTTTTTACCTCCTGGAGTTTGCTAGCAAGGAGAAAATCGCATATCCAAGTTGCTTCCAAGCTCCAAGGTCTTCCCACCACCTTCTTCTTAAGGAATACCATAAAACACAAAGATAAGATCAAGATGCACTCTTCTCACTTAGGGTTAACTAGAGGGACGTTTTCTCAGATGGAGGTTGATGAGGGAATGAGAAATAAGGTGATAATAATGCTTATATATGGACCAAACCCTAAAAATTAGTGTTTGAGGATTCTTCATGTGCGTCATGCGTATGTGGTGTACACTTAGCGTACTAAGGTCCGCCATAGTACGCCCAACGTACTCGATCTTTGGTCAAAGTCACCAAAATGCCACTAAGGGTCAAATTTGCAAACAAAACTCATCCCAAAGGCTAAAATCATAAACCTTCATACTTAAGGGTTAATTTGAAAATACCTCATTGTCGGGATGTTACAGTTTGACATTTACCAGATAGATCTATTTATCTTTTTATATATTTAATTTTTCGTTGATTAGAATGGACAAATTGAATGTATTGAAAATGATGTTTGAATTGGATATTGTTAATTTTAGAAATTAATGATTAATCATGCTTTTGTTTTGATTTTTATATACCTTTTGTTTGTTCATGAAATGTTTGTGTGTACAAATTATTTATAGGCGTGTTTTCTTTATAGAAAAGTGTAATTATTATATTTGCTTTATAAAATATATTTATTTAGAATGTTCTTAGGCAATAAGAAACCGTACTTTATAATGTTTTATAAGGAGTACGGTTACATTGAAAAAGCAGTATCCTATATGTTTTCTTAAAGAATATATCTACTTTAAAAAAAAGCCCTAAAATCCGTATTTTATAATTATTATAGAGTATCAATTTTACAACAGTACCGTATTATCTAAAAACCATTTTTTATGATGATTGTAGAGTACGGTTTTACAACAGTTTTGTATTACATGTTCGAATAGGAAACTACCTTAATATAGTCGTGTTGTATTATATGTTCGAATAGAAAACTCCTCTTATAGAGTACGGCTGTAAGACCGTAATCTCTATTTCATTTTAACAATATTTATGTTTTATTTTGTAGTAGTGCATTTTATCACCGTACGTGTAGATCACAATTTAATTATTATTGAAGTGACTAAACTATTATTTATTTCAATAGCTAATAACAATAACAAACCCATACCAGTTATTGCTTGAAATTATACTTTTACTATAAGGTATATTGCAGTTTTTAAAGGAACCAATAAAAATTTTCCAAGTTGAACACAACAGTGATTGTCTAATTATCTTTTGTAGATACTTGTCATTATCAATCATATTACAAAAATTATTAAAACCATATAAATCAAAACTTGTTTAGAGAGATTGTCTTATAATCCACATATACAATTAATCCACTATCAAGCTGTGTCTGTCATATCCGACGTGAAATCCCACTTGCAACATAAACGAAAAGCGTCTAAACTCTGAAATGGCTTTCTCGCAACCATTACCAGGTAGCCATGAGAGTGTTCAAGAGCTTGCAAAAGAACTCACACTCATCATCCCTCACGAGTATGTACAGGAACATCTAGAACCCACCTTTGTCCCTAACAACTGTTCTTCAACTTTCCCCTCTATACCAGTCATCGACATGAATGATTTGATCAGGGTAGGATCCAATATGGATCTTAAACTAGAACATCTGCGCTCTGTATGCCACGAATGGGGCATCTTTCAGGTTAAGTATTGCTTAAGTTGTAGCTCAAATTAAACTTATGATGGCCTTCTATATATATTATAGGTGTGACTGGAAGTTTGAATTGATTTGTAGTTGGTGAATCATGGTGTTGACAAATCGTTGGTGGAAAAAATGAAAAACCAGTTGGTGGAATTTTTCAATACTCCAATGGAAGAGAAGCTGAGGTATAAGTTGAAGGGAGGTGAGTATGAAGGGTATGGCCAAACCATACTCCATGCTCAAGGTCAGAAAATGGACTGGGCTGATCGCTTTTATATGATCACCAATCCTCTTCATAGGAGAAAATCCAACTTACTTCCGCAGTTCCCTCCATTACTAAGGTCTCTCTCTCTCTCTCTCTCTCTCTCTCTCTCTCTCTCTCTCTCTCTCTCTCTCTCTCTCTCTCTCTCTCTCTCTCTCTCTCTCACACACACACACACACACACACACACACACACACACATCATAGATCTTAATTAACTCGTACCTTAAATCGTGTATCCAAATATAATCCGTTATATATATTTAGCTGTATAACAAATATATGTGTCGGCTATGGCTATAGGCAAGAGTAAAACGTTTTTAATTAACCATCATACCTGATGACATGACAGTTGCATGGCCAAAAGTTATACTCATTTAACGCTGTTAACATTGTTTCATGGTAAAAACACGTTTCTGTAAGCGTATTGATCACGAAAATATATGCTTTTACAATATCATGATGAAAATTTTAGACTTTTCAAGAACTTAATTTCTTTATATCAACAGAGATACACTTGAGGAATATATGCTACAACTTCAAAAACTTGGTATGACGTTGTTCAGTTTAATCGGGCAAGCTGTAGACATTGAAAAGGGAGAAATGTTAGAAGTTTTTGAAGATGGAATGCAATCAGTGAGGATGACTTACTATCCACCATGCCCACAACCAGATTTCGTTGTAGGTCTTACCCCTCACTCAGATGCTGCTGGAATTACGATTCTTCTTCAAGTAAACAACGTTGAAGGTTTGCAAGTTAAGAAAGATGGCTTATGGATCCCAGTCAATTTCCTTCCAGATGCTTTCGTTGTGAATGTCGGTGATATTCTTGAGGTTAGCCCTTCTTTAATTATATACACTGCAATCAGTTCATTTTTTCTTTAATTTTCCTTTTTTCATGTCGTTTTGCTTTCACGTTAAACCTAAAATGAAGTCGAGCGAATGATAAGTTAGAAAGAGAAATAAAGGTGTATTATTTTTTATGTCAATTTTGAAACGTGGGTATGTATGAAATTGACAATCACATTTGTTTAATCAGGAAACATCTTAAATGTCGTCAATTATTGGAGAATCTGTCTAGGGTATGATTGTCGTTTTGTGTTCATATAAAAAGAACTTTATCTATATGCTGATTAGATCATTAATTAACAACTTTTATGGTCTAATTGTCGTATTTGATCATACAAAACCTAAAAAAAAAAGTCTTAATCTTAGAAACATTTATTTTATATTATTGATACTTATATATGTTACAATATTGTATTCATTCGGAATATAGATGCGTTGAATGTCGATGTTTTCTGGTTTAAGAAAAGTAGTAAAGGCTTGATGGGAATAATATGCAGATATTGAGCAATGGTATATACAACAGTATTGAGCATAGGGCAGTTGTCAATGCCATAAAAGAGAGGATGTCTTTAGCCATGTTCTTTAATCCAAAGTTGGAAGCAGATGTTGGACCCTCGAAGAGCCTCATAAGAAACACAGGAAACCCACCCTTGTATAAAACACTCGTAATGGAACAGTATCTTAAAGACTTTTTCGCGCGTAAGCTCAATGGAAAGACTTTTCTCGAGAAGATGAAGATAAAAGTTGGAGATCGAACTTAAATGATCTCAAATCTTCGAATGATCATATATATAATTTGTTGGATACATAAGCTCAAATAGTTTGTAAAATATTAAAAATAATAGTTACAGAAGCCATGTTGTATGTCGTTGTATGTGGTTATATACATCTTGTGGACATGGTCACCAGTTCAGCGAACAACATGATCTTCAAGAAACACTCGTCCCAAAATGGAAACATGATCTTCAAGGCCCAGCCAAATTAAGGTATAAGTATCACCACGATCTTGGAAAATTAGTTTTAACTAATTTCAAAAATGATAGTTTCTTTTTTTATTTTTGAACACGAGTTTCAAACTCTAAACATTAGTAAATTAAAATGGACAAATGGGTATATATTTGTGTTCTTCTACATCATACATTCATTCCTTCGTTTAAGAGATTTAAGATGAATGAGGACTTATATGCTAAAGTGAGGTGATCGTAAGAAGTTAACAAAATGTTTTAATGTGCTTTATTCATCCCACATGTGTGAGAGAATGAAAAGAAAGTGGATCATAAATACAAAGGCTTATAAGTTCTGTAAGTCTTACGGCACAAATGCTCTCTCTTGCACGTGTAGATGGTAGGTGTCAATGCTAACCGAATTAGGTTAAGTTCAATCAACTTGTGTGTGAGTAACGTCTTATGTGTACGAATGCACCACCGGTTAACCAAAATTTTTACATAACCTTCAACCATAAAATTTTGGTTTTCACTACTTGAAAAACAATAACTTTCACCGCTACAAAAATGCTCATGTTCCTACCCAATTGTAACAATTGGTAAAATTAGGTCGGTGTTTAGTGTTTGGCAGTCAGATCACTATGATCGATAAGTGTAAAAGACCAAAATTATGTAATTTTATGTTTATAATATATATTGAACACGTTATAGTCATAATTACCTTCAAAACGGCTCAAACTACTCGACAAACCGACTATCGTCGAAGATCAAATCAAAAATCACAAAAATTAATTCTATTTGTGAAGTTAAAAATGAATATTTGAATACCAATTTATGTCAAATTGAATAGATTATGCTCTTAGGACTTCGTGGATATAAAAACATCAAAAACGGAGATCGTATCCAGAAGTTACGACTGCTTTAAGAAACCAAATCAATAAAATATATATTGATTTTCTTAATAAACGAAAACCGAATTGATCCGTTGAAGTACTTGCACACTTCATATGGGAATTGTGAGAACATTTTTGGACTCAGGAATAGGTCTAACATTTGATTTTATAATCACAATATTTTTAACCCTTAGATTATTTAAAGTCGCAAAAACTGTCAAATCAGATTCAATTAATCGCGAAATTTTAAATGGATTTTCCCGAAGTTCTACATATCCGATTTTGGATTCGTCTGAGTTTTTGAAATACTCATACCTGAGACTATCATTCGCCAACCTCGGAAAAATTATTAGATATCAGGAATCTGGCACACAAATCGAGGAAGCCATCTTGAGGCAAAATTAATTTCACAAGTATGACATCACGTGTCTTGTACCTCTATACGTGCATGCAAGACTCCAATACCAGCCATGAACAGTCCATACACTCAATTATGTGCACTTCCCAAGTGAATTTCTTTTCCCTCTCAATGAAACATTAGTACACTAGGATTATTGAGGGGCTTTGGCATTGCTTACTCTTCTAGCTAAAATAGTACATGCGTGATTAAAAAAGGGCAGGACATTTCTCAATCACAGTACACTTACGGGAGAGCGTAAATGTCCAACCATGTGTGTTTATCATTCACAGATGAGCAGACTCAAAACTCAGTCAAACATTCTCCATGTTCTTTTTTTATGCTTCGTGATCTACCAAACAACACCCCACAAGATGTTATCTTTCTTTTTCTGTGAAATCTAATAGGCATCACCCTTTTTCTGTTGATCGAAGCAAGCCAAACATCGCCAGCTTCTCGATCCCTTTGCGTTTTGCTTCCGGACAGAATAACGGACAGCCAAGGGCCGACGGAGCAGCCCTCGCTACCACACAATGTCGGCGACAGCTTTGCTGCCACCCCTATTTTCTGCCTCTTTCGATCAGCCAAGCACCGGTGGTGCTAGGATGCTTCCCTTCTGCTCCCTCACCCTTGCATATCCCTTTCGAGGAAGAAGAAGTGATGGATTAGTAACTGCTTGAGCAGCCTTGCTGCTTCATTCATCTCCTTCCTCAAACCAATCAAGCACCGGTGGCATTTGTTTGTTTGTCTACAATCGATTTCGTGTTTCTTTTCTATGGATCTGCCAAGGAATCGAGACCCAAGCATATGAATTGTAAGGAGGTGTTTGGATAGGAAAAAAAGACGGTGCTTGTTTCTTATTATTTATTTCCACCACAACCACAATAAGGTAAGTTTAAGTGTTTGGATAAAATCCTTAAAAATCAGCTTATTATGTTAGGAATAAACTAAATAAACTAATTTTAATAAGCATTTTCCCCTTGTTTATTGTTTATTCCCACCACAAATAAACAAATAAGCTAATCCAAACACCTCCTAAATGTTGATCGAATCCATTTCCACCATTTTTCTTCCTTCCTTCGTTTGTTCCTTCTTTTCTCTTCCTTCGTTTGTTCCTTCTTTTCTCGATCCGATAAGAAAAGAGCCCCAAATTCTTTTTGTTTGAACCATTAAACATAACCAAACCTTTGTTTGTGTTAAATGACCAAAATAGTCCCTCAAATAATTTGGATTATTTAAAACAACCCCATTTGTTCAAGTATTTATAAATTAGGCCCCATTTTTGAAGGTTATAACCAAATCAACCCCCTATTATGTTAATAAGACCAAAATAGCCTCCATTTGTCTAGATTAATAAATAAAAAAATAGTCCCTTTTGGTTAATAAAATTACAAAAAAAAATACCAATGGTTAGTTTTAAACTCAAAAAGTGTAAAGTTGTGGTTTATTACAACAAGCTTCACAAAAACAAACCAAATATGAAATCACACAACGAGGATAAGTCTTTATGGCCCCATTTTAAGCTTTATTAATCTTTAGGGGGAGATGCATACATGTCTTGCATGTTATTATGAAACTTTATTATTATAATGTGCTAAATACTTGATATTACACTTATAACTTGTTATTACAAAATCTTTCATCGAGATTACAACGACGTACAAATTATTGATGGATTTTATATGTAACAAAAAAATTATTTTTGGCATAAAAATATAAACCCTAAGTTCACATGCACTTTAAAGGATCTATATTCTGACTATGATTTACAAACAACTATTGAATATCAAGAACCCTAGGACTACAGAAAGTAAGCACTAGAAGTCACGAGCCTCTAATGGCTCACACCTAAACCCTAGCAAATTGGAGACTAAAGATAAGAGAGGAGGAGGAAGGGAGTTTTCGGAATTCTCTTAGGAATTATGATGGCCGAAAATATGAACCCTTCTAAGGTTTTATTTAGGTGACTAGAGGAGCTAGGATAAGGCAGGTTTCATTTGATAACTTTTATCCCTTGTTTTGCTCGTTAAGGATTTCTATGCTTCCTTAATGCCCAAGGAAAACCCTAATAACCCTCTAGAAACCGTTTACCTATATGGGAGATTCTAAAATCGGTCAATGTTCAACTTTTGAACATTGTCACCTTTAGTCCTTCCACTTTTAATTAATCCAATTAATTCCAATTATTTGTTAATTAAACAATATTATTTCTAATTAATATATCATTTTCATTATATAATAATAAATTATTTATTTTTGATTTCTAATTAATTTATTAATCATATAATAGATTAATAAATTAATCTCTCTCCCTCCAAAAAGCATTTCAGTCAATTGTTAGGTTTGAGGGCAACCTACAATGACTTTGCTAATAATTCAAGATTATACTAATTTAGTTATTGGTTTAGACACCTAATCCAACAATTATAAGTTGACATGAATCATAAACTAATTACCACATCATTTTATGTACATTAAATGTGGTGAAATATATTTATATGAAATCATTAAACTTAAATATGAATATATGTTTCTTGGACATCATTCTTATGCTAAAGCCTATATGCTTGATATTTATGTTGCTCAAAAACTAAGTGTTAGACTTCAAATACTCTCTAATATGATGGTTTACAAGAATCATGAACAATAAACCTAATTTGTTAAAAACTTTAATAAAGTAAGGTCAAAATGTAAATACACTAAAGTGGTGGACTAGTTTTTATATAAAATCAATATTTTATAAAATTAAAGTTTATAATAATTTTTGCAAACATCTTATAAAAATATGTTAGCTTCTATGAAAATTATATAGCTTTTATATAAAATCTATACTATATATAAAGAGAAAGTTTACAAAAAAAATTGCAACATTTTATAAAAATATGTTAGTTTTTCTAAAAATATGATGATTATTATATAAAATTGATATTTTATACGAAAAGTAAGTTTACAAAAAAGTTTTGCAACATTTTATAAATATATGTTAGTTTAGGATGATTTTTATATAAAATTTATATTTTATATAAAAAGGAAATTATCAAAAAGTTTTGCAATATCTTAAAATAAGTTAGTTTTCTTTTTAATATATGTTAGTTTTTATATAATAAATTGATATTTTTCTATAAAAACAAAGTTGTAAAATATTCTAATGTTTTTGGTTATATATATATATATATATATATATATATATATATATATATATATATATATATATATATTTTACATATATAATAAACTAGGTGTGATACCCGTGTATTAAACGGGTTGATTTAAAAAGAGATTAAATATTAAATTAAAATGTAAATAGAAAATATTTTTTAATATATAACTTTTAAAATAAGAAAGGAAGAAACCTATTTATTGCAATTTAATATCATGTATATGATATTTAATACTTTACATATATAAGTATATGATTTTAATTTTAAAAATTGAAACAAATCAAAAATTGACAACTGGATAATATTTATTTCAAAAATATCACAAAATGACAAGTATCAAAATTCATGAGAGATTGACATGTGTCAAAAAAAACCTTCATTTATTAAGAAGGAAATGTAGTCACGAATTGAATATATATATATATATATATATATATATATATATATATATATATATATATATATATATATATATATATATATATATATATTTGTTAAAATATGTACCTTATACATATATAATAAAAGTGTAGTCACTAATAAAATAGGAAATTGAGTATTAGCATTTTTCAAAGTGTTATATATATATATATATATATATATATATATATATATATATATATATACTTACAGGGCCGGTCCAGACTGTGGGCGATCCGGGCTATCACCCAGGCCCTACAACCCCAGGGACCCAAAATTTATGGGCTATGTAGTTTATATATATATATATATATATATATATATATATATATATATATATATATATATATATATATATATATATATATATCCCAAATGATTTTTAGGACGTAAATGATTTTTAGGACGTATATTTGGTTAAAACTCATATTAGCTTAAAATATAAACAATTTAATTTGTTTTTTATTTCTAATTGAAAACGTCTATATTTAAGAGTAATGATATTTTTTTGAATATTTATAATATGTGTATTTGAGGAGCTCTTTTTTTCTTTTTGTCTCGGGCCCCATATATGTTTGGATCGGCCCTACTTACTTATGACGGCAAAAGAGTTATAAAACTTTGTTAAAAGTTTGAGACTTAAATGATGACAAAATCCTAAGTTTGATATCCTTTCTTGAATGTTTCGAATGGATTAATCAATAAAACTATCATAATAGTATGCGGCTGAAGCATATGCATAAAATCCAAAATTTACCAATTTAAGTTCATTCTATATGAGAACTACTTCATCACTAAGAACTCAAAACTTAGTACAATCCCTCTTTGCTATAACCGTTGATCCGGATGGAATATGGAACACATTGGTATACAATTAGGCATGGCAATTGGGTTGGGTTCGGGTTGGTGGGTCACAGGTTGGCGGGTTGGCGGTTCAGAAAACATAAACTCAACCCAACCCATTTAATATATGGGTTGACGGGTTGGTGGGTTGGAAACCTCAACCCAACCCAACCCATATAACCCGTTTAAGTATATGGGTTCGCGGGTTTACAAAGTAATTGATCAAAACCAACCCATATAACTCGTTTAATAAATAAGCAACACATTTTAAAAAATGAGGTTTTTTCAACATAAATTCATAAAATAATTAAATTAATTAACATAAAAAAAGGTTTTCAACATAAATTCTTAAAGTCGATAACAACCAAATAAAAATGAAAAATGATAATATTCATAGAAAGTAGATGTGTTCTGCGTTCGTGAATCGTGAAAATAACGACATTTATTTTTTCTTTTTCTGATTAACGAACCGCAAATGCAGATTAATCACATACGAATACAGAAGGAATACAATGATATGAAATATTATGAATACAAACGGAAATCAAATTTCATTAATAATTAAATATGATTTTTGTTAAATGTAATATATATATATATATATATATATATATATATATATATATATATATATATATATATATACGGGTTGGCGGGTTGATCCGCGAACCCAAAGCGATAACCCAACCCAACCCATGAAATAAACGGGTTGGTGGGTTGGAGGGTTGACGAGTTGATGAGTCAAAAATCCCAAGCCAATTCTATTTTCGGGTTGGGTCAGTGTCAGGTTACGGGTTGGGTCGAGAGTTGTCACCCCAAATATACATCCATATGGGTTGATAGGCCCGTTTGCGGCTACTAGCTACAACCATCGTCTGATGAGTCAAAACGGGCGTAATTATTCAGTCACTTTATTATTTCACAACGTCAATGAAGCGTTAGTGATGGTCACAACACATCTCCTCACGGTGCTACTCTACAAAGCCTTGCACGTCTATAGTTTGGTTATAGGCTCATATTAGAACCCATAAATTTAATCTAGAATTCCTACCACAAAAACAAAACTTTTGAATGAAACGGTTAAGTGTTGAAACATTATTTTATATATTTTATACAGTTCCCAACACGACACTTTTTGTAATTATTACTTAGGATTATTAAGTTATAAACGACAAAAGAATCTCTTTTACTTGTATAGGTTTACAAGGATAGAACATGATGCATTTATGCTTTTATAATTCATTAGTCTAAACATACTCTTTATTATAAAAACACTTGTATTTCAAAGCTATAAACAGAAATATTTTTACTTATAGGTGTTTTACAAGGGTCAACATGTTGCATTTTTTAATCTTTTATAAATCATGAGCCTAAACACACTTTTGATTATAAAAACATACAGAGTCAAAACCTATAAACCTCACCAACATTATTGTTGACGTATTGTTTTCAAACGTATGAATCTTCAGGATCTAGGAGTTGGAAAACACATCATGTGTGTCATGGAATAATACATTTCTTTGGTTGGCCGATCTATTAGGCCTTTTGTTTCATTTTGACTTATGTTTATAGCATTTGTTCTTATATTTTATCGTCTAACAACAATGTAATTCTTCATATCAAATTTATGGAAGATTGTAGCGTTTATATTATTCAATATATGTTCTAAATCGTGATCCAATGTTTATGTCACAACCCCGGTGTTTCCGCCATTGGTCAGGGTGTGACACTAATTTTCCTGAGAATTTTTTTCATTGCAAGTTCCTATGATCCATATAAGGTCGGTAGATTTAACTATGTTGGTAATGACATTGTCTTAGAATCACAACTATAATTAACAATATAACATAATAATAGAGTTAAATCATAATATGAAATAGATAAAAACAAATTAATTTCAAATATAAAGCAACAAAACCCTATTGGGCTTCAGATGTTGTTGATTCCATTCAGGTTATCTCAAATCGTATGGAACTTATATAATCTCACCCATGTGGAATAAATAAAACACATTAAAGGCAACATAGTACATGAAGAAAGGTGTGACTTGTCTTTATCACGTGAGGGTATGGTATTTGGCAGAGAAAACTTCAAAGAACATGAAGACATATTTGCATAAAGGAAGCATATGTTGTGTCAGTACAGTTGACAAATAGACAAAATGCATGATTTCCTTCATTGTCAAATATTTTTCATCACTCAAAGCAGAGCTTTTAGCTTTATCCTCGGCGATTATACTTCTACAAGTAACGCAAGCACGGGCTTTCAGATAAAAAAAAACATTAATCGATTATGTGAGCTACAAATAAGCATCTTAAATGATGTGAATATCATATAAAGGATGAGATAATATCACATTTCAAAAAACTTGAATCAATCAATTCCAACAATGGTATCAAATCCGCTTTTAGACTTTATGATAACATTGTTTTAATTTATTTACATTTAATAATGGATATGATTTATGTTTTGTTGTATTTTTAGTTTTTAATGTAATTGTAAAATACGGAAACAAGAAAAATACAAATACATAAACCCTAAAAGGCATTAGACAAGACAACAAAGTGAGTCGACAGGTCATTCCTCAGCCTCCTAGGCCAACAGCCTTGGCAGCATCATAGTCCCTAAGCTAGTTTGGCCCAATGAAGCAGTAAACAACAATGTCCCAACAAGGTTAGCCAATCAGACCACGCCCACAAGGTGAGGCCCGTAAACAACTACTACACCTCTCTCTCTTGTTCGGGCCAACAACGTTGCTTCTCCCTTGTGGTGGGGGTTGGTGACTTGTGATAACAAGCATAGTGGGATGACAACACGACGACAACATATGGCGAGGAATTTCCTAATGACACCAAACACTTTTCCTATATTCTTACGGTAAAAAAAATTATGAAATTTTTTTTTTCTATATGTATGACCAAATTTAATCATGATGGCTAATGATTTATGTAAAGTTCAGTTTCTGGTATGAATTTAAATTGCTAATTTTGAGTTTGGTAGATGGCCACGACGTGGTGAATGGTTCAATACGACATGGAAAATCGCATGAAATGTGTGTTTCATTAAAGGTTACAACGATATGGCAGCATGTGTTCCACGACGTGGCGATGGCAGATGAGATAAACCCCAATTTTTGGGCTTAAGGCCCTATTTAAGGGAAGTGATGGCTAGGGTTTCCTCCACCCTCAACCTCCATCACCTCCCAAAGCACTCTTGATAAACCCTAGCCTCTCTTTAAAGTTCTTAGCTCAATTTTGTGTCTTTGGTTCCCCTTGAAGGAAGAATAAGGTTTTGGGGTAAGGATCAATCAAGCAACTCCTTTCCATCCTTGGAATCATTCTCTAGACCATTTGTATGGCTTCAAGATCTTATCTTTTTGGTTCCTCTTTTGTAAATCTAGGATCTGTATCATCTTTGGGTTCATAGTTGTGATTGGGATGGTCCTATGAGATAAAGTTTTCAACTGTATGACTCATCTAAGTCCCTGGAGCCTTATATCTTTCAGGTCTAGAAGATGTTTGATCATGTTGTTTAGGTCAAATTTTCTCACATTTTGACCGAGTTGGATGAATTCTGGATTTTTATGATCCTTTGGAGTCCCTAGAAGCTTTCTAGAAAGTATGATTTTAGGGCTTAATGGATTAAGGGTTCAATCCATTAAGAAATCCAAGAATAGTAGCCACAACATGGCAATTTGGTTACCACGATGTGATGATTTAAGAGTTGTAGTGTATAGTGATGCTAGCTTTCAAAATGACAGGGATAATTTCCGCTCTCAGTCGGGCTGGGTCCTTACCCTAAACGGAGGGGCAATTACTTGGAAATTTTCCAAGCTGGACACAGTGGCTGATTCCACTTGTGAATCAAAGTATATAGCAGCAAGCGAGGCAGCAAAGGAGGCTATATGGCTAAGGAACTTCATCGGAGACCTTGGAGTTGTACCAACTATAAAGGAGCCAATGGAGATTTTCTGTGACAGCAATAGTGCGGTTGCCTTATCCAAGGAACCAAGAGATCATGGGAGATCCAGACACATTGACAGAAAATATCACTTCATCAGACATCGAATAGAAGAAGGAATCCTCGTGGCAAAGAGGGTATCATCGGATGAGAACCCAGCAGACCCCCTAACGAAGGGACTGACTCGGCTTAAGCATCACCAGCATGCTCGGAGCATTGGGCTGAAGGATGATATTAGTTTTAGTAGTTAGATAATCTTGAAATTTGTAAAATGTAATTGACATTTGATGATAAATAAAATCTGTTATTTATGAGTAAAGTGTTTCTATCTCTACTCAATCGTTTACTATTATTTCTTTTTGCATGTTTTGACTTCCAGAATAATTATGTTATGGTTTATATCATATTATTCAAACTATCCACAGTCGGTCATATGTTTGAAGTAGATATGAATCAAGACTGTCATGGGTTGGCTTGTAAAGGTCTAAGATGTTAGACAAAGTGGGGCTACAAAACTCATGAGGGCTCATAAGTTTTGAGTATTGGATTCAACCCACGCTCACTTGTATCACTTCATGGAATTTATCTCGAGTGATGGTGAGATGCTAATATCATATAAGTCTTCAAACCTAGAGATATGATTTGTTGCCTATGAGTTGGTTATGCATTGATTGCACGAAAACGCATTGGTAACTCGATGTTATAAACCGTGCTTTTGTGTGTAATTTAACAAGTAGTAGAACAAACATATGAGTCGAATTTTATCTGTTCTTTCTAGGATTAGAAGCGATATCTGGGCCCCTAGATGATTTTGTTTTGACCTATGTACCGGGCCCGGTCAGAACTAAATTGATGTGTTAAGTTAAGTTCTATGTTAAACAAATCGGAAATTAGGAAACAAATGCTGGACAATAAGCAAGACCATGTTCCATGTATTTGTCCGGCTGATATCTAGAATAGAGGATTATATGATCACTAGCGCTTTATAGTTCAACAAAGTTTAAAGAGCAACGATTGTTGATCGGTTCCTGAATTCATACTTGCAACTATAGTTATTAGACTTATCCAAGTGGGAGACTGTTGGATATAGTGTCTAAGTTCATAACTATAATTGGTATGTTCTTGACCCGACCAGATATGGTCCATTTGGGTTGCACTTCACCCGAATAATTTATGGATAATCTTTTATGAATAGTATAAGTTATGATTTATAAATATATTATAAGTTCTAATATATTAATATAAAATCATATTATTTAATTAGTGTTGATCTATAATTAATCTAGAATTAATTTAGAGATCAAAAGTATGACTAATTAAATATGGGCTCTTGTATTTATATAGTGTGGGCTAATGCTTATTTGGAATGGGCAAGGTTTGCATGGAAAGTCCATGGATACTCCATGGAGCTTTAACCCATGGATCTCATGGAAAGGAAAAGACATGGGTATTAGGGTTTACATGGATGTAACCCTAATCGACCACACTATATAAAAGAGACTTTGGTTCTTGAAATCACACTAGTTGTAGTGAGTATACTAAGAGGGACGATTTCAAGAAGGTTGTTACTATTCTCTCAAAGTTCCAACGTTTGTGGTGATTTGTGATTTCCATTTGAGGCATCCACACTATTGGTTCTAGGCTCTAAAACTCCAAGCAATCAACTACAACTACAAGGTAAGTAATTCTACTAGCTTTATTTGATTCAAGTTCCCCATGCCATGCTAGATAGGATAAGAACCTTGGAAAAACAATTATTTTCATGTATCTTAGTCAAACATATATCCAAGGTTTCTAGGATTGCATGTACACCATAGGAGTGTTAGAATGCTCAAAACTCATCAGTGGTATCAGAGACTAGGCTTGTTTACTTGATACTTGATGCAAATAGCTTGAAAATCGAAATTTTTGCACGTATGAACTCATCGAGTCCATCGGGGGACTCGACGAGTCCATGAAGAAATGCATGCTACTCGTCGAGTCTGTTCATGCACTCGACGAGTAGAGGTTGCAGTGTCCAGTTTTTCGAGTTTTGCTGCTGGAAATGGACTAGAAACATTACCCTAAACTGTTTTGGTGTTATAAAACTTGTTTTAGATGGTGTAATGTTTATGCTAATCCATTTACAGTGGCTATTAACAAAATTACAAGTTTTATGAGTAATTTATGATTCTTGAAATGTTCATATTCATGTTCTTGAACTTATGAAGATTAGATGATCATAGGAATTGTTTATAACCTACTTGGTAGTTTAATTCATGGTCATTATGTGTTTTAATGGAGTCCATAACATGTCCTCAAGTTATGGAAAACCAAAGGTCACACTTTAATAAAAATCATTAAAAAAACACAAGAGTTAGAAAAATGAAGAGTCTTTATTTTTAATACTCAATTAAATTCATAAGTTATAAGAAATGAAAAGTTTTGAAAGTTTACAAAACTTTCCCTCAAGTTTTGGAACAAGTAAAGTCATGATTAAAACTTTAGTTCCAACCCTTAGAATTTTAAAAGTTAAAATTCAACCCTTATACTTTATAATATTATAACTTAATAATAATAATAATAATAATAATAATAATAATAATAATAATAATAATAATAATAATAATAATATATATATATATATATATATATATATATATATATATATATATGTATGTATGTATAAGATCAAGTCGTCTTACCGCTAGTACGTCTCATTCACGAAGCCGGTCTATAAGGGGGTATAAGGTTGTTGCCTATAAAATGGCAACTTAATGGGTGTCCACTCTCACCCACCGCTTCCTTGATCGGTGGAGGGTCGTTAGCCGAACGGGTAGGACAAGGACTTATAAATTCTCATTAAAAGTATAATGATAATTATAAAGTAACTAAATGCTTAAATTAAATTCCCAATCTTAGTTACTTTAGGAAAATGTGAATAAGGTGCTAATCCATGAAATTACACTTTACACTTTGTTTAAGTCGTTAGTGGAACGTGTGTGGTTAACCGGCACACCAACTTGAACTTAAAAAGGTAGGTAAATGGTGACTTAATGTGTATCATAGTATCGATGGAGCGTGTGTGGTTAACCGGCACATCGATTGAGGGGTAATACATTAAGGGTACCACGTAATTTGCATGTTTACTTCACACCTTGTTTTGTGATCCTCGGCATCCCAGTCACAAAACTTGAAGGGCACTCTCGAGATTGAAACATGCCATTGAAGAAATTTCAATGAATCTCAAAGAATCTAGGAGTTTCTAAAACCAACGAAAACCTAATTAAATATTTAGTTTTTCATGGTGGAAATTGATGAATCGTCATTCACCTACCTTCAAATATCTTATAGCTTAGATTACGACATCCCTCTTCTAAGTTATAAAATATTGTGTTGGGTCCTAGCCTTAATATTACATTTGGGTGTTTTATTAAGGACTATCTCTATATCTAATCTAATCTATTCCCTCTTCTTTTCATATGTCTTCCAATAACAATGCTTCTGGCTCAAACCCTACTAGCTCCTTCTCTCTCATGAATCTTTGTGGGAGAGTCATCTTTGATGGGTCCAACTTTACAGATTGGATCAGAAACATCAGGATGGTCACTCGGTATGAGAATAAAGAATATGTTCTCGACAAGGAGCTGAAGGTACCCGAGCAAACTGCTACTCCTGAAGAGCTTGTTGAATATGAGGTAGAGATGCTACAAAAGTGGCATGCATCATGATAGCCACCATGACAGTCGAGCTCCAAAAGTCCTATGAGGACTATCATCCTTTTGAGATGCACCAGGACTTGATGGACCGCTACCATCAAAGTGCTCGTCAAGAGCGATATGAAATAATCTCCTCCATGATAACAACCCGAATGAAGGATGGTGAACCCATCACAGGCCACATGCAGAAAATGCAAAGGTATGTGGACCATTTACTGAAGCTGAATGTGAACTTCCCCGAGGAGTTAGCAATAGACATCATTTTGCACTCCTTACCATCCTGTTATGATCAATTCTGCATGACATATCACATGAACAAGGAAGAAGTCACCCTCAGCAAACTTCAAGGACTCTTGAAGACCGCCGAAAGTGGTCTAAACGGTAAGTCGGTTGTTACTACTCTTACTCCTACTCCAACTGTGGCCAATGTCTTCGCAATCGGGCATGGAAAATGGAAGAAGAGATAGAACCCTTCTAAGGGTACCAAGGGTAAGACCCTTGAAGGCTCCTTTTCAAGCAAAACCAAGAAAGGTTTTGTCACTCCTTCTACTAACCCTAATGAGGCTGAATGCTTCTATTGCCATGAAAAGTCGCACTAGAAGCGAAACTGCCCAAAGTACCAGCAAGATTTGAAGGATGGGAAAGTAAAACCCAACCATGCAGGTATATACACTATATTGTCTAATAACTCACCTCATTCTAAGTCTTGGGTCCTTGATACATGCTGTGGTATTCACATATGTTGTGATTTGTAGGGACTAAGAAGACGTGAGAATGTGGAGCAGGGAAAGGTAAACTTGATCATGGGAAACAAGAAAGCTTCACATGTCACCAAGATAGGAGTTTATTCCTTAGTGCTAAATAGTGGGTTTACATTAAATTTGAATAAATGTTATTATTCGCCAGAAATGGCAAGAAATGTTATTTCCTTTCATGCATTGTATAAACAAGGTTTTACCTTTTATTTTGATAATAATAATGGTAGTATTGATGCTTTCTTTAATAATGTTCTTTATTTTAAAGCATTACCTTGTGATGGTGTGTATGAAACTGTATCTGTTGTGGATAATCTAGGAAATAATGTATTGTGTATTGAATCTTCCACTAGCTTAGATAAAGCATCTTTATGCCATTGTCATCTTGGACATGTAAGCAAGAAATGCATAGGCCAACTCCAAAAGGATGGAGTCTTGGAGTCATTTGTCCTAAAGTCAGATGATAGTTGTGAATCTTGTTTGCTTGGTAAAATGACAAAGTCACCTTTTACTAACACTTGTGCTAGGGGTGAAGGTGTGTTGGACCTCATACACACGGATGTGTGTGGACCCTTCAAAACTGCCACAAGAGATGCTAATCGCTTCTATGTGACTTTTACTAATGATTTTAGTAGATATGGATATGTCTACTTAATCAAGCATAAGTCAGAAACCTTTGAGAAATTCAAAGAGTTTAAGCAAGAAGTGAAGAATCAGTTCAGCAGGAACATTAAGATGCTTCGATCCGATCGTGGTGGTGAGTATCTTAGTACTGAGTTCCTTGACTATCTTAAGGAATGTGGGATTGTCTCACAATTGAGACCTCCTAGGACACCACAGTTGAATGGTGTAGCTGAGAGGCGCAATCGAACCTTGTTGGACATGGTTCGTTCCATGATGAGTCGAGCTTCGCTACCAATCTCATTTTGGGGGTATGCCTTAAAGACTGTCGCTCATATCCTTAATCTAGTCCCTACAAAGAAGGTTGCCAAAACACCTCACGGTGTGTGGACAAGAAAAGTTCCCAATCTAGACCACATCAAGATTTGGGGTTGCGAGGCTTTAGTGAGATGCGAGACTCACGATAAGCTCGAACCCCGAAGCAAAAGGTGTATTTTCATCGGATACTGTGACATCCCCAAAATCTCGGCCAGAAAAGACCGATTTCATTTATGCTTTTTAAAACATTTTCAGAGTAAATCCGTTTGATTTTAAAAGAGATGCGGAATTTGTTCCCAAAAACAAAACATGATAAAATAGATATTTATCAAAACATTTCATATAGAAATATGATTTCATTTCATAATCAAAAGTCGGGATGTCATGTTCCGATATAGATCATAAAGCATAAACGATGATATTACAAGTCATTCAACAAATATATACATATGCAGACTTGTAAACAAAAATGACTTGATGATTCGCCCATCCTAAGCTCTTGCGCCACTTCCTGTAATACAAATCAACTGAGTGGGTCAGGCTTGGGAGCCTGGTGAGCATATAGGGTTTTCAAACCCACAATAATTATATTTAATTTCATCAATCAACAATAAACCCGATTACCCATACCCGTTATCCTCACCTTACGTTCCTAAAAATAACGTCTATTATAAGGAACTTATATTCAGGATTTTCATCGGGACGGACATTACTGCAGAGGGGCTTCCTCAACACAAAGTGTCCTAAAGGCAACCATGTGGGGGATAGAGTACACCGGTGAACACGTCGTTCACAACACCTACAGGTAATGAGCCTGCTAGTGTTCCACAGGACAGTCTAGAATAGTCTGTGGTCGTCATCCATACTCTGCTGAATGACTAGAATAACACCAATAACACCGAGGCCTCTCATCTGTTTATTTCACACCAATTATCTACCCATGTTCTACCCAACATATTAGTAGATAAAAATATACATTTTTATACATTGTTTAAAAACCTGTATAGCATGCTTTAATCAATACATATTCCACATAACAGATGAGGCATACACACATAACACGTATTTCATAGAGAATATATCAGATCTATGAGATAGAAGAGAGTGAATATACATTCACACATATAACCACAAAATATATACACGTAGCACGTATTTTATATTAAATACTTCATAATATTGCGTTTTGAAAAGGGACTATACACTCACTTGATCAGAAGATGATCCGACAGCACTACGGCTTATAGAAGTAGCGTCTCTCCGTAGATCTGGAAGATCTTCACAAAAACCGGCTCCTCGTGGGCAGGGCTTCGGCTCGGGAATAACGCTCTTCGGGATTCTCGGGGCTTCGGATCTCGCTTCGGGGCTCGGGAATAATACCGGGGCTTCGGGATATGATTGGCACGCAAATCGAGGCAAAACTTAGAGAGAGAGAAGAGTTTGAACAAGAGAAAATGGCTGATTTCGAGTTCTATTTATAGGCTGAGGGTCTGGGATTACGCGGGGCGTAATCTTAAATTACGCAGGGCGTACTCAGTACGCGGGGCGTACTTTGACGTCACTGCATGCGTCGATCTGTGGCACTCGAGTATTGGTCAGACAAGTTGCATCCGACTGAGTACGCGGGGCGTAATTGACTCGTCGAACTTCTAAATTGCGTAACTTTCGCATACGAGCTCCGTTTTCGACGTTCTTTATATCCACGCGAAGGTCAGACCATACTCTACAACTTTCATTTAGACTCCGTCGGCTAATTTTGACTTTTATTTTTATTATTTATTTTTAGAAGGCCGGGACAGAAAAACTTCGTTATAAATTCATAACTTCTTCGTTTGACGTCCGTTCTCGCCTCACTTTTCATCGTTTCGCTACTAACAACGAGATCTTCGATTCTCATTTAGATTGTTTTGGCCAAAAACCGCTCGATCTCAAATCGAGTATTCGGGCTGCATACTGCTAAGTCGAAACTTAGAAAAATCATAACTTCCTCATACGAAGTCAGATTTGGGCGTTCCTTTTATGCACGCTCTCGGTTTAACGAAATCTACGACTTTCGTTTAGATCGCTAAGGCTAAATATCGCTCTATCTTAAATTCATGTTTTACGTCACTCAGCGTCGTGCCGTTCCCGTCGCGAAACTTCGACAGGTCATAACTTCTTTGTTATAACTCGGATTTTGGCATTCCTTATATCTCCGGAATCCTTGTTTCAACCACTACAACTTTATGCAAAGATATCGGGCTTATCTCACACTTTAATTTTGACGCTTATTTTATTCTTAATTCATTAACTTATAATAATTAAGAAAATAAACACATAAATCACATAATTCACATAATTCACAAATAATACATTTTTATTATTTCAAATTGGGTTACAAAGGTTAACCTAGACTATTACATTGCTAAAAATGGCAATCCCAGAAACACGGGCGTTACAGCTACCCACAGAAATCCTTTGGCTACATCTTCTACACACCCAGTGATAATGTGGTTTTTGTAGCAAGAAGAGGGTTCTTTCAAGAGAGAGAATTCATAAGCCAAGGAGACAGTGGGAGGCAAATTGACCTTGAGGAAATTCAAGAGTCAAGTGGTGAAGGAACCTCAAACCCTAGCCCTCAACCTGAGGAGGAAACTTTTGTTGAGCCGAATGAAGAATCTATACCTCTAAGGCGTTCCACCAGAGTTAAGAATGCACCTGAGCATTATTATGGTTTCCATATTACTGCAGAAGGTGAAACACTTATCAGTAATAACACACTGGTAAATCTGGATGAACCTAACAGCTACACGGAAGCCATGGCAGGCCCTAAGGCTGCTAAATGGAAAGAGGCTATGGACAACCAGATACAGTCCATGTATGACAATCAAGTTTGGAACTTGGTTGACAATGTACCTGATCGTAAGATAGTTGGGTGCAAATGGATCTTCAAGAAGAAGACCGACATGGATGGTAATGTACACACTTATAAGGCACGATTGGTTGCAAAGGGTTATTCTCAAACTCCGGGAGTTGATTATGATGAGACCTTTTCACCAGTGGCCAAGATTAAGTCTATTAGGGTTCTGTTAGCCATTGTTGCATTTCATTACTATGAAATATGGCAAATGGATGTCAAAACCGCTTTCCTTAATGGAAAGTTGGTTGAAGATGTTTACATGGTTCAGCCATAGGGTTTTGTCAGTACAGGGTACCCCAATAGATTGTGTAAGCTCGAGAAATCCATTTATGGATTGAAACAGGCACCTCGCAGATGGAATCTTTGCTTCGATGAGAAAGTCAAAGAATTTGGCTTTTCAAGGAGTGAAGATGAATCTTGTGTCTATATCAAGGCTAGTGGGAGTATAGTCAGCTTTTTGGTATTGTATGTGGATGACATACTACTCATAGGAAATGACATCCCAAACCTGCAGGAAGTAAAGTCCTGGCTTGGGAAGTGTTTCGCTATGAAGGACCTTGGAGAAGTTGCCTATATCCTAGGGATAAGGATTTTGAGAAACAGGAGTAAAAGACTAATTGGACTTAGTTAAAGCACCTATGTAGACAAAGTGTTGAAAAGATTCAACATGCATAACTCCAAGAAAGGTGAGTTACCTATCCAGCGTAATGTCATACTGAGTAAAGCTCAGAGTCCGAGTACAGAGGCTGAGATAGCTGAGATGAGTCTAGTACCATACGCTTCTGTTGTAGGCTCGATCATGTATGCTATGACTTGTACTCTCCCTTATTTTGCCTTTGCTTTGAGCATGGTTAGCATATATCAGGGGAATCCTGGCAAGGCTCATTGAACAGCAGTAAAGAATATTCTCAAGTACCTGCGAAGGACTAAGGACTGGGTTCTTACCCTTGGTGGGAGTGATGACTTGAGAGTTGTAGGCTATAGTGATGCTAGCTTTCAGACTAACAGGGATAATTTCCGCTCTCAGTCGGGCTGGGTCTTTACCCTAAACGGAGGGACAATTACTTGGAAAAGTTCCAAGTAGGACACAGTGGCTGATTCCACTTGTGAATAAGAGTATATAGCAACAAGCGAGGCAGAAAATGAGGCTATATGGCTAAAGAACTTCATCGGAGACCTTGGAGTTGTACCATCTATAAAGGAGCCAATAGAGATTTTCTGTGACAGCAATAGTGCGGTTGCCTTAGCCAAGGAACCAAGAGATCATGGGAGATCCAAACACTTTGACAAAAAATAACACTTCATCAGACATCGAATAGAAGAAGGAATCCTCGTGGCAAAGAGGGTATCATCAGATGAGAACCCAGCAAATCCCCTAACGAAGGGACTGACTCGGGTTAAGCATCACCAGCATGCTCGGAGCATTGGGCTGAAGGATGATATTAGTTTTAGTAGTTAGATAATCTTGAAATTTGTAAAATGTAATTGACATTTGATGATAAATAATATTTGTTATTTATGAGTAAAGTGTTGCTATCTCTTGTCAATCATTTACTATTATTTCTTTTTGCATGTTTTGACTTCCAGAATAATTATGTTATGGTTTTGTATCATATTAATCAAACTCTCCACAGTCGGTCATATGTTGGAAGTAGATATGAATCAAGAGTACCATGGGTTCGCTTGTAGAGGTCTAAGATGTTAGACAAAGCGGGGCAACAACACTCATGAGTGCTCATAAGTTCTGAGTATTGGATTCAACCCACGCTCACTTGTATCACTTCATGGAATTTATCTCGAGTGATCGTGAGACGGTAATATCATATAAGTCTTCAAACCTAGAGATATGATTTGTTGCCTATGAGTTGGTTATGCATTGATTGCACGAAAACGCATTGGTAACTCGATGTTATAAACCGTGCTTTTGTGTGTAATTTAACAAGTAGTAGAGCAAACATATGAGTCGAAGTTTATTTGTTCCTTCTAGGATTAGAAGCGATATCTGGGCCACTAGATGATTTTGTTTTGACCTATGTACCGGGCCCGGTCAGAACTAAATTGATGTGTTCAGTTAAGTTCTATGTCAAACAAATCGGAAATTGGGAAAAAAAATGTTGGACAATAAGCAAGACCATGTTCCATGTATTTGTTCGGCTGATATCTAGAACAGAGGATTATATGATCACTTATCTAAAATGGCGCTTCATAGTTCAACAGAGTTTAAAGAGCTACAATTGTTGATCAGTTCCCGAAGTCATACTTGCAACTATAGTTATTAGACTTACCCAAGTGGGAGACTGTTGGATATAGTGTCTAAGTTCATAACTATAATTGGTATGTTCTTGACCTGACCCGGAATGTTCCATTTGGGTTGCACTTCACCCGAACAATTTATGGATAATCTTTTGAGAATAGTACAAGTTATGATTTATTAATATATTATAAGTTCTAATATATTAATATAAAATCATATTATTTAATTAGTGTTGATCTATAATTAATCTAGAATTAATTTAGAGATCAAAAGTATGACTAATTAAATATGGGCTCTTGTATTTATATAGTGTAGGCTAATGCTTATTTGGAATGGGCTAGGCTTGCATGGAAAATCCATGGATACTCCATGGAGCTTTAACCCATGGATCTCATGGAAATGAAAAGACATGGGTATTAAGGTTTACATGGATGTAACCTTAATCCACCACACTATATAAAGGAGACTTTGGTTCTTGAAATCACACTAGTTGTAGTGAGTATACTAAGAGGGCCGATTTCAAGGAGGTTGTTACTATTCTCTCAAAGTTCCAAAGTTTGTGGTGATTGGTGATTTCCATTTGAGGAATCCACACTATTGGTGCTAGGCTCTAAAACTCCAAGCAATCAAATACAACTACAAGGTAAGTAATTCTACTATCTTTATTTGATTCAAGTTCCCCATGCCATGCTAGATAGGATAAGAACCTTGGAAAAATAATTATTTGCATGTATATTAGTCAAACATAGATCCAAGGTTTCTAGGGTTTCATGTACACCATAGGAGTGTTAGAATGCTCAAAACCCATCAAGATTGTCCTTGTGACTCTTACATGCATATTGGTCGGGGCATGTTATGTTGGGTGGGGCCCGTTTTATGGACCGGGCCGATTAGTTGTCTGGTTCAGGCCTGATGTTATGTATGGTATATGGTATTTTGGGGAACACACTAAGCTTTGTGCTTATCGTTTGATGTTTAAAATATTTCAAGTACTTCTGGTTCCAAAGGGAAGGGCCCGGCTTGATCGCACATTCGCACTGCATCCCCTGGAGTCTTATTTGTCCTTATCTTTTTGTGATTTATATTTGATGTTTGAGACTACTTAAATTGTGATTATATTTTGAAATAAATGAATGAATGATTTGGTTGTTCTAAAATTGAAATTATTACCTAGTATTTTAGGACAATACAAGTTGGTATCAGAGCCTTGGTTTGACCGATTCGGACACACTCTCGGGTGTGTCTGGACTCAAAGTGAGGAATTAATAAAATCTTTTCAAAAGAAATTGCTTTTCTAAAAAGGTTTTTACAAGAAAGGTATGTGATGCATGCAATTAGTCGAGCTCAAGTACATTATTCCCAAAATACTCATACATGAATGTTATGCTTTAGTATGCTATTATGTTGGTTGCATGCTAGAATAAGGCTATGGATCTGCTCAGGATCGCATAATGAGTATGCATGTTAGGAGAAATACCTTTATATGTTTGTTATGTGTAGATTGCTTAGGTGCTTTAGGGTCTTTGGTATCGGCAGCGACCTTTCCGGCACGTGTGAGGGGGATTCCCCAAGAGAGCCTAGGAAGTACTATTATGTGTTATATTTGTGGTACCTATGATTCTTGAGGAACGTACGGATAGGTGTGGAAGGTAGTATTGGGCCCGTACTACTGAAAGCACGAGATCTGTACTTGAATCAAGGAAAGTCACGGAAATTCTAAGAAGCTTATAGTGTGATAGATCCTTATGGTTCTAGTTTTTGTTATGCACGCAAGTTTATCACGTCATAGATGTAACATTTATTATTCATTTGATTTACCTTTTGATCCTTAGTATGAGAATTTGTTTGCAAAGTTGGTCCTTTGGCACTTAAATGAGAAACGCGAGTTGTATGTGTATGATGGGCATATGTGGTCGATGTTCAAACCTTAATTTTTAGGGTTTGAGCCCTATTTAAGCAGCATTAACTCCCAAGACCTTTTCCCTCATCAGCCTCCATTGCCCACTTCGTCCTTTACAACCCCTAAACTCTATCGGTGGTGTTTTGAGCTCATTTTTGGTGTTTGGTGTCCACTCTTGAAGGAAGGAAGCCATTAGAAAGCAAGGAAGGAACTCTAAGCCTTGTAGATATGAGTTTTACACTCCTTCGGCAACCTCCAGAAGGTATAAAGTTCTGAACTTGCTTGTTATCTCATTAGATCTTGCTAGATGTGGAGTTTTGTGCTTATTAGTCCCATAATATTGTTCTATTTGGGTATGAGCTACGCTATACCAAATAAGTTGTCCTTATGGACGTTTTAGAATGAGTTGAGTTATAAAAATGGGATCTTGATCGTTCACATCCCTCCATGCATCCATTTTAGTGACTTAGAACCTTAGGATAGGTTAGGATCCTAGTGTTGGGCACTTAATAGCCATGCAAGCTTATAAAGGTGGAAACTATATGATTTAGTACGTTATTTAGGACTGGATCTGGGTTTTGGACTAAAGGACTTAATAGATTAAGCACTTAATAGAGGAGAAAAAGTGGAAGCTAAGTAAGTTGGGCATACTTGAGGGTACGTTGCACGTACCTGGTCAAGACCTCGTAACCTGACCAAATGAAAGCACTACGCGGGGCGTAATAGCTGAGTACGCCAAGCGTACTTGGCCTGAGTTGACTCGATTGACTTTTTACCTTTGACCTTGACCCGGATTATGACCAAGTTTTGACCTAGGGGTATTTTGGGTATTTTGAGGTGTGAATTGACTTTAGGTCATTGTTTTCTATATAGGTGACTGGTAGAGTTGACATTTGGAGTAGCGTACTTCTCTGCTATCTTTTCAGACATGGAGAGTGCTCCGCAGACAAGTTGTTGCCTGGGGGTTGAGGGTGAGGTTTGCAGCTTGCCTTCTGAGAGATCAGGCTCATGATTGGTGGGAGGAGTTTGGTCATGTGCTGGGAGCAGAGGTAGTTGAGGCCATACCTGGCCTGATTTTGTTACCAGATTCAGATCGGAGTTTGCACCTACTATTAAGGTGTAACAATTGGCAAGGGAGTTCCAGGACCTTCATCGAACAACGGAGACTATGGCAAAGATCATTGTTATGTTCAGAGAGAGGGATTCACTAGCTCCACAATATGTTGCAGATGAGGAGAAGAAAAAAATGAGATACCATGATATATTTAGGGATGATATCAGGGAGTTTGTTAGAATTATGGGATGCAGGACCTTGGAGGACATGATTGATAGAGCTTGGGAGCGAGATATTAAGTTGGAGCTTTGGACGAAGTGTAATCCAACACAAGTTCAAACAGTTGAGGGTCCAACAAAGAGATTCAATACTTTTGACTCTCGATCTAGAGGCCAGCAGGGTCGTGACCGATGTGTCAAGTTTGGGAGGGCAGATGAGGGGAGTTATGGGAGTTTCTTCAATTATAGCCAGACTAAGCATTACAACAGAGATTTCATATGGGGAGCACTGATATGCTTCCACTACAACCAGACGGGCCACAAGAAGGCCGATTGCCAGCAATTATCTGGAGGGGTCGCAAGGGCACCCACTCCAACTACATTGAGGATTACTGATGGTCGTGAGGGGAAGACAGAGGCTCTCATGGTGAAAATCAGAGCTTTTCAGTTGACGGTAGAGGAGGCCCGAGCAGCTCCATATGTCGTCACTGGTATGTATCCTTTTTATATCATTCATGTCTCCGTTATTTATGGTTATATTGTATATGCTTATGATTAAGGATGCTTTTAGTCAATGGTGTGACCGTTCATATTCTTTTCGATTCGGGGGCTATCCAATCTTTTATGTCTCTTATGCTTAGCAAGAATTTCAGTGATGCTCCAGGAGCATTGGATTACCCATTAGAGGTTGAGATTGTTGATGATCATAGAGTAAGTGTTACATATTCCTCTGCGAGGAACAAAGATTATCGTAGACATGGATTGGTTGAGTTAGAATAGGGTTGTTATTGATTGAGAGCACCAGTTGGTGAGAGTTAGAACCCCAAGCGGGGGAGAACTAGTTATTGATGACGAGGGTGCTTTGCGTGGACCTGCTATTTGCTCAGCTGCGAGGGTTAGGAGGTATCTTCGTCAAGGATGCTTTGTATTTTTGACGTATATTATAGATACTCAAGTTGTAGAGAATTAGATTGTAGATGATGTACCTATCATTCGATATTTCCATATGTATTTCCTGAGGATTTGTTGAAAATGCCTCCTGAGTGGCAAGTAGAGTTTCAGATTTATTTGTTACCGGGTGTGGCTCGAATAGCCAAGGCACTGTATCGTATAGCTCCTCCAGAAATGCAGGATTTGTCCACACTCGACACAGTTGCAAAAGCTATTGGACAAGGTATTTTTCAGTTCAAGTAGTTCGTAATGGAGAGCACTGTTCCTATTTGTTAAAAGGAAGGACGGTTCACACACGATGTATATTGATTACCGGGAGCTGAACAAGTTAATGGTAAAGAACCGTTATCCACTTCCAAGGATTGATGATTTATTTGATCAACTTCATGGTGCATCTTGGTTCTCTAAGAATGATTTGATGTCGGTATATCATCAGATGAGAGTCAGTGATGAGGATGTCCAGAAGACAGCCTTCAGAACTCGTTATGGTGATTATGAGTTTGTGGTGATGTCATTTGGGCTCACCAATGCATCGACAGGGTTCATGGATCTCATGAACTAGGTGAGTAATCCAATCTTGGGTCACCTCATCAACCAAGACAATATCTTGGTCAATCTGGGAGATCGAGGCCATGATGCAGTGGGAGGTCCTGAGGTCTCCATCTGATATTCAGAGCTTCCTAGGTTTGGCAAAGTATTATCGTTGTTCCTTTGAACCAATTGACAAAGAAGAATGTTACTTTTCGGTGGGGCCTGAGCAACAGGTAGTATTTGAGATCTTGAGGCAGAGACTTTGCGAGGTTCCGATAGTGACCCTTCCCGAGGATGTAGATGGTTTTGTAATCTATTGTGATGCTTCTATCATGGGTTTGGGGTAGTGCTTATGCATAGGGGTCATGTGATCACTTACACCTCAAGGCACTTGAAGCCTCATGAGGCCAACGAATTATCCTACTCGTGACCTGGAGCTTGTTGGATTAAGGTGTCTAAGGTCCTAACTAAATTGGTATAATGTTGATGAATTGAATTAAAGTCCTTTTTGGGTCTCCCTCAACATCTTGGATTAATAAAAGGAGATAGATAAATGATTTATTAATATATTAAATGATTAACATATTAGTTTGAAATAGTAATAATTAATAAAGAATTAATCAGAATTAATTTAGAATTAACTCTATGTTAATAAGAATTAATTAAAGGTACAAGGGCTAAGCTACAATTGTTTAATAGTTGAACAAAAGAGATGGTCTATGACCTCCTTATGATATGGACGGTTTTGGTGCTCTTGATAGAGCTTTTGGAAGCCTCCAATTGATAAAAGAAAACTAGATTTGAAAAAAAAAATATTGAGTTCAAATCTAGGGTTTCTAGGATAATCAGCAGCTATATAAAGGGCATAACCACTTGCTTTTTCTTCCTAACCATTAACACAAGAGAATTCTGGAAATTCACATCCTCTCCCCTTTCTCCTTCAATCCTAAAGTTTTTTGAATTTTGGGTGTGACGCATTAGAGGCTGCCATACTTTTGGAGCTAGTTTGTCAAGGATACTAGAAAGGGTTTCTAATTGGCTAAACTGGACTTAAGCTAAAGGCATGTGGTTCTATTCATGAATTTGATTCATAAGGTTTTATAGTTTTTGTTTCATAAGTATGTTTCTATTAATAGTGAAAAGACATAGATCCAATTTAGGTTGCATGTACCCTTATGAGTTAAATAAAATTCCGCATGTAAAAATTGATTATAACATAAAAACCCTAACAGTGGTATTAGAGTCATGCTTTTTCAATTGATAATGCATAAAAGATGAAACCATAAAAACAAAAAAAAAAAACCACAATCGGTTCTGGACACAACGAGGGCATCCATCTGCCACGTCGTAGGAACTGCCTGGAATCTGAACTTCGGGATTTTCTTGCCACGTTGTGAGGCCTTCTTGCCACAACTTCACTCTCCTGTCTATCCTCTCAAAAGACAAGCTCACTGGTCCCAACTACATGGATTGGTTGCTCAATTTGAAGATGACATTGAGATATGAGAACAAAGAGTATGTTCTCGACACTCCAGTCCTAGAAATTGACAAAAAAATATGCTACTCATGAAGAACTGGTTGATTATAATCAGCATGTTGACGATGCTACAACAGTCACTTGCATTATGATTTTACCCATGGCACCTGAGCTCCAAAATACCTATGAAGAGGCCCTATGACATGAACCAGGCTCTTTCTAAAATGTTTCTCAATAAATATAGACAAGAGCGTTATGAATTCGTCAAGTCCTTACGGTGTGCAAGTTGAAATATGGGGAATTTGTGTGTGCTCATGTGCAGAAAATGCAGAGACACGTAGAAATATTGGAAAAGATCAATGTGAAATTTTACAAAGAGCTTGCTATTGACATGGTTCTCAACTCATTGCCAGTAGTTATGATCAGTTCATTCTGACTTAACGTTTGAACAATACTAAGGTGTTGTTTGTTTTTTTCTCAAAAGCTCTTCTTGACCACTTTTGTCTGCGCCCCGCAGATGGTGTGCAGACATTTAACCTTGCAAACCGTTTGTTTTTTAGAAGACTACAGACCTAAAAAGGTCTGCACGCCCTCTTCTTGAAGCAGACTTGGCCCATCCACTTCTTACCTCTTCAAACATATGCACGTGTAATTTCAATAAAAAAGGATGCGGCCCTCCATTATAATTTGTAAGAAACAAAAGGCCACTGCTTTTTTATTTTATTTTCAGTTATGTATTTATTATATAAAAGCCTCACCCTTTTTTCTTTCTTCAATAAACCGATGTGGGTGGGACACATGACTTTCTTACAACACCCAGTGTTTTCACAATTAGCATTACTTCAAATATTACATAAAATATAATTCAATTTAAAATAGTGTCTGAAGAAATATATTAGTTTTAAAACTAATATCTAATAATTTAATAAGTTAAGGGGCGAATACATGAAAATACAATAATTAGTATGTTTCTAATTATATAAAACAAATTTTTTGAATTTTAAGTATTAATAATAATTTTAAAAAATTAAAAAAACTATAATGGTGGTTGTATAATTTTAATTTAAGTGTTATGAAACTATAATTATTGGAATAGCCTTTTAAATTAAAAAAAAAAAAAAAAAAAAAAAAAAAAAAACAAGTTTATTTAAACTTTATTTTTTTACACATTCTGCAGAGTTTAAAAAAAACAAACAGTCTGTTTCCTGCAGACGTTTGGTCCACCTCTTCTTCTACAGATGTCTGCAGATATGGCTCGCAGATTGCAGACATTTTACCTATTAAAAAACAAACAACACCTAAGACCATATTGATTAAGCTTCACAATCTATTGCAAACAGTTAAATCAGGAATGAAGAAGTCTCACTCCAACAGTGTTGCAGTTGCCCCAGTTATGGCTATCCAACAAACCAAGGGTAAGAACGGAAAGGTTCATTCACAACCCAATTAGAAAGGGAATGCCTACGTTGGAGAGTCCAATGGGTTAAAGGGAAAGCCCAACTTTAAGACTCCTCTTATTGCGGATCTGAAAGAAGTCGTGTGCTTTCATTGTGGCTAAAAGGTCATTGGAGAAGAAGCTGCCCCAAGTACCTACAAGAAGTGAGAGAAGCTAAGGGCAAGGTGTCTGGTTCTTCTGGTATATACTCTATCCAAATCAATGACACTCGTATTTCAAATTCTTGGGGTCCTTGATACGATATGTGGTTTCCAAGAGATGTCTTAGTGAGTTTGAATCACTAAATCGACCTTGTAGAGGTCTTCATTTATTTTTTGTACAAATCGAACTTCTAAACCACAATAATATCTCCTGAAAGGGTAACTATGCCTTTTTTGTTGACTTGTAAGTGAGTTCAAACCATTGGACCGACCTTTTATTTGTTGTACAAATTGAACTTCTAAACCACAATAAGATTTCCTAAATCAGTCAATTGGTTGATATTGCAACAAAATTATAAATGTAATGACATAATTGAGAAAAAAAAATCCGGTGTCAAAATCAAAATTTTATGATAATATAGTGACTTCCTTGCAATTTGAAAGTCGGTGTCAAAATCAATTTTTTGATAAACTTAGGGACTTTATTGCAATTCGAAAAAAAATGGTTACCGAGAGAACAATAGAAAATCGATCATTTGGTTGATATTGCAACAAAATTGTAAATATAATTGACATAATTGAGAGTGTCAAAATCGAAATTTTATAGTAATATAGTGACTTTTCTACTATTTGCCCAATATAAAATCTATTTATGGTTTGTTTTAGTGAAAGTGGGATGAACGAAACAAAGGAAATTTTTGGTGTCTTCCATACATGAAGAAATTTTTTAGTCCTTTTAGGTTAAGTTGATTTAAATATTTTAGTCTAATCTTTTTTTACCATTGGATAACGATTGTAATGTAACCATCCCATGACCAGGTTTGAGGTTACAGTTATAAACTAAAGAAGGGCAATGCATGTCGAATCCAGTTTTAATTGGTCCATTCGAACCCATTTTATAAAGATGTTCATCAAGTAATCAAACTGGAACTAAAAAATCAATCTAACTAAACTAAAAACCAAATTGACATCTAACACTTCGATCCCAAATCAAACCATAAACCGAATACAGCATTCATGTAAATCTTTGAGAAATTTTGCCCACATCATGTCGTGTATTTATTTTTCGCACCTCTATCAAGTTTCTTTGCATCCTCCTGAATGTAATATCACACGCAATTATTAGTCAAAATCAAATGACTTACATGGATTAAAAACACACACACACACACTTACATGGAATATGAACCCTATGACATCATTGTAATCAAGAAATTCCTTCCATTGCCTCCCAATACTCATCTGCAAACAAGCCCACAACTTTTTTTTACATTTATATATCTAAACTTTGTCAAATTCGTATCAAAATTACATTACAATGGTTTATGAAATTGAATCAAGAACAGTCTAAAAAGTACCTGAGCAGCCTCATTGGCAGCATTCTTGGTCCAGAGAGCTATCTTTTCTTGCCTTGATCTAACATTTACAACTGCACCACATATCTCATCTCCATGGTCAAACTGTTCTCCGATCATTGCTAGCAACTTTTATATAAGAAAGATGTTAGAGCAAACATAATAACATGAATTCATATGAGTATATATCTGTGTAGAATACCGTATAGAGCCAACATGTGTCGGATTTTGACTTGGGAAAAGTCATGGTCCACTTTCCACCAGGAGCACAAACGGGGTCCTCCCATTTAGGCTCGATTCTGTTTTTGAAACAATGGAGATCTGCTCCTGCAGCCAATCTGCTTGGTTTATGTAAATTGTTGTAAAGGCTGCATGGATAACAAGCATCAAATTAAACATGGAACAGATTAGAGAATTGCATCTGCGGATTCATCTTGTAAACATGATTGTATTCAATAAGATAGCCACAGTTCCATGGACGTCTTTTAGGTTTCTTTAATATACGATAATCTATAGAGAAGTCTTCTAAATATGGTCTAATTCACCGAGTTTCATCTGACTTTACTAATTGATTTCGTTTAACATTTGGAAACCGGACCAAAGTATTATAATGATTGAGAAAAAGAGAGAAATCGACATGTTAGAACCTATCTGATTCGCGTTAATATAACGAAGAAAGCGTATATTAGAAACGATCACAGAATTCAGAATTCAGAAACATAAACATACCTCCAGAATTCTTCAACAGTGGAGAAAGTGAAGATTGGACGGATCGAACTACCCCAAGCGACCTGCTTAGACTTCGCAGAAGGATTATCGAACCAAAATGTCCATGAATGCTCAAGCGGATGGCGTTTGGTTATGTCCTTGCCAGGTCTCGGAGACGTATCCCCACCACCGCCATTCTCTCCGCCTTCTTTCCGCCGTTCTTCTTCTTCTCCGTCCGATCGAACACCCCTGTGTTTACTCGCATCATTCGTCTTTTGCTCCTCCGATTTCTCTACCTCTTCCACCATCTCTCTATCTCTCTCTCTCGAATAATGTTTCTCTCTCTAATCAGAAACAATAACTGAAATTTCTCTCTCTAATCAGAAATAATAACTGAATCTGTTTATGGATTGAAATTCTGTTAAGCTTATTGGGCTGGACCCAGTGTCTACTAACACTCAAGCCCAATTAAACCCTTGTTTTTATTTTTAATAAACAATTTCAGTCTTTTATCTAAAAATTGTGAGAAAAAACAATGATAAGTTGTTTTATTATTTAATACACTAAATACCTACGAAAATGTTCAAAATATCAGTTCCCAATCCAAAATAGCCGATGTGATATATCTCGGAAATTATTTATTGCAAGTGTTTGTAGCATGCTACCCAATTTTAATAATTAAATAATGGCTTAAATGAAAATGTTCAAATAAATCCCCCATTTCGTAGATGTCACTGTGTTTTAAAAGGCATAATTAGTGGTGAATTTAACTACGGTTATATTTTTTTTTTTAGTTTTCTATGGGTTTTAGTTTTGTTATTTTGATGTGTAATATGTTTGTAAGATATTGTCTTGTTTTGTATCGTTTTGGTAAGAAGAATGAAAATGATGGAAATATATTAGTGTTCAAAATACAAATACAAAAAAAAAAAAAAAAAAAAAAAAAAGAGAGAGAGAGGTTGTTTTATCATAAAATACATAAAGCATGTTACATAATCAAGGATAGACTTCCAATGCTTCTAGTACATCGGCGTTATAATAAACATCCAGCTTTGGCATTGTTGGCCAATAAAATTTGCCTCTATAGTTGGGGTCAGCACATGTGCATTTTTAATTCTTTTCCACTAACTTGATGCAACAACATTAGCAGTAACCACACAGACAAGTGTTGCAAAAGTCAGCTTACACGACCGATTAATCGGAATCGGGTTAGGGATGTCAACGGAGGAAAATAGGACGGGGATTGCATCCCGTTCCCCCGCCACCAAAAGTTTCCCGTTCCCCCGCCCCCGAAATCTCCATCTTTTCCGCCCCCGAATTCCCCTTCTGACCCCCGCCCCCATTATTTTGGGCTAACTTATTTGGGCTAAAATAAGTTCTTGTTTGGGCTAAAAGAAACTATTTTTTGGGTAACAAATAGATATTTATAACATATATTTACATGTTATAAACAACTTTAAAACATGTTTTTTGTTGAATTTTTGTATGTAAAAATCATTTTATTGTTTATTATATTTATATAATTAATATATGTGAATTTATATAATTTATTAACGGGACCCCCATGGGGGTTTTGGGACAGGACAACCAACCTCTGCCCCCGCCCCCGAAATTAAAACGGGGGTTAACCTTGCCTCCGCCCCCATCCCCGATTTTTTTCAACAAATGCTCCCATACGGGACGGGGCCCCCACGTGATCGTGGTCCCACGGGACTTTTTGACATCCCTAAATCGGGTAGAGGTCTAGGCGTCTAATCAGAAACTTGGTCAAAATCGGTCGAATTCGGTTAAAATCTGAAAAATTCGGAATCGGAAAAACTCGGAAATTTTTACTTTTTTTTAGAAAAAAAATCTATAATTAATATTCATCTATTTTGTTATAATTTTTAATAAACTTGTTATATTTGTTATATATATAATTTTCTTAAAATTAATTTCATATAATTTATCCAATCCGAGTACTCCCCACCCAGACCGAATACTCGCTAGGCGTTAGTCAAACGCCCCTAGGAACGCCTAACGAGTTTTGCAACATTGCAACAGACCATGTTAATCCCATCAAAATAGGGTATCGGAGGCGGATGTCGACATTCGTGTCTTAAAAATAATAGAGGGATTGTGTCACATAGAAGACCTTTGACATGTTAAAAACAATAACTTGTAAAATAGGCAAACAATGATATCGTAAGAAAACATGAGTAAGAAAACATGGAAAATCATAACAATAGGGAATGAATCCGACAACCTGCAAATAGGAAAAACAAAGGGAGAGTAAGTCAATGTGAGCAGTAAAACAAAATATGAATAAATTATAATACAAGCATATAGATTAGAAGCATGTATCAATAACAAAAATCATAAAACAAAAACATAAAAAGAGACTAAGCTACTCAACTCCCTTAATGTTAAGCATTTGCATCCTCTTGAGGTCATGTCTTCTAAAAAAACAAGGTTTTTCTATGTCTAGCCTCATGCTATCATCTTTATTCTTTCTAGGACGTCGTCTTCTTCTATTATCATCATCAATCACCATTAACTCAACCCTTCTTCCATTGTTGATGGTACGGCCCAATAGGATGGGCGACGGCCCGGGCCACACTATGATTTGGGCTCTAAAATTAATTTTGTTTATATATATATATATATATATATATGACAAAATTGCAAAAATGGTCCCTGTGGTATGCATTTTTTTTGGGTTTTAGTCCAAACTACGACTTTTTTGGATTGGTGGTCCTTTTAAGCTAGTTTCGTTGCATTTTTGGTCCTTCAGAAAACTAAAAAGACTAAAATGCCCTTCTGATACATTTTTTTTATGGTTTTTGCTATTTAATTTAAAGTTTTATTAATAAAAATTATGGGGCCCACCTCTCTCTCTCTCTCTCTCTTTCTCTCTCTCTCTCTCTCTCTCTCTCTCTCTCTCTCTCTCTCTCTCTCTCTCTCTCTCTCTCTCCAGCCAAAGCAACAATGATTCCTCCTCCTTTAACCACTGCCCAACCACCCATTGCAGCTGCTTTGCTCCACTAAATTCGTGATAGCCAGTGACGGAGATTCGACCAACAAAGGAGCGACGGTCTCGACGGACCCCTCCCCTTTCTTCACGATCTGCCTCACACAACCACCCTAATCAACCCCATGCCCTCACTATCACCATGGATCGAAGGCAATAGCCCTGTTAGAAGCTTGCAGTCGAGAGAAGACACGTCGGAAAACCAGTTGCCCCCTCTCCCTCTTGAAATTTCAGATTCAAAAATCATTGTCTCCATCCACCATCTGTTGTGTTGCCTCCGATTTGCTCCACCTTTTCCCTCCCTTTGTGTTTTCTTCTAATCAGACAAGGAAGTAACCACCAAAAAACCTCTCCATCTCCTTCAGTCGATCTTCGCAGTCCTTTCCATTTGATTCGTCCAGCATCACCACAGAACCACGATCCTTTCCCTTTTTGTGTTTACAAGAAATCGATCTAGAAGAGAAAGAAGACGTTGGCGACAGCCATCTACCGGCGCCCCTACATGTGATTTACTCGATCATCGCCGGAAGCTGGTGGCTGCCTCTCTCCCCTCCCCACGATTGATTTAACACCACCGAGCGACCACCCTTTTTCTTCCTTCGACTGTGTTTTCTTCCCGATTGATTGAAGAAGAAGCGTAATCCCTCTTTTTGTACATTTGGTGGTGTTAGCAAAACAAGTCCCTACATTTAGTTATGCCGCCATCCATGAACAATGTGTATGTTCATCAGATATAGATCGGGGAAGATGAAGAAATAGGTAGGGGGTTTGATTTTCTTTTGTGAGAGAGAGAGACAGAGGTGGGCCTAATTTTATATTTAATAATAATAATAATTTTAAAAAGTGAAAGAAAAATAAAAATTAAATTCATTAAGGGTATAATAGTCTTTTTAGTTTGGACAGGGACCAAAACTGCATGTAAATTAGCTCAAAAGGACCACCAATCCAAAAACGTCATGGTTTGGACTAAAACTCCAAAAAAATGCATACCACAGGGACCATTTTTGCAATTTTGTCTATATATATATATATATATATATATATATATATATATATATATATATATATATATATATATATATATACACCACACGTTTTGTTTAAAGGGTAAATGTCACCGTAGCCCAACTAACTTACTGATTTTGGTTTAAATGATCCCTAAACTTAATTTTTTGCTTTTTAGGATCACAAAGTGTGTGCTGACCGGTTTAAATGGTCCCTTTCACCGTTGAAAACCAGTTGCTTATGCCACCTCTACTTTTGAAGTTGATGTGTCACCCACATCAACATTGTAATTTCAGGTTTCCTTAATGACTATGATTTTTTCACTAAAAAAAAAGAAATAAAACTAAAATCCTTCATCTTGTTCTTCTTCGACATAGTTTTTTGTTGCTCCCCGTTCATAGAATCCAACCACCCATCTTCCTCAAACAACTTAAGATTGGAACCTCATCGGGACTCTACAGATGCACTCTATGGCTATAAGTTTTATTTTTTTGGGTTTTGTTGGCAGTCCATCTCATCGGCTCTGCCATTGCAAGTGATTGTTCGTTGATTGTTCAAGGTCCGATCAGATCTATGAAAAACAAATCTCAGTGGTGGCTATGAAGATAGAGTCTTTGGGGATCAAACTAGAGAATCAATTCAACGAGTATCAACTTCTTAACCTCTTGCATTGAACCAATGAAATGGGTATTGACTCTCAAGCGAGCTCAATGAGTCCTTCCATTTCGGAGATTCCAACCATTATGATGACTATGGTTTCTTCTCCGATGGAACCTGATGCATCAGTCGATGTACTTTCCTTCATTATCACTGTATCGTCATGTGGATCCCCATTATTGACAACAACGTCTTCTGAGGGTGTGTGGTTAGTATAGAAATTTTGATAATGGAGATGATGTTTGTTAGTGTCTAGATTGTCTTTTGAGGGTGTAAGTATCTTGATTGATTAGGTGGTGAAGGTGCAGATGGGGAGACGGATGTTGAAGTTTGGTAAAGGTGGTTGAAATCGATGAAGTGATTTCTGGTCACTGTGGCAACATAGTCTTTTGGTAAAGTAAGGATATTTATATGGATGTGGCCTAATGAGCTTGAATCCTATTTGAAATTGGTAGGGTTCATGTGATCTAGTAGTGAAGGAGAAAGTGAGAAAGAGATGAGGGAGTGACATCGCCTTTAGAACAATGGTCTGGTTCTGAACGATCCACCGACTTCTTTTACTTTTGTACTTACATGGATCTGAACTGAAACAAAGAAGGCGATGAAGATGAAACTTAGCAGGTGAGCGGTCAACAAAGGGAAGGGTTTCAATTGGGGTCAGTGGACCTCTGATTCGGAGATTCAGATGAAGCCTCCGATTTAGGTGAATTCGATAGCGGTGAATGCATGTTTTAGATTTTGGCTTCACGATACGGATTCATTGAAACAAGAGGAATTTGGATGTGGCTGTCGATCTGTCTTCTTCGTGTTGATGATACGAGAGAGAGAAAGAGAGAGAGAGAGAGAGAGAGAGAGAGTTTTAATTCCTTTTTTTATTACTCCAAAAGTAAAAATGCCATTTAATCCAAATTTAACCGGTAAAACCCGGAAAAATGAAATTCAATACCTTTTTTAATAAGTCAATTCTAAGTTTAAGGACCTATACTACCAAAAAAATATGTAAGGGACCTTTTAAAACAAAACCGAAAAATTGGTTGGACTACAATGACATTTACCCTTGTTTAAAAGTATAAAAGATGTAGTAGCTCAATTGGTTAGAGATATTATATGTAGCCGCCTCTCTTTATCTGAGTTTTTAACACTAATGTGGTAGTTGAAAAAAATATTTATTATTTTAGTGTCCTTTCAAAAATATTTACCAAAATAGTATTTTTCTTATTTTCTTTATTTTTTTAGTTTTCTTTTCAGTTTTTTTAATTTATTTTAAATATCTTTTTTTTCTATTTTATTCACCTTTTTATTGTTTTTTTTTATATATTTTTTTTTAAATGACAACTTTTATTTTAGCTTTCTAACCTTTTTTTACTGTTTATTTTAATAACATATTTTTTTAATCTTTTTTTTTCTGTTTTTTTTTCCTTTTTTTAAATATCTGTTTTTCTTATATAATTTTTTTACCATCAAATTTTCGCCATCAAAAATTAAAAATACAATATATTTTAAGGTGCAAAAACTCCAACATTCACATACAATATTTTTAAGATAGAAAAACAAACAAAACCTCAACATTGTTTGTTAAAAAAACACCATAAGTTTCCTATAAATTATCAAACAACATTAGAAGAATTGATGAATGTGCGGGAGGAGGAAGCAGACGACAGTCGTGTGGTGAGGGGGGAAGGAAGAATCGTCGATGATGAAGGGTTATTCGAGGGTGAAGATCATCGAAAAAACTGTGGTGAGGGGAGAAAGGAAGAATCGTCGATGATGAAGGGTTATTCAAGGGTGAAGATCATCGAAAAAATTGAGTCTTCATTGGTTTATTTGAGAGAGAGAGAGAGAGAGAGAGAGAGAGAGAGAGAGAGTTCTTAATTTTTTAAATATAAAAATAGATAAAAAAAAAATGAAAGAAAAATGAAAAAGAATTACATCAAGGGTATTTTAGTCTTTTCAGTTTTCCGAAGGACCAAAACTCCAAGCAAACTAGCTCATAAGGACCACAGATCCAAAAAAATCAAGATTTTGACTAAAACCCCAAAAAAATTGCATACAACAGAAACCATTTTTGCAATTTTGTCTCAATTATATTTCATCCTTGCGTCAACATCGATTTGGATCACGATTTGTATTCTGATTTGTATATCTTGGTTTTTCATGATTTGTATTCTTTTTGTTGTTTCGCCTCCATGATGGACTTCTCCTTGAACCCGTCTTTTTCCACGGCTTTAATCCAACTGGAATAAGGTTGTGAAAACTTGTTTGATATAAAGAAAGTTATGACTTATGAAAATTGGTGTAATAAAATAATACAAGGAATGTGATAAAATACTAGGTATGGATTAAAAAAACGACATACCGAAACTCTAGCCTACAATACATTTTCTTTTAAACACACGCATTTGGTTCTATGTACTAGATATTTCATTCAAGATGAATTAAAAAATACCTACATATCACTTGAGAAAATCAACAACATTACACATTTTCCAGCTTTGCAAATATACCACCTGTGCAATATATATTATATATAATATTATATATATATTCACTACAAGAACACCACCTAAACAACCCATTCCTTCTCAGACAAAAGAATTCGTCATTTACACTCCTATTCCCTTTTTTCACTTGAGAAACACTCACACAAACGCACAAAAATACCCACATTTTCGGTGTTTGCAACAATAAAATTCCTAACATTTTTGGGTCAAAAGATCTCTCCATCTTCTAACTCATCATCATCATCATCATCATCATCAATGTACTCATATCCATAATAATACTCTTCTTTCAATCTTAGCCCAAGTTTCTCCAATGGGTTTTTAATCCCTGAAATTTCACATAGCTTCTCAAGCTCCCTTAGAACTGTTAGGTTGTCATCCATGGTTACTGTTCTTTCCATCTGAACACACAAAATGAAATGTAACCAATAAAGATATAAAATGACCATTTTGCCCTTATATTCCAATAAACAAAATGTTAGAAAGATTGGTAGATGAAAACAAACCTTCTCTACTCTTTCCCTTTCTTTATCGCGTTTCATTTGCAAATCGGATTTTGCACTTTCTAGTATGGCTTCTTTAGCAGCTCGAGCAGCTCTGATTCTTGATTCAATATTTGACTTTTCTGTAAACAAAAATAAATCAATAAATATGATGTGCAAAAGACATAAATGCCCTTCCCATTCTCATCATCAAGATATAATTATTTGCTTTTACTAAAGGGTATTGTAGATATTAGACATTGATAGGAAAAATCACATGATTAGGACTTAATGGAAAAATCTCATTTCCTTAACTTTCTCTATTGATTTGTTCTTTCTACATTAAGCCAAAAGAAACAGCACTTAAAGGGTATTATTGTAATATCACCTTCAAGTTTTTGTCTCTCAGTAGCTTCCTTTGTCCATTGTGGTTTTACACAATCATCCTTGGCCTACACGATATTTAATACTCACATCAAAACCTTATAATAATAACAATATCAGTATCAGTATCAGTATCAATAACAGTTACCTTTTCCAAACTCAAACACAAAGAACCTTTCAAGGATCTTTTCAACTCCATTAAAGTATCATCCCCAAATGAATTAAAAACACTCTCAATCTTCTCTTTCCTTGAATAAATCAAACCATATTTCCTTAAAAAACCACGCAAAGGTCCAGTGATTTCACCTCTCAAAGCCACCATTAACTCCTTCTTAATCCTCATCTTTTCCTCATAAGTCATCAAAGTCTTCCCCTCTGAACAACTTGAAGCCTTACTTATTATATCTTCACTTTTCTTTACTTTTACACCAACACTAACATGAACACCTTGCTTTTTAACCGGTTTACAAATCTTCACCTTTTCTCCACCATTTTTGCTTGGTTTCCTCAACTTTGGCTCGACAGATTTCCAAATTTTAATGAACAGATCGTTCATCTCTTTTGCCATCAAATGAACAGAGTTTTTGGGTGGATTATATCGCATGGCATTTGAGAAAGTAAGTCTGATATCATTAGCAAATGATTCAGGGAAAGAATAGATATTGTCTTCTAATTTGTTATGAATTGTGCCCAAATCCATAGGATGAGAGATTATCTCAAAATAATCAGGGATACCAAGCTCGACAGGGTCCACGGGTTGATTGAAAACAGATCCGAATTTATGGGTCATCAATGTTTTGAGAATCTTTAAGCACTCAATCTTGACACCATGATCCAATTTCTGCTTTTTTTGTTGTTGACCCTCTGATATTTCAGGTGGATCTTGTCTTTTCTTGGAGCCCGGTAAGAGGATCTTCACCATTTTTACAACTCTGAACACATCAAGGTTGCCTTTCAACAAACATTTGAAGATACAAAGATTCAATATAAGTACTAAGTAGATAAACCCTAATAACAAATACCCATGAAAGGTAATGAATGGGTGAACCTTATACAGAACTTTCTATTGTTCTTGAGAAAATAAAAATTGTTCATACCCAAATGGATGTAATCAGAATCATCAAGCACTAATTCAAAACCCATGAACGTACGCAAATTTGAACTGATTATTTCAATTATATAACACAAAACTAATTACTTCAATTAAGAAATATAGTTCGTGAAACGCTGAGAATAAACCCCTAAATATCGTTCCAAAAGAGATAAAAATCGAGGCAATTAACTTTTAGGATTCGTTATCTTTAAACCCTAGCAGCAAAACCCATAACGATATAACTCTAAATTGCGTTCATGAATTTAGAAAGAGTAAAAAGAATCAAAAACCCTAAATATCGTTCCAAAACAGGTAAAAATAGAAGCAAATAACTTCTACGATTCGCTATCGTTAAACCCTAACAGAGAAACCCATAAATATTGAACTCTGAAACGAATTTCGTATTCAGAGAGATTAAAACCTATTAAACCCTAAGAACGGAACGCCCCATAATTGATTCCAAAGTGCAGAAAACCTGATTCGTTAAAATCTTGATACGATCGAATAACAAAAATCCATAATCCCGATTTCTAACTATAATTGCACAACTAATTGATGAAAAACAGATTAAATTTCTAGTTTTAAGCAATCAAAATAGTCACCTGAAAGCAGCCGGCGAGTTCTTCTTTCAATTGTAGCCGAAAAGTGGCGACCAGGGGGAGTAGTGGTGACGAAATAAAAATCTGTCTACGTTTGTTAGATGGTCCGGGTCGGGTGATTAATAAGACAAAACAGAAAGTTACATAACTTCCCCCTGGACTATTTAATAACTTACTTTTTAGTCCATTATCTACCTTTCTTTCATTCTTATCCAAATCAATTATCAAACAATATTTTCACCATTATCTATTTTTTAGTATTCATTTACTTTCCTAGCACTTTTTACCCAAATTTAATATTTTTTATCAAAATCATATTTTTTTTCTTTTTTTTTTAAATAACAAGAACCACAATATGTGATCATATATGTGAGAGTTGTAGCCTGAAGCATAGCATGGGTTTGATGATCTTTATTTTTTGTCACTTTATTTTACAACACTTGGTTGATGGAGTTTATGAATGGAGTTATGGAAGAATACTAGTATTTAAGTAGTTGTTACTTGTTAGTATAAATCAAGATATGTGAGAGTTTTAGCCAAACCCATATTAATGTGATACCAAAAAAACGGAAACTTTCATGCATAAGAAATTAAAATAAAACCCAAATTAAGCATAAAGCAAAGTGGTATTTAGTTTAGTCGGTGTTAGTTACGATTCTAAATATGTTAAATAAACTTTTGGTTGTTTAGTTGTTTTGGCCTTTAATTTTCGGGAAAATGATACAAAGGCTCTTTAACGTTGCCAAATTTTCAATTTTACTACGACATCGTTTTTCTTTTTTCGCATAAAAGTTTGGAATTTGCACAGTTTTTTTAAAGTTGTCATTTATCATGTTACATTTTTCTTAGCTAGTTGTCATGTCACGTGTAACCACATTGGTTGATGATTGTGCATATCATATTAAAAACCGTAGTATGCCATTGAACTTGAGTTTGTGAATTTGGTTACTCGAAAATATAAAAAAAAAAAAAAAAGATGGAAAATTGAACCTTAGAATCTTCTAAGGGCATCCACAATCCATTGAACTTTATACAGTTCAATGGATTGTCACATCATCCATTAAACATCTATAGAACACCACCCAAAAACCCATTAAACACCTATTCAATCTTAATCATCACTTTATTTCTTCTGTTGAACCATTCATCGATCATTCAACTCTACTACATATAATCACCCACACTTCATTCAACTCTTGTTCAATCATAGTCATCACTCTATTCAACTCTTATACTACTTGCATTGTAGATGCTCTAAGTATTTGTAAGAATGTTACCACCAAAACAAACCATGATTTTATGATTAGTAATATATGTTTTTGTATATAATATATATTCGTATACGTAGTTATTGTATCTTTCAATATAAATATGGTATATGTACATTTTCATATTATTAATGTATTAAATACGTTTTTAATATAAAAAGTCACATTAAATACATATTTTTCATTTACTTTTGTATATATAACTATATATATACACTTAAAACAGCATATATACATGATTTAAATTGTATTTTGATATTATATAAAAATATGTATTTGTACATAGAAATACATATATCTATGTATTATTATGTATAAAACATAATTTAAATGAAAAACTACATATTAAATACATTTTTATATAACTATTTGTATTTTAATATTTAAATACATACTTATTGTGATTATATCGTTTTATAGGTAAAATTATATATTTATACATAAAGGCCGAACACATGAAGTTGTGTATAGAGTAGATACTAACTTTGTCTTAAAATATGATATAAAGGTACAAGTTTTATAGTGTAATTAAACGAAAAATATTCGACATAAATAATGATATAATTTCTTAGTTATTTGAAATAAATATAAATAGAACAAGTAAATTGCGCTTTCTACATTAAATAAAACAAACACGTTTACATATATGATATACCTTAAAGAATCAAAGTCAAATCTCAATTAATGTTGTCCGTACATAAAAAGAAAAAGGCACAAAACGCAAAGCAGAAATGCATCCTCTCACACAAAGCAATTTCAATAAGGTAAAGAAGATATAAGCCAAATAAAAACGTAACACAAAAATAAGTGTGTAATCACTAATCACATCTACATTCCATAACACAAAAAAACAAGTGTGTGTAACGAATCATTGCTCTAGACCCTTAACAAAATTCCAGAACACAATAACAAAAAATGTAAACCACATCTACATAAAGCTCATTACATTCCCTTCACTTTCTTGTTTCCTCCATTTGATTTCTGAGACTTTCGTTTCTTGGAAGACTTTTTTGAAGCTTGTTGTTCATCAGAAAAACCAATAGAAGAATCTTGGAGTTTTGGTTTAGGGTTTTCCACAACACCTGTTTCTGGTTCAATGAGTGACATTCCATTCAAAGTGTAATCCAAAAGATATGTGCTTCTTTCCAATCTGTCTATCCTGCTGTAATGCCTTTGGGAATATGGGATCAACCCTTCAACCACTTCCCCAACACCTTTCATCTTTAATCAAAAACAAAAACAAAACATATTTTATTAGATTTTGACATTTTGTCTTTTACTTTTTATAAAAAATAAAAAATAAAAATTACCTCGACTATCTCAGTTGGGGGAAGAATTGTGAAAAGGTGAAGAAGAACAAATTGAGCAACGTGGCATAGCTTTGGCTTTGTATTCCATTCACGAATGTATTCCAATAATTGTCTGTGTTCTTCCATTCCAAGAACACCAAGAGCTTTCTTCACCTCATCTTTCGCATCTTCCCTCCTTCAAAATCTTTTATTTTCAGAATCTTTATGATAATCACATTAAATTTAATAATAAAAATAATAATAACCTGCAAAGTTGGGCAAATAACTCGAATAGTTTATGTGGTCTACGAAGCTCAAAGGCAAGATGAATTGCTTTGGTGTAATTGGCATCTAACACTGCATTTTCTAGCTCTTGTCCTTTTAATACACCTTCCTCCTAAAATAATTAATCATTCTTACATAATTAATAACTCAAAGTAATAACATGGATGGCATTTATGTAAATAAAGAAGCAAACTTGTCACCTCTTTCCTGAATTCATCCTCTTTATCAGCAGCAGTGGAATCATGCCACAAATTGATTACAGCATCACTGCCACCTGTCACCAACATTTCTGTCTTCTTCCCAACACTCAATGCCCACACCTATACATTACATAAAATATAAATTTCCCAAACTCTTTTTAAAAAATTAAAAAAAAAAAAATTTATAACCTTGTCTTCATGTTGATCATAAGTTGCAACACATTCATTTGTCTTAACAGTCCACAGCTTTAACAAACCATCAGCACCTACAAGAAACAATATATTGTTATTATTTTTATTATTATTATTCAGTAGACCGACAATATAATAAAAGAAAAATTAGGATGACGTCATCTTTACCACAAGAAACAATCTGGGCCCCACGAGTAATAAACTGGACTTTGAACACACTTGATGTGTGTCCTTCAAATGTTTTTAAACAAGATCCATCTGAAATGGCCCAAATTTTTATTGTTTTGTCTCCAGATCCTGTTATTACACACTGATCAACAGGAGAAAATTCCACAGACCATATTCCTCTTTTGTGCCCTTTTAAGACAACGCCAGGTGTCAAGTCTGGAAGCTTCCAGATGCGAGCTGTTCGATCCTGATCATATATTAAAAAAGAAAAATGAAAATTCAATAACATTTAAGTCATAATAAAAGAATAAATACTTTTAATATTCAAGAAACTTACCTGGGAGCCACTACAAACAAGGCTGTCATTTGGTGCAATAGCAAGGGCATTAATGTCTTTATCATGAGCTGCAGTGACTGCTTTAGTTTTTAAACTAAATGCTTCGTTTACATCATCTGAAAGGTCATCTAAACTCCATACCTTTAAGGTAAGATCACTGAACAAAACAAAACAAAATAATATAAATACTACAAACATTTTGAGAAAAATGTAAATGGGAAGAAAAAAAGATTGTGATTTTTATTACCTACTACCACTAACGAAAAAAGATTGTGACTTTTTTGCAAAAGAAACAGCTCCAATGCCACCCATGTGACCTCTTCCAATTCCAATGCAACAATGGCTGTTGGAATCCCATAATCTTACCTGTCAGTTTAGGGTTTAATGAAATTCAAATCTTATCATAAACAAATAAATGAAAGTATTTTTTGCATTTAAAAAAAAAAAGCTCACTGTGTTATCTTTGCTTCCTGTTACAATAAGTGTTCTTCCAGATGTAGTTGTACACGTGTCAAGACATAGTACAATGTCTGTGTGTCCTGACAATACATAAGAACATGACATGGAGGAAAGATCATACACTCTTACCTGAAAGTAAACACCAAAATCATGACACAAATTCAAGAATCGAATCCAAAATTTGTGATTAATGAAGGTATCTAGGTCAAAGAATAGTAATCTTGCCTGTTCAACACTTGTAGCAACAGCAAGAAACTGTTCTTCAACACCCAAAAACTTCATGTCCACAATCTCCTCATTGTATCCCACAAGTCTTTTGTCAAGATTTAAATGAAAAGTTCCTTCAGGGGTTTCAGTTGGTGAATAGAAGAGAAATTCTTGATCAGCAGTGCTACATAATAACCCTTGATTAGATGGCAACATCACTGCAGATGTGAAGCCCCTTTTTGCTTCCTCTTCATCTTCTTTGCTTACAGAAACATCAGAAGATGATTGTTGAAATAGGCAGACTGCACTGTTTGTTTCAAATAAAACTATGGATATTATAACTTTGAAGGTGGTTTAGTTTAACATTTGTTGACAAGAAATAAAAAAAATTCCTTACCCATGAGAATTCCATATCCTAACAATTCCATGTTCACCAACTGTAAGATATTGGAATGCATGAGAGTCACCAGTTTTCTTTCCTCTCAGACATGAAAGAAAAGGAGATGCAGTGCCAATAACACATACAGCTTCAATTGCTTCATTTGTAGGTATACTCATCTTGCAACTGTAGTCATGTAGGTCCCACATGTTTACAACCTAAAGTTTTTCGTATGTTAGATTGTGAATAACTAATAGAAACACCAACTTACTAGAACACAATCATCAACTAATAGTTAACACATGCCTGATCTCTGCCACCACTCAACAAAGTCCATCCATCTTCTGTTATTGCAATGGAAGTCACTGTTGATCGATGTCTCTCTAAAGTTGCAACACATTTCTTGAGTGTAAGATCCCAAACTCTTACAGTTGTATCATCACTTGCAGAAAAAAGCTAAAAGTGCAACAAAGAATGAAAGAGTTGCTTCTTTTAATCAATGAAAACAGAGCACACATAATATGGTTCTGAATTATAGAAACTTACAAGCAATCGATTGGGGTCAGGATGAAAAACAACACTGGTCACAACCCCTTTATGACCCTTGAAGAAATGTGTGCAGAATCCACTAACATCCCATACTTGAACTTTACCATCTGCTCCAGCAGTTGCCAGCAATCCACCAGAAGCATGACATGTCATGCCCATTACTGGACCTTGATGTCCCTGCAAAACTCCATACATAAAAACACTAGAATAACCAAATGATGAAGGATGAAAGTGGAAATGTAAAAATATAAACTAACCTTCCAGGAACGTAGGCATTTGAGGGAGGAGAGGTCCCAAACCCTAATTTGTCGACTGTGACTGGCAGAAAAGAGGAACTTGTCATCAGGACTAAGGGTAAGAGCTGTAACAGGCTCTGAATCACCTTCGATGGTGGATTTAATGGAAGCATTGGAGGAATCGACTATGGTGATTGTGTCATTGCAGGCACAAGCAATGAAAGATCCATCGGAAGAGACTGTGTAAGGTCCACCTGAGTAAAATTGTTGCAATGACTGAACACAACGATAGTTCTTTTTCAATGCCACTGAAGTCATTCTTTTGCTTCCTTCCGGTTATCAGCTAAGAAGAGATGTTTTTACTGAAAACTCGATAGAACTGGTGATGGCTTGTTGACGGCGGCGACGAGGAGAAGCAAGGAAGACGGCGAGGATAAGCAAGGAAGGCGGAGAGGAGAAGCTAGGAAGACGGCGGCGAGGAGAAGCAAGAACGACGGCCAAGTGAGTTCTTGTGTTAGTTGCAGAGGTAAAGCGGCGGGAGTAGGAAGGAAGAGTTGTGGAAGACGAAAACCTGCTTACTTGAATGCTATTGTTAAATGGGCCGGGTTTTCATGATCCAATGTCCATTATTAGTTTATTACCACCATTTTTTTTATGGAATATAGAGATATAGAAGCCCTTAAACATTATCTGTGGGTGAGCAAACCGGTTTTTTTTCAAACCGAACCGGTTCATAAAACCGGTTCGGTTCCGGTTCATGAATAGTAAAACCGATTCGGTTCAAACCGGTTCCGTCATTATTAAACTCGAACTTATCTAAACCGGTTACACCGGTTCAATCGGTTCTAAACCGGTTTGACTACCGGTTCTTAAACCGGTTTCAATGTCTAAAATCTCGAACGGGTTTAAACCGGTGGTTCGGTTATTGAATCGGTTCGGTTCATAGCGGAACGGTTCATGGTGAACCGGTTTACCGGTTAAGCGACCGGTTCGGATCCTGAACCGGTTTTTTGTGCAAGCCTACCGGGTACATTATGTATAAATATTTTGTTCAAGAGATATTATCAAAATTTTGCAGGGATTATAAAAACATATTATTGAAGAAAATAATCGATGGCAAATTATCAAGACTAATGATCATAAGAAGAGATGTGAATATTGCATAAGACAAAAATAAAAAAATAAAATAAAAATAAAAATAAAAAATAATTCAAAAAGAAAACCATGTAAACATTCAGTTACCAATTTCAAAATCAAAATCTTCGATAAACAGAGTTGAAGCTTTTGGTTATAGGCATTCAAAAAAATTGTATTCTAAAATTCTTTTTATTCTTTCTCAAATGTTTAATAAAAAAAATATACTATTTTTCAAATATTGTTTTATTTATTATTCTTGTCTCTTTAAAATATTTTGTTATAACCTCGTGCCGCCTTTATTATAACCTCATTCCGCCTTTATGGTATTAGAGTCGAGTGTGAGTATGTGTTTAGTCAATAAATGTTTAAACATGTTCAATTATCTTGTTAATTTGATGTTGATTTTTTTTTTAATCTGATGTTGATTTTCTTTTAAATTATGAGTTTTAACAAGATATGGCAGAGTACAATTGATTGATTGGATTAACGTGAGACGCACATATAAGTTTGTAAGTCGTGGTGTCGGACATCGTCGGATGGACTCCCTTCTATTCATCATTATTAAAACGAGTAAGTTTTCTTATAAAATATTAATTCAAAGCTAAATAGATATACGCATAGTTTTCATATTTATTATTACAAAAATATATTGTTGGCAAATATAGTAAAGAATAGGGTTATCATTATAATCAACCAAATTTCATCCGATAACAAATACTTTGCATAAAATAAATTTTTAAATAATTGGACAATATCTTAATTAATCGAAGAACACATATCTTACATAAAACAAAGTTTAAACGATTTGACAATACCTGAACTAAGTATTGATACAATTTACAAAATGGAAACTTTTGATTATTTTCAAATATATTCAATTAAAGTTAAATAACAAACACTGTCTATTCACTATTGGTTAGAATCAACAAAGTATAAATTTATTATCAAATGATCTATTGTTTAGCATAGACAAAAATATAAATTTCTTCATATAGATTTAGTTCAAATCGTTATCAAACTTTTATTTAGAATTGGCATTGATGTTCCGGTTTTACTAATCCTAAGAGATAAAATACATAAAGATTTTCATAATTCGATTATAGTTATGACTGAAACTAATACTGCTAATAGACCAATTTACTTTAATTGTTATCCTAATTTTTTTGTAAGGGTTATTTGACAAAAAAATTGTTCCATTTCTTTCTTGCCTCCTGCAATCGCGCCTCTGTTGGCGATGTTGCAGTCACAACCCCTTTTTTCGGCCATCGCCACACTGCATTCTCTGACCTTGTATCTATGGCGTCGCTATTCGCATCTCCGGCACCACTGTCTCACAATAGTGCTCCATGCCTCTTCATGTATGTATTTTGTTCTTCAGTTTTTCCTTGTATATTTTGGTTTTTGCTGAAATCAGCGATGAAGTAATCAATTTCCCCTTATATTGATGTTTCCTTTTTTATATTGATTTTTACTGGATATTATAAGTGTCATAGGTTTTGTTCAATATATCGAAATCATTTGGTTTATTCATACAAAATTACAACATTTGCATTGTAATTAATTAGTTTCATTTTGGGCAGTTGGTTGAGTTTGTAGTCTTAAGATATATTAAAAAGTGGTCATGTTGCATATGTGCAACAATTTAAAGTTGTTTTGATCGTGTATCATTATAACAAAATCACAAGTTTAAAATCTTTATTGATTCATTTTTGCACTACATATCAATATGATTAATCTTGCCATAGGTTATCTTGAAACTCCTTCTGTTGATTACATGAGATTTTTGTTAGTGTGTTGTGATGATTACTTTATATGTTAATATGATGATAGTTCCTGCAACAACATGACAAGTGAGTATTTTACGAGGACACATGCCAACAATTGTTGAGTTAAAACCATGCATTTCTTTCAGTTTATGAATGGAATGATGTAAAAAAAAACTCATCAATAATGGGTTGCTTACTAGGTTGATGTGTTGTGATGATTACACATAAAGGTGATACAAAGATACTTCATGAAGTTGAGGATCCTACTAACAATTAATTAATTTGTATAGGTTACAAAATGGTTGATTTTCACATGGTGACATTAGACGATGATGAATTTTGGTTGGGTTGTGCAACATGGTCAGACTATTGTAACAAAAATTAACATTATATTTATAGTTGTTAGATTACTATAACATTGTACTTCCTATTATAATTTTGAAAGTAAAAATTGTTATAGTTTTCAAAGTATGGTGTGCTAATAAGGAAAATGTTGAAACTATAATGTTGTAATCGGAAGAAATGATAAATAAAGGTAAAATTGTCATATTTATCCTTTAACACAACAATTCAGAGATTTCAACTAAACATCATCTTAAAAACTCAGATTTTAAAAATTTAGACCATTTTAGAAATTCAAATATTTTAAAAAGTCAGATATTGTCAATCAGCCTCCGACTACCTTGCTTTGTTGCTTTTAATATACTTTCTAGAAAACAATAATTTAGGGACGAGCGAAAACCGAATCATAAATAAAAAATAACCGACAAAAACCGTGAACAAACAATGAAACCAAACATAAAACGGACGGGTTAATTTCTTCTCTTTTATCAAAAACCAAAAGGATTTGATTCGGTTTTGGTTTCTAGAATCTGCAAAATCGAAAAAACCGCATCAAACCGATTTTGTAAAAATTGCTAAATAAGTATTATGTAGTATGAAGTATTAAAAAGTTTTACGAGGTCTTAACACAAATAATTGTTAGCTCCGTTGGTTAAGGCGCTACAAATTCGAACCAAATGTTTGGCTTCTATATTACAAAACACATTTTTGTTAATTATTTGAATTTGCTTTATTCCATTATTTTGATACATGGGTAAAACAAATTTTCATTTAGTACTTTTTTAGTTTTTAACTTCTAAGAATATATTCTAGGCCATGATTTTTTTAACTTATGTTCCTTATTTTCAATTTCTTTATTTATATCTGTTTTAATTTGTGTTTACTATATCTTTCTATTGATTATATATCATTTGGCAACAATGGTAAACAACCCATTTCATAATCACATCACATAACCTTCTTTTGGGAACCGTTTATTTAAACTTGGGTTACTTACTGAATGTGTTTGGAAGAATCAAGACATTTTTTCAAAATTCGATGGGTTGGTGGGTGTTTTTTAATAAGAAAATCTTAAAAAAATAAACAAACCAATGCAATTGTCTAATTCCATTAACATCTTTTTGTAAAAAACCAAACACATCCTAGATAATTATCCTCAGTAGATAATCTAAATGATAGGCATTTGTTTTTTTAATATTTAGGGGGTGTTTGTATTAGCTTTTAAACTGACTTTTAACTTTATCTTTTAAAAAATGTCCAAAAAGATGTTTGGGTAAAATGAAAATGGCTTTTTAATCAACTTTTGCTATAGTATAAATTTCAGCTTTTTGAAAAGGCACGAAATCCTGACTTTTCACTAGCTACAACATTGAATTACATTTATAGCCCATCTAAAAGTTAAACCATGTCATTTTTAGTCCTTTTTAGTCATTTTACATGTAAAAGTTAAACCAAACATTTTAATTTTTGATTTTTTCCCTTCAAAAGCTAATACAAACACATTTTAAAAAACAACTTTTACAAAAAGTTCTTTTACAAAAAGGACTTTTGCCCCACAAAAGCTAAGCCAAACACCCTCTTAGAAAATTAATATCAAGTTCAAATCTCTCAATGATAGGATCCTATTAACTTAATACAATCATACATTCACATTCGGGATAATATGGAGGACCTCTATGATATTTCCTATAACCCAAGGGGGTGTAAGTGGTAATACGACGTCTTCATTTCAAGTAGCCCAGTAATATTCCCGCCATCTTCGACATCTTCCCTCCCCAAATTGGGGATAAATCGTTTCCCCTTCAGACCCCAATTTAGGGTTATACTAGCAGTGAACGATTGGTGCTTTTCAGCAGGAAGTACAATGGGGATCCAGGGGCTTTTACCTCTACTGAAATCGGTTATGGCTCCGATTCACATAAAGGATCTCGAGGGCTGTTCAGTTGCTGTGGACACATACTCATGGCTTCATAAAGGAGCCCTTTCTTGCAGTATGGACCTCTGCAAATCCCAACCTACTTCCAAGTAACCCTCTTTCTTGCGTTCGTTTTTGTTGTTCCCAGTACATTTCTTATGATGGGTTCTATTTATTTTGTTTCTTAGCCTGTCATGTCGAATTCTAACTGGATTACAAGGGTTTTGCAAGCAAAATCAACCTGTTAAGAATTTTCATTTTCATTTTATATTGTTTTAATTGTTTGCTTGTATATGCGAATGGAGATCATCGATTTTAAAAGGCTAGATTGGTGTTATTTGCGTGCGTCTTTCATGATATCATGGTTTTCAGTTTGTTTTAATGGCCTTTTCTGACACCGATGTTAATGTATCAGTGTTTTGGCCTTTTGGGCACGAATAATTAACTGTAAAATTCTATTAAGGCTTATTTTCTTAATGCCTTGATTTTGTTTTCTTTAATATTAGTTGCATGTGGTTGCTCATAAGAAATGAAGTTTTTTGTATCATGGAAGTGAATTTGGCATTTGATTGCAACTTCAGTCATGTGATACATAGAAAATAATCTAATCAAAAGCAACTTCCCCAACAATTTTCCAATCAAAAACATAGAAAGTACATTTGTTTTTCTTTTTGGCTCTTTAATTTGACTGACTTGGTAGATTCCCATCTAACTTCTATGTTCTTTCTCTTTTAGGCATGTTGATTACTGTATGCATCGAGTGAATTTGTTGAGGCATTATGGTGTTAAACCTATTTTAGTCTTTGATGGAGGGCATTTACCAATGAAGAATGAGCAGGAAATTAAGCGTGCTAGGTACACTTTTTCCCTAAATAAATCAGCTCATTTCATTTTTTTTTTATTTTATATTTTTTATTTTGTCCCACAGGTCAAGAAAAGAAAATCTTGCTCGTGCTATTGAGCATGAATCATGTGGGAATACATCAGCAGCTTATGAATGCTATCAAAAAGCAGTTGATATATCACCTACAATTGCATATGAACTAATTCAGGTAATTGAACACATTAAAAAACTGATTAATCAAACCGCATTTGCAAATGCAATTTCCAAGATTCTATAAGATCATCTTCTATGATCTTTACTAACCAAATGTCTTCATCTTGTAGGTGTTGAAACAAGAACAAATTTCATACGTTGTGGCTCCTTATGAGGCTGATGCCCAAATGACATTTTTAGCCCTTAGCAAGCATGTTGATGCTGTCATTACTGAAGACTCAGACTTAATACCATTTGGTTGCCCAAGAGTAAGTTCATAATCTTTTAACAATTCTCTTTTAGGCTTATTTGTTACATAAGATTGGACAAGCTTTCTAGGGCTATTTATTTCATTTGCTCAATTATGTTTCTACTGAGACACTTTTTTAATCTTTTCACCCTCAGATTATCTACAAGATGGACAAATTTGGACAAGGTGTTGAATTTCAATACTCAAGACTACAACATACAAAAGATTTAAATTTGTCAGGTTTTACTAAACAAATGATTCTTGAAATGTGCATTCTCAGTGGTTGTGATTATTTACAATCTTTACCAGGAATGGGCTTGAAAAAAGCCCATGCATTAATAAAGAAATTCAAAACCCATGAAAAGGTGCATCCTTTTTCCATTTTTATTCTATCTTTCCAACACCCTTTTTCCTGTTTCAATGTGTCTATTAATCTTTTTTTCTATTTAAAAGATTCTAAACTTGTATGGACAATTTGCAGGTGATTAAGCATTTGAAGTTTAGTGCAATTGTTGTTCCACCTCTCTATGAAGAATCCTTTAGGAGGGCAATATTGACTTTTTTACATCAACGAGTGTATGATCCAATAACAGAAGATATTGTTCATTTATCTGATTTACCTGATAACATTGATGAAGATTTGGATTTTTTAGGGCCATATCCTTATCTTGCTATATTTTCATATGAAATCTACTCTAAGATGCTGTTTCTTTTTCTTTCTTTATGGAAATGTAAGGGTAAAAATGTCATTTACTTGTTCCTTGACCTAACAACACATCGATACCTAAAAATCTAGCAAAAGGCATAGCAAGTGGAGATATTGATCCTTTCACCAAGTTGTCAATCCAGGTATACTTTCAATTTCTTAATTATTATTACATTACACTTGTTTTTTTTATTCTATAATAATAAACAAATTAATAAAAATACATTGCTATTTTTTAATTTTACAGGGAGAGTGTGTTAAAGTTAAACCTGGACCCCTTCTTGATAAAACATATGATCTAAAAAGCTTCAAATCTGGAGATACAGTAAAAAAGCTCGACTTACCTGCACAGAAAAATCTTCTAACCAATTACTTTTGTATCCTATTTTTATAGCTTTTTAAATAATATATATATATATATATTTTTTCAAATGCATATTTATAGTGTTCTAGAGTTTATGTATTATTGTTCATATATCCTTAACATTTGAAAGGTTTTGCAACTCTGGAAGCAAAGAGGAAATTCATGGCTCCTCGAATTTCACCAAAACATCCAAATGAAATTCCTCAAATGGATAAAAATGAAGAAATTGTGAGTGAAAAATGAAAATATCATTTAGTTTTTTTACAAATTTACATGTAGCATTATGAGATGAAATGATGAATTGTTTTCTTTCTTTTAGGTTGATAAGATCCCTGCAAGAAAGACTTCAATGCTTTTGGAATCACTATCTCATGGTTAGTTACTTAAAACTCCATTTGTTGAATAATTTCTTCAGTAAAAATGAGGCTTTTCCCATTAATCACCTACTTTTTACAAATTTACCCTTTGTAGACAACATGAGAAAGGTACAACACTCAAAGCATCCAATACACCCCTGCATAGCCTCACAAAAAGAATCAGAATCTAATTCTTCCATTGATGGAATTGAGGGCAAAACAAGGGTGCAGAAGAAACCTATCATTGTTAGAAGCTCTTATTTTCAGCATAAAAACTTAGAAGAAAATAATCAAGAAAACACGAAAATGAATGATTCAAAAGATGATGATGATGATGACGTGGCAGTTGCAAGCAAGAACACTTGTTCAGATGGTGTACACGTGTCTGTTTTCCATGCACCTGAGGTTAAGACAAGGGTAGAAAACAGGAAGATGATCACAAGTCGTTATTTTAGTCAAAAGAATCAGGAAAACACGAATGAAAAGTCAACCATTAAAAGGAAGTTTTCCATTTCTGAAGATAGTGTTCAAAAAGTAGGTATATTATTGATTTATTTCTATTATTACACTTAATTTATATGGAATTTCACCTTCGATTAACGTATTTATGCAAAATGTTTCAACTTTTATTTTTCGTTATGGATAACTATAAAATATAAAAAAAGAAAGTATATCAATTTTGAGCTCTAGGGTTTCTAATTATTTCTATACAGGAAAACCTGAACCAAAAATTCATGAGGCCAAATCCATCTTCTCCTAATCAAGGTATATATTTTGAGATAAAATCAAACAAAAAAGAGTACGAATACAATAATTAATATATTATGAGTGTTTAATTTGCCGATTCTAACATTTTTTTTCACAGGTGATAAAGAATATGATGATAAAATCGAAGTAACAAGAGATGAAGAAGAGAAATTCGGATGTAATATTTCTCATTTGGGAAAATATTCAGAAATAGCAGAAAAATCAATGGATAAATTCATTTCGGTGATATCGTCATTCAAATGCACGTCATCTGGGTCACGTGCTAGTGGTCTACGAGCTCCTCTTAAGGACATGCGAAACACGTGCTCAAAAAACTCATCTTCATATTCAATTGATGATATATCCAAATTTGCGTACAAATCATCAACCAAGACATTACCCTAAATCATTCAATAACATTGTTTCACTTTGACATGATATTTGTATTAAAACATTTATCATTGTATTATTTACTGATAAAAATGTTCCAATTTTTTTTTCAGGTTTTTACTTCTTGTATTTTGCAAATGAAATGTAAAAAAAATTAGAGCAAGTTATTGCAATTTTGGCCTTAAAAGGTTTTTCTTTTGCATATTGATTTAGAAAATAGCCATTTTATTTGGAATAGGACCAACAATATTAGAAATCCAATTTGCAACAAAACTTTTTTGGACCAAAAATGAAATAAAAACAATGTTCAAGTACCAATTGTAATTTGCTCAAAGTTATAGTAAATTACATTTTTGGTACCAGTAAAGAGTAGTCGATATTTACAAATTTAATATTAAAAAGTTTATTTGGTCTTAAATCATGTTCTTATAGTGTTTTGGTCTATGGTCCAAATAAAATGATTATTTTTAGTATCAGGGTTTAGCCATTCATAATAGAGATAAAAAAAAAACTCAGAATATAAACAAAAACATTATAAAAAAAACCCTAAATAATGACTAAATTTGCAAGATTAAATTTTTTGATAAAAAAAACAGCTAACTTTAACGATCACAAATGCAATTTACTCAAAATATTATAATCAATTAGTAAGGTAATTGGAATCTTGGGATTACAACTTAAATACAGGATATAACTCCAAAAAAAATAAAACCAAATTTTAGTCATATTATCTAACTAATTTGCTAATATATAAATAATTTTATTAAGGTATATTCTAGTTCTGCTGGTTTACACACCATCCAGATTCTAGTCTCTAAAGATAACTTTCTACTCAAACTTACATTTAAAACCCTCATTTATGCTCTATGCTTCATAATATATGCAACCCTCCATTTTTTACTAAATCAGTCTCCATAAGTTACACATTTAGCCCCAAACTCTTATAAATTCATATTTGTCTTTTTTTAATTAATTTAATTTACTTTTAGTTTTTCCTCGTCACAGCTTACACCCTTAAATTTTTTGCTTATATTATAAAAATTATATTTAGGGTCATTTTTTCTTTTTTGTACAAAAACTTCAAAATCAATGGACCCACCATATTTAAATGTACCATATTATCATATCATATGTAATATTCATTTAACATTACATTTTTTATTACTATTATTTTAGAGCAACAAACACACATACATTTTATTTTACTATTAAACTATATATTTCATCCACAAGAAGACTTGGACTCATAACTATGGTTAAAAGACACCTTTCATATATCGTTAGTCTACAAATCTTTTGGTATTGTAGTTTTTACATAGTAGAAATAACAAACTTTAATACATATAATTCTAACTTTTGTTATTAGTTTTGAGTAATTTATATCTTCTTAAATATAAAGACAAATTGTAACAGAAATATGAAATGATTGATTTCAAAAAGATGCTAATACTTTCACTGCTTTACCAATTCATACAAAATACCTTTGTAGGAAAAAAAATATAGGAAGTTAATGGATAATGGCTAAATTTCAATTCCAAAGTAAAGAAAACCTTAACAATTTATGTTTTGTAGATTTATATAATATAACATTTTAAAACACATTGTTGTGTAGGAAGAAAACTTGTTTTATACAAATCACTTCCTATAATTTAATGATTAAAATTGTGCTTATATCCCATATAATAATAGTTTTTTTAAAGTATGTTCTTCGGCAAGAAAGCTTCATTACCATAAACTACAACCTATAGTAATTGTTTACAACTATGCGATTTCTTCGTTCTTTAAACATTTAATGTAATAAACTACTACTTTTACTATTTTTTTTGGGATGAGATGGCGTTGACCAAATTAGAAGGTTAATGGAAAATTACTTTTTCAACATAAAAGAAACAACTTTCTTGGAACCTTCGAGTTTCGATAAGTCCCTCCTATGAAATAAACTAAACTAAAATAAAAATATATATATAATTTGAAGTCTAGAAAGTTTCATATTCGTATACATCAGAGATGAGATGTCAAATTGTCAACAAAAAATATCATATATGTTTCGGTTGCAAAATGTCTCGGACGATAACACAATATAAGTTGAATAGTTGATTGTTTTAGATAAAAAAAAATATAATAGTATATTTTATATGTTACTATTTACTAGAGTGATGCAAGTAACTTGATATGTAGCACAAATTTATCCTATTTCTTTTACCATTTTATTTTAGGTTGTTTGGCGCCTAGTCTTAATCCCAAAGGTCCTTTATCTTTCCATATTAGATGGTGAAGTCTCTTCTGGAATTATATATATATATATATATATATATATATATATATATATATATATATATATATATATATATATATATATATATATATATGTATTTTCTATTAGTAAAATTTTAATGGAGGTACTTTTCTCCTTTATAAAAAAAAAACTGATAAAAATATCTTATATTCTATAATTATCATATTACACGATATTTCCAAATATCATTTGAGATGTTTATGAACTTTTTGAGTAGAACATATAATTATTTTGCCTAAAATTTTGCCACAAAGAATATATAGAAATGAAAATGACTTATTTGGCCAAAAGACACATGTTATGTGACCACAACCCACATGTTGGTGGCTTGGACCACTTTCAATTAATAATGTGTATGGACTTGTTAGCAACTACTTTTAGCCACAGAAACCATATAGTAACATCAACCATAAGCTTAATTAACTATAGTTGTCTTTTTAAATGGTTATAAAACCATATAAAGAAGATAATTTTAAGTAATAAGCTGTCATAATCCTAATCTCCTAACATAAAGTCATGCTTAAACAATTCCAAATTTTGCAGTGTCAATTACAATGGACAGTTCTATAACATATCGTCTTAAGAGATAATATTTGTTAAACAGTTGCATTATTATATCATATGTATGAGTTACGTACGCAAATGAGAAATGTAATCACGCAAAGCAACAAGAACAAGGCTATCATTTGTGGGCATGTATTATATCAATTCATCTTACATATTCTTGTTATGGAAGATGTTTTCTTGGACAATAGTGATAATAATATGATATGATATAAAAGTACTAGTATTATTACGTATATTTGATGATAGAATATTATATTCTCTCAAGTAATAAATTATTATACATATCTAATTTGAAAGTGAAAACGAACACTAGAGTTTTGCATTTGAGATTTTGGCAATGTAGTCATTTACTTTGTGGGTGAGTTTTGCTTTTGAGATTTTGGCCACAAACATTTGAGATTTTGGCAGATTTAGTCTCTTACTTTGTGGGTTTTAAACTTTAGCTACAACAGTTTTTTTATATTTACAGTATTGGTCCCCAAGAGATTTTGGATTTCAATCTTTGGCCACAATAGTTTTTTATATTTGTAAATTTTGTCCCTATAACTTTCATATATTGCCCTGTTTTGTCCCTACATTTTTTGGTTTCACACTTGGCCACATAACTTTTGTATATTTTTAGGTTTACTCCCTACATTTTTGTAGTTACGTAAAGTCGGTCCCCTTGTGGGGTAGTAACTTACTAGTTTTATCTAATGGAAATAAAAAAAAGTAAACAATAACCAACAAATTAGATTTCGTAAGCAATAATATAACATCACGAGTCTAAATGTATTGTGTGTTTTGATAAAAAAACAACTACAATATGACTATATTGCTTTTGAACCGAGTCTTGATATGGTTCGGTCATTTTAGGGCTGGTATGTGTAAGTCTTTTTCGGTGTTTGTTTTTTCTTTTTGACTGCTTTTTTTCATTTGGTCTCAATTTAGACTAATCCAGTCTCATAGTCTTCTTGTTCTTTTTTCTCATTCGGTTCAGTTTTAATTCTTTTTGCAACGAATTTCAAATTTAGGGACCATCTTTGCAATAAATTCCTCATAAGGACCAAACTAAGTACATTTTGTGAAGCACGGCCATTTATGTAATTTTGTCTACAATTTATTAGATTATTATGGATTCGCCCATAAAACTTTATGTTTCAACAATGCGATATATGCGGAACGTACTTTATAATGATACAAAAAACCATATTTTATAACAATATAAATAAAAACAGATTTTGAGACCGAAATCATGTCATACTATTAAAACTTTTCATTAATAACTATGAGTAATATATCATGTCATTTGTCAAATTATTAATTATCAATTTCAAATTTTAAATTTTCCACTCTAATTACATTAAATTAATAATTGATTCTCCATTTTAAATTTCAAATTTAAAAATTTTTCATTCTAATTATATTAAATTAATAACATTAAATTAAAAAAAAACCAAAATCAATACAGATTATAAGGTGATATAAATTCACATATTTATTTAAATCAACAGTTATAATTCTATATAACTAAAAAAATATCTCTTAAGTAATATTTAAAATAATTGATTAGTAATTTTGATTTTTTAATATAAAAATTTAATTAATTTTATAACCGTCGGTTTCATGGGTTATAAACTAATTAATAAACATGATGTGACATTTAATAGGTGAAATTTGAATAAAAAAAACTTTAAAAATGACAAGTGGATATTAAATAATTCAAAAAAAATCTACAAATGACAAGTATCAAAATGAAGGAGAAAATGACATATGACAAAATCATTTTTATTCTTATATATTAGGTAGATAAAGAAAATTGAATTTTAAAGCGGAAAATATGTACGGCAGATTGATACTAATCTATATTATAATATAGAAAGAAAATAAGACAATGTCAAAGATATATTCGTATTCATATTGAACATTACCCACTGTAACTATGATAGAAAATCACAATTAAGCTTAAATTAAACATAATATTTTTAAAAATATAATTAAAATTAGATTTGTTGATTAAACTCTATGAAAAATGTCTTTCTTATGCATGGAGAAAACATGTAGTAGTAGATAAATAAAAAATAATATAACTATTATTCAGCCTTGAAAAATTATATATATATATATATATATATATATATATATATATATATATATATATATATATATATATAGAGAGAGAGAGAGAGAGAGAGAGAGAACGCTAAGTTCAAATGTTTCTAGCAAGGATTGTGTGTATGAATGCACCAATAGGAATTTAAGAAAAAATAAATTATTAAATAAATCATTTAAGGTTATTATTGTAATCTTTGCATAGTTAATTATGGTAGATAATTAATATTCCTGATGAAACAAAGATAAATTTAAAACATTAGCCCTAAATAAAACTCACTTTCGTTTCTGATCCACCGATTCTGCTTCTTCTACAATCGATCATCAATAATCAAACCCTAAATCACGAAAGTCCTCCAAGTCCTCAATCTCTCCCTCTTATAAGTTATCTTGTCTCCCGGTTGGCTTCTTCTTCTGCTCCACTTCGTCACAACCTAACCCTAAATCACGAAAGTCATTGGACACCACGACCACCACAGCCGCAATAACCCCTAAAATCACCATCTGATTCTGAAGATTCTAAGTTCAAACGATTCTGAAGATTGGTTGCTAATGAGAATCATGCATCTCCATCAATGCCAAGATTGGCCGCTAATCAGAATGAAGGAGATGATGAAGCAGAAGATGATGAACAGGTTTCACAAGCAGAATTCCTCTTTAGCATCGTCTGTTGATTTTAAATCAGGCGAAAAACTCGATTTCAAGTTCTCTAGCCTTCAGTCTCTTCAGGTATATCTCTTTCGTTTTTCATACACACAACTATTATCTTTTCCTCTTTGTCACTTTAGATGGATTGTCTAAGCTCCAGGAATTGCGAACCTCTTCAAAGCTAATGGATTTCCAATTGTCGATGCCGACGTCATCGCCCGTGTAAGACCCCTCACACACACACACACACTACCTCTGGATCTGTTATTCTATTTCTTTATTTAACTTCCATATTGTGCAAACATTTAATTAAAACAGTAGTTTTGAAGATACTTTATGATTGCTTCTGTTGTGAAGAGATCTCTATTGAACAATAATTTCTTCTGAAGTAAACATATCTCCATTGAACAATAACACTTGAATGTATGAATTACTTGGCCTAGCTTGAACCGTTTGCCCTTGAGCAGTGGGTGATCACAGACACACACATAAGTACTGATGAGTTTCTTAGCATCACTAATTACTATAAAGACTCGTGAGTTGTTTCTTAACACTCTGTTCTAACTTAGATACGCTCTTAACACAACTTGCAGGTGCAAACAAAGGTGGTTTTTTACACCTGGTGGGATAGATACTATCTATTTGGACCTTTTTGCCCTTGGAGGGTCTTCTTTCTACTTATTGTTCCCTTATGAAGATGGTTTATATATTATAATTGTTTTTTTTCTTAGTCACCTTTTGTGTTAACATGATCTTTTCATGCATTTATATTTCAAATGTTTTGTTCGTTGGGTATATTCTTGATAATACAAATTCTTTAAGAATATTCAAAACCATTCTGCAAGAATAGTTTATTCTGTAAGAATATTATTGATGTATTTTGATAGAATTGTAGTTAATTATTTATATGTTTAATGTGGAGTTGTTACAAGTGTATCACTACAAAATACTTGACAATGAATTTGTGATTGAAATTGCTTAAAGAATGGCTTGAAGACCTGATGGGAAAGGCTTAAAAAATGAATTAAAGAATGATCACACTCGTTGTTTAAGAATGTTATTATTTTTTAAGAATTACACTTGTTATTCTTTTAGAATGTTGTTATTATTCAATGAATTACAATCATACAATGTAATTATTTGGTATATTATTAGTTCAAGAATCGATTTTGTGTATTCTTTCAGAATGTATTTACTACTTTATGGTTATCATTCTGTCATTATGACAGAATAAAAATCGAAAAATATATTTACTAGTTTATGGTTGGCGTTCTATCATTCTGACAGAATAAAATTGGATTTTTAAATTTGAATTAATTTAAAATATTCAAAATTTTAAAAATAAAGGAATTAATTATCCCTAAAAATCCGAAAATTTACTTTTTTAATATATGTTAATTGACTAAAATCCCCTTATGCTGAAATTTGTGTGATTATATGGTACATGTTATCATATTCTAATATTACAGACCTTCAGATCATGACCTTTAAAAAATGTCTTTCTTACACATGGAGAAAACATGTAGTAGTAGATAATAAAAAAAATAATATAACTATTATTCAGGCTTGAAAAGTTTTATATATATATATATATATATATATATATATATATATATATATATATATATATATATATATATATATATAAAAGTTATTCATTTGAAAATGTAATATTTATAAAACATATTCAGATAATTAATATTTTTAGCAATTAAATAAGGGATATTGATTAAACTAATCCTAATTACTAAGTTAATTAACAAAGATAACAATATTTTCCCGTTTTTGAAAAATAACTAATTTGTCCGAAGAGCATGCATTCTGGAGTACTTATGCATGTTCCGGGCACACATAAAATTGTGTGAGATATGAGGTAAAGCAAGTCTCGAATTTGATGTGTCAGCTATAGGTACAATCAAGACTAAGGGTGTGTTTGGATTAGTTTTTTAACTTATTGTTTATAGCTTATTTGTGGTGGGAATAAGCAATAAGCAATAAGCATGGGGAGGGATGCTTATTAAAATTAGCTTATTTAGCTTAATAAGTTGGATTTTATCCAAACATTCAAATTAGCTTATTGTGGGAATAATCAATAAGCACCTATTTTTTTCCTATCCAAACACCCCCTAACATCATATACTCTGGACTAAACATTTGAGACACACATACTAAAATGTTTCACAAATAAACAAATACAACCTTTGTTTCCATTATTTCTTTTATTACAACTACAAATTCGTAATAGCCTATTCATCTTAAAAAATAATTTAATCATATGAACTTTCGAATGAACCTCTCTTTTTAATATCATAAAATTACCAACCCCTAAACTTTTTACCCATATCAAGAAAAATGTGAACAAATGTTTTTGCGTTTTGTTTTCTCGTTTTGAGATGTGTTGTAAGATACTTTTTGTAATACATTACTCGTTTGTTTGTTACAATTACATTAATATTGTTATCATTGATTGGTGTAATAATTTGAATGTTGGGAAAATTAGGGTTTGCGGTGGAGATCTGGATACCAGCTTGGATCGTGATATCACTTTCCGAACTGATATTTCTACCCTATGCCTGGGTTATAAGAAATTCAGCCTAGGATAATCCAAGCGGACACCTACGTTTCTAGGCACATAAAACGTAAGCTATTATGCTAAAAGGTTCTATGAATGTGTGATGAAAAACGAGAGCTAAAAACGTCCGTCTTCTGGAAAGGAATAGTTGTTTATATTCTAAACACGATTAGGGTTTCATTAGGGTTGGGCCGTCATTACTTGCTTAGGAAGCAAGTAATATTAATCCGGATAAGGGTTACCAAAAACTAACAAGTTTCGTTAGTTTTACCATAATCACCCCAGCCAGGGGCTCTGCCCCTTGGACCCCGCTAGGGGCGCTGCTCCTAGACCCCGCCAAAGGGGCGCTGCCCCTTTGGAAACCCCGGACCCGGGGGCGTTGCCCCGGACCCCTGACTAGTCGCCGAACCGGCTTCTGACTCGATCTTATACATGCGTGCGTTGCCCCTTTGTTATCATTGATTAGTGTAATAATTTGAAGATTTATAATTTTTTTTATTTGCATGATATCAATGATCTTCATAGGTAGACGGTAGTATCTTTCTAAATGGAACTACTTATGCAAAATATTCATAGCGGTTGCCAATGACAGAAACTATTAGACCTTGTTGCTAGTGTGTGGTTTGGGTACGACACAAAATGTTACATCTTGGTCATGGTTCCTATTAAAGTTAAAAGGAATGGAAGTTGCATTCATAACCAATATGTTACAAAGATATTTCCCTAAACCCGTGTAATACATGGGTTTTACACCTAGTGATAATAATATAAAGATATCTTATAGTAGACATACAAATCAATAATATTGATATCTACTACAGATGCAAGCACAAAAATATCTGTGTACTTTTGGTATTTAATATCACCATATATATATATATATATATATATATATATATATATATATATATATATATATATATTTAACAACATACAATGTGACAATTGAACCAATTTACTAATTGAATCATTTGTATAATTGTATTTTTTAATGGCTCTTAATCTAACCTAAGTCCTAAACTACACCAATGCCTCCAACAACATTTAAACCTTAACTTTTTTAGAAGAACCATGTACCTTTTCAAAATTATGATATCATTAAACTATAAGCCTATTTGTTATGTAACTGTATTGTTACTTCATGTGTTAAAAGATCGAATAAGATTACACGGTACGGGCCCGTGGGGAGGCGTTTTTGCCTACGTGGAGGCTCCTTAACGCCGTTACCACGACTGGAATACCGCCCTCGCCTCTAGTTATGAGATGTGGCGTTATGAAATGTGGTAACAAGCATGAGAGGCAACACCCAATCAAATCATTGCTTTCTCTTTTTCTCTCTTTCTCTCTCATATTAACACCATTTTATAACATGAGAACACCATCCCTATTTCATGTTATAATATATTAAAATGTGGAGTAGCAATATGTGGCATCATAACCTCGTTGCCCACACCCAGTCGTCTAAATAACATTAAATATCTTAGCTAAAAATGAAAAGGTTAAATAAATAAATAAAGTCTGAGAAGTTACTAAAGTAATCTTACGAAAAAGAATTGATCGAATTATTTTGGAACACAACAAAATAAAATACAATAAGGTAAAGCTTTTAAACGATTATGTTTATATATATTAGGAGGATGAGATTCAATAGAAAACCATTATTAACAAATTACCAAAAAATCAATCGTGAGCGTAAGAAATCATAATGATCAACGGCCAACGAAATGAATGTATACTTGTACATTGGAGACACATACACCGCATTATTAAAAAAAAATCATCTTTTTATCAAAAAACACACATTTTTTTCAGTTTAAATTTTTTAGGCCATGTTTTTTATCGAAAAAAAAAAACTGAATATATCGTTCACGATTTTTCATCATCTTTCAATAGAGGTCTATTTTGATATATAAAAAACAAACTTTTTTTTCGACAAAAAGCCACTTCATTTTGCTGTTTTTTTTTCAATATTTAAGTTTATTTTATCTAAAAAAAACTAATTATATCAAAAATCTTAATTAATAGACATCAACATCAATTAAAAAAACATTGATCAATTCAGATTCACAATGTGAATCTGAACTGCAAATATTTCAATATTAACATTCATAATGTGAATCTCATTTACTATTTCAACTCTTTGATCATTCACAAAATAATTTAGTGAAATTTATGTATGAATCGAAATATATTTTCATGTAATTTTATAATATTTTAACGTTTTGATTACTTATAAATTAGTTGTGTAAAATCAACAAATGAATTTATTTACATTGTGAATTGCTTCACAATGTGAATCTAAACTGAAATTTTGATTATTTTTTATATATAAAAAATAAACTTTTTATTCACACTGTGAATCTGAACTGATTTATTTATTTATTTATTATTATTATTTTTAACCTCAGTATGAATATATGTTTAAAGAGTACCAAAAATATGAATTTTGATATATTTATTGAAATTTTTGGATAAAAAATACTCCATCCGTCCCAATATTATTGTTTACAGACAAAAAACACACATATTAAGAAAATCATTAATTGCCACTAACTTTATTTAATAAAATGACAGTTTTGTCCTTACTTTGTATTTAATGTTCAATTAAATGCTTAGTTGGTTAAGTAATCATAAGGGGGTATTTTGGTAAAAATGTTATTTATTTTTAGAAGTGTATTATTATTTTGGGACAACCCAAAAAAGAAAGATGAACTATAATTTTGGGATGGAGGGAGTAGTCATTAACTTTTAAAAAACAAAGAAATAAAGTGGGTCATTTTGAAAAAAAAAATTAACTTTTTTATATTAATATGGATCACTATGGAAAGATAACGGAAAATCATGAACAATGGTATATTCAAGTTTTTTCAACAAAAAAACATAGCCTAAAATAAAAGTTAAACTAAAAGAAAAAAAATTAAATTTTGTTATAATCTGATGCATGTGCGTCTATTGTAAAAATATACAACCATTCCTTTTGTTATTAATTAATATATAATTGTTATCTATTGAACTTTTACTATATTTGTATTTAAAATATACAATTAAATACAAAAATAAGTAATAAAGATCGATAGAGATTAATTCTTATCATTTCAAACTTATTTGTCACATTATTGTTATATAAATTTTGTCTTTTCATTTCCATCCATTTCATCCAAAATATATGAAAATCCATTTATTTTATTATTTTAAGCTAATTCAACTATTTTTTTAGATATCATTATATATATATATATATATATATATATATATATATATATATATATATATATATATATATTAGGTAATTGTGTTATAACTAATTATTGTGTGGATATAAGGATCATTGTGAACCAATCATTTTAGTTATTTTAAGAAAATGATTAATAAATATTATTGAATTAAAAATGATTGAAAATACCATCTAATTTCATTGTAAGGGTATTTTAGTCAATTAACATAAATTTAAAAATAGAAATTGCAGATTTTAGGAAATAATTAATTCTCTTAACTTTAAAATTTTAATTTTTTTAAATTAATTCAATTTCAAAAATTGTAAGCATAATCGAATTTATTATATCAGAATGTTATTCTGTTAGAATGATGTTATATGAAAATGTTCTGACAGAATACTATAAACATACATTATCAAAATTTATTATTTTTAATGAATACATATTTTATATGAAACGAATTTTAATATTTTAGAATCAGTAGTTATATTCATTCTTAAATAATATAAATATGAACATAAATTACATTCATTCTGAAAGAATACGAGTAATAATTGTTAACAATTGCATTTATTCTTAAAGGAATAAAATTGAGAATTATTAAAAATCAAATAAAAACATTGAAACTAAGTAAAACACTAATAACAACATTCTTGAACAATATTGTAAAAAGTATTACAAGTTGGTCCATTCTTAAAAGAATATGTTGATGATGCAATCTGAAAGAATATGTTGATGCATTCTAAAAGAATAGATGAAAGAATAGACTGATTCATTATGAAAGAATATGTTCATGATGCAATCCTAATCTTCATTACTATTCATTCAAACTTGCAATTTCATTCCAATAGTGAAACCATTCCCATACACCTCATTCCAAAATTGCAAATTTGCATTCAAAATTAAAAAATGATCATTTTAAGGTTTATTAAAACATAAAGATCATACATAAACCCAAAGCCTAAATACCATTTCTATTGTAGGAATGCAACTTGTCTTCTAATTAACAAAGGAGCCTTATCGATTTCATTAAAAGTTATCGCAGTTATGGTATTGGACTGTCTTTTCCGCTGTCAACACCTACAGAAAAAGATGTAAAGAACAAATTTGTAGTTAAAAGAAAGACGTGAAGAACAAAGACAACAAAGATTCAATAAAAACATTACATCCACATTGGGAGAAAGAAAAAACGAAAACAAATTTGTTGTAAATTTAATTGTTCATTTATTTTACAAAATCAAACAAGAGAAAAATATAAAGTTAAAAATATTCGTTTTTTTTACAGATCATAAAAATCATATTAATTATTGTCATTCTTTTAAATTCTAACCACTTCTAGCAATGCAATAATAAACGAATAAGGTTCTTATTTCTCAACCTCAAAAGGTTCTTATAAAAGCAAAACTATTGTTAAGGACTTTTAATAAGCAATTAACATACAAAATTTAAAGATCACATATTAAAGTTGCGCCCATGACATAAAGAAATACATGATTACTAATTTATCAAAAATAGATCACATTTGGAAGTGATAAAAGGAATTTGATTACAATCAATTTGGGATATCTACTAATTAAAATAATCAATTTGGGACATACATGATATATATATATATATATATATATATATATATATATATATATATATATATATATATATATATATATATATATATATATATATATATATATATAGTTTTTGGAGCAAACTTTTGGTCTCCATTACAAACTATAATTGCACCTTGCTTGCATATTAGATAATTAAGAAATTAAAACAAACATAAAAAAAATTAAAAAAAAAAAAAACAAATATACATAATTTATAAGCCTTCTCAATTTCCTATACAAAACAACAATCTGCAATTTACTTTTTGATTACCCTTTTCGATTTTCATTACAAACCATCTGTTTCATCAAACCAATAAAAAAGGTTATACAAAATAGAAAGGTGTTTTACCTATGCAATGCCATTATGCCGTTGATGAATTGGTATCAATCCGCACATTCTGCACAAGAAAGAGGATCACTAAGTTGCCATTACTGAAGCAAAAAAAAAAATAATGCTCTGTAGTCGTACTAACATGATTAGTTCCAACAGTAGATAAATAGTTGTGCATTTACATATACAATGGTGCGCTGATTTTGAAAATTATATTTTGTTGAAAAAACAGAACCAAAGAGCTTAAAACTGGTTGCGTCTTTGTGACATCCTCATTTTAATGGTCAGAAAAAAAACGATTTGTTTGAAAATCAGAGTATCTTTTAAAGAAATATGCTATGAAATTTGTTCCCAGAAAAACAAGATAAATACGTTATCAAAGCATTTCCAAAGAAATGTATTTTATTTATTTCAAAACAATGGGATATCCTCGTCAATACAAAAACATAAGCATAAACAAACCTTACATTCATTTACACTAGTGATCCACATCTCTTTTAAATCTCTCATTGTAAAGTAGCTTCATCGCGACACCTGTGATATAAATAAACTTGAGTGGGTCAGACTGAGAAACCTGGTGAGTACATAGAGATTTCACCATATATAAGCAACTCTTACCCCACCCCGTCGATCCTCACAACGACACTATCCATACTCTCAGACCTTAAAATTTATCTCTTTACCTAATCCATACTCCTGGATCTAATTCATGCTCTCAGATCAATAATTGTGCCCATTCCATACTCTCAGACTAGGGATAATTGTCTATGTCTAAATCCATACTCCCGGATTAATGACAAATAACTATGTCCTATCCATACTCTCGAACTAAGGACAACTGGCTATGTCTTAATCCGTGCTCCCGGATTAATGACAAATCATTGTGCCCAATCCATACTCTAGGACTAGGGACGAATGACTATGTCTAATCCATGCTCCCGGATCAATGACATAATTTAAAGTTCTATTCTCCGTGTATATCTCACTCGTACACATAAGAAGATACTACCCAATATTCCTCATAATTAATTTAGCTTTATTCTTTATCCTAAATCATCATATATTATCAGGTATGCTCTTTAACACGTATTTCAGGCAAAATCAAATATTTCACACATAAACATACATTTAATACTTCAATTAATACTTGTATTAAACTCATGTTCATGAAAGGGACTATGCACTCACTTATTAAGGTGGTGATTCTGAACTCAGACAGTGCTTCGCTTCTTAAAAATAATTTCCTTCGACGAAACCTAGTATTATTACCACTAGATTTTAAGTCTAATATTTATCGTGAATAATTATTAGTCTAGATTCATCATTAACTCATAGTCTACTTCATGATCTATCAAGTAAGGATCATCCAGGAAGGACATTTGGGAGGCAGGACCATTTAGGCATATAACTTTTCTGAAATCCAACAACCAAAAACAATGTGACCATTCTGGACACCTCTCCCGTAAGTAGTTCAATAAGTATAATAACTTTGAATCACTGATAAATCTTATTTATAATTTTATAATAACGATATTATATTTAAATATAAGCTATATTTAAAGTAGGGTAGACGTATCTCACTTACAACGGGTTTTAATAAAAACCAGGCTCCGCTGGAGCAGAGCTTCTAAGTTGAAAAACTCTTTTTCTCGGAGCCTTCGGGCGTTTCGGGGCTTTCCTCTAGCACCTTGAGATTACTAGGAATTTATAGGGGTTTTGGGAGTCTAGAGAGAAGTTAGAGAGAGAAAGAAAGGCTTATGGTGTGAAGAAAATATGAAGAATTCATCCTTTATTTATAGGGGTTTGATCATAGAGTAGGCCCTAGGTTTCGCTCGTATCTTCTGTGTACGAGAACCGTTTTCTACGCTCTTTATATACACGCATTGGTATTTACGAGTACTACAACTTTCATTTAGACCCAGTCGGCTAATTCTCATTCTTTCTCTGATTTACAAAACTGTATCAAATTTATCGCGTTCGAAGAGTAGAGACTAAGTTTCGTCCATATCTTTAACATAAGAGCTCTATTATCGACGTTCCTTCTATCCACGCGTTAGTATTTACGAGTACTACAACTTTCATTTAGACCTCGTGGGCTAATTTTCATTCTATCTCAGATTTACAAAACTGTATCGAATTCGCCGCACTCGAATAGTATGGACTAAGTTTCGTCCATATCTTTCGCATACGAGCTTCATTTTCGACTGTCTTTTTATCGTTGAACTCCTATTAACGATATCTTCATTTCTCGTTTAGATTATTTGGCTAAAAATCGACCGATCTAAAATTCGAATTCTGGGCTGCACACTGCTATGCCAAATCTTACAAAATTCATAACTTACACATACGAAGTCCGATTTGGATGTTCTTTATATGCACGCTCTCGGTTCAACGTATACTACAACTGTAACACCTAGTTTCTGATATTTATTTTAATAAAGAATTATTCATTTTTGCAAAGGGACTCGACGAGTCGGAGGCCCCAGACTTGTCGAGTAGGAACGAATGAATGGACACAGGACTTGAAGTCTACTCGATGAGTCGAGAGACCTCGACTCGACGAGTAGGGCTGCCAGAGTGAAACCCTAATTTTCAGGGTTTGCACCCTATTTAAAGACCTTAACACCCCCATTGTGGCCTCCATTATCGCCTCCCATAGTCCAGAAAACCCTAATTCGTGATCTTGAGCTTTGTGAGTGTGTGAGTGAAAAAGAAGTGATTTCTTGGTGTTTTATTGAAGGAGGGAAAGCTAGAAGTGCTTGGTTGAAGGAAGGAGCTTTGGATCCAGAAGAAGAACTCCATTTCCAACTCATTTGAGGTATAAAGTCTATACCTTGTCTATTCATCTACTAGATCCCTTCATGGAGTAGTTTAGGGCTTTAAGGAACCATTTTTGGAACCATTCATGGATGCAAGCATGTTTGGGGTCAAGACTTCAGATCCATAGTCTTTGAGGGACTCCATGGCATAAAGGTGCCAACTTTATGGCCATGGGAGTCCCATGCATCATAAGAACCACTTTTAGAGCCTTTTGAGCGAAATAACCCATGCATGAATGTAAAGTTTGTAAATTTACATTTTATAGCCTAGGAGGCCAGATTTGGGTTTTGGATGCATTAAGCCCGACTAAGAACGACTATATGGACTTGGATTTTGGTGGACTCGACGAGTCGTTCATATGACTCGGCGAGTTGGGATGTGGTTCCCCAACCTTTTCTGTTACTGAGCAAACTTGTTGAATCTTGAAGATGACTCAGCGAGTTGGACGTGTTTATGGACTTAAAGATCAAAGAACTCGACGAGTCCAAGGATGACCTCGGCGAGTTGAGAGCAAAATGTCCCAACTAATATGAAAAGGAACTCAACGAGTTCAAGGATGAACTCGGCGAGTTATGAATGAAATATCTCGACTCTATATGAAGGAGAATTCGATGAGTCCAAGGAAGGACTCGACGAGTTCAAACGAAAATTGTGACATCCTTAAAATCACGGCCATAAAAGACCGATTTAATTTATGCTTTTAAAATAATTTTTAGAGTAATCTTTTGATTTAAAAGAGTTGCGGAATTTGTTCCCAAAACAAAATATGATAAATAAAATTTATCAACGCATTCGTTAAAGAAATGTATTTTCATATACAACAAAACTCGAGATGTCATGTTCCAATACAAACCAAAAGCATAAACGGCACATTATAAGTCTTACAACAGTTATATACAACTATTGTCCTATAAACAAAATATTTTCACAAGTTGTCCAACTTATGCTCTTGTGCCACTACCTATAATACAAAGAAACTGAGTAGGTCAGGTTTGGGAGCCTGGTGAGCATATAGAGTTTTCAACCCACAATAAATAATTATATTTAATTTCACCAACCAACAATAACCCGATTACGCATTTCCGTTATGCTCACTTTACGTCCCTAAAACAACAACTATCACAAGGGACCTAGTTTAAGGATTTTCATCGGGATGGACATTACTGCAAAGTGGTTTCCTCAACAATAGATGTCCTAAAGGCAACCATGAAGGGGGATAGAGTACACCGGTGAGCACATCGTTCACAACACCTACATGTTATGAACCTGCCAGCGTTCCACTGGACTGTCTAGAAAGAGTCTGTGGTCGTCATCCATACTCCGCTAGATGACTACATCAACAACAACATCGAGGCTCTCATCATTTTTATTTCATCACACATCAACTATCTACCCATGTTTTATCCAACATTTTTGTAGATAATATATATATATATATATATATATATATATATATATATATACACACACACACACACACACATTCATACACAACTTAAAACCTGTATAATATATTCATTCAATACTCATTCCAAATAACAGATAATATATAAACACATAGCATGTATTTTATAGAGAAATAATTCATATCTATGTGTTAGAAGAAAAAACTACACACTCACTTGATAAGACGATGCTCGGACATCACTATTGCTCTTAAAATAATAATCTTCGATGAAACCGAGATATCTTCCAAAAATCGGGCTTCTCGCGGGCAGAGTTTCGGCTCGACAACTCTATTTCTCGGGATCTTCGGGGCTTCGGGACTTGTTTCAGGTGTCGGGGTTGATACCGGGGATTCGGGGGTATTTCTCGCAAAGTAGAAGAAAGAAAAAGGGATGAAGAAGTGGAAACTAGCAAAAAAAATCGGCATCCCTCGAGTTCTTTTTATAGGGTGTTGGGCATCAGATTACGCTGGGTGTACTGCTTCGTCGACTTGTACGCTGGGCGTACTGGGTGGATTGGATCAGATGCGTCACGGAATCGGACCCAAGACACTTGAGTGGTGGAGTAGGGCGGCGTGACCCAACTCAGTCCATGAATCATGAGTACGCAGGGCGTACTCCTGTACGCTGGACGTACTCCGCATTTCCAAACTTCTAAAATTCGTATCTTTTGCATACGAGCTCCGTTTTTTACGTTCATTATATCCACATGTAGGTGAGACTATGCTCTACAACTTTCATTTAGGCTCCATTGGCTAATTTTGAATTTATTTTTATTATTATATTTTTAACAGGTCGGACAAGAAAAGTCCATTAAAAATTCATAACTTTTTCATCTGACGTCCGTTTGCGTCTGTCTTTTTACCGTTGAACTACTATTAACGAGATATTCGATTCTCATTTAGATTGTTTCGGCTAGAAATCACTCGATCTCATTTTCGAGATTTGGGTTGCCACCGCTAAGTCGAAACTTAGAAAAATCATAACTTCCTCATATGAAGTCAAATTTAGACGTTCTTTTTTTGCACACTCTCGGTTTAACTTATTCTACGACTTTTGTTTAGATCGCTAAGGCTAAAAATTAATCTATCGTAAATTCACAATTTACGTCACGCAGTGTCGTACAGGTTCTGTCGCTAAACTTCGACATGACATAACTTCTTCGTTATAACTCGGATTTCGGCATTCTTTATAATTTCGGAATCCTCGTCACGACCACTACAACTTCCTTCATAGATATCAGACTTATCTAATATTTTATTATTACGCTTACTCTTGTTATTAATTCATTTAAGTCACACAATTAAGCATAAAACACATAATACTCAAATAATACATTCTTATTATTTCAAAACGAGTTACAAAGGTTAACCTAGATTATTACATCAACATTAATGCATAACCTAGAAACACGGGCATTACAAAAAGTCCCGATTCTGTCACAAGAAAGGACTCGACGAGTTAGATCGCGAGTTTGAGATTCTCTAAATCATGGAACTCGACGAGTTGATGGACCAACTCGGCGAGTTGAGTCAACCAGAAAGTTGACTTGGACCAGAAGGTTGACTTTGACTAGAGATTTGACCTTTGACCTTGACCATTGACCAGAGTTGACCCTTAAAAGGGTTATGAGTATGAAAAAGTAATTAAAAGGTATGTTATGTGTAGGAGTTTAAGGTGAGTTGGTTCCAAAGTCGAGGACAGTTCAGCTATTGCACGACATTGAGGTGAGTTACTTTCCAGTAGAAGTGGGTCTAAGGCACCAAGGCCAGCCCACTAGTAAGAGTTATTATAGTAGAGATGATTGACTCTGTGATAATTATCTGATATATCGCTATTTGTTATGTTTAGGTGCTAGTATGATTTGATGTTATGTGATATGTGATAGGAGGGGTAAGATAGAACCCAGTACCGATCGATAGGGTCGAAGGGGTATGGCAGCACCCGGATAAGCTAGGCAGTATATGATTATATGTTTATGCACTAGGATGCTATGTGGTAGAGTAGGAGTGAAATAGACCCTGGTACCGGTCGAAAGGACCAAAGGGGTAGGCCAGCACCTTGTATGTTAGGCAATGTACCAGTCGAAAGGACCAAAGGGGTATGCCAGCACCCTGATATGCTAGGCTAGGTGCCGGTCAATAAGACTGAAGGGGTAGACCAACACCCTGATATGCTAGGTAGTTACGGGTTGAAAGAGACCGAAAGGGTAGTCCAGTACCCAGATATGTTAGACAATATGTATGTTATATGGTATGTGGTATGATGGGGGAACTCACTAAGCTTTGTGCTTACGATTTTCAGTTTTTGTTTTGGGTCCTTCTTCTTCAAATGGAAAGGAGCCGACCCGGTAGAAGTGCATCACACACATGATTTTCCGCACATGATATTCTTGGGATTTGTACTCTGACATTGTTACTATCATATGAGATGGTTTTGAGACATGTGATATATGGTTTTTATGAAATGAATTAACTTGATGATGTTTTCTTATAAATTGTTTATAAATCGCAATATCAAAAATGAAATTTTTGGTCTTGAATTACGGGATGTTACAACAACTTTCATTTAGATCTCTAAGGCTAAAAAGTAGTTTATCAAAAATTCACTTTTTACGTTACGCGGTGCCATGTCGGTTTAGCCGTAAAACTTCGACAGGTCATAACTTCTTCGTTATAACTCAGATTTCGGCGTTCTTTATATGTACGGAACCCTTGTGACATATATTATAGCTTGGTTGAGATTATTTATAAAAAATAATATTCCATAAAAAAGTCTTTTTTGATGCTCATTGTCTCAAAATTGACTAGCTCGAATCTGCAGGTGTTACAGTCCTCTTCTTTCCGAATTGAACGAGGAGTCGCTAAAGCCATGTAGGGGTGGTGGCTAGAAGTAGAAGAGGTAGGAGTGGAGGTGTGGGGCTCTTCGATAGAGCGATGATGGTGGGTGGTAGGGGTATGCGCCGTTGCCTTGCTGCAACAGGGAGGATACAAACAACACCAACAAGTCGGCAATTGGTGGAGGTGTAGAAATCGGGAAAGGATGAGCTAAACTTAGATCAGTAGGATAATAAAATTTTATTAGTATCGTTGAATCCTTTTGTTGGGTTAGTGTCTAAGTCCATAACTATTTTGGTATGTACTTGACCCGATTGTGAGCATGGTCCTTTTTGGTTGCCTTCACACTGGTGACTAGACATGATGATTGTTGAGGAGAGAGGCTGGTTTATTGTTAAAAATAATAAATTGGGGTATAAATATGATTTTTTAATATATTATATGAATAATATATTAATTTGGAATCATATTATTAATTAGTATTTAATCAGAAATTAATTAGGAATTAATTTCGGGATTAAAGGAATTAATTAAAAGTACAGGGGTTGTTTTGTAATTATTTGATAGTTGAGACTTTGGGCTATTGGATCACCTTTATTAAGGCTTGAACGAAAATTGTAGAAGGATCTAGGAGTTTTAGTCCAAGGGCTTAAGGAAAGGAGTTCATGGACTTGCTTAGGCCCTAAGCTAAGGGATTAGGGTTTCCACCTTGAAACCCTAGTTAGCCTTAAGTATAAATAGCACCCTAAGGCACTAAATTCGGCCAACTCTTGGAGAAACCCTATTAGGGTCGAATTTTAGAGCCTCTTGCCTCCCTTTCTCCCTCTCATATTCATCCTCTCACCCAAAGTGTGTTTGTGAGCCATTAGAGGTACTACATTTGTGGTACTTGCTTTCAAGAGATAAGGAAATTCAAGGAACTAGTTGTTATTGCTATATAACAACAAAAGGTATATATTATATTCTCCTTTGTGGATTTCGAAAATCATAGGAGTATCACAGGTTTCTTTTTGCGTTCATAAAGTTGTATGTCTAATAGTGAGAACATAGATCCAATTAGGGTTGCATGCACACATAAGATTGTTTGTATAAAACTCATCAGTGGTATCAGAGCCAGGTTTTTGTTTTTAATTAGATTTGATACAAATGTATGAATTTGACAATTAGGGTTTATGGCTAATAAACCCTGAAGGCTTGATTTTCGAAATTAGGGTTTTTAAACCAAAGATTTCGAAATTTTTTGGTAGGGTTTCCTAAAATTTTTTCTTTGGTCCCAAGATTTCGATTTTAGGGTTGTCTAACCCTAGAATTTAGAAATTTGCCTTGTCCCCTAGATAGGATTCCCAAATTTTAGGGATTTGGATAATGCCATATCTTGTTATTAGGGGATATGGGATTAGATTAAATTAATTGTTTAATTTAATAGATAATCCTACAAGATTTGATAATTCAAATTAATTTTTTAATTTTGGACAATTATTAAATCAATGTTTTAATATTTAAAATTTTAAAATTTAAGGGTTTACATTTTTCGAAAATTTTGAATAAAATTAAAACCTAATTGTCTTGAAAAGTTTCAAAAACTTGCCCTCAAGTTTTGGAATTTAAATTGTTTGATTAAAAGGTTTAATTTTGAAAGTCTAAATTCTAAAACCCCTAGTTTTGAAAAGTTCAAATTACACCCTTATGGTTTTGTTAAGTTAATTAAAAGTATAATTAAAGAGAGTTAATAAATCCATAATCATATGGTTTATATTTAATCAAATTAAAAGTGTAATTTATTAAATTAAACCACCTAGTATTTTAAAAGCGTAAAATACACCCTTATACTATATATAACATTAAAAGTCTAATATTATATATGTATAACTTAAACTGCTAGTCTTACCGTTAGTAGGCCTCATTCACGAAGCCGATCTATAAGGGGGGGTATAAGGTTATGGCCTATAAAATGGCCGTTTAATGGGTGTCGACTCTCACCCACCGCTTCCTTGATTGGTGGAGGGTCGTTAGCCGAACGGGTAGGATACGGCAAACCCTTTCCATTAAAAGTATAGTGAAGTATAAAGTAACTAAATGTTTTTTATAAAATTCCCAATCTTAGTTACTTTAGGCAAAAGTGAATTGATGTAATTCCATGAAATTACACTTTGTGGCCTTGCGAAGACGTTAGTGGAGCGTATGTGGTTAACCGGCACACTAAATGGTTCTAAGCAAAGGTAGCAAAGGGTGACTCAATGTTTGTCATAGTTCGGTGGAGCGTGTGTGGTTAACCGGCACATCGAATAGGTGGCTGTAACATTGGGGGCACCATGTAAGTTTGCATGGTTATTCACACCCTGTTTTGTGATCCTCGGCATCCCAGTCACAAATCGAGGGGCATATCGAGATTTAAACATGTCATTGAAAAGTTCAATGAATCTCAGGATCTAGGAATTTTTCAATACATTTAAAACCTAATCTCTTTTTCGTTTTTCATGGTGGAAAATTAGTGAATCGTCATTCACTTACCTTCAAATGTTCTGCAATTTGGGTTACGACATCCCTCTCCCAAGTTGTGGAATATTGTGTTGGGTCCTAGCCTTAATATCTCATTTGGGTGATTTATTAAGGACTCAATCAATCAACTAACTTGAATTTTTTCTCCCGTTTTGTGGATGCCAAAGTATGACAACTATGGTCTTCCCAAATCCTGTGGAACAAGCTTTCCACATGAAGATGATATTCCACGATTCGATCAAGGAACACGAGATGATGCTTCACTTCCTCCACCTCCTCCAATTATTCTCCCTAATCCCCAAGTACGAAGGCTTGAAAAGTTCAAGATCACTCAAGCCCTTTTGGCAAGTAAACACAAAGATGGGAAACTTGTGTGTGCACACGTCTTAGAGATGAAGTCACACATTGATAGGTTAAGGATGTTGGGTGTCGAGATTTCAGGTGATTTGGATGTTGATTGGGTTCTTTAGTCGCTTCCTAAATCATATAGTGAGTTCGTTAGAGAGTACTATATGATGGATCATGACGTGACCCTCATTGATCTCACCTATTTGCTTATAGTTGCTGAATCAACAATGATTTGGCGTGTTGGTCAAGCAAATTTGTCTGGTGAATCAAACTCCCAAATTACAATGGACATTGAAAATGGTGACATTGGAAATCCATAAAAGGTAAACTCTGAGATAGTTCCATTCCAAAAGAGTCCATTTGCTTTTATTGCCAAAAGAAGGGGCATTGGAGACGAAGCTGCCCTATTTACCTGAGAAATCTAAGAGATGGGAGAGTCAAGACGTATGACTCTACTACAGGTAAAATCCATTAACGAACTCTTTTTAGTTCCTATTCTAGATTCTTAATACATGATGTGATAAGATTACATTTTGATGTTTTGTAGGATCGAAGAAAAGAGAGGAAGCTTAAGGGAAGAAGTGAGCTGAATCTAATCGTGAAGAAATGGATTTCAATCACATTGCATGAAGATTAGATTCTTGAGCTACTACTTGGAGTTAGAATAGATTGCTAAGAAATATTTAATAACATATTTTTTCAATAGAATTGCATTGTAAGGACAAATTTTTCCGCAATAAAATAAATTTTGATTTTATCTTATTTATTTATCCTTGCAATGGCGTGTATGAAAAATTGATGTTTTAAGGTTTCTATTATTAGCAATAATGGATTTTATTCTGAATTAGGTTATTTGTGGAAGTGTCGAGAGTTTACCAAATAGTGAGAGTTTCTCATCACCCAAGTTTCAAGTGGATAGAAACTTGGAATCATGCAACGTGTATTGTATGATGAATGAAAAACTTTCACATTTGGGAAATTTAGACTAATTCTTTGACAAAGTGTCAATTGAAGGACTAGGAGATCGAGTACACTAGGTGGTACGTTGATCAAGTCTACCACAAGAGTGACAAAGATATTCGTCATGGTTTACTAATGTTTAGTAAATATGGTAAAATTTTGATTTGATTGAAAGAGTTTCAATCAATTGCAGAACAAATAAGAAGAATCAAGTAGGCAGAAAGATAAAAGTTTCTCTATTCTAAGAAGAAGGGAGAGTACCTTTTATTGTGTTTTATGATAAGTCTTAATGATTAAGAACTATTTCTCAATTGGTCCTCTAAGTGAGTCTTAGTACATATGTATGTCTAAGAAGAGGAATCGAGAATTGTAGAAATGGTTAAATCAAGAAGTCAATCATAATTCGTTCCAATATCAAGTCTTAGAGTCAAGATTGTGACTTGAGTGAAAAGTCTTTTGTCTTGATAAAAGCTACACTAACTCTTGAATATTTGTTTATCAAGAAAAGTTTCTTGACAAGAGAACCTTATATGTCAAGGAGTCAGTGGGAGTCTTAAATGTCTTGAAAAGTTTCAAGAACAAATTCAAGAATAAACCTAGTTGAGCATCACTAACGCACGACTTGAGGTTTATAACTTATCGTGACTGACATACTCTAGTTTCTGTGCCATTCCATTTGAGTTAACTATGTGTGTGAGTTCTATGAGTTCTCATTTGAACGCATAAAGGCAAGCACCTTGATCAATGGAAAGTACATTGATAAGTAAGGGTGAGCTGCTTAACAACCTAGAAGCAATGATGGGCACTCGTGCTGCCATGAGGCAGGAAATTGAGATTGAACAAGTTCTGTCCATATGAGATGGATTTGTCACAAACATTGTCTTATGATTGTTTTTATGACAAATTTACATGGATAGGAACGCATACATCATAAAATCTAAGTGTCATAAGGTTTCCCTCCTTCATGAAAATGATTGTGAGGAAATGCTTTCACTAAGAGAGATTTTATGGAGATAGCAGTTGTGTAAATTGTATTCTCAAATTCGATTATGATTACGACATCCCTCTTCATAGTTCGAATTGTGAGATTTGACAATTAGTCTGAACATTTGGGACTTAGTAACATAAGTTATGAGTTTGTTTAGACACACATGTAAGATTTATAAGAAAAGGTGTATGAGTTTAAGAAGATTAGATAAAGGATTATCAAAGCATCTGGTATTAGAAATATAAACTTAAGGAATTCAATAAGCATTGTTTTCTGGAAATTCAGTTGTTTTCTGAATACATGTCAAAGCTAGTGGGAGCATAAGTGTTATGCCAATAAGGAAATAATCATCATGTTAGTGGGAGAATGATTATTATGGTAAGCATTGCAAGTTAGCAATATTAGTTATAGAAAACAAGAGTTATACTTTGCAAAGCCGTAAGGGTTGAAAAGTTGTTTTGCTATAATTAAGGGAGAGAATATTATGCTTCATTTCAAATCTAAAGACTTAGATTGTGGAATGTTAATAAATTTAGTCAAGGATACATAGTTCATTCTCAAAATTTGATTATGATTACGGCAACCCTCTTCATAGTTCGAATTGTGAGAACATGACACATAAAATAAAATATTATGGCAGAAGACTGATAAAGTATCATGTCTTTATGAGAGACATTATGCATCATGTCCCATATGCTACGGGTATAGGAACAATTGCATATGCTATAATATTGGACCGTTCTAAAAAATTTCCAAATGCCAAGGGCATTAAGAGGGAAAAGGGACTAGAACCGGTTTTGACTAAAATAATTAAACAACTATCAAAGGACGATGCAAAGTTCGTTGAGGATTGGTCGCTTGTGAGTAGTTGGAAGTAGAGCATTGAATGGACCATATCGACATTATTATGAATAGATAAGATTCTATTTAGAATGAGTTGTCATATGGAAACTATGGAAATGTTTCCATAATTGGGAGTTGGAAATTAAGAATTTATGTCTAGATTAGAAAATTTTATGCAAAAGGATGTTCAAAGGAATGTACTTTGAGTGAGAGACATCACATCTATAGAATTGTTTTGTAACACTTTCTGATAGAGTACCTTGTGATTTCATTGGCCGAGTCTTCGTGACTTTTATACTGTGACTTCATGAAAAGATCATTGCATAAAATATTAGAATCTGACATATTCTAAAAGTGGCAAGAATTTGGTATTCTTACACTAATTATAAGGATTGTGGATTGTGAAATGATTTTCATTGGAAAGGTTTTTCAGTTAATCTATTTCACAAAGTATGGACCATAGGAAACCAAAGTGTGCATGCTTGGAGCATGGGACAATTGTGGTTATAATTTGAGTTATAAAGTTGATTATCTGAAACATTAAACAATGGATAATGAGTAATCAATATAGTGATTAAATAAAGGTGTTTTATTTATACTCACAAGTTTGGGGTCATATAGGATTAAATATTATCATTGTGTTTCTCTTTGCATGTTTTGACTTCCAGAATAACTGGGTTATTCGAACCTCCACAGTCGGTCATACGTTGGGAGTAGGTATGAAGGAAGATTGTCATGAATCTGTCTGTAGATTGTCTAAAGAGTTTAGACATAGCACAAGTTTGCTACAGAGTACACGAGTGCTTTGATAAGATTAGAGTATTGGATTAAACCCACGCTCACAAAAATTACTTCATGGATTTTATCACGAGTGATTGTGAGTCGATAATATTGTATATTCTTGAAACCGAGACGTGTGAGTTGTTATTTGCTGGTCGGTTGCACATTGATGATAAGTAAACGCACAAGTAACTTGGTGTTATAAAACTTATTGTTGTGTGTGATTCAATGAGTGAGTACAAGAAAGCATTGAGTCGAAGTTTATCCGTTCCTTTTTCCCAAAGTGGGATAAAAGTGATATCTGTGGGCCCCTCGATGATTTAATGATGACACCCTAAGCGCTTGGCCAAGCCGGGACTAATTTAATGTGTTCAATTGTAGTCTGTTGTCATTAGTTATAAATCGGAAATCGGGAAACAACACATAGACTGAGAGAATGATTTCAATCCATGTCTCACATCTATGCGATATCAAGAATGGAGGAATATATGATCCCTTATCTAAAGGACACGCTTCTGATACGATCAGAGTTGACAGCGGCTTTTGAAAACTACAATTGCTGATCAGGTTCTAAAGTCATACGTAGAATAGTTATTAGACTTATCCAAGTGGGAGACTGTTGGATTAGTGTCTAAGTCCATAACTATTTTGGTATGTACTTGACCCGATTGTGAGCATGGTCCTTTTGGGTTGCCTTCACACTGGTGACTAGACATGATGATTGTTGAGGAGAGAGGCTGGTTTATTGTTAAGAATAATAAATTGGGGTATAAATATGATTTGTTAATATATTATATGAATAATATATTAATTTGGAATCATATTATTAATTAGTATTTAATCAGAAATTAATTAGGAATTAATTTCGGGATTAAAGGAATTAATTAAAAGTACAGGGGCTATTTTGTAATTATTTGATAGTAGAGACTTTGGGCTATTGGATCACGTTTATTAAGGCTTGAACAAAAATCCTAGAAGGATCTAGGAGTTTTCGTCCAAGAGCTTAAGGAAAGGAGTTCATGGACTTGCTTAGGCCCTAAGCTAAGGGATTAGGGTTTCCACCTTGAAACCCTAGTTAGCCTTAAGTATAAATAGCACCCTAAGGCACTAAATTCGGCCAACCCTTGGAGAAACCCTATTAGGGTCGAATTTTAGAGCCTCTTGCCTCCCTTCCTTGCTCTCATATTCATCCTCTCACCCAAAGTATGTTTGTGAGCCATTAGAGGTATTACACTTGTGGTACTTGCTTTCAAGAGCTAAGGAAATTAAAGGAACTAGTTGTTATTGCTATATAACAACAAAAGGTATGTATTCTATTCTCCTTTGTGGATTTCGAAAATCATAGGAGTATCCCATGTTCCTTTTTGCGTTCATAAAGTTGTATGTCTAATAGTGAGAACATAGATCCAATTAGGGTTGCATGCACACATATGATTGTTTGTATAAAACCCATCACCTTTCTCGACCTTGGCAACATCATAATAGAAGGAAATCCTTCTTCTTGTTGATCTCAATTGAAATAGGAGGCGTTGGTGGAGGCGGTGACCTGCTGGTGGCGAAGTGGTGGCAATGTCGATAATTTGAGCACTGGATTCGAGCATCAAGGTCGATCATTTTACCCTAGGATTACATCACGACTCTAATAGGAAGAAGCTCTGATAATTAGCGAGATGATGGTGAGGGATGAGGCGTATTGTAGGGTTTTAAACTAAATTCCCTAATTCAAAGGGGATAATAAATGTTTTCAATATTTACTAAAATAGGTTCAAGATAACTATTATACCCTTTAAGCAATTTATTAATTATTTAATATATTTCTTAAAAATTGATTGATCAACAATCATTCATATATTCATACAATACTTAGGGTATGTTTGATAACCCTTCTAACTGGGTCTAAAGTTAAGACCCGATCCTCAATCCCCAATCACCTTGTTTGTTTTGCCTTTTGCATCCTTGGACTCGGTCCCTAGTTTTATGCTGATTCGGTCCTCCAAGAAAACAAAGTTGACTTAGTCCTTTTACATTTCACGTATTTTCCCTTCACCTTTGTTCCCAAATAGAATTCACACATTCACTTCTTCCTCCTATCTGAAACAACAGGAATGATATTCACCATCGCTCCTTCCTCCGCTACCCTCCCAACACCAGCAGCTTGCTCCACAAGTCCTCCGCCATCGCTGGATTTTCAACCTCTGCATCTCGAAGGTAAGTTGCGTTCTTTTTTTTCTTCCTTTTTCAGAAACTAGATGCACAAGGAAATCATATCTGAAATTCGGAGCTTGCTCCACTTTTATGATATGAAATCAGACATGAAATCATATATAATCAGACATGAAATCAAGCTTTTTTCTGTTTTTTTTTTTGTTTTGTTTTCTGAAATTGGACATATATTTGAAGTATTGTTGAATGGTGAATGGTGGGTATGGTGTTGAAGGCATGTTGGATAAAAGGGGAGATGGTTATGTAAAGCCATGACGTGGTATTTATATATATGATGCCCCCTTTCATTCATTTTCTTTGTTTCATATCATTACAATTGGTATTTATATATATGATGCATTTTTTGCAGTATCATGTGATCAGGAAGATAAGTAGTAACCTTATTGTGATTGGGAAAACATCGATAGAGAATAAAAAAAAAAGATGTTAACAATGATGCAGATGATGATGATGATGAAGCTGCTGATAATGCAGAAGAGTTTGAAGGAGATGAGTTTGAATAGGAAACCTGTTGACTTTTTACTGTTTTCTTCACTGCAAATAATATCATAATAGCAACGAACTATTTTTACTAGTATTATGTATTATGTAAAACTTGTCTGATACTAAAAGATTACACCTCGATTTGTAAGCTTGAATAGGTCCAAAAATATATATGGACTAATGTCAGATAAATGTGCTTACTAACACAAAATAAAAAAGCTGCTATTTATAAAATTTGTAACAAAATATTTTATTATAGATAAAATCATAAACATAGAAGTAAATTTACATGATATAGTTATTATGAAATACAAGCATACTATTAAATATCAGTGTTGTAAAAATCGGTCTAGGCGGCCGCCTAGGCGCTAGGCGGTCTGCAACTGATTACGATTAGGGGTGCTAAGCGGAAATTGGTCAATATCGGTCAAACTCGGGCTAGGCGGTCCTCGGCGGGAAGATTTTAAAAAATTCAAATTTTCAAATATTATACCAAAATTTTCAAAACTTCAAAATTTTAAATTTTTAAATATTCAAATTTTCAAATATTATACCAAATATTTTAAAATTTCAAAATTTAAAAATTTTAAATTTTCAAATATTATTTTTTCTTAGGATATATTAAGTTTTAAAATAGTTTTATTAGTAATTTATGGTCCCCGATTAATCCTCCGATTAATCTCCGCCAAACCGATTAATCGCTTGACCCTAGTCGACCGCCAAACGATTTTTACAACCTTGTTAAATATGTATTCTCATTATTTTCTATTTTCTCAAATATACAATAAATATTAAGATTTAAGAACAAGCAAAAGGTTGTTGTTTGATAGTGGTTTTTTTTACTTAATAAGTAAAATACGAACGATTGTTTTTTACTTATTAAGCAAATAATTAATGAATAATTGTTGTTTCCTATCAAGGGGTAATATGATAATTTTTCATCATTCATCATAGCCGGTCAAAAATATAAACAAACAATATGATTTTAGTCAGATGTGGAGTCAATCAGAAGTTCTAACTCGGTCAGCACTAACTCGGCCAGAACTAACTCAGTTAGCAACTATAAAACGACCCCTTAGTTAGAATACTTAAACTTCTCTCTCTCTCTCTCTCTCTCTCTCTCTATATATATATATATATATATATATATATATATATATATATATATATATATATATATATAATTGAACTTTTAAATGCAAGATTTCTTGAGACATACACAAAAATATTTTAATGCCTACTAATATAAAGAATCCTATCGTAATAGTATAATGATATGCTTTAATAATACTCTAAAGATTATATTCTTCTCTCAAGCATGTGATGTCTAAGAAATGGTATAAAATTATTTAACAAATAAATTGTATACAAACATTTTCCAGTTTTTTTATAAGTTTTTTTCAAAACTTCATCAATATTTCATTTGTATGTGGTTTGATCTCTATCATATACATCATATTTGGAAACAATGAAACCATTCATGTGTTTGCACCAGAAAACCCGAGCACGATTTAACCGAGTTCCAATTTGGTCTCAAATAAATGGATCATGCATCGTTAGCCCCAAGTTGACAAGTTTAGAATTTTTTATACAAAAACGAGTAAACAAATAAAACTTAACGACACTTTTTTCATCGAATTAGATAGTTTATGTTATTTGATTAGAAAATACAAGAAGTTACGATGTCCTTCAAACCGATTTAAACAGTAAAATCAAAACACACCGAGATTTATATATAGTTAGAACTTCATTCGTTATACTTATCTCCATAAGACAGCTACATTACATTGCATTTCGATCCTCGGACACCTATTGCATCTCTCCTACAAACCCTTAGTCGAATCTTGTTTACAATTAATTATATCATTTCATAAAAATTGTTATTATGTTGCTTAATTAATGCGCACTTGTGGAAGATTTCTCTCTAAAAGCTTATGCTGACACATCGATCTCAAAAATAAGATTGTCGAGTTAATAAACTATCTTTTTTAAACAACTAAACTTTATTCAAAGACCCACTAGCCAAGGAGTTAGAAAGGGGAAATTACAAAGGAATATAAAATATAGGGTTTGTAACAAGAGGGACCAATCAATAATGACTTCACAATTCCTACATGAAAATAAATCAAAAGAAAGAACAATATTATAAAAAATGTTGCTTGTTTTTATACAGTTGTTGCTATGAAACGGGTGTTTGGGATAACTTTTAAAGTGATTTATAATTTTTATTTTTTTTAAAAGTCAAAAAGATGTTTGGTAATTCTGACTTTTCCAACTTTTCTAATAGAGTAAATGACATCTTTTTGAAAAGTCACGGAATCCTGACTTTTCCATCTTTTACAAAAAAGATTTTTTGGTTTTCAAAAACTAAGTCAAACACCCTCTATGTAATTCCTATACCACCACAACATCCAAATAGTAACTATAACAATAACTTTAAGAGCTTTTGTCTTCCAACTTGACATTGAGGCCGAGTCGACCCAAGTCATAAGTTCAATGACTTCAATAACAACCGAAAAAGGTAAGTCAGTCCATTTGGCTATGCGATTCCAAACATAAACAACTACCGAACAACTAAAAAACACATGATAAATTTCTTATAATTTTTTTTATCAAATCAAGGAGCACCAACTCCCATTTTGAATTCAATGTTTAATTCAAGTCAATCCATCAAATTAATAAACTATTTTATAAAAAAAAAACAATTTTACAAGATTGTCGAATTTAAAGGTTAATTATTTAATTAGAAGTAGAAAGTAAATAAATTTATAATATGGGATTTGGGGAATTTCGCTTAATTAAGAATTTAAGATGACACCAATCTTACAAACATAAGTTACATTTTTCTAAATATATACAGAATTTAATTAGTATCGACATAATTTTGTTCTATTATATATATATATATATATATATATATATATATATATATATATATATATATATATATATATATACACACAGATAAATTAATTATATTTCACATGAATTCATTTTCGTAATTTTTTTCAAAAGAATTCAAATAAATGTATATAAACAAAATCAAATAAAAAATTAATAAATAAATAAATGGTTGAATTATATAATTGTAGTTCATTTCTTTTCACATGAACAACTTCGATCCATAATAATTCAATGTTATACTTTAAAGATTTACTCAAGAAATCACTTTGAAAGCTCCTTCAACTCATCTCCAAATCAATTCTTCACATGAAAATGGCGATGCAGTCGTCAAGTTTCCAGAAATCCAGTCATTCTCAGAACGGAATTCCTCATTTCACTCAAATCTCTTCCTTTCAACGTCCTTCCGACTCCAGAGCAAACGGAAAACGCCATTTTCGCCACCACTCGCCGCCGCACCATCACATGAGGAGGCACCATTTCTTCTTCATCTTCGTCTTCGTATTCAAATAAACTTGGTTCCATGTAATGGAACAAAGCGAAACTCTCAGGTATATCCATCGCCTTCGTTTTCGTCCTCTTCTTCTCTACCTTTTTCCTCTTAACTCTCCGAGATTCCTCCGGATCGGAGTCTGTAAAGCATTTTAAGCAACGATCGCCGTCGTCTACATTGTTTCCGGTGAATACAACATCAGATTCATCAAATTCTTCGTTAATTTCCGTCATCGGAGAGCGAAATCAGCTGAGACTTGATTGAGGATATGATGGAGTTTGAAATGGTGAATGGTGAAGAATGGAAATTTATAGGGGGATGGAATCGGAATCGGAATCGTCGTGAGTACGCAATCATTCTCTGTCGTTTGAGTGTGGGCCCAGTTTTCTCTCTCTCTAAAAGTCTATGTTTTCTCTCTCTAAAAGTAATTAATTGTGTGTCAGCTGCCTAAATTATACAGATTGGCTTACCCAGCTTACTTGTGGCTCACGTAACTGTGTACAAGCAAACCTTCATAGAGTACCACTTACGCTACCTTCCATGGATTACGTTGGGAAGCTTCTATCCATATTTTTGTCTCTTATGAGTGTTAATTATACACAGTTATCTCGTTAAATTTGTTTAATTTCGAATTAATGGTTTTTTAAAGAGATAATTTGTATATAACAATTTTTCTTCATTCACAACAATTGATGTTCTAAAATGTTTTACTTTACATCTTTATAATGCATAATTGTTATGTATGCTAAAAAAAAATTATTGTTAGAACACCTTTTGAAACATTCTAACATATTAACTTAACCCTATTTTTAATCTAAGGGTAGTGGGTATCATCTCCTTTCCCGATTTCATCTTTGATATTAACCAAAATTTAAGCAAATTATGGATATGATTCAATCATTGTTACGTAATGGTGTTAACCGTCTTGAATGTGTATTCAAAATTTTCTTAAAAGTCATAGTTGGAGAAAGAATACAGTTGGTTAATAGTAGCAATGACAACTAATAGCTTCATTTGTGTAATGTTTCTTTAGTTAAGATTTTTTTTCCTCTAACAATCTTTGTAAAAAATAATTTGTGGGTTGGGTAATTTTTGCACGTTCAGATTCATCATGTCGACATCTTCACCAAATATCCATGTGTATGTTATGTGATGGCAAAGTGGACTACATCGATTATGTATACATACGGCGTGTTCAACAAAACTAATTGGTAGCGAGTAAATTTTGATTTTGGAGCTTTTTGTTGAAAGCTACTCTATGTAGCTTTTGATTTTGGAACTTTTTGTTTAAGCTAAAAGTTAAACGCTCCTATCACCGAATAAGACTTTCTTTTTAACTAGCGTTTTCTTAAAAGCTAGAAGCTCCAAAAAGGTATGTGCCGAACACGCCAATAAGCACTTTCTCAGTGCATGAACTCAATTACATGCTTCATAAAACTTGGATATAATAATGGTAAGATTATCTACTATCATTTCCACATTCCTAATATTAAACTTGATTACGGGTTTTCCCCTCTTGTCAACGATAAGGACATGTATACAAAGTCATGAGCATAGGCAATTGTTCGGAGAAATATCCAAGATCATAATTAAATTGGTTAAGGTCATGACTAAATTAATATAATTTTATGGAATAAAAGTAAAGTTTTATTTGGTTGTCTTTAAAAGTTAGAAATAGCTAGAAATGACTTTGATAAAGAGATAAAATGATTTGTTAATATATTATATGATTAATATATTAAATAGAAATAATAAATAATTAATTACAAATGATTAGAAATAGTCGGAATTAATTAATTATTATTCAAAATTAATTTGGAATTAATTAGAATTAATTAAAGGTACAATGATGAATTGTAATTCTTCAATAGTTGAATAAAATGTGACATCCCCATGTTTTCAAAACCAATTAAAACGTTTACTTTACGCTTTAAGTTTTTGCGATGCGAAAAATCCTAGTTTAAGTAAAACAATTTGAGATAACATAAGTTATTTCATTATATTAAAATACTATGGATGCATATAATACTCGGCATCCTAACTAGTTTCCAACAACCTTAGTTTCACTACATGTGATGCATATAAATTGAGTGAGTCAAGTTTTGGGAAACATGGTGAGATGCATAGGTTTTCAAGCCCATAATAATTTAATGATAATAAATCATAATAACATTCCTGCAAACAAACATTATAGATGTAAATAATCTGATGTAAGACCACTTACCCTGCTCAGTAGATTCTCACAAATCCTAATTCGACGACCATCTTGAAAAATCACTTTACCTGATAAATCGTCTGAGCAACTGTTTGACTACACAACTAGGGTGTCCTTGGCTAGTGTAAGTCATATAAAGGTAACCAATGTTCATAGTAGTTGGTAAATATGGTATCACATTCTATCTATGTTTGTGGGTTATAAGTGTACACTAGCAACATAATTCATTAAACCGCCTAGAATAGTCAATTGTTGTCATCTACTCTGGTCCATGACTTAGACATACTTGCTAGTTGTCAGATCTGGAACCACAATTTCTGGTCATCCGAAAAGAGGAGGACTACTACACTCTGCTTCGATCTCATACTTTACCTCAGAATGAGACCTATCTGATATTCAACTTATTTGGAGCTAAGCACCTTTTATAAGTATATAACTAACCCATACTATAACTAAAGACAAATCTGATTCCGACACAGTTCTTAATTGTCACACCCCTAAAACATAATGACGGAAACGTTCGGGGGTGGATGACTTCATGTATAGTATCATAACAACGAATGTAATAGTGAAGAAAGCAAACACAACCATCATCAATATAATTGAAAGAGTTACATCATAGAATAAGTTTACATGTTTAAAATCAATTACATCATGATGACAAAATAAGTTTTGAATTTAACGCCTTAGCGCTCCGTCCTCGAAAGCAGATGATTACCTGTTTAGCGATTTTCTGAGAATACAAGTTGTTTGAAAAAGTGTCAACACAAAGGTTGGTGAGTTCATAAGAGTTTTAATTGAGAAATAAACTATTTTCCTTGTAAAAGCAACTAAGTTGTTCCAGAAAATCCGATATTTCCCTTAAAGAGTGAATTGAAAGTTTCTATGTTATGAAATAGTGCATCCTAGAATTCCTTATAGTTTCCTTCTATAATCTACAAGTATATATAAGTTATATAAAATTAAAGTTAGATAAAACGTCGAATGTAATGGGTCTGCCCTAGGCCCACAACCAAACAAGGAACAGGAAATAAGGCGACCCACCAATTCTAAGTCAATCACGACTAGATTCTGTATAACTCTAGCATATACACTTAGAAATTATAGCTGAAACCAAAGACCGAAACCAAATCCTAGTGTAGTGTACGAAATAGTAGTAGTGGCTGTGAACATAAACTATACATATCATAGTTCATCAAATAGTGATGGTTGTAGTGAACATGAACTATGCATATTATAGTTTAGCAAATGTGATGGCGATGGTGAACATAAACTATACATATCACAGTTCATCAAATAGCGATAGTGGTTGTGAACATGAACTATGCATATTATAGCTTATCAAAAATGGTGGTGATAGTCAATCCCTTCTTGTAATAAGTTCGTAGTGTAGATGAAACATAATCTATACCTATTATAGTTTATCACATTGTTTGTAATGTATATACACCCTAACTGTACCGATTATAACTAGCGTATTTGTTTGTGGGGGTATAATAGACTTAATTATACTTATTATAGTTTATCATAATTATTCGTAGTGGTAGTAACCCTTTTGTATATGTAATACCTTTAGTAATGTGTTTGTTATGTAAATGAATCATAAACTATACCTATTATAGTTTATCAAATATTTGTTGGGGTAGTGAGCATAAACTATACTTGTCATAGTTTACCAATGTTTGTATTTCAATGGATATAACCTTATAATACCATTTATATATTTACCTTACTTATGAAGGTAAGAATCCATTTGTTTTCTGATGTATGTCTATATAGCAAGACAAAATGACATATATGGTAATAACATATCATCACATGAAGGTACACACCTTGCTCAACAAGTTACAAGGTGTAAATGAAATTGAAAACATTTTTCTAGTATTACCATTTCTATTCTGTTTTTAGAAAATTCATAGAAAATTCATTAAAGGTCCAAATCATAATCTGTAAATTCTGAGAGTTTGGAAAATGAGTCTAATTTGTTCATAAATTTTTTTATGATTTTTAGTGCTCTCTAACTTGTGTAAAAATATCCATATTCACAAACTGGTCCGGATTTGTTCTTGAAATGATAGGCTGTTTTGTAAAAATCACCATAAATCATAGAAAAATCGTATGGAGATGTGCAAGTAGTCATTTTAAAGGTATAAACCTGAAATATTTGCATCTAATACAATTTTGAAAACTAAAATGTTTAAGTCGACCAAAATAGTCCGTGAATGGAGTTAAACTTTCTTGATGAAAGCTGTTGAAAAAGTTTAGTTGTGTTCTTGGTGTTTTAACTTGTATTCCCCCCCCCCCCTAAAAACTTAAGAAACCATGAAAATGTAGGGTTTTGAAAATCACCTTGTGTGATTTCAGTGGATGGATGTTGAAGAAAGGAAGTATTCAACTCAAGAACACTTAGAATGTTGCTAGAAGATTCGAAGATCTAACACAAATATGATGGAGTTTGTGTAAGGGATCTATGATTTGAGTTAAAAGGAAGTGTAATAATCACATGAAAGATGATCATACTTACCAATGAAGAAGAAAAGTCTTGGAAAAAGCCTTGGAAAAATCGGTATTGAAAGAGAGAAGTTGAGAGAAAAGTGTTTGCTCTTTGGGTGGAAATGAGAGAAATGAGTGTGAATGAGGAGAGTGGGTGTGTTTTTCCAACTCTTAGAACGTGAGTATGGCTGGGAAATGAATGGGAAAGGATATTGACATGACTAGGGATGGTAGGGAGGGGTGTGGGTTGGTCATGGAGTGGGTATGGGTGGTTGCTTGTGTCATAAAACAAAGAAAAGTCAACACTCCACCTCTTGCACTTCACCCACTCTTCTTGGATAAGATTTATCCCCAAAAACATGATTAATTAATAAATATGGGGCCTTATATGTTAAAATATAATTTTGGGTGAAATTCTCGCGTTAAAATGATCAAAAACGGGCTTAAAACGCAAAAGTAGTCGAAAACCGGGAAGAAAAGGCGAAGTCTGCGAAGCCTCTCGCATGGGACCGAAGGTGCGAGGGTTCGGCCCTGAGAAGGCTGGAACCGAAGGTGAACTTGTCAGACGCAAGCTTGTCAGAATCGAACCTAGGAGAGAAGCGAAATAGATCGAGAGGAGGTTCGGTCCGAAGGGACCTTCGGGTTTGGTCCTTGTGGTTTCGGTCGAGCAGGGTTTGGTCCCTATAGGGGACCTTCGGCTCTAAGAGGGTTCACTTCTTAATAGGAGGTTTCGGTTCCTTAAGGCCATTTCACCAGTTTTTACCCCGTTTTAAGCGGTTTTTGACCCGGTTAAGGGTCGGGATGACCCGAAAGACTACAAAAAGTTAAAGGAACTTTTGAGAGAGATTTGTGAGAGATTTCACATATTTAGAGAGATTTCTCATACTTAGAGAGATTTGGGAGAGATTTCACATACTTAGAGAGATTTGGGAGAGGTTTCACATACTTGGAGAGATTTCTCATACCTAGAGAGATTTGGGAGAGATTTCACATACTTAGAGAGATTTGGGAGAGATTCTAAATAGAGAGAGATAGAGTAAAAGAGATTAGGAGAGGTTTCATTTGTGACCTTTTTGAGTGTCCGGCTTTGCAACGCAAGGTCTGCAAACCCCATTAAGCCATGTTTAAGGGTCTTACACACTCCCGATAAGTATGCAACATTGTTTTATCAGTTTGGTTCGGTACTTACTATAGTTTTAGGTTAAGGAAATCTAGATATACGAACTTTTCAATTGATGATTTCTCATTAGAGTAGCGAGTTGTATAGTAATTGATGATTTCAATTGATGACTCCTCTCTCCTCTCTCTTTCATATTCATCCTCTTGTAACCGTTACAATAATATATATATATATATATATATATATATAATATATATATATATATATATATATATATATATATATATATATATATATATATATAGGGAAGAGTTATATGGAAAATGAATGATTAGGGCAACACATATTTGAACCAATGAAAATATGACAACACATCACTTCCATAATAACTTCCACAATACATTACTTGTGAAGAAAGAAATGGACACGTGTCATTTCATTATTGGTTCCGGTAGATGTTGCCCTAGTTATTTTTTTTCCATAGAACTCATTCATATATATATATATATATATATATATATATATATATATATATATATATATATATATATATATATATATATGCCAGTTATATGTACCATTTGTGTATTTTTGCCTAAATTAATTGTTGAGAAAGTAAGTTATATATTTTTATTTTTTGTATAGTTGATTTTTAAATTTTTGTTTATAAAGAGGTTTTTTTTATCATATTTTATTTTATTTAAAATTTAGTAGTTGTTTAAGTTTCCTATAATATTTTAGTTTATCGAGTAAAAATTATTATATTTGATGTGTGAGCATAACTGATTTATGCAATTTGTATCCTAAAAATTAAGTTATTTTACTTTGAATATAGACAAAAAAAGGAAAAAAGGTTACAAAAGGACCAAAATTTTAAAACAAATATTTTTGGGATTAAAATTGAAAATTCAGCTATAAGCCTAAGGGGTGTGATGATGCTTTTGTCAAAAGTAAAAGTGTGTCACATAGACGCCACGTAATTTTTTACAAAATTTGCCACACTTTCTCTATGAATGGGGTGTGGTGGGTTTTTAGGGGTTTTGGCATTGTAGCACAACAAAACTTAACGAATTTACAAATTTAGTCACTCAAATATTTTTTGTGCTTAATTGGTCGTTAACGTTAGGAAATACCAGCTAATAAGGTTTAGGGGAAATTATATCCGGTTTATGGGTGACATGCTAATGTGTCTTGACATATGTGGGTTTACTGAATGTGTTGAGAAAATGATCAATTTTTGTTCTTTGTTTAGAGCATTCCATGAAAAGGACATCAACTTTGACCTTCTTCTCATGGGTTTGCTGGGTTTGACCCCATAACATCACCGCCCAACAAATTGGTTCCTGCTACCATGGTTTAGGCGTCGGCGCCTTCACCCTAGACTGGGTCGGGATCTTCGCCTACCATCGCAACCCATTAGTCACCCTTTGGACTTTCACTCTCAACATCAGAAGAGGCTTCAACGTATTCCATGAAATTACCCGTCTTCTCCAACAAGCTATTCACCACCACTGGTCATGAGTACGACACCGCCTTGTTTCAAGAGCCATTTGTTCACCATGGAAAACAAGCCCCAAAACTTATGTTGCTTTTTCCATTGTTTCATCTCCAATGTCTGGGAGGTTTTTGAATGGAAGATTTGAGGAACAAAGACCCTATTTCTTAGATGCTTGTTTTTTTTTGCAAAAAACCACTTGCTGGTGAGACAGATATCTTCATGTACAAGTGAGGTGATTCCCATTTTTTTTTATCTAAACCCATAATTTACTTTGTTTTGTTAAACAAGCTGAGATTATGTTGAATTTTTTATTGATTCATATTTCTCGTTGATGATTTACATAGATGACACAACTTTTTGCAGTGATGAGTGTAGAACAGAGCAGGTTGATAGGGACGAAGCGAAAGATAGCTGGACTGTTTCAATTTCATTAAAATCTATGAGAAAGAAGGATCAGAAAGAGCAATTATCATCAAATACTTGTGCTCCATCTTCTCAGTTTCTTCAGCGGCGATCGATCCGGGTGGTGAACGATTGTGATAGTTAATCTTCTTCATTATCATCATTATGGATCTAGGTTTATTTGAGAAAGGGATTTGATTACATGGTGCAGAAAGGGATCCAGTTCTTGAAGTTAATTGACGGTGGTGGTAATATTTATTAGCAAATTGTAGCGACCCAAAAATCATAACTAAAAATTTCTTTTTTTAAAACATTACTAAAACCATATTTATAAAAACATATCATAAGTCATAACATACTTTCGAGTATTAGATTCAAAACATAATCTCATTATCAGAGTATAACATTTCCCAGGCTAACTGACTATGGTGTGTGCACTGCAATCTCTCCGAGCTCCTCTTTTGAAAACTGAGTACCTGAAACCAAAACTGAAAATCGTAAGCACAAAGCTTAGCGAGCTCCCCCAAACTACCACGTACCGAACAATAGCATATAAAACACATACTGGGCCTTGCCCACTGCATCGGACCGAGGTCCGGACTAACTGGGGCCTTGCCCCCTGCATCGGACCGAAGTCCGGAAACTGACTGGGACCTTGTCCCCTGCATCGGACCGAAGTCCGGACTAACTGACTGGGACCTTGTCCCCTGCATCGGACCAAAGTCCAGACTAACTGGGGCCTTGCCCCCTGCATCGGACCGAAGTCCGGAACTGACTGAACAGAACATAACATAAACATATCAACTAGCATGAACACACATATACTGCATACTGCATCGGGCCGTAACCCGGAACACATAACACATAAATCCTGTCTGAGCCACGAAGGCATCAAACATACTAACTACTGCATCGGACTAAAATCCGGAAACTACTGCTAGCTAAACGGGCCGACATTGTGGCCTTAGACCCGTTCCTACTGGAAGGAAACTCACCTGAACTGCTGAGCTCCGCCGATAATCCTCTGACTGCTGATCGAAAATCCCCTGAGCCGCTGCTCCTCCAGCTCTCCGAGCTACCAATAACAATATGACACTTAGTCTGATAGTCCTCCAAAAGTCAACAAGGTCAACTCTGGTCAAAGGCAAAGTCCTGGTCAAAGTCAACCTTCCAGGTCAACCCTACTCGCCGAGTCCACCTAATGACTCGCCGAGTTCATATGCTCAGGGTCTTTCTATTCGCGACTCGACTCGCCGAGTCAGTCCATGACTCGCCGAGTCCAACTATTTCCGAGTCCTGACCTGTCCAACTCTCTGAGCCTCCACCCGACTCACCGATTCGAATCTCAACTTGAAGGGATTGGGGTTTCGCGATCTGACTCGCCGAGTCCACTAATAGACTCGCCGAGTCCAAGGCAATCTTCAACCAACTCGTCGAGTTGTTCTTCCAACTCGCTGAGTTCATGCTTAACTTCATCCGACTCGACGAGTTGTTCATCCCACTCGTCGAGTTCCTCCTCATCTTCATGCTACTCGCCGAGTCCACTCGAAGGACTCGCTGAGTCCATTCAGATCTACATACATGCAGAGGACTTTTGAGTCATGCATGGACTCCAAACTGTATATCCACTCTTCTAAAGCCTATTCCTTACGTAAAGTGGCAAACTTTACGTGTAGCTAACGAGATCTAGGCTCAAATCACTATAAACTAGGGTTTGAGACAAAGGGGCTCAACAATTAACCCATAGACTGATGCTTTATGATTCTCTAGGCCAAGATACACATAGATCTGAAGTAGCAACTTTAGATCTGGGCTTCTAACTCGAAATGGTTCATAAACTTGTCCTAAAAGCCCCAAATCCCATGATAAAGGTTGATCTATATGCAAAAGAGGGAAGGTAGCGACTCATTACCTTCAAAAGCTCTGGAAGACCTCACAAACTCTGGATCTACTGCCAATTCTCGAATCCCCAATGTGTGCCTTCCTCCTTCTTCCTTCAAATCACCCAAATTGGCAAGAAAACTTGATTGAGCAACAATGGAGGCTTAGGGTTTCTGGTTCTGGACTATAGGGCCGCAAATGAGCCCTAGGGAAGAGATTAAGATGCTTAAATAGGGTACCAAGTCCCGAAATTAGGGTTTCCCAACCCAGACCTGATTCGCCGAGTCCACTTGCCGACTCGTCGAGTCGGTCACTTGCTTTACACCCGGATCCCGATCCGACTCGCCGAGTTCCTCCCTGGACTCGACGAGTCAACCCTCTTTATCTTAGGGTTTTTCCTTTCCTTTCTTGACCTTTCTGATTTCGGGTGTTACAACTCTCCCCCACTTAAACTAAACTTCGACCTCGAAGTTTGCTATGGCCAACTGCCCTGCGAACTGCCTCCAACTCTCTGTCTGGGAAATCTAACACTCTTTTGCCCATCACTCTAGCAACTCCCAGTGCTGATCACTACTGTTGGAACATACTGAATCCTTCTCTTTTCCATAATTTCCTCAACGTTACTTCCTCCGACTGAAAATCCTGTTGCCCCTCATCCGCCTATCGGATGCACTAAGACTACCCAGGTCTAACTAATCTGCCGATATCTGAGTTACCGGACTCCCACCGGTCACTACACTCCATCGCAATCTCCTAGTCGCTCCCAGCGACTCCTGAAGATACTTCGACTATCTATAACTGTTCTATCCATTCTGCCATCCATACTGAATCGATGCTGCTGGAACCAGCCTACTTATCTCCCATTTGACTACTCAATTCCTACTAACTCGAGCCTTCCATTCTGAAAGAAAAGCTACCTGCCTAGCTATCCTTACAGATCACTTATACTTGGCAGAAGGCTCAACTGATCCTGCTGAGAGGGACTTTCCATTTCCAAATCAACCAACTATACCGTCAGCACTTGCATTCCAACACAAATACTAATACTGTCCAAAACTCTGAAACTATCCAAACACTGAACTGCTTGCTGAACATGCTTGAAACTCTAAACTGCCTGAAACACTGAACTGCCTGAAACACTGAACTGCCTGAAACACTGAACTGACATATGGCTGCTTCCCAAATATCTCGAGACCCTCCTGGTCTCCAGTCATTCGTCGGTTATTTGCAACACTGAGTTCCAACTCAACCGTGGAGTCAAAGGACTCCTCACTTAGTCGCTCCCACGACTTCTGAACGAAATCTTTCTCTGGAACTAGTTTCCACTATTTATCCTGTCACTGTGGCTCTAACAACCCTCCGATCCAACCGATCGGGTCCATACGTCACATCCTGACATTATCAATTCCACGACTAACAACATGATGGCTCCCAGACTGACGGTAGCCCTTAACATACCCAAACCCCAACGGTCCACTGCTACTCTGATCTCATAACTGATGTGACGATCTATAGCCAAATTGCTGACTTAGCCATAACTGAACCATTTAGGAAATCCGAAATCTAACCCGTGGATTCCCATATCCTCGCTGTTGCACCCGAACGGGTGGGAACTACTGCTTTCCCGCGTCCAACAACGCGCTCATGTTGCCTACCAATCTGATAAAGGCCACGGCTACACCCGCGGACTTACAACTCTCTAATACTATATGGCTGCTAATGAATGCTACGGCTACCCCCGTCGACTTACAACACTCCACTACTATCTGACTGCTAGTGAATGCTACGGCTACCCCCGTAGGCTTACAACATTACTACTACTATCTGACTGCTAGTGAATGCTACGACTACCCCCGTAGGCTTACAACACTACTACTACTATCTGATGACATCCTGACTATCCCTAGTCCTGTTAGGGATTCCTCATCCTGATTTCTCAAAACCAACCCTCAGTCTTTGAATACTGCATCAACCTCGACATCTTATATCCTTGACATACTTAGTGCTTCGTCGAGGAATTCTTCGGTTTGGTTTCCAAACCAACCGTCTCCTAATCCGGATACAAGAAGTTATTGTTGGGAAGTTTCCAAACTCCCAACTCCTGAATCCACACAATTCTGCATGCTGACTCTGTCACTGGCTACTAATACGAAAGCATCTCTTGCTAACCGTTCTCAGGATCCTCCTTCCGACTCACTTGAGCCCTACAGGTGGCCCTCCAATCCTGGATTCCCAACCAGCTTCTAACCCTCTCGATTACATGAACTAACTGTTGGGAAGGTCCTCGAACTCCCAATTCTGAACTTCTCAATCCATCAATCACTATGCTACTATTTTTTTCTTCTCAGAGGCCGCGCACTCATTCTAGGTCTACGTGGCTCTTATCCTTGTATACCCGGAGGGTTCTCCCCCACTTTGATTCGGCTAATTCCTTACTGCTCACGGGTCGAAAGGATTCCCAACCTTCCTTCCATTAAAAGGGCGATATGCTGTCCGCCAACGTTTACCCTTGCCAGCGCTCCAACTAACTCTTATCAGATCCGCACCCTTCTTGCTTTCTGACTGAGCACCCTTCGATCCTTAACTGTATTTGCTTTAGGGACTACATCCCGAGAACCTGCGTTTGGGGTGCGCATCCCCAACCCACTTCTTTACTGACCGCTAGCTACTCCACTAAAAACTCTGGATTATCACTACTGAGAATATAACTGATCATTACCCGACTAACGCCTTCCGCAAGTAGTAAGGCACTACTGAATCTTACACATACATGATACAGTCACCGCATCTGAAGTAACCTGATCTAGAGGGAACGACCTCCAATTCACCATTCTAATCCCATGGTATGCAGATGGCATAACGCTCTGTCACAAGTAGGTAATATAATACCCCCAACACATATACTTATTGATATCAATGCAACAACATAACAAATAATAACATGAATAATAATTGATAGGGAGGTAAAAGATACATACCTCCATCACTCAGCACTGCTCGAATCCTTGCTAAAATCAATCGGAAAACTCGGCTCCGAGCCGTGGGCGCCCTTGCCCGGCCTCGGCAACCACTGGCAGTACTTAAAGTCCCAAGGGCAGGAGCTGGCATCTGCCCTGCTGAATACAAACTTGGACAGTGGGCCTTCTTGTGGCCCCTCTGACTGCAATGGAAACATATCGGATCAAGTCCATGGGCGATGGTAACAGTACAATCTCTGCTAAAATGGCCAATCTGGCCGCACTTGAAACATCCAGCATCAACACCACTTCTACGCCTGCATGTACCCATGTGCGTCCTACCATACTTCCCGCATCGACTGCGGCTCTGATAGTTCCTCGTCCTCAAATCCGACCCCTTGGGCCTCTTGCCCGAACCTGCGGCTTCCTGAGTCTCATCCGTTTTCCTCTTCCTTTCCGATTCCTTGCCCGTCGACTGAACAACAGCTGTCTGATCCTGGAGCTTCGCAATCAACCTATCAGTGATCCTCACAACCATGCCGGGCAGATCCTCGTGAATGGCTCGCGTAACCTCTTCAACTATCCAATCATGCAAAGGTCTATCTTAGAGACAGGGTGCCCCACTCACTCCTGTCCCCTGATGGCAAAAACTAGAAATGGGACCTCCTTTTCCGATGGATCCCTGAACTCCATAAGAATCGGGGTCTAGACGAGCCCCAATCTGTCCTGAAACTATCCTGGCCTTAAAGGCCTCAAGATGACTGTCCATGAGCTCCACAATGGCCTCTCTAACCGAACCGAAAATCACTGGAGTCTGATCAATGATGTTGTGCATGATCTCTGCGGAAATGAAATCCCTCATCTGATCCTCAAGCTGCCCGGCTCTAGAGCCTGAGCCAGATCCCTCCCCAGCACCTGAATTGCCAACTGATATCTCGCGCAACGTCACCATGCTGAAAATATAACAATTCCTGATCAATTTACACACTACTGCTGAGGGATCTCTCACACACTCAACTAGTTCCATGGTCTTGCCTTGGCCCCTCTTGAATCGAGTACGGATCCTCTGCTTTCAGTAGTACGGGCCCATACTACCTTCCACATCTATCCGTACTTTCCTCAAGAGTTACCTCAACTCCACCAAGTCCCCTTTTCTCTACTACTGATCTCTGCTACTCTCATCCTAGGCTTGCCCTAGGGAACCTCTGATTCCACCCAAACCAATCCTCAGCTGCTGAAGGCCTCCTCGTAATGCCAATTAGCCACCACCTGAATACCATCACATGCAATGAGGCTCGGATAATCCTTCGAGTAAAAAGTCTCGTCCCTACAACGGTTAGACTCAAACGAGAGCTGCGTAGTAGGGCCAAATCCAGCACTCTGAGATTATTCAACCCTGATCACATGTGATGTGACGTATTCACCTAATGGCTAACTCCCATCACTCAGAGTCCCACAAAGCACAAAGCAAGCAGCATTCGGATAAAGGAAACATACTCAGGCAAAACTATTCTCATAACAAGAAACTGTACTAGCATACAATGCTAAGCTCATACTATCAGGCATAACCTACACAGGCTATCCTACTACTGTCTACTCAATACTAGCATGAAATTCTTATCAAGCTGAAACATATAAAGCAGGCACATAAGGCATCCTTCTAGATCCTTCGTCCTATACTAGCATGCCGTTCTACTGAAACTGAAACTCAAACTGGAACTAAAACTAAAACTGAAACTAATGATCATAAACTTGTATGGGTAATTTGGGAGTACTTACTTGAGCTCGGCTGATTGCATGCACCACACCCTTTTCTCTTTTCAAAATTCTTTTCGCTTTTTCTAAAACTCTTTTCTTCATACTTTTTCTAAAATTGTTTTCTTTTCTCAAAATTCTTTTGTAACCATGGTTTTTCTCTTGAAAACTTTATACCTCTTCCTTAGTTTGAGTTCAGACACACTCGGGAGTGCGCCCGAATCCCTCAAACCAAGGCTCTGATACCAACTTGTAGCGACCCAAAAATCATAACTAAAAATTTCTTTTTTTAAAACATTACTAAAGCCATATTTATAAAAACATATCATAAGTCATAGCATACTTTCGAGTATTAGATTTAAAACATAATCTCATTATCAGAGTATAACATTTCCCAGGCTAACTGACTATGGTGTGTGCACTGCAATCTCTCCGAGCTCCTCTTTTGAAAACTGAGTACCTGAAACCAAAACTGAAAACCGTAAGCACAAAGCTTAGCGAGCTCCCCCAAACTACCACGTACCGAACAATAACATATAAAACACATACTGGGCCTTGCCCACTGCATCGGCCCGAGGTCCGGACTAACTGGGGCCTTGCCCCCTGCATCAGACCGAAGTCCGGAAACTGACTAGGACCTTGTCCCCTGCATCGGACCAAAGTCCGGACTAACTGGGGCCTTGCCCCCTACATCGGACCGAAGTCCGGACTAACTGACTGGGACCTTGTCCCCTGCATCGGACCGAAATCCAGACTAACTGACTGGGACCTTGTCCCCTGCATCGGACCGAAGTCCGGACTAACTGGGGCCTTGCCCTCTGCATCGGACCGAAGTCCGGAACTGACTGAACAGAACATAACATAAACATATCAACTAGCATGAACACACATACACTGCATACTGCATCGGGCCGTAACCCGGAACACATAACACATAAATCCTGTCTGATCCACGAAGGCATCAAACATACTAACTACTGCATCGGACTAAAATCCGGAAACTATTGCTAGCTAAACGGGTCGGCATTGTGGCCTTAGACCCGTTCCTACTGGAAGGAAACTCACCTGAACTGCTGAGCTCCGTCGATAATCCTCTGACTGCTGATCGACAATCCCCTGAGCCGCTGCTCCTCCAGCTCTCCGAGCTACCAATAACAATATGACACTTAGTCTGATAGTCCTCCAAAAGTCAACAAGGTCAACTCTGGTCAAAGGCAAAGTCCTGGTCAAAGTCAACCTTCCAGGTCAACCCTACTCGCCGAGTCCACCTAATGACTCGCCGAGTTCATATGCTCAGGGTCTTTCTATTCGCGACTCGACTCGCCGAGTCAGTCCATGACTCGCCGAGTCCAACTATTTCCGAGTCCTGACCTGTCCAACTCTCTGAGCCTCCACCCGACTCACCGATTCGAATCTCAACTTGAAGGGATTGGGGTTTCGCGATCTGACTCGCCGAGTCCACTAATAGACTCGCCGAGTCCAAGGCAATCTTCAACCAACTCGTCGAGTTGTTCTTCCAACTCGCCGAGTTCATGCTTAACTTCATCCGACTCGACGAGTTGTTCATCCCACTCGTCGAGTTCCTCCTCATCTTCATGCTACTCGCCGAGTCCACTCGAAGGACTCGCTGAGTCCATTCAGATCTACATACATGCAGAGGACTTTTGAGTCATGCATGGACTCTAAACTGTATATCCACTCTTCTAAAGCCTATTCCTTACGTAAAGTGGCAAACTTTACGTGTAGCTAACGAGATCTAGGCTCAAATCACTATAAACTAGGGTTTGAGACAAAGAGGCTCAACAATTAACCCATAGACTGATGCTTTATGATTCTCTAGGCCAAGATACACATAGATCTGAAGTAGCAACTTCAGATCTGGGCTTCTAACTCGAAATGGTTCATAAACTTGTCCTAAAAGCCCTAAATCCCATGATAAAGGTTGATCTATATGCAAAAGAGGGAAGGTAGCGACTCATTACCTTCAAAAGCTCTGGAAGACCTCACAAACTCTGGATCTACTGCCAATTCTCGAATCCCCAATGTGTGCCTTCCTCCTTCTTCCTTCAAATCACCCAAATTGGCAAGAAAACTTGATTGAGCAACAATGGAGGCTTAGGGTTTCTGGTTCTGGACTATAGGGCCGCAAATGAGCCCTAGGGAAGAGATTAAGATGCTTAAATAGGGTACCAAGTCCCGAAATTAGGGTTTCCCAACCCAGACCTGACTTGCCGAGTCCACTTGCCGACTCGCCGAGTCGGTCACTTGCTTTACACCCGGATCCTGCTCCGACTCGCCGAGTTCCTCCTTGGACTCGACGAGTCAACCCTCTTTAACTTAGGGTTTTTCCTTTCCTTTCTTGACCTTTCTGATTTCGGGTGTTACACAAATTTTCTACATATTTGGTGGTGGATGACGGTGGTCGACCGTGCTTGCTGGAAATCGAAGGTTTGTACAAAGATATGCATGATGGTGTAAGTAACTCTTGAGGTGAAATGAGAAGTGCAATATGTGGTGCTCCGGTGAGGGTGAGGGTTAGGGTTAAGGTACAATCAAGGTGATGATTGTGGAAGAGATAATATGAAAAGGGGCCTACATTTTTATTAAATAATATCATTTAATAAAAATAAATACCAAGTCAGCAGATATATAATGATTTATTCTTTCAAATCTATCACAATGGTATAAAAGTAACCGACTGTTATATATCAAGTCTTATAATGATGTAATTGATATTTAAAATTCAACTTAACGGTCTATTAGGCAAAAAAAAAAAAAAAAAAAAAAAAAAAAAAAAAAAAAAAACACTTAAGTGACTAAATATATAAAATAGTCAAACTTTATTGTGTTACAGTGTCAAAACTTTTTTCTTTTACCAATGATATATATAGTGATATTTATGTTTTAAGAGAAAATTTGCAATGACCAATCATGAAACAAAAAAATGGTTTACTATTGAGATTTGTCATCGGTGAAGTTTATCATTGAGATTTACCACCGGCAAAAAAAATCAAAGACTTGGGGTGTGGTGTTCACCGCCGATAAAAATATTACATAAACGTTTACCCATATCAAAACTCTCCTACACCGTTTAGTCTAATTAAAAACCAAAAATGTAATCTATTCTATTGAGGTTACATGATTTACGTCACATAAGAACTCAGGGATGTCATAAATATGATTTATTATTTACTAGGTATTTTACATGAATACATGTATACCAATAAAGGTGATGGTTATGTAACATAAAAGAAATGTATACATATTATTATGTACGCCGGAAAAAAAATGATGTTTTGTACTAGTAAAAGATTCCTTATGTTGTACATTATTACCTTTCTTGTAATGGTAGTGTATACTCAACTTACAAAATTATTAGTCCTTCATTACTCATGTTTTTTTTTAATAAGATTTCCAGTATCGTTGTGTTGTAAATTAATGGCATAATAGATAACACAACCCCATCATATTTTTAGATCACGTGTACATATTATCATCAAGTTATTCGTATTCAATCAAATTAACAAAAATGTAAACAGTGGAAATTGGATGAAAGTGACACGAGTTATGAACATACGATAAAGACTTTATCAGTTTTGCTATTTTTAAAAATCATTTTAAGGAACACTATGTAATGCATAGCTAGTAGTCACATGGGTCTATTTTTGTAAAAGAAAAGGTTGCGGGACCTACTTGCAATATTCCCAATTCACTTTGTCTAACTAGTAGAGGTGGTCATAACTCAAAAGAAAATAAAATAAAATCGTATTTTCATAATTTTTAATATATAATAATTTTTAAAACAATGTTTTTTTATATATATTAATTGTGTTTTATGCAGATATATAATAAAATATTTTAAAACATAAATTTTTATGTATGAATAAAAAATTATTATGTATGAATCATTTACCTTAAAGAAATATCAACATTGATCTTAGATTTATAAAATTCAACCACATAAATCGGTTAATCAAATAAATAAGTATCCATTTCATTAGATTTACAAAAATTGCTAGTAATTTCATAATTAATTAATAGGCTCTATAAAATAATTAAAAAAATGTTCGAGTGCTATAACCGATTACAAAAACCAGATTATAACATGTTATACAGTTACATCGGTATATATTTTCGAAAGAGGAATCAAATAATGCTAATTACGAGTTACTCGGAGTCGGTTTGTGCTTTTGGTTTCAAGCATGTGACCATTTATGTCCGGTTAATGCCATAATTATACCCAATTTCAATGTACCTCAACTCACTAGTATATGAGGCTTGTTATAAAGAACAACATACCCATGAAAGCTAAGATAATTTTTGTTGGCGATTTGTATTACCAATGTGTATTAAGTGTAATGGATTAATTTGTTGACCAAATATAATATTGATAAACATTAAACAAGTAAAAGAGGTGCGGAGTGCACATTTGTTTGAGTTTGTTGTAGGTTTAAAGTACATTATCATTTAGGGGCAAAACCCTTAAACGAATGGGGGTCTGGGGGCAGTTCCCATGAGAGCGAAGTCCAAGGGGCAGAGCCTCTGACTGGGTTAGAGATCCGAAATTTAAAAAATTGATCTATATTTGACTTTTGTGTTGAACCTTGTATAAAACCCATTTTATAACAGTTTAGAGATAGTTTGAAATTGCCTTGTGACATTTTCATGTCAGTTTTCAGACATAAAACTGTTTTGTGTGACAGTTTTCAGACAAAAAAACATATTTAACCAATTTTTGGTCATTTTTATCGTACTTACGAAATTCGTAACTCCAACATCTTCTCTTTTTTAATCTCACATTATGAGTTTTATCCAATTGTTGATTTCGGAAGTACAACCAAAATACTTCAATTTGAAAGTTTCATCACGATTCTCAGAAATCCAAGTACTTTTATACCCGAAATCTCTAACAATTTTTGTAAGATCGTATGTTTTTAAAGCGTGGGTTCATTTTGTTTAATTTTTTTAGCTAGAAGCAAAATTAAATCATAATAATTTGGTCATTACTCGTTTGAATTGGTTTTACTTTTAGTTTTATGTTTCATTTTTGTTGTTATGTATGCATGCCATGTCATAGATGCCACATAAGCAGAGTTGGTTCAGTTTGTTATTAAGTAGTTAATGATTACAATTATTTTAGTTATTGTAACGTCCGTAGATCAGGGCTAGTCAATTTAGAGACGATAAGCATCAAAAATAGCTTTTTAATGGAAGATTATTTGAATAAATAATCTTAACTAAGTTGTAGTAGATGTTACAAAGGTTCCGTACATATAAAGAGTGCTGAAATCCGAGTTATAACGAAGAAGTTATGACATGTCGAAGTTGCGCGACAAAATCGGTACGACACAGCGTGACGTAAATAATGATTTTACGTTATAGTGATATTTAGCCTTAGCAATCTAAACGAAAGTCGTAGATTTCGTTAAACCATGAGCGTGCATAAAAAGAACGCCCAAATCTGATTTCGTATGAGGAAGTTAGGATTTTTCTAAGTTCCAGCTTAATAGTATGCAGCCCGAAACTCGAACTTGAGATCGAGTGATTTTTGGACGAAGCAATCTAAACGAGAATCAAAGATCTCGTTATTAGTAGTGCAGCAATAAAAAGACAGACGAAAACGGACGTCGGATGAAGAAGTTATGAATTTCTATTTCTAACGGAGTTTTCCTGTCTCGGCCTACTAAAAATAATATAATAAAAAATAAAGTTGAAATCAGCCGATGGAGTCTAAACGAAAGTTGTAGATCATAGTCTCACCTACGCGTGGATATAAAGAACCTCGAAAACGGAGCTTGTATGCGAAAGTTACACAATTTTGAAGTTTGATTAATCGGGTTACGCTAAGCGTAATGGAGTACGCCCAGTGTACCCATATGCATGAACTGAAACGGGCCACGTCGACCTGACCCAATACTCGAGTGCATGGGTTCGTGTAACGCCCCGTTTCTGGTATGTAAATTAAATATATTATCTTTCAATTTTTATGGGAGTACTCGACGAGTCTGTAGCCCGACTCGTCGAGTTGAGATGGGATAATCGCGCTTTTAGGGTCGGCTACTCGACGAGTCCATACGCTGGGACTCAGCGAGTTTGCCTGTCTGGATGAAGCCCTAATTTTAAGGGTTTGCACCCTATTTAAACAGACTTATACGCCCCAACCTCGCCTCCATCACCTTCAGAGCATCCTTTGCCCAACCCTAGCCCCATTAAAGAGTGTATGAGTGATTGTTACTTTGTGAAGGAACTTTTAGAGCAAGTGGAAGAAGGAGAAGGTTGGACAGTTCAAGGAAGAGGAAGTAGATCCAGAATACACTCCTTTGTGGTCATATTTTCTGGTAATAAAGTCTCCATCTTGCTTATTGATCTAGTAGATATTGTTTGTCCTCAAATTGTTGCTTTTTAGCCCATAAAACCCAAATCCGTTGTGATAGAACCTTATGATCGGGTTATACTTCAGATCTTGATCCTCATTGCATTCTAAAAGTGTAAAGTTTCAGTCAAAATCGTGATTGAGGTCCCTCTTGAGCTTAGAACCCCATTAAGATCTTAGTTTTGTCATTTGAAGCCTTAAAGCCATGCATGCACGTAAAGTTTGCAACTTTATGTGATAAGCTTGCCTTAGAAGCTTGGATCTGTGATTTGGAGCCGCTGCATGGCTCAAATCAAGTCTGTATGGAAAAAGGACTGCATGAACTCGGCGAGTCGCAAGGTTGACTCGGCGACTCCTATGAAATTAGCCGTAGACTCGACGAGTTGGATGAGCAACTCGGCGAGTCCGATGAAGATTGCCTTAGACTCGACGAGTTGTTTGAACAACTCGGCGAGTCGGATGAGTTTTCCCGAGACGAGTAGTGTTTGAGTGAAATAGCTTCATTCCTTCTTAGTTACACATAAAGTTAGCAACTTTACGTGTTCAGATGGTTCCCAGGGCTCAGATCTACAAGTTAAATGCTTCGGATTGGTTTAGAATTCGATTGTATGGAATCTGCATGACAGGACTAGGCGAGTTGTTCTTCGGACTCGACGAGTCGAGTCGCGAGTCCCTGTTTTCCTTCGACTTGTGAGTTCAGGGTGAGTCAGTGAGTGGGAAAGGGACTCGGTGAGTTAAATTCAGAGTTAGTATAGAAGGGACTCGACGAGTCTACGCCCTGACTCGGCGAGTCCGGTCAACTGGGATGTGACTTTGACCAGGGAGTTGACTTTGGATAGGGGTAAAATAGTCATTTGACCCCGAGAGCATTTACCAGTAACTGATCTAGTATTTTTGGAAATTGTAGCCGGACAGTTCCGGAGCAGCAGCCAACCAGCGTTAGAGTCAGCACCTCAGCAGCCAGCGTTACGAGGTGAGTTTTCCTTCCAGTAGGGATGGGTCTACGGCCACAATGCCAGTCCGTCTAGTTAGCAGTAGTTCCGGACTTTGGTCCGATGTAGTAGTTTAGTGTTCTTAGTGTCTTTGTGATTCAAGCATGTCTTTGTGTTATGTGTTCCGGACTCCGGTCCGATGCAGTATGCAATATATGTGTTTATGCTAGTTGATATGTTTATGCTATGCTATGTTATGCCCAGTCAGTTTCCGGACTTCGGTCCGATGCAGGAGACAAGGTCCCAGTCAGTTCCGGATTTCGGTCTGATGCAGTTAGTTTTAGACTTCGGTCCGATGTAGGGGACAAGGTCCCAGTTAGTTCCGGACTTTGGTCCGATGCAGTTTCTGGACTTCGGTCCGGTGCAGAGGGCAAGGCCCTGGTTAGTTCCGGACTTTGGTCCGATGCAGTGGGCGAGGCCCAATATATGTTTATATGTTATTGTATGGTACGTGGTAGTTTGGGGGAGCTCACTTAGCTTTGTGCTTACAGTTTCAGTTTTGGTTTCAAGTACTTCCGCAAGCAAAGTGAAGAGCTCGGGTTGATGGCATCGCACACACCACAACTTCAGTTTATCTTGGGAGTTTATTTTGGATGTTACTATGATTGATACAGATTTGTTTCGCACAGTACTATGGCTTTTGAGTTGCTCTTTACATGGTTTTACTATATATGATGTGATTTTTAGTATTATTAAAACAAAATTTTTTTTGGGTCGTTTCAGTTCGTAAGCGATGACGTCTTCGGCCTGATCCGAAGCATACGCCCAGCGTAAGGCTTACTACGCCCAACGTACCGAGTACGCCCAACGTACCTGGATTTACACCCAACGTAATCGAGGTTTCAGCACCCTATGAATAGATGTCGAGGGCTGCCGATTTCTTTTGTTCAAACTCTTCTCTCTCTCTCTCTCTCATTTTTGCATCGTTTTGTGTGCAAGAAATATCCCGAAGCCCCGGTATCATTCCTGAGCCCCGAAACAAGTTCCGAAGCCCCGAGGATCCCGAGAAGTGAGATTCCCGACCGAAGCTCTGCCCGCGAGAAGCCCGGTTTTTGTGAAGATCTCCCGGTTTCATCGAAGAATACTACTTCTACAAGCCGTAGCGTTGTCCGATCATCTTCTGATCAAGTGAGTGTATAGTTACTTTTTTCTAACACATAAATATAAAGTATTAGCTATGAAATACGTGCTATGTGTTATATATTATTTGTCTATTTGAGATGGGCTTGGAATTGATATTTTTATACGGGTGTTAAATGATTTAAACTGTGTTTGTATTTATATCTACAAAAAAATGTTGGGTAGAACATGGGTAGATGGAATAGCTGGTGACGATGCGACTTCGTGCCTATGACGATGCGACTTCGTGCCTATTAAGTAAGCTTTGGTGACGATGTGACTTCGTGCCTATTTGATAAACCTTGGTGACGATGTGACTTCGTGCCTATTGAGTAAGCTTTGGTGACGATGTGACTTCGTGCCTATTTGATAAACCTTGGTGATGATGTGACTTCGTGCCTGTTGAGTAAATCTTGGTGACTATGGAGTTAGCGCTAGATAGCTATGGATTTAATATCTGATAGATAAACTTTGGCAACAATAGACTTCGTGCCAATTCCTTAGGTAAACCCTTAGGAATGAATGAATGAAGGATAATTGGTTCTTAGGGTAAACCCTTAAGAAATAAAGGAGATATGGGGATGGGTATTTGGGTTGATTGTTTGATGATTGAACATAATAATTATATTACTGTGGGTTGAAAACCCACCAGACTCCCAAGCCTGACCCACTCAGTTTTCTTTGCATTACAGGTAATGACACAAGAGTATAAGTTGGTGGACTTGACGAGAGATTTTGGATTATAGATCAGTAGTTATAAATAACTGTTGTAAGGTTTATTTTATATTGTTTATGCTTTTAGTATGTAACGGAACATGACATCCCGAGATTTTTTTATTTAATGAAAATACATTTCTTTAACGAAATGCTTTGATAGATTCTTATCATATTTTGTTTTGGGAACAAATTCCGCAACTGTTTTCTTTAAAATGATTACTCTGATTTAAAAAAAAAAGCATAAGAAAATCGGTCTTTTCTGACCGTGAAAATGGGGATGTCACAGCTATTTAGTTGCTTTCCTTTCTCATGTATATAATTCCCTTCTGGTAATCATTTTAGATCAATCAATGAAATGATTTGAATAATCTTTTCTCTCTATTTTCTTTTCATCTAAAATCAAGATGGTATCAGAGATGAGATAGTTTCTTTGTTCTTCAAATTTCGCAATTCAGAGTCCTTATTTCTTCTTCATTTTAATCACCATTATTGTTCGTGATTATCCATGTCTAATTCAAACAATCAAGCAAATTCATTTACTGCCATTTCTCTGTCTAATCCTCTTTATGTTCATCCATCAAATCATCTTGGCATTATTCTCGCCTCTAAATGTTTTGATGGATCGAACTATAATTCATGGATTAAGGCTACGCCAATTGCTCTATCCATGAGGAACAAATTAGATTTTATAAATGGAAAAGTTCTGAAACGAAATGACGATGATCCGAATCTTGATATGAGATGCAATGATATGGTCACATCGTGTATTCTAAATGTTCTAGCTGGTTTATATCTTTTTCATTTCAAATCCCACGGATCAAAAGGTATTTCTATGTCTGTTACCTCTTGAAACTCATCAAATCCATCTATTTCTTTGTTGATTCTCTTTGTAACATTGTACCTCTAGCATAAACTCCTTGGGTATCTACCTTTTTATAAGCTCAAAACATTTGAATTCATCAATAATAGTCTTTGTAATGATGAGTTTCTTTGTGATGTTTGTATAAAATCTAGACAACACAAACTTCCATTCAAACAAAGTTTAATTCATACTTATTCTTCATTTTATTTGATTCATATTGACACATGGGGACCATATAATACAAAGACAATGATGGGCAATATTATTTCCTAACCTTGGTTGATGATTATTCAATATCTACTTGGACTCATCTTTTGAGTACCAAAAGCAAAGCCTTTCAAGTCATTAAAGGATTCATAGCCATGGTTGAACTCAATTTAACAAAAATGTGAAGATGAACAGATTTAATAATGCTTTTGAACTTGATACCAATAAATAAGCATCACTATTCTTACAAGAGAAAGGAATTATTCACCAAACAACATGTAGAAGTACTCCTCAACAAAATGGAGTGGTGGAAAGGAAGCATAAACACTTATTGGAGATAGCAAGAGCACTGATGTGTCAATCCAATATTCCATTTAAATTTTCGGGTGGTTGTGTTCTTATAGCCACTTATCTCACAAATATATTTCCATCAAAACTTCTCAAAGGAAAAACTCCTTTTTCTGTGTTATATGGCTTGGATCCTACTTATTCTCATCTTAAAGCTTTTAGGTGCTTATGTTTTGCTAATACTCTAAAAGAGAATAGGGAAAAATTTAAACCTAGAGTTTTCCCTTATGTACAAGTTGGTTAAACTTTTGGAAAGAAAGGTTAAAAATTATATGACATCAATTCTCATAAAATAGTTATTTCAAGAGATGTCAAATTTCGTTAAAATATATTTCTGTATCAGTCAAATGATATGAATTCTCAACATCTTTCCATTTTTTCCATCAAAAGGAACATTTTTATTTCTTTGATTATGATCCTACACCTTACAATTTATATTCTACTTTTCAAAATCCCAACATGATAATGATAATCATGATCAAATTCCTTCTATACCTACTAATTTTCATCCTCCACATGCTGATCTTCATATTGATCCTTCATTTGTTAGAAGACCAGAAAGAAATCACCATCCACCTGTAAAATTCCAAGATTATATTTGTGGAAATGTTACAAATGTTTGTACCCATATTGTTATAGACATATCATCTTCCAATCATATGTGTTTCATTTCGTTGGATGATAAAAGTAAATACCTAATCAAAAGTGTTAGTGTTCTCTTTGAACCTTCAGGCTATGAAGAAAGAATTCAAAATTCCAGAATGAAGAGAAGCCATGAAGAAAGAATTTGATACTTTAGAACCTAATAACACTTGGGTTGTTACTGATCTTCCAAAAGGGAAGAAACCAATTATGTAACATCCCAAAAATACTAAGTAAATTTTTTTTTAAGTCATCCAAACTAGTACTCATTCGTTCATTCCAAATACCCAATCAAAGGGTAAGGAAAAATGTATCAAAAGTTATCATAGTACAAAACAAAATCATAGAATGCGAAACACTCATGGATGTTGTGTGATAATGTGAGCCCTTCCCTTTTGAACCAGAGGTACCTGAAAAAACATTAAATCATAAACTGTAAGCACAAAATTTAGTGAGTTCCCCAAAATACTACATATATATAAACAAGCCCTGCCCACAACATAACGGGCCCCACCCAAATTGCATACGAGGCCCGCCCACAGCGTAACAAGCTCCACCCAAATTGCATACGGGGCCCGCCCACAACATAACGGGCTCCACCCAAATTACATATGGGCCCATCCATAGCATAGTGAGTCCCGGACAGAATGATATATATATATATATATATATATATATATAGCTTACATACACATGCAAGAATAACAAAGACAACAAGCACATACATGCATATTAGCAAGTTTCACAAAGACCACTATCAATCTACAAACATAATCTAGTGGGACGAAATTGGTGCCTTCGACCCACGAGTACAGTGAAGAGACTCACCTCAATCGGTCAATGAATAGATCTCATACTCGAGTTGCTGGTGCAGAAGCCTCTCTTACTAAACATAACCAAAACCATACCCTAATTAGCAATCAAGATAATTTTACAACTCAACAAGTCTAGATACCAAAATAAACTATCATTCGGTCAAATGACCATTTTATCCTTCTAACTCCTCAACCCCAGTTAGTTGACAAAAAGTCAAACTAGTAAAAAAGTCAACGGTCAACCCCTTGTTGACTCACACGTTGCGTACATAACACTCTACGCAGGGCTTCGAGTCTAATCTCGAAAGCGGGCCAATATTGAGCTACACTAGGCGTAGCTCAGATTACGCCCCGCGTACTGAGCAGTTAAGTCCTTACCATTTTAAGCTCTTAATCTATAAGGACATGTCATCAAATGCTCAGATCTGGTCCTAATAAACATCTTGAACGATAAAGTTGATGACTTTATGTCTTTGCATGGATACATAGAGCTCAAAGTCAAACCCTAGCTTCCTAACCTCTTCTAATATCCAAAATCTCTTGTATGGATGAAAGGTAGCAACCAAGATTCCATTTTTATGTCTAAACAACCTTAAAAACAATAGAAACTAGCAACCATAAGGTCTGGAGTAGCTTTTACTCACAAGACTCAAGATCATGAGACAAAAGATTATGTAAAACAAGGATCTAATGAGATCTGACACATGGATGAGAAATATTCGAGCTTTATACCTCCTTAAGTTAAGAAATGCAATGTAGGTTCTGGATCCACAAGCTTGGGCTTCAACAAATATTCAATCTTGAAATACTCCTTCTTCAAGATGACCAAAACACACAAAAAAAAGGCTTAAAAATTGCTCTAAGGGATTATGGTTTTGTTCTATAAGCTCAAGAGGGTGGAAGCCGGTGGTAAAAATGGCCTAAATGAGATTAAGGTCCTTAACTAGGGTCAAAGACCTTGAAATTAGGGTTTGCACCGTGCGCGGTTACGCCCCGCATAGGACATTAAGTCCATATATCCAAGTAATGAGTTATGTCATGCGTAACTTGGTTAGCTACACACTGCATAGAGCCATTATTTCCAAAATATTTTTTTGACAGTCTACGAATAACCGTGCGCGGTTACACCCTACGAATAACACTAGCCTATATGGTCAAAGTTTATTTGATCCTTTTTTTCAAAAATGGAGAAGTAGATATCTCTGGACCCCTTGTTGATTTGATGTTGAAAAAGAAATGCCTGGCCAAGCTAAGACTGAGTTGGTTAGATTTGACAGTCAGTCTGAATGTCACCACAAGTCGGTATCAGGAAACATAATCATGAACCATGATATTGACTCTAGATCCATGTCTCTAGTTCATAATAAGATATCATAAAAATCAAAGGAATTTGAAGTTATCAGTCATAGGGTTATTTATAGCAAAGTTGATATAAGTACAGTAGTTGCATTGGATTGCCACTTTATTGTTGTCTCTAGTAAGTATTTGACCGGTCAATTGTTGATGCCTAAGTGCAAGTGGGAGCCGATGGAGATTAGTGTCCATAGTCATAACAAGCCTAATAATATTACTCTAAATAACAATTTTCTTTTGGGTTACACGCAAGAACAAAATAAAACATATCTGAAAATATATTTAAGGGACTTATTTTTTAATTCATTAATAGTTTAATTATCTAATAGTAAATAAAGGAATATTGAATATTCTAGAATGATTTGAATTCCATAGATAATTATAATTAAGTTTGGTAATTATCTATAGGATTACAAATCACCTCCCTATAAATAGAGGGCTCCAAATCCGATTTTGAAGCATGAGAAAAATACCTCTTAGTCTCGAAAGTTCGAAATCCTCAAAAGCCAAAAAATTTCTGAAGTATAGTTCCCACGTCTTGACAGGTTTTTTACCACGTCATGGCCGACTATAGAATTGAGATTTTGCTTATGTTTGAGGGTTGCTTAGATCTCCTTGTATCTTGTTTCTTGGGTGCGATTTCAGAAGAGGAACTCTATGTTGGGTTCTCTAGTGCATTCAACTGGTTCGTCAAAAGAAGAAAGCTATGAAGAAAACAAAGGTACGAGTCTATTCTATTGTGTTCTAAAAGTTGCATGGATAGTTAAGTTAGATCTTGTGTTTTAAGTCTTAGATCAAAATGGTTGATCTTTTATTGGCTCGAAACCCATCATAGAAGGCTTGTAGGGAAATTGAATTTCTTGACTAACTCAATGCCTGATCTTGCTTTCACCGTGCAACATTTAAGTCAATTCATGTCTGATTCATGTGTCCCACGTGTGGAGGTTGCACTCCATACCTTAAGATACATAAACAATAATCCTGATCAAGGATTATGTTTCAATAAAAATGCCTATTTACCCTTCAAGCATACTGTGATTATGATTGGGTTGCATACCCTCATTCCGGGAGAAGTATAAGTGGGTTATTTATAATGCTTGGAGGAAGCCCAATTTCGTGGAAATCTAAGAAACATGTGATTGTTTCTTTATCCTCAGTAGAAGTAGAATACATGAGTATATGAAGAGTTACTGGTGAGTTGGGTTGGATATCCAAATTAATACACGAGTTGTCTTTTCCAGATGTCACTCCTATTCCTGTTTGTTGTGACAACCAAACAACCATTTATATTGCAAGAAATCCAGTCTTTAATGAGAGGAATACTATGTGGAAATTGATTGCGACTATGTCAAAGAAAAATTACAAGCAGGGCTAATGTCTCTCCAACATGTTCCAATAAACTCACAATTAGCTGATATGTGTACAAAAATTTGCCTAGCAAGAACCATTATCGTTTACTTTACAAAGTGAGAGTTTCTCACTCTCCAACTCAAAGTGGGTTGTTATTAATTATGCATGCCGCGTCATAGATGCCACATAAGTAGAGTTGGTTAAGGTTGTTATTAAGTAGTTAATGAATTATGTAATTTCAGTTAGTTAGTTGCTTATTTTTCTCATATATAATCCCTTCTGTAATCATTTTTAGTTGCTTATTTTTCTCATATATAATCCCTTCTGTAATCATTTTAGATCGATCAATCAAATGATTTCGATCCTATTTTCTCTTTATTTTCTTTTCATCGAAAACCAAGAATTTTAGTAATAGGTTAGTTTGCTTTAAAGCCTAGTTCTTATAAGGATTAATAACAATTAAACAATGTTTTTAAAGGACGTTATTTAAAGATTGTATGATTTTTCTTTCAAAGATTGTTTGATTATCTTTATCTATTTTCGACTTTTGTTTGATATGTCGTTTTTTTAAAGATAAATAAATCCTTGCAAGTAATAAATTTACAAGTGTAACAAGTATATTGGAAGGGATTCTCATCTTAAGTGACACGAGGCAAAATGAAGTCTCCAAAAACTACCGTCTCCTTTGAGGACACGTTGCCCTAACAACTGGATAAGTTTGTCTGACCATTTTTAGAAAGCAAGCGAATTAAATAATGACTTCCATTTTTAGTCAATAAATAAAATATGATCGCTAAAGTAACGTTAATTAAAAACTCATAAACATATTTCTTTTTATAAAATCAACATTAGTGTAAATTACATTTATAAACCAGTAGGTCAAAGAGTGATAACACCATTATATTAATCTATTTCACTCTTATAATTATTTATCTACGACGAGAGTGTAGCGATAGAGAAGTAAAATTTCATAGGAAATCTGTGATTTAAACTCTAATATATTCAAAATATTGCTAGTGTTCTGCGATCTATTATAATAAACCGAAAGAAAAATAAAATGTGATAATAAACAAAATCGACTAAAGTATGTTGTTTTTTATACTATAGTAAATAAAATGAAAACTATAATCTTTATATAAAATTGAAAGTAAATATAGATTTATTTGATTAAATTGGAATGAAAATCCAATATTTTCGCTTAGATCACCGTCCATAAAAGAATGATTTAGACCGGAATGGCGGATTGAAGGTTTGTGACGACTCTTGGAACTATTTTTGTAGTTTACTATAAAAGTCAATAGAGTCTGTTTATTCAAAAGAGAAAGAAACAATAACATATTCCTCAAACGGCATAATGATTAAAATTATATATATGTGTGCTTAATTTCCACACAGTTTATCCAATTGGTGATGCAAATAAAGAAAGCTTTCCCTAAGTAGATTGTTTTTGTTGGTAAGACGGGGTAAACTTTTAATAGACATTGAGTATAAGAAACAAATAAATTGGGATAATTATCAAAGGATCGATGTGTTATGTAGCATAAGTTTTTGGAAAAACACACTATGCCAATAGGCTAATAATTCATGTCGGTTCCGGTTAAAAAAAACGGTTATAGAAAATCGGTTTCGGTTCTAACCGGTTCAGATTTTTGTTAATCTAGATGTGAAATTTTGTTAAAAAAATCATTTTTCTGGTTTAAAACCCGGATTTTTTTTTTTTTTAATAAACCCGGTAAGAAAATCCGTTTTTCGATTTAAAAGAAATGGTTTTTAAACACCAGTTCGGTTTATTCTAAACTGATTCTCAGATAACCGGTTCCACTTTTTTTAATTTTTGGAAGGTTATTAAAAAACCGGTTTGGCTTGTGCACCTCTAAACTCTAGGGGATGAGTAGAATGTAGTAACAGGCCTATGTGTTTGGAATTTTGGGTTAGCTATAACGGGCTTTAGTATTTAATTCAAATTAATTTCATCGGGCTTTATTAGTTAGGTTACATAATTAGTTGATCAAACTTTTATTAGATTGGAGTCTTAGAAATAGAGATTTAAGATTTTTGGCCATTCTAATAAAGTCTAATAATACTGGACGGAGTGAGGTGAGGGAAGGGTGAGGGAAGCTTCCCTCCCCTCTTGAACACCACTCCGTGGGTGAGGGAATGGAATGCGGGAAAAAAGGTGGGGGAGAGAGTGCCGCACTTTCTCTCCTCTTCTCATTGGTCAATTATTTTTTATTATTTTTTTTTTATCTTTTTTAATATTTATAAAATTATATACTTATTATAAAAATATAAAAAATATATCAAAATTCATGGTTTTTAATTTCTTACAAAATAAGTATATAATATATGTATGAAATATATTTAAAAAAAAAGTGAGGGAAGGGCTTCCCACCCATTCCTTGGTTTTTTGGTGAGGAAAAGGAAAGTGAGGGAAAGAGGGGTATGGCCCACCAAAAGTGAGGGAAGAGTCCCTCCCACACCCTCCGATCTACGAGGAATGAAGCACACCTAGACCTAGTTAATAGCATTACTTTATTTAAGACACTATTTTATTATTATTTTATTTTTTTGTCAAATAATGTATGACCTCATAGGATGACTGGATGAGCAAAAGTCATGTGTACGAGTTTGATATTTAAGTTGGACTTTTTCGGGCATGACATTTATGAGCATTTAGTGTTAATTATTCATTTGACACGGACGTGAGTATTCCTTGGAACCAATGTTTTAAAATCCGAGTTTTTAGTTGACCCGTTGTGATGACCGGTTCATGGGTCAACCGCTTCAACAGATTGAAGCATTGGGTCAACCCGGTTTATGGTCTTTTTCTATTTTCATATATTTTTACTTTCGAGCATAATGCATAGACATATAAAACCAATAATTTGATGTCCACAAAGTTTAAACATTGAAAAACATATCAAAACATGGTATAGATCAAACTAAACACAATAAACAACCACATAGAGTACAAAAACAAAACAAAACATAGTTTTGACATTCGCTATTTGTATCCAAGCCCTATTAAAATAGGTCAATCCGGTTTTAACCGGTTCGACATAACGGTTCGACCGCAGTTCAGGGGAAACGCAACCGGTTCGATCCGGTCCATATTTTTACAAAAAACCGTTCTCAATTGACCCGCCTCTACCCCGGGTCACGGTCCAACTGGTTGAACCGGCTGGGTCGACCCAAGTTTTAAAACATTGCTTGAAACAACAATCCAAAATGTCTACACCACTTTTGAAATCACACTTCTTCACAATTGTTTAGTGTTACCTTCTTAGAAAAACCATTATGTTAAAGTTATATATTGTTGGAATGTATTATACTCTTCACTTTTTGGTTTGTATCATATTTTAATTTATTTGAACCATTCAAATCCATAATAACTGAAATTAATTAGAATTCCATTAACCAAATCGATTCAATATTCAAAGTAATCCATCAAAATTCCAAGAGAACACCCATAAGATTGAGTCTGAAGTCAAAAACCATGTTTTTTTTCTTAACTATCATTGCATAAAGAAGAGATTAGAGGTGAGCATCATACCTGTCGGAACCATAACATAACCAAATATGTAATTTGGTTTGCTTATTGGTTCCTCTATATCTATTGATTCAGTCCGTGATTTTTCGGTTTTGAACCCTAAAAACTATGAGTGAGCGAAATACTTGTTAGAACGGAACTAAACCTAACCAGAATTGATTGGGAACAAAATTGTAACACCCGGAAATTAATACAAAACATTTCATATTTATTATAAACATATCAAAAGATAGTAATGTATCTTTATGTCCATTCAACGTTTACAAATTTTATTAAAGGGACCCATACAACAATATTATATAATGATCCAATAAGGGCGTCACGATTTACATAATTTTAGAATGCAAATTTCGCTTTTATCCAAGGTGTTAATGTTTGACCTTCTTCTTATTCTTATTGGATTTATCTAATACTGAACTGTCACAACACAGTAAGTTACAATGAACTTTGTGAGTAATAAATACCATATAATCGTATAAAAACCATGAGGATAATAACGTCATTATGCAAATGGCCAAAGCCATCGTGCCCAACAAAATGAAGTAACAACTCACCAAGTCATTTTAACACATAAAATGTATAAATAGTATATCCCTCCGGTCCACTTAAATCAACATAAGGCCGCTTATCTTAATTTTTAAACTCACGACTCTGTTCCACTAGTGACTGAGACATCAATTGTGCCTTTAAAAAGATTAAAGATACCATTTGTATCTTAGACTTGTGTCCTAAAAATAGTTGAAGGCACCTCATACGTCTTTAGACACCTCGTGTGTCATTAAAATAGTTAAAGACGCCTCACACATCTTTAGAAACCTCATGCATCGTTAAAATAATTAAAGATGCCTTATACATTTTTAGATGCCCTCTTATGTTGTGAAAGGGGATTTGAGATGTCTCTATCACTTTAAGACACCTCTTATGTTTCTTTTGAATCTAGGCACCTTTTATGTCTCTCTTGAAGTTGGAAACTTGTTGTGTCTTTGTGTCTTGGAACACCACTCTATAAGGTTGTATACTAAAATACAAGAAATATAACACAACATAGTACTCCATAGTTTTAAAGCATAATTTATTTATAGGACACCACTTGTGTTCCAATCACTAAAGTTTCATGTTTAATCCTATTGTTACCCTTTCAATCATCTCATAGTTCATACACAATAAGGGTAACAAAACAAATTACTCACCTTGAGCTATGAGTATGGAATAAGCTTCATGTTGATTGCACTTTCTTGTATCTTCAAAGTTGTCAACACAAAAAGCCATGCTTAACATAAAAAATTCAACATTTTTCCATTTCTTTTTCACCCGTTTAACCCATTAATTAACCCTAATACTTTCCACCAACTTTTCAACCCCTTTTAAGGCTTACATGCACACTTATACGTCCTTTACACATCATTTTATTAATAAAAACTCTCTTGACACCAACTATATGTTGCCCCTTGCTCATGTTCACAAGCTTATTTACCTACTTTTACAACACATGCATGTATTTCTTTCCTCACTCAGCAATAATATACATTTAGGGTGTTATATTCTTAGATTTCCATCAAGATTTACTCTAATATGCATTAATTAAATACTCAACAAGTGTTATCAATTTTCTGGACATCAATATCCTAAACCCTAGTTTCCATTTTCAAGAGCAATCAAGATAGAATAGGAAACAATTACCTTCAAATATGTGATGTATGTTGATCAAGGAGGTTAAAGGATGTTAGTACTACTTTTTATAACCTTCTAATTGTACTTAGAGGGTGTTTGGCTTAGCTTTTGTGGGACAAAAGTCCTTTTTGTAAAAGAACTTTTTGTAAAAGTTGTTTTTTAAAATGTGTTTAGATTAGCTTTTGAAGGGAAAAAATCAAAAATTAAAGTGTTTGGTTTAACTTTTACATGTAAAATGACTAAAAAGGACATGATTTAACTTTTAGATGAGATTATAAATGTAATTTAATGTTTTAGCTGGTGAAAAGTTAGGAAAAATCACGATTCCGTGACTTTTCAAAAAGCTTGAATTTACTCTATAGCAAAAGTTGATTAAAAAGTCATTTTATTTTACCCAAACATTTTTTTTGACTTTTTCTAAAAGATAAAGTCAAAAGTAAGTTTAAAAACCAATACAAACACCTTTTTAAACTACCCAACATAAGCATGGGCCAAAGACTATAACACTTTCAATTGTACTTATACGATTATACAAGTCATACAACATTTTCATATTATACTTATACGATTATACAAGTCATAGAACATTTTCATATTATACTTATACGATTATACAAGTCATACAACACTTTCATATTCAATAGCCATTCATGTTACATGAAACCTCTTTTGTCACACAATACAAAACAAATCATATTGTGTTGCATTTGCAATTAATTGACAATGAAATTGATGCAATCTAACATTTTTATGAAAAAGATGAAATCTTTGCTAGAAAACACAACATGCAAATTCTTGATATTGTATTTCTAGGTATGTTATTGTTATACGGTTACTCCTCTAATTATTCATCTTTGTGTTCTTGTTTTCAAGAACTTTCTAATCAATCCATGTTATCTTTATATGATTAAATCATTAAACCCGATCACTACATCAAAGATACTGCAATAGGACTTCGAACAATATGAACACCATCACTCCATGTGAGCCACCCAAATGAGTACATGTCTTTCTCCACCTTCCCATTCACCTGTCTCTCCACCCTTAATTCAAAACTCTTCTTCTCGCCTATACTTTTAAACTTCAAAATCGGCGGCGACACCTTAATAGAGACTCCCAACGGCGGTTCTACACTAGCAAAGTAAACACTCCCTTTTCCCCCAACATTCGTCACCGTTCTCTTTACACTCACTTTCCCGATTAATTTCGGGAAACTGAAAGATGGGTAGTTTAGATTTTGAGTTGAAGGTGTAGATTTAGGGCATATGAAAGTTGGGTTGGATCTTAAATCACCATGGCTGCAAAGAAACGAGAGATAATCGGTGTACGAAGCATCGTAGATGAGTCCAGGATCAGCTGCCTTCTCCGGCCGGAAATAACCCGATCCGAATTGGAATGGATCTGCTTGTTTGCCTGATGCATCAGTTATTTGCTTCCCTTCATTGTTCAGTAATCCAGCTGCGAATCAAACAATGAAAACATTAGGTTCCAATTTATGAATTCGGCTAGGGTTTTACGATTATACCGGAGGTTATAAGCGCTGATTTCACGGCGGCGCTGCTCCAATCGGGGTGAATCGCTTTGAGTAGAGCAGCTGCGGCGGCGACGTGAGGGCAAGCCATTGAAGTTCCTGAAAGTATGTTGTATTTTACCCTCCGGTGATCACCTTCGATCTTCGTCGGAGAATTACCTTCTGTCCACGCTGCCAGTATATTCAACCCTGGTGCAGCAATATCCGGCTGCCAAAAACCCAAAGTTTACATATTAAATTGCTATAAAAAACCCATCAAAATGAACAAGCATTCATCAATTTACCTTGATGATCTCCGGCGAAATGGCACTTGGGCCTCTACTTGAGAAGGCAGCCATTGATGGAGCTGGTTTAGTTTGTAATACAGTTCTTCCTGGATAAATATATGCTGTTCTAGTTTTTGTGGAGTTTATGTACTTAAGAATTTGTATTGCATCATCTGATGAAACTGCAGTTGCCGGAAGAACATGAGCGTCGACGGTTAACTCAGCTCCGTTGGCGGGGCTGTTTCCTAAAATGTAGCCAATGCCGCCTGCCCTCTTTACCTCCATCCCTTTTCCAACTCTTGTCCCGTTCCCTCGCATGCAAAAGACAATTTTGCCCTTGGCTTTTTGAGGGGATAAAGAACCAGGTAAACATTGACTGCATAAATTTCAAGATTCGAACATATTGTGATTATTAATTTTTGGGTTAAAGAAATAAAATAACAACATTCTTTTATTTATTTGTTATAGCAATCATGTTTTCATTGTTGTAATTAGGCAAAATTTTCAAATGTCCTTTTTTTTTTATTATGCAAAATAAATTAAAAATAATTACCCTGATATGTATGTTTTTGGTACATCTTCATTCACAACCTCTGCTGCATAAACAAGTTTATACATTTTCCTTTGTGGCAGCTTGTATGGAGTTGCTGATTGTCCCTGTTAGAAAGAAAGCTTTTAACTTTTTTATTTTCAAGTTTTGACCTATTTTTTAGGCAATTTAAAATCTCATTTTTCAAGTCCATTTAGGCCCGTTTATTGAACATGAGAGAACAAGTTGCACTTTATTAATTTAATTTTTGTTCCACTTAAAAGAAAAATGTGAAAGACAAATGAAAATGAGACAAAGATTGTCAATTTAATTTAATTTAATTTAATTTTTTTTGTATAAAATATGTAAATACCCTCGTCATCTTCGTTATTGGAAACAACCCTAGAAAATTTATTTAGTCAGAGTCCATCTAATGTAACAAACACAACTTAATAAGTGTAAATATATAGTTGTGTGGGTAGTAGTGACCTTAATTTTTATGCCGTTTCCTAACTGAACCGGGGCAACAAAAGCACGATCAATAGAACTTGCAGCAACCGTAAGTAACCACGGGGCAGTATTAACCACCGTGGACACCGTCGGCCCTTCATTACCGCCACTACACACCACCAAAATATTATTTTTCACCGCTTGAAGTGCTCCAAGGGCAAGACCGTCATTTGTATAATTAATCGGGGTTGATGAACCAATCGAAATGCTCAAAATATGAACACCATCTTTAATAGCATCATCAAAAGCAGCTAACATGTCTTCAAAAAGACATGTGTTTCCATCTTCTTTTCCCTTGTTTGGAACCGCCCAACACACTTTGTAGATTGCCAGGCGGGCCTGCGGTGCACCCCCAAAAGCCGTCCCGGCGGAAAACCCACCGAGGGCTGAGATGTGGGGGACACCACGGCCTCCGACGGTGGAGGCTGTGTGGGTCCCGTGCCCGTCCATGTCACGGGGGGACCGACTGTCTTTTGTGGTGTTTAGAGGTCCGTATCGTGCTTCATAACCCTTAAGATAATATCTTGCTCCTATGAGTTTTCTGTCATAATATATAGTAATCGTAAGATTCGTATTATTTCTTATTACAACGTTGTAACATTATATTTCAAGAACATATCAAATTATAGCAATGTCATCTGGATAGAAAACAATTTTTATTACCAAAACTAAGTAGATTTTTTTCAAAATATTATATCCATAATATCGAATTTACCATCTGATAAAAAGAGAATAAGGGAAACTTGTGGAAAAAAAAAGAACTCAACGATAGCAATATCTTGTAATGATTAATAATTTGCAAAAGAAGCAAACTTGGATCGGACCAATAGAAATCAGTTGCATGTATTTTACGACAACCCCAGAAAAAACATTAGTACAATTATTTTGTGACAAATATAGTAGTATTATTTATTAGGTAAAATTTCAAATGAAAATTCTAGTAAAAAAATGTTTTGTTGCGACTTTTAAGAAAGGCCAAACATTGTGGCCCATGTAGAAAAAAGAAAGAAGCATGGGGATTAGTGGCTCACATTTCACAATTTTGACACAAAGAAACAGCCAAAATAGACTGCAAGTGCAAATCAACCACCAATGTTTTTACTTATTGGGTATGCTTTTGTTCTTTATGAAATAGACAATCTTGGCTTTCTAATCACACCAACCAGTTTCTAAATCCAATTCAATTCCAACCAAGTATTGCATTCAAGCACCATCATTGGTTCATACCAATTATTTATTTTCCAAATAAAATCAAACAAATTACAAGAGATAACAACATATTTTATTGTAGTTACATCACAATTTTCCGTTTACATATTGTTATTATCGTTCAAGAATGTAAAAATATGTTGTTATTACGGTTAAAGAAATATAATTAAGTTGTTATATTGGTAGAGATAGCCAATTTTTTTAACAAAAGGGCTTATATAGTAACAATTAAGGTGTAGATTATTATTTAATAATATCGTCCCTAATTTTGAATTCTCTTTTAATCTATCGGTAAATTGTTTCAAACATATAACAATAGTTTCTACTGAAAGTCCTAAAGTTGGTCTTGATCATATAAAAAGTAAGGTCAAGACATGAACACTTGAATGAAAGGGGGCGAGAAAAAAAAAAGACAAAGAAATCAAAACTAGCATATATTTAAAAAAAAACTAAAATTATAGAAAGTTACCGACCTTAAAATGTTAAGAACACTTGAAAGTATTAAATGACAAGATAATTAAATCTCAACAATAAACAAATATTAATGGATAAATAAATTTAATGAAGAGATGAGTAAAGATGAAGCAACCATTATCTAAAAAGTAAAGGCAAAGTAGCAAATAAGATCATAACTAACTATAATTATGTGTAAAAAAAGTAAGTATGTTGGTATGATGGACAAAACATGTTAATGCAAAAATTAATAATTTTCAAGTTTCATTTGTTCTGTTACAACATTGTAATTCAAAAAAATTATACCTAAGTTAATAATGTCATCTAAATATAATGTAATTTTCTGTAACTAGATAGATTTTTATAAGATAATATTATAATAAAAAAATTAAAAATATAATGCTATGATACAATAGACTTTTATAAGAAAAATAGGAAATACAATGATAAATTTAAAAGAAAAAAAAAAGTAAAGTATTTTAATATATAAAAGTAAAAGTTAGTTATTATTTCTTTGCATAGTGAAACACACATTGTTGTGTCACACTAGTATTATCTTCTTTCATATCAAATACTTATAGGTTCGAGACTTATTGAGTTATTGATAACATAAATATATCCATTTCTTTGTTTTTATTCTACAACAATTGTAAATTAGGAATAATAAATAATAAATAAAATGAAAAATGCTGACTGACCTGTTACAATTTGTTGTTTTGAAACTGGGCCCAGTTTGGCAGATACCTTTCCAAGAAACTGGAATGGGTCCCATTCCTCTATCATTGAAGCTTTCTGACTCTGGCCACACCCCTTCACCAATACACAAATTCTTCACATGTTACACATATCTTGATACATTCAATTTTCTTTCTTAAAAACTTATATATATATATATATATATATATATATATATATATATATATATATATAATGTTTTATGACTTGTAATTTGGGATATTGATTTTTTTTGAAACGACAAACCTAATATACTGCTAATTCTACTTATGTTTAAACGTGACTTGCGCAACATATGATACTGCTAGGTTAAAAAGTTGTTTGGTTTTTGAGATATCAAGAAGGTTAATATAATCATTGAATCTTTTTTAATGTAACCGAAAAATACACGGACCAAATGATTGGAGTCTATGTGCTTTCATATCGATCAAGAACTTGCATTATTTATAAAAGATTACATTTGTAGATATGAATAGGACTGTGTACCAATTGTTTATAGAATTTCTAATCTTTATAAGATAGTTTTGAGAAGGAGAAAAGAATACCACTATCCATCATTCCAACAATGACATCTTTGCCATATTGAGATTTGGATAACAAGTCATTTTTATCCAATTGATTTGGCTTCAAATCTTCATCTAAGCCTGAAAATTCCCATGATCTTGTGGTATGCAATGAATATTCCATTTCATGGCTTGGGATCACCTTCACAACCTCCTTCATATCTATTTATATTCATACATACTTAGTAAGCGATAAAAATAAGTAGCTGTCTAGATTAATGGTGTTTTAAAATTGTTCGAGAAAATGATGACATAAATGAAAAAATAATAAAGAAAAACTAATGGGGGCAAATTTATAATTAGTTATGATTCAATGGGAAAGTTTAATTCAATGACTTTGTATTAAATCTTCTTTATGCATTAGGATAAAAGAGAACATTGTTAAAAGAGAACATTGATATATAACTTACTGGATTAAGTTGGTCAATATTTAAGTCTATTACATGGAAAACAGATGACACTAAGTCTATGTCTTTGAAGCTAAAAGTTATTAGTCAAAAGCTGAAATGTGACTTAGTGGTGAGCAGTGATAAATTTAATAATTCATATGATAAACATCTAGGGAAAGAAACAAAAAGATGGTCTTAAATAAATAAATAAAAAAGACATATGGTGTCTTTTTTTAATTTGTGAAGCTTTGAAATGTCACTTACAAATAGTGACATATTTAAGGCCTCACATTTTACATAAAGTAAGAAAGAGTCAAGTGATTATGATTTACCGGAGAGTTGAGAGGCCTCATCAATAGTAAGCAAGGCGGCAAATCCATTCATGCTATGCTTATAACTGTAAAGAAGACAAGATCTGACTTCATCTTCATACTTTTTAACACTAAACAAATAAGAAAGATGATTTTCTTCAATCTCATGTAACGTTTTCTCTCCATCGTCATCGTTATGCCTTAAGTATACTATGTACACCTGCCCACAATAACCGAACCAATCAAAACTCAATAAATATAATTACAACCAAGACCTTGGTTATAATTGTAACTATATTTGTATATGTATAATATAATAAAGACTAAATCTTGCTTATAGAACCAAGACCTTGGTTCGTCAAGATTCTACACCTTTACAAGTTTGTATCAAAACACTTGTATACGTTGAATGTATTTCTAATGCATGACGATTGCTTTCGATTAAAAGAAGAAAGAAAGAAGTAAAATAGATACATATATATATTCACTTTTAAGTGTGTACAACCTTGGTGTCAAAACTTGAGGCTAAGAGAGGTAGCCAAAGAAGAAGCGGAAGAAATAGAAAAGTGTTCATAGTTGAAAGGCAATGAACATCGGATTGATTTGAATAGGGTATTTATATGAAAAGATGGTGTGCCAAAGAATCTCTACGGTTTTATCAAGAAATCAATCTTGAATCTAGGGCAAGGAAGGAAACAAACAAGAAAAAACAACTAATAAAAAGTTGTCAAATGTCTCCCACTTGACAAATTTTTCCTTTTTTACATTTTAAATTTATTAAGATTTTTACTATTCTGTTTTAGTATTTTTACTTTATCTTGAACGAGTTATATAAATAATGAAAATATTTTTTTAAGCTATGTTATTTTTCTTTTACCTAATAGTCCTGTTAGATATAAAATATAATCTAAATAAACTCATTTATAATTACCTAAATTCAAACCAACCTCTATTCGGAAGCAACTATATACATCTCTATATGCATGGTCCGGTAATTATCTTTCCATATAATTGTGACGAAAACTCCTTCCATAATTGATGACTGACCAAGACGTCTGTCATATAACAACACGTAATGTAAAGCTAACTTTCATTATGATCATTTGTATTTTATAAGATGTCCACTGATATATTGCCGTCTATTATCGAATAATAACTGATAATTCATAAAGAATATACAAAAGAATCGAGGGTTTCCACAAAAAAGTATAAGTGAAGCAACTTAGATTTTTGAGTAGATCTACCCTTGGGAAAGAATCTTGAATTGTTTAAGCCTTAAGGAAGGCATCATGGTGAAATCATGCACCTCATATTAATTGATGATCGTTTGTTACAAATGATAAATGATTGATTGTAAAAATCTAAGGCTTAACGTGCATGATGTGGTGCTGATATGACGAGGGAGCCAAAGTGTGCACACTGCCATCCTTGGCATTGTTTATTGTTGGCATGCCTAAGCATGATCTCCATGGCTCACAACGCAAGAAACAGTAAAATCATGACCGTTGGATAATTAAAAAATTTATTTTTAAATTATTTTATATTTTTCTAATTAAGCTTGATGGAGTGTGCACAGTATCAACTGTGGCATGCCACGTAGACCGCGACGTACAGTCGTACACCGTCCTTGGTGTGCGTCTAGGCCGAGCTCAAAATCCGCTTGTCACACCTTCGATCTTTACTCTTAAATCCTTTGTGACCATTTTTAAAATTTTTCTTTTACATTATAAATAATACCTTCAACCATCCAATTTTACAGCACCAAAAAATATTTCTTCTGTATCTCTACAATACTACTTCTATCTCTCTAGAATTCAAAATCATGTATTCTTCACACACTCAAAACAACCAAAAAACAACCACAAAAATGTTAGTATGTTATAAGGTTTAGGCTGGAACTCGCCAATTATTTTCAAAGCTATGGTTATAAAATATTTTCGAGAATTAACCAACATTTAATAAAAACTCGATCCCACAAAAACATTTACAATTAAAAGATTAGGTGTTACTATTAAACATCAATACAACCATAATGTAACACTCCGGATTCCCAAGTATTATTTTATTCTTTTATTTTTGGGTGAGTGTGAGGAGACTCGGCGAGTTGGAGTCCAAACTCGCCGAGTAGGATCGCGGTTTTGTGCGCGGGTTCGCGTCTAGACTCGGCGAGTCCACGCTGTTTAATGAAACCCTAATTTCTAGGGTTTGAGACCTATTTAAAGGGGCTTATGGCCATCATTTGCGGCCACCAACCCCAGAGAGAAACCCTAAAGAGATTTTGAGCGTTTTGGGAGAGAGAAGAGGCCATTGTTGACCTTTGAAGCTTTGTTTGGCAAGGCAAAGGAGATTCTAACTAAGAGGAGGCAAGGGAGGTGGACACCCTTCGATTTTGGAGCTCAGAGCATCATCTTGGAGGTATATTTTGGCTTCCTTTTCTGTTGTCATGATAAACATGGGGGTTAGGGTTTCTTGACCCCTTTGTTGGTTAGATTTGATGTCCATTTCGTCCCTATTTGTGATGAGGCTTGTGATGAGATCCATAGAGGTCCAGAGAAGCTTTATTCCTTAAGCTTTATGAGGATTCATGGGAGTTTTGACCTAGAGTTATGAGATATGGGGCTAAAACATCATCTAGGAGCAAATAGTTATTGTTTGAGCACCAAGGTTTGGACTTTACGTGATTATCATGCCTGGGGAGGACAGATCTATGATTGTATGGAACAGATCTGACCTCATAAGTGAATTTGAGTTATGCATGGCATGGACTCGCCGAGTCTGAAGAACAGACTCGACGAGTAGCATGAAGTTTGCCCGCAACCACTTAACGAGTGGTCTTGTCGAGTTGAGGGGTCGACTCAGTGAGTCAGGGAGAGTTAGGGGGGGGGGGCTGAGTCAAGCCGGAACTCTCCGAGTTGTTCTTGAGACTCGGCGAGTTGAGTCGTGGTGGCCCCGCGATTTATGCCAGGTGAAACTCGTCGAGTCAGAGAAATACTCGACGTGTCAAGAGAGGATCCAAGGGAGTCAATGGACACGTGTAGACTCGCCGAGTCGCCCTAGTTCACTCGCCGATTCCGGTCAAAGTTGACCGTTGACTTTTGTTGACTTTTAGGGTTTGGTCAGCGATGTGGCCTTTGGGCCAAGAGAGGGGTAAAATGGTCTTTTACCCTTAAGAGGGTGCCAAGAGAGGGTTGATTCTAGTCTTGAGAGTTATATTCATGAGAGTATTCGCCTTATGTGTTAGGCGGTGGCGAGTTCGAGATTCAAGTGTGGGGATATCTGCTTTCTGCTTGCCAGGTGAGTCTTCTCACTATACTTTACCTTGAGTAGGTAACCAGAGTTATGTGACAAGGTATTTTTATGCTATCTATGTTATGTGTTGTACTGCATTATTTCTATGTGATTTATGCTGTGCATGTTTACAGAGTTAGAACCGAAAGGTTCCCAGAGTTAGAACCGGAAGGTTCATAGAGTTAGAACTAGAGGGTTCATAGAGTAGGGTCCACGGACCCACAGAGTTATAGCCTCGAGTGGCTAATATGTGTTATGTGTGGTATTTTGGGGAACTCACTAAGCTTCGTGCTTATAGTGTTTTGTGTTATGTGTTTCAGGTTTCTCTCAGGATCACGGGACGGCACCGGCTCGATTGTACACACCAGAGAAAGAGTCATGTTTTGAGGATCCTGGTTTATTAAGCAAGTGAAAATGGAGTTATGTTTTTGTAATTCGTTTATGATTGGAATTTTAAGAAAAGTGTTTTTAAGAATTAACGATTATTTTTAAATGAAAAATTGTTTTGAAATTTACGGTGTTACACATAAAAAACAAATAAGAATTACATCAATACAAATAATAAGAAACTTAACATGTTCTACTTCATTCTCTATCTCTTAGCTTCTAACTTCCAACTATCAATTTTTCTCCGTAAGTATCATGGGATACATGACATTAAAAAGAGACATGTATTACAATAATGTCTCGTGAGCTAAGTGGGTTTTAGACCATAAACCGTTTACAATCATTTTTAAGGAAAACTCATTTCATACATACCATAAAACATTTTTAGTCATTTACATGATAAACCATTTCATACATAACATTAATCATCATATCATAAATATTATTTCTTATCTTAACATTCCATTAGATTCTTTTACATTTTCTGTAACATCCTAATTCCAAAATAAAAATTTTAATTTTTTAAAATAGAATAAACACGCATTTTTATAAAGTTACATTAAGTCAATCCATGTTTTCTAAAACCATAATTCAAAATGAGAGTTATAAGGAAAACAATGCGGAATCTTGAATCATAAAACCATTTATGTACATGTGTACAATCCCCCCTTCGTAATCCGATAAGTACCTGAAAAACATTTAAATCCACAACTATAAGTCAAAACTTAGTGAGTTCCCCAAAATACCCCACACAACAATACATATGCAATGCATGCACATTGGGCCCACATCATATGACTAGATTGCCCCCCTGAACACATCACAAAGATTGGATTGCCCACAACCATAAAGACTGGATTGCCCCGAGCTACAACCATGAAAACTGGATTGCCCCTGGACCCACTATCACAAAGATTGGATTGTCCCCAAGCCTACAACATAAGACTGGATTGCTCTTGGGTATGTTGGCCTACAACACAAAGCAGTACCACCTTAACCCAACCATACTATGTCCAAAACAATAACAGACAAACATAGATAATCATAACAAATCTACTAGTCCAACAGATCACTACATCATAACAACATCCTGCACACAAGGACACACACTGCAATATAAAGTATAGTGAGAAAACTCGCATGAATGAAAAACTTAAATCCACTACTCAAAGTTCCACAATATCAGCTATATGATCCTCCTAAACCAAACACATGCTAAACTTTAGACTACAACTTAACACCCCTCAAAGTTTGACCAAAATTCAAATAGGTAAAAAATTCAATTGTCAATGACTAAAGTCAACCCCTAGTCCACTCCCACGTCGTGACCACTCGTTAGTTACGTCGTGGCAAGCAGGATGCCACATTGTGAAAGTTGAACTCTCACATCTTAATGGGTTAAGCTCTTAATCCTTCAAGCCATCCTTTCATACTTTCCAAAAGGCTTTCTTACTTCTATTCCAACATAAAAATCGTAGTTTTATAGACATGCATGCTCAATGCAAATCTAGAACTCAAACTAGGTTAAAATGGAGAAATAAGACCAAAATCTCATGCATGGAGCTCAATACACAATCAAACTTTAGATCCAAAAGATATAGAGACCAAGGGACCAAGATGAGCTATAAAGTTGAAAACTTTATCTCATATAACCAACCCAAACTCGAAAATGAGCCAAGAAATTCAATAAATCCTAGATCTATGGAGTGGGAACGAAAAAGGTGGAAGCTTGATACCGTCCCAATCTCCACCAAATGCATGAGATGCAAGATCTGGACTGATACACTCTTCCAACTAGCAAGCACACATTCTCCTTTTTTTAGGGCTAAAATTACCATAAAGATCTCACAAGGTCAATATGAAGGCTAGGGATAAGGTGAAAGGAAGGTAATGGAGGTTGAAGGTGTGCAAACCATAACCCTTAATTCCCTTAAATAGGGGAACACATCTTAGAATTAGGGTTAAACGCCAGGCGGCCATCACGTCGTGACCGAAGGCTTGTCACGTCGTGACATACAAGATTGAAATGCGTATATACATATATTGCCATGTTGTGGCAATCCCATGTCCCACGCCATGGCATATGGTTTTTCCTAATAACCACATATTTGATCCCATTAAGTTTTAGTTGATCCACTATGGAAAACGGGTGTTAAATTTTAATTTCCATTTCCAAGACCAAAGTGGAAAGAACAAATCAATGCACCAATGTATCATGTTTCGTTTCCATGAACCTAGGTGGAAAAAATAGATCATTCCATGAAGACATCATGTTTTTTTTGAAAAGAACCAAGACATCATGTTTTTAGGACATTTACTTCGTAAAAGGGGGGGGGGGGGACCACATCCATAGATTCCTCTAGACCTCTTATGAGGCATCATGGTCCGAACAATTTTCATTTTGTAGCCCCTGGGTCTTGGTACGTATTTATTTGTAAGTATTTTGCATTTTTGGCCTTGGACTCGGCGAGTTGAAGGACCAACTCGCCAAGTAGAAGCGGGACGGGACGCGGGATTTAAGTGACGGACTCGACGAGTCGGATCCCGGACTCGACAAGTAGACCCTGTCTGGACAAAAACCCTAATCCGAGGGTTTGCACCCTATTTAAACAATGTTATGTCGGCCACAACGTCCCTTATGCTCCCAGAACATCTCTCATTGAAACCTTAGCCGTTATTGAAGCAATCTAAGCCTTGTTGGTGGATTTTGGTGCTTGTGATCTTAAGAAGGAAGGAGAAAATCTTGAGGAAGCAAGTAAAGACCAAGGGAACCCGAGTTTGTGCACCTTTTATAGTTCATTGAAGGTAAAAAGATGTAACCTTCTTCTTTCATTTATTCGATCCCTTTTTAGGGAGATTTAGGGCTTTTATAAGCCATATTTGATGGCCAACCATGATTGCAAACATGGTTGGGGGTTAGAGCTTCTGAATCACGTCATTAAGGGAGTCACAAGGTAGTTGGGGACTGCTTTTGCACCCATGAAAGGTCCCATGCATCATAAGAGCTTTTTTTTTATGTCTTTTTGAGCTCAATGTCCCATGAAAGCACGTAAAGTTTGTAACTTTATGTGCTAGATCGATTGTAGAAGCTTGGATCTATCTTTTGATCAAAGGTTGTACATCAGAAATCGAGGATTTAGAGTGTGGACGTGATGGACTCGATGAGTCCGTTCCTAGGACTCGACGAGTCCAACGTTTTGAGTCCCGTATCTGTTGAAGATCAAAAGATCTCAGTTGAGTGTTAGAAGGGTCGTAACCGGACAGAAAGAGTGACCCAAGGTATTGGACGTAATTTTAGACCTGGAGTTCATAGGACTCGACGAGTGCTAGAACAGACTCGACGAGTCCAAGGCAATCTTCTTAAGTTTGAAGATGAACTCGACGAGTTGTTCATGAAACTCGGCGAGTCGAGGACAGGACTTGTTCATCAGATGAAGGTGGAATCGGCGAGTGTTCATACAACTCAGTGAGTCGGATGGGTTTCATGTGATGTTCATACAAGAGAGGAACTCATCGAGTCAATGCCAAACTCGACGAGTCGAGACGTGGATAAGGACGAGTAAAGGGTTAGGGACTCGAAGAGTTTACGGCCCAAATCGGCGAGTCGGGTCAACTTGAAGTTGACTTTGACTGGACTTGGACTAACCCTGTTTAGGGTTGCACGTGTTGTGTGTTTACTTGAAGGCTATCGTGTAGGAATCGAGGAGTCGAAGGGAGTCGACTTGTGCGTCGAGGATAATTCAAACACTGCACGACATTTGAGGTGAGTTACCTTCCAGTAGGGGTGGGTCTAAGGCCACAATGCCGGCCCACCGGAAAGGGGTATTTAGAAGATAATGGTCTTTATGATAATTATCTTGGTCTGGTTATGTGTTTTGGTCATGAGATTTATCTGTATGATACGTTATGTGTATAGTAGGGATTAGTTTCCCTGACAGTGGTCCTTAGTGATGGGTTTTAGCCATAAGAACTTTCCTATGTGCGCATGCAAAACCCTATTGCTTGGATCTAGGCTTTCTAATAAACATGCTTTGAATCCAAGACTTCTAATGACTAATTAGGTTAAATAATAACATTGAAACAGATCTAGAATCATACCTTTGAGTTCCTTGTTGATCTTGAGGTCTTGGAGCTTTTAGAGTCACAAATGTCACTCCTCTAATGGCTTACAAACACCAATAGCAAGAAGAATGATTTAGGAGAGAGGAGAGGGGAGGAATTCGGCCAGGGTTCTCTTACTTTAGGAGATGTGTCGAATTCCCTATGCCATGGGGTCTATTTATACTTGTAGACTCCTTAAGGGTTACAACCTAAACCCTAATTGGATAACTTAGACTTTAAGTTAATCCATATCCTTTCCTTGATAACCCTTTGGACGATTTTGGCTTATCCTAGCCCTAGAAATCGTCCAATCCTATATCAATAAGGTTTTACAGTCTAAAGTTTAACTATCAAACAATTGACAGTTTATACCCCTTTATTTAATTAATCTCTTTAAGTCACCAAATTAATTATAATTAATTCTATGACTTATATTAATCAAATAACAAATATATTATTCATTATATTACTCTCATAATATATTAATAATATTTACTCTCTCTCTTAATAAATCATCCTATCAAGTTGCTATGGTGAAGGCAACCCAAAAGGACCATGCACAACCGGGTCAAATACTTGCCTAATATAGTTGCAGCCTTAGACACTATTCCAACAGTCTCCCACTTGGATAAGTCTAGTAACTATATTCACAAGTACAATTCGGTTTGCAATCGTAGCTCTCAAAGACGCTGTCAACTCTGATCTAATCAATCTTGTCCTTCAGATAAAGGAACGTACAGTCCTCTGTTAGATATCATGCTGACAATCCTATGGAATGGTTAGTCAAGCATTTAGGTTTCTCGATCTCTGACTTATTCGACATAGAACTTAATCGAACACATCAATTCAGTTCTGACCGGGCCCGACACATAAGTCAAATCAAATCATCGAGCGGCCGAGATATCGCTTTTACCTTCTTAGATAAAAGTTACAGATAAAATTCGACTTATATGCATTTACTTATTCATTAACCAACAATTCACAACAATACGTTTTATAACACCAAGTTACTGATGCGTTTTCGTATTATCAATGTACAATCAATTAACAAATAACAAACCATATATCTAGGTTTTAAGACTATATGATATTATCGTCTCGCGATCACCTTTTATATCGTATTCCATAAGGTGATTCCAGCAAGCGCGGGTTTATTCCAATGCTCAAAACTAGTTCATAAGCACTCATGAACGTTGCAGCAATCCTTTGCTATGTCTAACACCATTTAGACATTCTACACACCAATTCATGACAATCTTCATTCATATCTACTCCCAACATATGAACGATTGTGGACCATTTGAACAATTCGATTATTCCTAATAAACTCAATTATTCTGGAAGTCAAAACATGCAAAGTGAAACAATAGTTAAACAATTAACATAAGATAGTAACATTACTCATAAATAATACTCCTTTATTTAATCATCAAATGTTAATTACATTTATCTATTACACGTTTCTAATACTATCTAATCTATGCTAATATCATCCTTCAGCCCAATACTCCTAGCATGCTGCAAGTGCTTAACCCTACTCAGTCCCTTCGTAAGCGGATCTGCTGGGTTATCTTCTGATGATATCCTCTTCACTACGAGTTGTCCTTCTTCTACACGATGTCTAATGAGGTGATACTTTCTGTCGATATGTCTTGATCTACCATGATCCCTCGGTTCCTTGGTCAAGGCAACCGCTCCTTCGTTATCACAGAAAATCTCCATTGGCTCCTTTATGGCAGGTACAACTCCAAGATCACCGATGAAGTTCTTTAGCCATATTGCCTCCTTCGACGCTTTGCTCACTGCAATGTACTCTGATTCGTATGTTGAATCAGCTACGGTCTCCTGCTTGGAACTCTTCCATGTCACTGCTCCTCCATTTAGGGTAAAGACCCAGCCCGACTGCGAACGGTAGTTGTCCCTGTCGGTCTGAAAACTGGCGTCACTATACCCTCGCACCTTTAAGTCATCACTCCCTCCGAGGACTAAGAACCATTCCTTCATCCTCCGAAGGTACTTAAGGATGTTTTTCACCGCAATCCAATGTGCCTTGCCAGGATTCCCTTGATATCTACTAACCATGCTCAAAGCGAAGGCTACATCAGGGCGAGTACAAGTCATAGCGTACATGATTGAGCCAACTGCGGAAGCGTATGGTACTCGGCTCATTTCTGCTATCTCAGCTTTGGTACTCGGACTTTGAGTCTTACTCAATTTGGCATTACTTTGTATCGGTAGTTCTCCCTTCTTTGAGTTTTCCATACTAAAACGTTTTAGTACCTTCTCTAAGTAAGTATTCTGACTAAGTCCAATTAGTCTCTTACTTCTTTCTCTTACTATCCTTATTCCCAAAATATAAGAAGCCTCTCTGAGGTCCTTCATAGCGAAGCACTTCCCGAGCCAGGACTTAACTTCCTGCAGAGTCGGGATGTCGTTTCCTATGAGTAATATGTCATCGACATATAGAACGAGGAAGCTTACTATACTCCCACTGGCTTTGACATATACACAAGATTCGTCTTCGCTTTGTACAAATCCAAACTCTTTGACTTTCTCATCGAAGCAAAGATTCCATCTGCGAGACGCCTGCTTAAGTCCATAAATGGACTTCTCAAGCTTACACACTCTATCCGGATGCTTCAGATCCACAAACCCCTCTGGCTGAGCCATGTAAACATCCTCAGCCAACTTTCCGTTAAGGAAAGCGGTCTTGACATCCATTTGCCAAATCTCATAATCATGAAATGCGGCAATTTCTAGCATCACTCTAATAAATTTAATCTTCGCAACTGGTGAGAAGGTCTCATCATAGTCAACTCCGGGAGTTTGAGTAAAGCCCTTCGCGACCAATCGCGCTTTATATGTGTGTACGTTCCCATCCACGTCGGTCTTCTTCTTGAAGATCCATTTGCACCCAACGGTCTTACGTCCGGGCACGTAATCAACCAAATTCCAAACTTGGTTATCATACATGGATTGGATCTCGCTATCCATTGCCTCTTTCCACTTTACAGACTCCGGGCCTGCCATGGCTTCCTTAAAGCTATTAGGTTCATCAAGATTTACTAGTGTACCATCACTAATATACGTGTCCCCTTCGGTAGTAATATGAAAGCCATAAAACTGGGGATGAATTCTAACTCTATCGGAACGTCTAAGAGGTAAGGATTCGTCAATCGGTTCAACCGGAGTTTCCTCCTCGGGTTGAATGCCAGCGGTAGAGGTTCCTTCATCTATCGACTCTTGAATCTCTTCAAGTTCGATTTGCCTCCCACTGTCTCCTTGGCTTATGAGTTCTCGCTCTCGGAAAACTCCTCTCCTCGCAACGAAGACAACATTGTCCTTCGGTCTATAGAAGAGATATCCAAAGGATGTCTGCGGGTAGCCGATGAAAATACATCGCTCACTTCGAGGTTCAAGCTTGTCGTGAGTATCTCGTCTTACGAAAGCCTCGCAACCCCAAACCTTGATATGTGCCAATGAGGGAGCTTTCCCTGTCCACATCTCGTGAGGTGTTTTGGCAACCTTCTTAGTAGGGACTCGATTAAGGATATGGGCAGCAGTCTCTAAGGCATACCCCCAAAAAGAGATTGGTAGTGAAGCACGACTCATCATAGAGCGAACCATATCTAATAAGGTTCGATTACGCCTTTCTGCCACACCATTCAACTGCGGTGTCCTAGGAGGCGTCAATTGTGAAACTATTACACACTCCTTGAGATAATCGTGGAATTCAAGACTTAGGTACTCTCCTCCTCGATTGGATCGAAGTATCTTGATTTTCCTGCCCAATTGATTCTCCACTTCATTCTTGAACTCTTTGAACTTTTCAAAGGTGTCTGAATTTTGCTTGATTAAGTAGATATACCCATATCTACTATAGTCATCGGTAAAAGTCACGTAGAAGCGGTTCCCATCCTTCGTGGTTGATCTAAACGGTCCACATAGATCGGTATGTATTAGGTCCAATAGACCCTCGCCCCTTTCACATGCACTCGTGAAGGGTGACTTAGTCATCTTTCCAAGCAAACAAGACTCGCATGTGTCATCTTCCTTAAGGTCGAATGACTCCAACACTCCATCCTTTTGGAGTTGGGCTATGCGTTTCTTGTTGACATGTCCAAGACGACAATGCCACAAGGATGCTTTATCCATACTAGTGGAGGAATCAATATTCAAAACATCATTTCCTAAGTTATCAACAATCATAACGGTTTCATATATTCCATTACATGGTATAGCTTCAAAGTAAAAGACACCATTTAGATAAGCCAAAATAGAACCATTCTCATTATTAAAAGAAAATCTAAATCCTTGTCTATATAAACCATGAAATGAAATGATGTTTCTAGCCATTTCTGGCGAATAGCAACAATTGTTCAAATCTAAAACCAAACTATTCCTAAGCACTAAAGAATATACTCCAATCTTGGTCACAGGCGACGATCTTCTGTTCCCCATGATTAGATTGATCCTTCCTTGCTCCACATCTCTACTTCTTCTTAGTCCCTGCACATTAGAACAAATGTGATAACCACAACCGGTATCAAGAACCCAAGAAATAGCATGATTAGAATCGTTAGATTTGATTATGTATATACCTGCGAAAGATGGCTTGATCTTTCCCTCTTTGATCGCTTGCAGGTAATCCGGGCAGCTTCTCTTCCAATGTCCTATCTTGTGGCAGTGGTGGCACTCTTCCTCCTTTGGGTTAGAGCAGGGCTTAGCGGGATCAACTTTATTCCCACTAGAAAAGGCACCATCTCGGGCTTTCACCTTGCGATAGTTCTTCGATGAATCTTTCCTCTTCTTTCCCTTCCCTTGACCAATAGCCAAGACAGGAGCAGCGGACGGATTGGGAGTAGGTGCAACAGACTTGTCCTTGAAGTTGCTCTCAGCGACCCTCAAGAGACCTTGGAGTTTGCTTAGGGTGACCTTTTCTTTGTTCATGTGGTAGGTCATCCTAAATTGGTTGTACATCGGAGGCAAAGAGTGAAGCACCATGTCGATCGCCAAGTCCTCACCGAAGTCAACATTTAACTTGCGAAGGCGGTCGACATACCTTTGCATCTTTTGCAGGTGCACGGTAAGAGATTCTCCATGACCCATCTTCGCGGAAATCATGTTGGTGAAAATCTCATAACGCTCTTGTCTCGCGTTTTGATGGTATCTCTCTAATAAGTCTTGGTGCATCTCGTATGGGTACATGTCCTCGTAGGACTTTTGGAATTCGGAGTTCATGGTGGCGATCATGATGCAATGTACCTTCGTTGTATCTCGCTCATGAGTTTCAAAGACGGTGATTTCGGCGGGAGTAGCAACTTCGGGGTTGATTTTCTCGAGCTTCTCATCGAGGACATACTCCTTATCCTCATAGCGAGCAATGGTGCGAATGTATCTTATCCATTCGCTAAAGTTCGTTCCATCGAAAGTGACCTTTTGGCAAAGGCTCATCAACGTGAAAGAACTAGCAGCAGCGTTGTTTGCGTTTGACATCTACAATTAGAAAAGGACAAAGATAGATTAGAATAAGAATCCCTAATTATCACCCAATAAGAAAAATTAGGGCTAGGATCCAACAATAACATTTACATACTAGAAAAGGGATGCCGTAATCTAACATGCAAATAAATTGAAGGTAAGTGAATGACGATTCACTAATTCTCCATTACAAAACTTAAACTATTAGTCCTAAGTGTTTTTTGAGAATTCCTAGGTTCGGATGAGATTCATTGAAACTATTCAATGGCATGTTTAACTCTCGATATGCCCCTCTTGTTTGTGACTGGGATGCCGAGGATCACAAAGTGGGTGTGAATTACCATGCAAATTCACATGGTGCCTTCATTGTAACGATCACCTACTCGATGTGCCGGTAAACCACACACGCTCCATCGAACTATGATAAACAATGAATCACCCTTTGCCACCTTCGCTTAGAACCAATTAGTGTGCCGGTAAACCACACACGCTCCACTAACTTCTTAGCAAGGTGCAAAGTGTAATTTCATGGGATTGCATCAATTCACTTTTCCTAAAGTAACTAGGATTGGGAAATTTAAAAAAAAATGTGTAGTTACTTTATATTTCTTATTATACTTTTAATGAGAGGATGAGGTTGCCCTATCCTACCCGTTCGGCTAACGACCCTCCACCAATCAAGCAAGCGGTGGGTGTGAGTGTACACCCATTAAGCGCCATTTTATAGGCCGCAACCTTATACCCACCTTATAGATCGGCTTCGTGAATGAGACCTACTAACGGTAAGACTAGCATTTAGTTATATATATATATATATATATATATATATATATATATATATATATATATATATATATATATATATATATTATTCTAGTAATATCATATTAGTATAGGGTTGTATTTTAAAACTTTTAAAATCTAGGGTTTGAAATTTAAGTTGTCTAAATTAACCTTTTAATCACAAATATAAATTTCAAAACTTGAGGGTAGGTTTCAAACATTTAAAACATGGAGGATCAAATAACAAATAATTCCAATTAACAATTAATATCCTAATTATCTATATTTGATTTTATTCAAGATAATTACCAAAATAATTAAAATAATTAATTAATTATCATATAAGGAAATTAAATATTTTATTAGTTGATAAATACCTTTAACTAGATCAAGATAATAGTCATATGTAATAAAAAATCGGATTTAGATTGATCTATTATGATTAAGGTAAGTTTCCATAAGATAATTATGAAAAAATCCCGAATCTGGCCATTCCTGACGCCTGGACTCGCCGAGTGCACAAGGGGACTCGCCGAGTCAGGCCTACTCGCCGAGTCCACCTTGGGACTCGCCGAGTCAGTGACTCAGAAACCTAAAAATCGAATTTTGCAGGTTTGTTTCAGTTAATCAAGCAACAATTTAAAGAAAACCAAGCTAGGCTCTGATACCACTGATGGGTTTTAGCCATAAGAACTTTCCTATGTGCGCATGCAAAACCCTATTGCTTGGATCTAGGCTTTCTAATAAACATGCTTTGAATCCAAGACTTCTAATGACTAATTAGGTTAAATAACAACATTGAAACAGATCTAGAATCATACCTTTGAGTTCCTTGTTGATCTTGAGGTCTTGGAGCTTTTAGAGTCACAAATGTCACTCCTCTAATGGCTTACAAACACCAATAGCAAGAAGAATGATCTAGGAGAGAGGAGAGGGGAGGAATTCGGCCAGGGTTCTCTTACTTTAGGAGATGTGTCGAATTCCCTATGCCATGGGGTCTATTTATACTTGTAGACTCCTTAAGGGTTACAATCTAAACCCTAATTGGATAACTTAGACTTTAAGTTAATCCATATCCTTTCCTTGATAACCCTTTGGACGATTTTGGCTTATCCTAGCCCTAGAAATCGTCCAATCCTATATCAATAAGGTTTTACAGTCTAAAGTTTAACTATCAAACAATTGACAGTTTATACCCCTTTATTTAATTAATCTCTTTAAGTCACCAAATTAATTCTAATTAATTCTATGACTTATATTAATCAAATAACAAATATATTATTCATTATATTATTCTCATAATATATTAATAATATTTACTCTCTCTTAATAAATCATCCTATCAAGTTGCTATGGTGAAGGCAACCCAAAAGGACCATGCACAACCGGGTCAAATACTTGCCTAATATAGTTGCAGCCTTAGACACTATTTCAACACTTAGGACCAAAGGGTAGGTCAGTACCCAGATATGCCTGACTGTATGCTTATATATGTGTTGCATGCTAGTGGTAAGGGGTGGAATAGTCCCCAGTTACCGGTTGAAAGATAACGAGTGCAGTTACCGGTTGAAAGATACCGATGATGATTACCGGTTGAAAGATACCGATGATGGTTACCGGTTGAAAGATACCGATGAAGGTTACCGGTTGAAAGATACCGACGATATTGTATGATATGTGGTATGATGGGGGAACTCACTAAGCTTTGTGCTTATATTTTTAGTTTTGGTTTTAGGTACCTCTTCATCAAAGGCGAAAGGAGCCAGCGGCGTAGCAGCGCATCACACACATACATGGTTTCCGCATTGAGTTTCTGGGATTGTACTATGATTTTCACTACTTTTGATGTCATGGTTTGAGACACAACATTATGATTTTGAAAGGTGTTGTTTTATCGACAATGTTTTGGTAAAATGTTGATTAAACATATTAATTCAAAAATGAAATTTTTAGGCTTGAATTTTGGGATGTTACAAGTTGGTATTAGAGCCCTGGTTTGAGGGATTCGGACACATCCTTGGGGGTGTCTGGACTCAAACCGAGGGACTAAAAGATTTTTACAAGGAAAATGGTTTTCTAAAATCTAAATTGAGAAGTTTTAAGAAAGACGAAGTGTGTGATACGTGTGACCGGCCGGGCTCAAGTAAGTTTTCCCCAAGATACCCATACTTGCTATGTTATGTTATATGGTTTTGATTCAGGGGACTGCATGCTAGAATAAGACTAAGGATCTAGGAGGATGCCTTGTGTTCCTGATATATGATTCTGAAAATTGCATGCTAGATAGGGCTAAGGGTCTAGGAAGGATGCCTTATATGCCTGTTGTATGAGCTGTATGCTAGGACTGATTAGTCAGCAGTATGATGGCCTGCGTAGGTTATGCATGGTCTGGTTACTCAATGCGTGAATGCTGCTTGCTTTGTGCTACGGGGGTTATGGCCAACTTCAACTAACTAAGGGACATATATGTAACAATATCCGCAAGCTAGTTAGGGGGAGGTGGTGGGAACTCCTAGTGCAGCTGATGGTGGAGAGTAGGTCGGAGAGTGCCTTAGGGAAGCCTAGGATGAGGTCAGTGGAAAGGGTATCAGAAAAAGGGGACTTGGCGAAGTCGAAGCAATCATTGAGGAAAGTATGGATAGATGTGGAAGGTAGTATGGGCCTGTACTACTGAAAGCAGAGAATCCGTACTCTAGGCAAGGAGGGCCTAGATGGAACCAGGAAACTTGGAAGTGTATGTAACCCGACAATAGTATGTTTATTTTTAGAATGGTGGTCACGTGACATTGAGCGGGAGGTTCAGGATCTAGGTCAGGATCGGGCTCGGGTGCAGGATCCGAGCATGTGGATGATGGATTACGCGAGTTCATCGTGTCCGAGATCACGAGAGGTATCCTTGATGTGACACCGGTTATCTTCGGGTCGATCAAGGAGGGGATCATTGAGCTGATGGAGGATCACCTCCGATCGTTCAGGAGTGATCTGGCATCTGGCCAGACGAGCACGCACACACTGTCCTTTAAGGACTTCAGAGGGAGTGGTGCGCCGGATTTCCATGGGGTGAAGGACCCCATTATCACTAGGAGATGGATCGCAGACATCGAGTCTGTGCAGCTGACTAGCTTCTTCCCGGAAGGGTCGAAGGCCCGTTTCGCTACAGGATGTTTGAGGGACCGAGCCAGAGATTGGTGGGAGTTGATTGGTGACACGTTGGGAGCCCCAACCATTGAGGCTATGACGTGGTCAGATTTTGTGGCCCGATTCAGGGCCGAGTTCGCACCAGCTATGGAGCTTCAGCAGCTAGCCAGGAAGTTCTTGGATATGAGACAGACTACGGAGACTGTAGCGGAGATCACCGCCAAGTTTTGGGAGAGGGCTTTATTGGTGCCACAGTATGCGGGTGATGAGGTCATGAAGAGGACCCACTATCATGACATGCTACGAGCTGACATACGAGAGCATGTATGTTTTTCAGCTTGCCCTACCCTGGTTTCGATGATTCCCAGGGCTAGGGAGAGAGAGATTGATCTGGAGCACATCCAAAAGAGGAAGGCAGAGGAGGGGCAGACGACGGGGGTTCGGGGAGGAAGCCCAAGGGATCCGATGGTAGGCCGAAAGGCCAGTCAGGATGGGACCGCTATGGGAAATGCGGTCGGTCACATGAGGGGGCTTGTCGCACTGGGCCGAGATCAGGCTGCTATAAGTGTGGCAAGGTTGGGCATTTTGGCAGAGATTGTACTGCCCTTACTCCTGCGATTCAGACATCAGGCCTGATTTGATTTCATTGCAATCAGAGGGGCGATAAAAAGGCCAATTGCCCTAGATTGACAGCAGTAGCGGTGCCGACAGTGGCGCCGACTCCAATGACAGCACGGGTTGTGGATGACCGGAAGGTCAAGTTGGAGGCTCCAGTGGTTCGGAACCGAGCATTTCAGCTGACAGCCGAGGAGGCACACGCTGCGCCCAATGTGGTGACGGGTATGATTTCTTATTTATGCTTTATGTTATGTCGCTGTGATTCTGATATATTATGTGCCTTGCTTAGGATTGTTCCATGTGAACGGTATCCCAGTTCAGGTGTTGTTTGATTCGGGCGCCACTCGATCATTTGTCTCTCTTGCACTTAGCAAGAAGTTTCCTGAGTCTTCGGGCATGTTGGATTGCCCTCTAGAGGTCGAGATTGTAGATGACCGGTCTGTGCAAGCGTCAGAGGTCTACCGGGATTGTGTTTTGCGGCTATTCGAGGAACGTTACCTGGTGGACTTGGTTCCCATACCTTTGCGGGGGAACAAGGTTATTATTTGTATGGATTGGCTGAGCCCCAATGGGGCAGTGATCGACTGCATGCAACAATCAGTGCGGATCAGGACCCTTAGTGGGGGAGAGCTGGTGGTTCAGGGCGAAAGGCCATAGCGAGGACCAACCTTATGTTCGGCAGCGAGGGCTAGGCGCTACCTCCGGTAGGGTTGCGCAGGTTATGTCGCCTATGTGATGGATACCAGGGAGGCGGGAAAGGCGACGGTGGGCGATGTGCCAGTGGTGCGAGAGTTTGCGGATGTATTCCCCGAGGAGTTGCCTGGGATACCTCCGGAGAGACAGGTGGAGTTCAGTATCGACCTAGTCCCTGGTGCAGCTCCGATAGCCAAGGCACTGTATCGGTTGGCTCATCCTGAGATGCAGGAGCTGTCTACACAGCTACAAGAGCTGTTAGACAAGGGGTTCATTAGACCGAGCAGTTCACCCTGAGGAGCCCCGATTCTGTTTGTGAAGAATAAGGACGGGTCGCATCGGATGTGTATAGATTATCGGGAGCTGAATAACGTGATTGTGAAGAACCATTACCCACTCCCGCGGATCGATGATCTCTTTGACCAGCTACAGGGAGCATCTTGGTTCTGCAAGATTGATCTGCGTTCAGGGTACCACCAGATGAGGGTCAGAGAGGAGGATGTGCAAAAGACTGCCTTTCGGACACGTTATGGACACTATGAGTTTGTAGTGATGCCATTCAGGCTCACCAATGCTCCTGCCATGTTCATGGATCTCATGAACCGTGTGTGTAGACCGATGCTGGATCGGTCTGTGATAGTTTTCATCGATGACATCTTGGTCTATTCTAAGACGCGAGAGCAGCATGAGGGGCACTTATGGGAGGTTTTGAGTATTTTGAGGAGGGAGAGCTTATATGCTAAGTTTTCCAAGTGTGAGTTCTGGTTGCGTGAGGTGCAGTTTCTTGGGCACCTTTTCAACCAAAACGGGATTTCGGTAGATCCGGCCAAGGTAGAGGACGTGATGAGGTGGGAGGTCCCGAGGTCTCCATCCGAGATTCAGAGCTTCCTGGGACTGGCAGGTTACTGTCGGAGATTCATTCAGGATTTCTCCAAGATAGCCGTGCCCCTGACCAGGCTGACAAGGAAAGCCATGGTCTTCCGTTGGGGGCCTGAGCAACAGGCTGCATTTGAGACATTGCGGCAGAGATTGTGTGAAGCGCCGATCATAGCCCTGCCAGAGGGCATGGAAGATTTCGTTGTATATTGCGATGTGTCCATCTCAGGTTTGGGCAAAATATTGATGCAGAGAGTGCACGTCATTGCTTACGCTTCGAGGCAGCTGAAGCCTCACGAGGCGAATTACCCGATGCATGATTTGGAGCTGGGGGCTGTTGTATTTGCCCTCAAGATTTGGCGGCATTACCTCTATGGGGTCAAATGTACCATCTTCACGGACCACAAGAGTTTGAGGTACCTGATGGACCAGCCAAATCTAAACATAAGGCAGCGTCGGTGGTTGGACGTGGTGAAGGATTACGATTGCGAGATCCGTTACCATCCGGGGAAGGCCAATGTGGTGGATGACGCGCTCAGCTGCAAGGCAGCGCCGATCAGGGATATCTGTCTGAGGATGACAGTGGTGACTCCGCTTTTGGAGCGGATTCGGAAGGCCCAGCAGGAGGCCATGAAGGAGGAACATCGGAAGAGCGAGCGGATAGTGGGGCATGTTTGCTCCTTCGACTATGACAGCCGAGGACTAATTACACTACACCGTAGGGTGTGGGTGCCATACCACGAGGGTGTGTGCCAGGTTCTGATGGAGGAGGCGCACAAATCCTGATTCTCCATTCATCCCGGGGCGACGAAGATGTATAGGGATCTTCGTCTGGACTATTGGTGGCCTTGTATGAAGCGGGATGTGGCATGGTACGTGGAGCGGTGCTTGACCTGTAGGAAGGTCAAGGCCGAGTATCAGAGACCTCACGACAAGATGCAGCCATTGGATATCCCGCTGTGGAAATGGGAAGACATTAAGATGGATTTTATCATAAAACTTCCTAGGACCGTGCGGGGAGTGGATTCGATTTGGGTCATCGTTGATCGGTTGACCAAGAGCACCCACTTTATTCCGATTCAGGAAAGTATTTTGGCCGAAAAGCTGGCCGACATCTATATCAGGGAGGTGGTGGCACGGCACGGGGTGCCAGTATCGGTGATTTCGGACAGGGATGTTCGGTTCACTTCCAGGTTTTGGAAGAAATTCCATGACGAGTTGGGCACTCGTCTACATTTCAGCACTGCCTTTCACCAGCAGACGGATGGCCAGAGTGAGTGGACCATCCAGACTCTGGAGGATATGCTGCGAGCGTGTGTGTTAGATTTTGGAGGTAGTTGGGATACTTGCCTTCCGTTGGCTGAGTTCTCCTACAACAACAGCTATCACGTGAGTATCGATCGTCCTCCCTTTGAGATGTTATACGGGAGGAAGTGCAGGACCCCAATATGCTGGGGCGAGGTCGGCCAGGGGGTCATGGGGAGCACCGATGTAATGCTCAAGACGACATAAAGGATTTAGCAGGTAAGAAGTAGGCTTCAGACTGCTCAGAGTCGGTAGAAAAGCTATGCTGATAAGCGCCGATCAGACCTGGAGTTCCAGGTCGGGGATATGGTTCTCTTGAAGGCGTCGCAATGGAAGGGCGTTATCCGATTCAGGAAACGGGGAAAATTGGGTCCCAGGTACATTGGACCATTCAGGGTTATAGCTCGGGCGGGCAAGGTGGCGTATAGGATGGATCTGCCAACTGAACTCAGTCAGATACACAACACTTTCCATGTTTCTCAGCTGCGAAAGTGCCTGGTGGATGACTCAGCAGTAGTGCCCTTGGAGGACATTCAGGTTGATGACAGTTTGAATTATATCGAGTGGCCTATGACAATCCTCGACCGGAAGTCAAAGGATTTGTGGAACAAGAGGGTGGAGCTCGTGAAGGTGCAATGGCAGCACCAAAAGCGTTCGGAATGGAATTGGGAGCCGGTGGACGAGATGATGGAGCATTACCCAGAGCTGTTTCAGGAACGAGCAACAAACTTCGAGGACGAAGTCTAAAAGAAGTGGGGGACCTGGGTCTTGGTACGTATTTCTTTCTAACTATTTTGCATTTTTGGCCTTGGACTCGGCGAGTTAAAGGACCAAACCGCTGAGTAGAAGCGGGACGGGACGCGGGATTTAAGTGACGAACTCGACGAGTCGGGTCCCAGACTCGACGAGTAGACCCTGTCTGGACAAAAACCCTAATCCGAGGGTTTGCACCCTATTTAAACAATGTTATGTCGGCCACAACGTCCCTTATGCTCCCAGAACATCTCTCATTGAAACCTTAGCCGTTATTGAAGCAATCTAAGCCTTGTTGGTGGATTTTGGTGCTTGTGATCTTAAGAAGGAAGGAGAAAATCTTGAGGAAGCAAGTAAAGACCAAGGGAACCCGAGTTTGTGCACCTTTTATAGTTCATTGAAGGTAAAAAGATGTAACCTTCTTCTTTCATTTGTTCGATCCCTTTTTAGGGAGATTTAGGGCTTTTATAAGCCATATTTGATGGCCAACCATGATTGCAAACATGGTTGGGGGTTAGAGCTTCTGAATCACGTCATTAAGGGAGTCACAAGGCAGTTGGGGACTACTTTTGCACCCATGAAAGGTCCCATGCATCATAAGAGCTTTTTTTTATGTGTTTTTGAGCTCAAAGTCCCATGCAAGCACGTAAAGTTTGTAACTTTATGTGCTAGATTGATTGTAGAAGCTTGGATCTATCTTTTGGTCAAAGTTGTACATCAGAAATCGAGGATTTAGAGTGTGGACGTGACCGACTCGATGAGTCCGTTCCTGGGACTTGACGAGTCCAAGGTTTTGAGTCCCATATCTGTTGAAGATCAAAAGAACTTAGTTGAGTGTTAGAAGGGTCGTAACCAGACAGAAAGAGTGACCCAAGGTATTGGATGTAATTTTAGACCTGGAGTTCATAGGACTCGACGAGTGCTAGAACAGACTCGGCGAGTCCAAGGCAATCTTCTTAAGTTTGAAGATGAACTCGACGAGTTGTTCATGAAACTCGGTGAGTCGAGGACAAGACTTGTTCATCAGATGAAGGTGGACTCGGCGAGTGTTCATACAACTCAGCGAGTCGGATGAGTTTCATGCGATGTTCATACAAGAGAGGATCTCGTCGAGTCAATGCCAAACTCGACGAGTCGAGACGTGGATAAGGACGAGTAAAGGGTTAGGGACTCGACGAGTTGACGGCCCAACTCGGCGAGTCGGGTCAACTTGAAGTTGACTTTGACTGGACTTGGACTAACCCTGTTTAGGGTTGCACGTGCTTGTTGGATTAGTGTCTAAGTCCATATTTATTTTGGTATGTACTTGACCCGATGGTGCATGGTCCTTTTGGGTTGCCTTCACCAAAGCAACTTGATAGGATGAATTATGGAGAGAGAGAGGATTAATTATGATTTATTAATATATTATGAGAATAATATATTAAAGGAGAAATCATATTGTTTAATTAATATTAGTTAATAATTAATTAAGAATTAATTTTGTGGCTAAAGACATTAATTAAACTTAAGGGACTAGAACCGTAAATTGTATGATAGTTGAGTATTGGGCTAATGGACTCTATATTATAGGGGTGGACGAATTCTATGGGGAAACCCATTAGAAATCGCTCTAGGCCTCTAAGGAGGGAGTCAATGGGTTGCTTAGGGCCTAAGCAATCAAATTAGGGTTTCCTTATTAGATAACCCTAATAGCCTCACTATTTAAGGACCCCCAGGGAGCCAAAAACGTGGCCAACTGACTCTTTAGGGTTTCTACACGTTTTTGGGTGCCTCCTCTCTTCTCATTCTTCATCCTCTTGCTCTTGGTGTTTGTGAGCCATTAGAGGAGTGACACTTGTGACTCTAAGCTTTCTAAAGCCAATTACAAGAAAGATTTGAGATTGTTATTACTGCATAACAATCAAGGTATGATCTAAACCCTAATTCATATATTAATATCATTATTGTATGATAGATCTAGGGTTTAAAGTCTTGGATGAATGCATGTTCAATAGAGAAACCTAGATCCAAGCATTAGGGTTTGCATGAGCACATAGGATGTTCTTATGGCCAAAACCCATTAGTGGTATCAGAGCCTTGATTGGTTTCTATTGTATTGATGCCTTGTTTATTTATTCAAGCTTTAAAATCGTTTTTTTTGTGCCCCTGACTGATGAACTCGGCGAGCTCCATTGTGGACTCGGCGAGTTCATAGTGGAACTCGGCGAGTTTGAGCGTCAGTTAGAGCAAATTTCGGGATTTCTTGCTGTTTTGCTTGAGGATACTTGCCTTAATTGCTTTGGGTCATTAATATCCGAATTTTATCATATATTTGAGTATATCCTTGACCAAACAAAAGATAATTACCGTTTAATTGAATGATAATTTCCTTATATGATAATAATTGATTATTTGAATTAAATTGGTAAATTGTCTTACAAGTAATATTGACTAGGTCAAATTTAGATAATCATTAAATTAATTAGTTGATTTATATTATTTGTTATTTGATCCTTTATGTTTTGAAAAGTTCAAAACTTGTCCTCAAGTTTTGAAATTTAAGTTTTGTGATTAAAAGTTTAATTTGAATAATTTAAATTTCAAACCCTAGAATTTTACAAGTTTAAAATTCAACCCTATACTATTATATTATTACAAGCTTAATATATATATATATATATATATATATATATATATATATATATATATATATATATATATATATATATATGATTTAAAATGCTAGTCTTACCGTTAGTAGGCCTCATTCACAAAGCCAGTCTATAAGGTGGGTATAAGGTTGCTGCCTATAAAATGGCGCTTAATGGGTGTACTCTCACACCCTCCGCTTGCTTGACTGGTGGAGGGTCGTTAGCCGAACGGGTAGGATAGGGCAATCCTCTCCTCATTAATAAGTATAATGAATCTCTAAGTACATCTTAGTACACTAGTGGGGCTAAGAAGAGGAATCGGAAATTGTTGAAATAGTTAATATGGTCAAAAAGTAACACCAAAACTAAATCCTCATTCGGGCAAAATACCATTTTTCCCCTTCCAAGTTCAAATCCCTGACCAAAGTCAATATGGTCAAAAAGTCAAGAGTCAACATCCAACCAAGTCAAAGTCAACGCCAAATCGTGGTAAATCCAATTAAATCAGTTAACATGTAGAACATTGCCATGTCATGGGTCCTTCTTGGCCACGTCGTGGTAATGTCAGGACAAAACAGTCGGGGTTCCAAATCCACCACGTCATGGTCACCCTTGGCCACGTCATGGGAATCGACTAAAGTGTCATTTTCTTCATTAATCACTTAATCCTTATAGATCAAAGTGCAAAACTTCAGATCTAGTCCTTCTTGTTGACTTAATGTGTAAAGTTTCCAACTTTATCCATTAGGACCTCATCCCAAGGCAAGATCGTAAACCCTAAGTCCAATATAGTATAAAATCTTCCAAAAATATGTATGGCTTCAAGAACAAGGTCAATATACAAACTTTCCCAATCCAACAAGATTATGAGATGATAAAGCAAGATTAAGAGGTGTTGGAGTTCACTCAACTCCAAAACACAAGCTCAAAAGGACCAAAAGGGACAATTATCACCAAACTACAAAATCTAGCAAACTAAAGATCAAGGTAGAAGCTTTTTACTCACAATGGTCCATGAGTAAAGTCCATTTGTTGGATTTAAACTTGAGCTCTTCACCCAAACACTTTGCAAGCAACTTGATCTTGAAGCTCCGCACCAATACATGCGAAATGAGTCTTCAAATGGGAAAGAACACGAAGAACACCTCAAGAGAATTAAAGAGGGATGGAGACTGAAGGAAATGATCTAATCCCTGAGATAAGGTCTTTAATTTCGGGGAAAACCCTAAAACCCATGGGCTTGGGCTGTAATAGCCATCATGTCGTGGTCACTTCTTTGCCACGTCATGGTTCTCACCTAAACATGTGATTCGTTAAATGACATGCCACGTCGTGGTCATCCATGCACCACGTCGTGGCATAGGATTTTCTCCAAAACCCTTCTTTGATCCTGAGAAGACTTAAGCTGATCTATACTGAAAAATGGGATGTTACAACTCTCCACCACTTAAATCAGTTTTCATCCCAGAAATCATTCCTTACTACTTCCTGTGCCATACTAGTCGATCTTGATTGAGACCAAATGAAGACGAAGAGATCATCTCACACCGAAGACTGCTAACCAACACTGCTATCCAAGCCCAACTTAAGCAGAAATCACATATCCTAACGAAGAATGAACCTTTAAATTCTTCCTTTAGCCCACAAAAGAATAACCAACAATTCTTCTTGGAAACTGAAAACCCTATACTATGCCTGACTTCCAGACAGACATAACCATACCATACCATATCCAGAATGATTTGGCTCCACATCTGAATCTGAACAACCCCATTAGACCTGAACTATCGACTGATATCCAAAAAAAAACATAAACCCTGACCTTTCACCAATGCTTAAGACCTGACTTCAAATACAAAATCTACTTCCGACCCAAAAGCTGAACCGATAAAGGCCTCCCTAGACTATCCGCCAATACGAATCCAACAACCATTCAATCCATACAAATACATCTCAACCAAATCAACACATGCACGATCACTAAGTTCGCTTCACCCCCAATGAATGTGACGAACTGAATTGTAGCCTCACATCACTTTCGGCCCCAAATAGGCCTACGATCTATCCAAATAGTTTGAATGTTGTGGCACACTCATAACCCTTCTCCCATTATTGTGGTGGTCTAAATCATCTTGGAGAATGCTACAAGCCAAGTCGTAGACTTCCAAAACTCCCACAACCACCTACCAAACTAGTAAATGCTACGGCTGCTTCGCAGTCTTATGACACTTCCATAACTGCCTACCATCCTAGTGAATGACAACGCTGCTTCGTAGCCTTACAACATTTCCACAACTTCCTACTGACCTAGTGAATGTTATGGTTGCTCCGTAGTCTTACCACACTTCCAAAACTTCCTACCAACCTAGTCAATGTTACGGCTGCTCCGCAATCTTACAACACCTCCATAACTGCCATGGGCCCAACCCATGGTCTTGCCAACTACACACAAGAATACCTAACAAAAATCACTCAGTAGCTTACTCCACACTCCCAACCTGACCTATCTTGGATTTTTCCTGACCGTAAGGAGCTATGACATTCCCTCAAGATATACCAATCCAAAATCTCGTCACGGGTACAAATTCTAAAATGAATCGCACTTGGAACTATCCCCGATGGTCCCAAGTGATTATGCCCTACTTTGATTCATCCACACTCTGATAACCTCATAACCAATGGACTACCGAGCTATTCCACAATCTCACTACCCAACCACCACCATTATGAGCTTACTGGACTAAGATCCCATGACTATACAGTACTTGGTGCCCACACCCCAAACTAGATTAAGCACTTTAATACTCTTGAAGAAAGATTGTCGTGTCCAAAGCACCCTCCCTTGATACAATTCCACCTCCTTGAACAACCCCAATTGGTCACAAAGAACTAATAGACCTACAATTGGAACAAATAGGTAGCCAATTTGTTGCTCCACTTACGATCTAACCAAACCCGAGTATTCTATGAACAATAATTCTACAATCCAACAATCTATACATCGAGCTGAAAAATCCTTCAACAACCATCACTCAACCTGAGTGTCCCAAACAACTCATGGTGTGTTCATCGACATCCTTAAAAGGAACCACTGGCTATTACGAGCTCCCTGACCAATAAATTCCTACTACCGAGACACTCATGCATTCCTGAGCACATACATCATATCTCAACTTGCTCTACACTCTCGTCATGACCACAGCTTGAACCAAAGTCTCGCACACCCGAACCACAGATCCCTAAACCATTCTTCTAAAACCATAAAATCATACAAATAGATGATCTTCCAAGTAAAATACCCAGTTATTCCCCACTTATGGTTTGAACTATCACCAACTGACGTTGCAAATCAACCCTACTTCAAACCGACTTAATCAGATTCATACCCTCCCTCACTCTTGGAATGTATAACACAATACACGATGATCTTCCAGAATAAGACCAAACAAACTCAAAGACATTTTGAATATCAGATGGAGACCTCAGAAACTTCCCAATCATAACCGTATCTATCATCAAGAATCCCATGCAGATGCACAAGCAATAATTCTAATAGTCCATTCATAGCATTTATTCTTTAACGAACAACAAATGGAATACCACATACTTCTCCTTTGAACCCATAACCATCACTTCATCTCGAGAATCAATCATAAAAACATGAGGTACCATTCTCATAGTCGAGATACAACATAGATAATGGAGGCTGTCATTCTCGATTCACTTCTCCTGATCACCTGGAACAACCTGCTAGAACACGCTCTAACTGAACTCAGAGAATGCATACCCTTGTTCTCATCCTTTACAGTCTATATGATAATCACTCTCTTTCCACATATGAAATTTCTCAAGGTAATCATGCCTCAAGAATCCTCTTTTTCATTTCCACTGTCGTTGTAGATACTGCAACTGTCTAGTTCCCCCACCAGGTCTTCCTTTAAATTCTAAATGCCCGCTCTCTCTTTCCTCAACATAGAAAACTGGAAGAACAGAATCCTCGTCATAGAAAATGATATCATAAGCCATCGGCCGATCACTCAACCTCAGGCTGCAAATCCTCTAGCCGCTCATCCTAATCGCTCCCTTCTCGAGTCCCGCAAATTAGACTGACACTACCTCAACTAAGGCCCCCAAGACCTCAAAATCAACTAACTTATCTAGGTCTACACCATTCAATCCAAAACGGACATGGCCACTAAGGCCCAAACAATCATCAAACCTGTCTTCATCCCAGCTAACCATAACTGAAAGGATGATAAATACCCAAATACTACAACATATTAATGGTGTCAAACCATTCTGCTACCCTCAACAAGCTCCTTATATTTTTCAAGACTTTCCTTGATTCGAGTACGGATTCTATGCTTTCAGTAGTATAGGCCCAATACTACCTTCCTTATTTATTCGTACTTTCCTCAAGAACGATCCTGAATCCTCTAAGTCACCTTCTCAAACTGGCACTCCTTGTACCAGCTATACAACACATCCAAACCCACTAAAACACTTCCTAGGATCACCTAGGTTCCTTACCCACCTTGCGATCAGCTACTGAAGGACCTCTACTAATGTCAGTTAACCACTTCACAAATATAATTACAAGCAACAAGGCTTAGATAATCCTTCGACTAAAAGACTCAACCCTACAACGGTTAGACTCAAATGAGATATGTGTAATAAGGCCAAGTCAACCACCCTAAGATTATTTAATCCTTACTGCATGTAACTTAACATATTCATTCGATAACTAAATTACATCAATATGAGTCCTACAAAGCACAAAGCAAGCATCATTCGAGGATCAAGAACTAATAGCATTGCATAAACAGACAATCCTATCTCAAAAGCTCCTGAAGATTTCTAATCACTAGCAAGCATCACCACCAACTCACACAACAGTCATAAGGCATCTTTCCTAATCAGGCATCCTACCATGCAAATTTGAGCAAATCCTTATCCCTAATCTAGCATGCAATTCTCATATACTCATATCAATCATCAATCGTAAAACATGCATGGGTCTTTTGGGAAATACTTACTTGAGCTCGGTTGATTGCATGAATCGCACCCCTTTTAGAAAATGGTTTTCTTTTAGAAATTTTTTCCAATTCCTCAGTTTGAGTTCAGGAACACCCGAGAGTATGCTCGAATCCCTCAAACCAAGGCTCCGATACCCGTTTGTAACGTCCCAACCCAGTTTATTTTCCATTTAAACATAAAAGTATTTATTCAATTTACATCAACAAAGCACCATTTGATTTAAACATTTATCATAGTATCGTTAAAAAATGTCATGTGTGGAAATCTCCAATGGATGCGATGCAGTCGAGTTGTGCCCTTTTTTTTAATATAAGAAAACTTGAAACATTTAAACCACAAATCGTAAACACAAAGTTCATCGTGTTCCCCAAAATACCACACACAAAACAACACAAATAAAAAACTATTGGTTATCAGCAACCCTGGAGACTACCCAAACTCTTAGTTGGAAAACAACATGCCCTGTGGGTTATCGACAACCCTGGAGACTACCCAAAGTCTTAGTGCTCAAACAACATGCCCTATGGGTTATCAACAACCCTGGAGACTAACCGAAGTCTCAGCACATCGTAACAACAAATCCAGCTAATCAAGAGGTATATACTACCATACATGCAAGTATAGTGATAAGACACCTAAATCAGTCGATAGATAATCTCACACACACTAGCTGTTGGTACAAGAACTCCTCGCGCTAAACACATCCATAACCAAACCCTAATTAACAATTAAGGTAATTATCCCGGCTCAACTAGTCCAACACCAAAACTGAATCCTTATTTTCTCAAAAGACCATTTTTCCCCTTCCAAGTTCAAAACCCTCATAGTTGACTAAAAGTCAAACCGGTCAAAAAGTCAATGGTCAACGTCCAACCATGTCAAAGTCAACGCCATGTCGTCGCCCCTACGTGGCCACGTCGTGGTAAATCGAAGTCAATTAGTCAACATGTAGAACATTGCCATGTTGTGGGTCCATGTTGGCTACGTGGTAATGTCGGGACAAAACAGTCGGGGTTCCAACTCCACCACGTCGTGATCACCCTTGGCCATGTCATGGGAACCGACTGAAGTGTCATTTTCTTCATTAATCACTTAACCTTACAGATCAAAGCCCAAAACTTTAGATATACTCCTTCTTATCGACTTAATGCATAAAGTTTCCAACTTTATCCATTAGGACCTCATCCCAAGGCAAGATCGTAAACCCTAACTCCAATATAGCATAAAATCTTCCAAAAATATGCATGGCTTCAAGAACAAGGTCAAGATACAAACTTTCCCAATCCAACAAGATTATGAGATGATAAAGCAAGCTTAAGAGGTGTCGGAGTTCACTCAACTCCATAACACAAGCTCAAAAGGACCAACAGGGACAATTATCACCAAACTACAAAATCTAGCAAACTAAAGATCAAGGTAGAATCTTTTTACTCACACCGGTCCATAAGTAAAGTCCCTTTGCTGGATCTAAACTTGAGATCTTCACCAAAATACTTTGCAAGCAAATTGATCTTCAAGCTCCACACCATTACATGAGAAATAAGTCTTCAAATGGCCAAGAACATGAAGAACACCTCAAGAGCACTAAAGAGCGGCTAGAGTTTCGAAATGGAGGTATGGAGACTGAAGGAAATGACCCAATCCTTGAGATAAGGTCTTTAAATACGAGGTAAACCCTAAAACCCATGGTCTTGGTCTGGAGTAGCCACCACGTCATGGCCACTTCCTTGCCACATCGTGGTTCTCACCCGAACATGTGATTCATAAAATTGATCTTCAAGCTCCACACCATTACATGAGAAATAAGTCTTCAAATGGACAAGAACATGAAGAACACCTCAAGAGCACTAAAGAGCGACTAGAGTTTCGAAATGGAGGTATGGAGACTGAAGGAAATGACCCAATCCTTGAGATAAGGTCTTTAAATACAAGGTAAACCCTAAAACCCATGGTCTTGGTCTGGAATAGCCACCACGTCATGGCCACTTCCTTGCCACATCGTGGTTCTCACCCGAACATGTGATTCATAAAATGACATGCCATATTGTGGTTATCCATGCACCACGTCGTGGCATAGAGTTTTCTCCAAAAATACCTCTTTGATCCTGATATGCCTTAAGTTGATCATTACTAAAAAACTGGATCTTAGCAATGAATTCTACGATCATCTTAGGAATTGTAGGACAATCTCACAATTACCTCCACCTAGAAGACCACATCACAATGGTGTGTATGAGAGAAGAAATTGAACCTTGATGGACATGGTTCATTCTATGATGACTGGTGCTACACTGCAAATATGTTTTTGGGGTTATGCTCTAGAAACTGCTACTTATATTCTAAGCTTTGTACTAATTAAGAAGGTTGAGAAAACACCATTCGAAATGTGGAAAGGGACTCATCCCTCTTTTGCATAAATCAAGGTTTAGGGTTGTGAGGATTTCGTTCATCGAGACGTGGAAAGAGATTCATTTTGTCTATGATAATCAAGTATGGAACCTGGTTGATCCTACATCTGGTCTTAATACCATTGGGTGTAGACAGGTCTTCAAAAGGAAGTTTGACATGGATGGGAACGCATATACTTATAAAGTTCGACTAGCTGCGAAAGGTTATACTCATAATGAAGGAACTGATTATGAGGAAACTTTCTCACCAGTAGCTATGATTAAGTCTATTAGGATATTATTTTCCATAGCTGCTTTTCATGACTATGAAATATGATAAATGGATATAAAAATTGCCTTCTTTAAAGGGAAACTGATTGAGGATGTTTACAAGGCTCAAATAGAAGGTTTTGTATAGTCCAAGCCTAATAATATGGTATATAAGCTTGAAAAGTCTATCTATGGACTCAAACCAGCGCCTCATAGGTGGAACATCTGTTTCGATGAGAAGATCAAGGACTTTGGTTTCTTAAGAAATAAAGATGAACAATGTGTGTATGTTAGATCTAGTGGGAGGGTAGTTATATTCCTTGTCTTATATGTTGATGATATTATTATAATAGGAAACGACATCCCAACACTGAATAGCATAAAAAGAATGAATTGGGAAGAGTTTCGCTATGAAATATTTGGGAATTGGGAAGAATTTCGCTATGAAATATTTGGGAGAAGCTGCTTACATACTGGGTATCAAGATTTATAGGGATAGGTCTAGGCGACTAATAAGACTTCACCAAAACACATACTTAGATAAAATATTGAAGAAACTCAAGATGAAAGAATATAAGAAGGGATTTGTACATATGCAACATGTCACGGTTTTGAGTAAAATACGATGCCCTGGTTCTACTAAAGAACTAGACAGAATGAGTCGAGTCCCATATGCCTCAACTATTGGAACGATCATGTACGCCAAGATATGTACAAGGCCAAACATCTCATACGCCCTTAATATGGTGAGTCGTTTTCAAGCCAATCTAGGGAAAAGTCATTAGACCGCGTTCAAGAACATTCTGAGGTGTCTTAGGAGAACTAAAGACATGTTTTTGGTTTATGGTGGTAAGGAAGATTTGAGCGACAAAGGATATGTGGATGAAAGTTTCAAAACTGACAGAGATAATTTATGATCACAATCTGGTTATGTATTCATGTTATATGGAGGAGCGGTGACTTGGAGAAGTTCCAAGTAAGAGACTACAGCTGACTTAACTACTGAGTCAGAATATATTGCAACTAATAAGGCAACCAAAGAAGCAGTGTGGCTCAAGAAGTTCATCAGCGATTTGGGTGTTGTTCCTAGAATAGATGAATTTGTTGAGATCTTCTGTAATAACGAGGGGTAATTGCTTTAGCTAAGGAATCTCGAGATAACAAGTGCACAAGGAATATTCATAAAAAGTTTCACTACATCAGGAAACTAGTTAAAGATGGAGACATCATTGTGATGAGAGTACCACCAGAAGACAATCTAGCTGATCCGCTCACTAAACCATTGTCAAAGATTAGTGACTATTAACAAATAAAGTGTTATGTTTATATTATGTGTTCCTACTTTTGCATGTTTAGAACTCCTTACAAAATAATTTTATTATTCAAACTTCCACAATCAATCCTACTCTTGAGTGACAATAGTGAATTAATATAATAATAGTACTGGTAGATTGTTCATCGGGATGAACATTGCAAAGTCATGCGACCAATACTGATGAGTACTTGAAAATGCAGATTTTAAGTATTAGAGTAACCACACTTAAAGATTACTTCATGGATTATGTGATAAATAAATTTTCGATGATTGTGTTTCTTATTCTTCAAATAGAGATACATGAGGTCTTGTTCTACAATCTATTGTGTCCTGGTTTTTCCCCAACATTGTCCTTAACTGGCAGCCATATAGGGTTTGACTAGATTTTGCAAGAGGAATAACACTATGTGACAACCCGAAATTTCCATTTTGTACAAACCATATCAAGTCAGTAGAAGATTGGAACAGTTACAGAGAATTTCCAGACTTTTGGGTATAAGTTTGAGTATTTTAGGATTTACACTTAAGGAGATATCAGGAGAGTGGATGCACTAGGGTTTTGTGCAACACTGTTATTTCAAAACTCTATGATATTAGAGTTCATTTCGTGAATAAAATATTTTCTGCCGAAAATCCCAGGACTATATATAGGATTCTAAACCATAATTATTCATTAGTTACATTTCCAACTAGAGAAAAGCCGAATTCTCTCTTAAGGATCTTCGGACTTTCGTTCCGGAAAGTGAGTACTTCTATCTAGTATTGTCTTAAAGCTTCTTATATGCTTAATACATTAGAAATCATAGGAAACCACTAAGCTCTGAGAGTTTACCACCCAAGAACACCTTGGGGAGTAAACTCTTTTATAAGGGTCAAAAGATGCACTAGTACCTTCCTTAAGCAAAGAAACTAGTTTAGACATGTACCCTAATGTGTTTAGGACTAGAAAACACCATAAAAACACCAAGAGTAAGGTGTTCATGGCCCAAGAAGTTCTAGGGCCGTGAACTCCAAACAATAGGTCCAAATGGTGCTATAAACTCTTCAAAAGCCTTGTACACTAGCCTAGTTTAGTTCCTAGTTAAATTAGGGACTTGTAAACACCAAAAACACTCTTCCAAGGGAGATTACGGCCGTAATCTCCTAGGGATATGGTCCCAAGGCCGTAAACTCCTAAAAAGAGTTATATAATGCCCTAAACTCTTCCATAGACCAAGCCATTAAGTAGGAATGCTTCTTAGGGCCTTATAGTGCATCAAACATCAAATGGTAACATAAGTATGAGCTTACGGTCGTAAACTCATGAGTTTACGACCATAAACTCATTTTTTAGTGCCATTAGGGCCGTGAACTCCCTTATGGAGTTTTCATTGAACCCTACACACAATAGCTTTCCCTACAAACACTTAGATGCAATCTTAGAGGCTAATAACACTTGATAAAGGTGTTTAGCATGTCCTAGGGTGTCTTGAATTATTTATTAGTTGTTTATAGACTAATTTGATACATATATGTGATATTATATGTTAACTAGGATCATAGAGTGTGTTCAAGACTTCACTTGACACCTAGTCATCCTACCTCTTCAGTTCATCCGTACCACTCACAACAGGTGAGTTCATACCCCTTAATCAATGTTTTAAATGTTTTTAAGTGCTTTATGGGGGGGGGGGGATACAAGTAGAATCATGCTAGTTATTATATCAATCACTTTTGATTAATAAGCAGCATTCAAATGATTGGCTACTCATTAGCCGTTTTACCAAAAAGTTTCCTTCAAATGTTTTTCATAAACACTTTGTAGGTTTAAAACTCCTTATTAAACTGTATATTTTACTCTGTATGTTTCATTTCAAACTCATTTACAATTGTGTTTCAAACAAATGTTTATTTATACTTAAACTGTTTTATCAAACCCATGCTTTCAACCCGTTTTATAGATTGACATCAAGTTGATCTTTTCTTAGATAATAATTATGTTCAAAGGTTCACAAAACTTATTTTATGCTTTTATATTATCAATTGCTTTCCTATATATGTATAGTTATATAAGAAATGTTTAAAAGACTTAGGAAGGCTATCCACCCTATTTCTTTTTCGCGGTTGAGATGTTGTCTGGTGGGACATCGGGTATCTGTCCGAAGGTTGTTTAAATATTAGTTATATATCATATGTACATATATAGTCATAAAGGTCCTTCCAGTTCATTCAATACCCTTGGGTAGCAAGGGTATGCTTCCATATTCATATGTACCAATTACATCATTAGTAAGTTACCATAGGGGTAGCACAGGATAATACTTATACTATTGCTAGAACAATGAGATGTTAAATGAGTCAGTTCATTCATGAGGTAATACTTATTACTATGAGAACATATACAATTTATTACTATGAGAACATATATAATATATTATTATGAGAACATATACATTACATTACTATGAGAACATATACATTATATTACTAGAAGAAGAACATATACAACTATACTAGAAAGAGAACATTTACAACTATACTAGAAAGAGAACATATATAACGGTACTAGAACGAGTAACAATATATTACATATACATGAATATGTTAACATAATTGTGATCCACTGTATCGGAGCATGCATTTAATGTCATGGCCTGAGTTGTAGCCAAAGTCTCTTGGAGGGAGAGCGTAAGTTTGCGTATAGATCTATATTGGATTGACTATCCTACACCTTGCTGCTAGCTACAGCCGGACCTGCAGGTCTGCGGGTGCCAAACGTCATACCTTTTTACGACCTACATTGTCGTGTTACATAGTCGATAGTATGGTACAATTAATCACATAATACCTTGATATAAATCCGGTTTAAGGTAGTTAGTACAGCAGTAGTTCCTATAATACAACACTATAGTACTACGTTAATTTACCCTTCATATATATTTAGTGATCATTTCACTTAAACATTAATGTACAAACTATATTTTGTTAGTGATAGTTACACTTGGGAAAATTACACACTTTTACAAGAAACGAACATACAAAACAGTTAGGTCTTGGTAGAAGACTCCCTTTTATAATAGTAGGAATCATAGGGATTTCTAGGGTTTTTCAAACGTTTACAGTTGTTTTACAAACCTTTTCATATTTACATGAACTTTCTTTCAATACATTTTCAAGTCTTTCATTACATGCCATTCAAATGCTTACATACAAATTAAGACACAATAATACTTATGATCTCACCAGCTTTAGAGCTGGTACTCTCTTTTAAAATAACTTGTATCCTCAGGTCAACGGTAGATAGGTACCGATGCAAGATTTAGAGAAGATGGAGCTCGTTCAAGACTCATCTTTCATTTTGTTTATACTTTAGTGTCTATTATAATTTGACAGAACACTTGTATTAAAATTATATTATTAATGCAATGGATGATGTTGTTGCTTGTTTACTACTTTTCATTGTTGTGATACTGTACATGACGTCCTCCGCCCCAGAACGTTTCCGCCGTTCTTGGTTTTGGGGTGTGACAGATTTGTATCAGAGCATTGTTTATAGTGAATTAAGTATATCAACCCATAAAAGATATACTAACTATAAATACATAGGGATTAAAAATACTCTGACCAAGAGTTTATACTTTAAATAGTAAAATATTTAATTAGTATACGTGCCTGCATTCATACTAAAATCAGTGTCACTAGGACAGTACAAAAGAATTACGATTGTTGGGCAACACAGGTGGACTTAGAGTCATATAGTCAAATCTGGGAAGATATAGCTTGATCAACTATATTATCCGAGGGTTGACTAGCATGTGCCTAAGTGTAGTTGTGTGGTTGCAACAAGTCTAAAATCTTACCAACTATACCACAATGAGAACAGTAGAAAATAACATTAAACTTAAAATACTATAGGAGTATTTGTTGTTACTATAAGTACTTTATACTTGAGAACTAAAAAGGGATCTTCATTACTAAGTTGATAGTTGCTAAGTGGATACACTAAGGATATATGTAAATAGGATGTTATAGACTTAGAATCTGTGAAAATTTTACTTTACCCCTATTCTGTGTGAATTTGGAGTTAAGGTCACTTATTCGAAGGCCTATCCTGTTTCTATTACATATAACTAGTATGCACTTCACAAATAGCGATGTAACTAATGAAGATTTTCTAAATAATTATCTATATAGTTCGTCTAATAATTATTTTCTTACCCCAATTCTCGCGTAGATAACATGGCTAGACTCCATCCCTATGGCAACCAAAATCTTCAGAACGAAGTCATAGCTGGTTGGCTTGGAGAAGAACCAGAGAATGATCATCCTATCCCTTTGAATGATCACCATGATGAAGAACTTGCAGATGATGCTAACTCCGAACCCGAGGTTGAAAACCTACCCCAGGCAGCTCCCGTTCCAATTCCTAACCCTCGTCCGACTTTTCATGGCCCGACGTCTGAATGGGTGGAATGCTTGGAAACATGGAGCCAAGGACAAGACTAGCCCATGCCATTTAATGGTGATCGAAGCTTTTATGACCTAAGAAATGAGGGCTCAGCAGACAGAATCTTGCCAATCTTGGTCCGCAGAGTGGCCCGAAATGAGATTCAAGGAAGGACAGCCCTACATCAGATCACCGAAGTTGTCGCCGATGCGAGAATGCATACCCTCCGCACCATTCGTCTAGAAGATGCTCGTGAGAGATCTGAGAGAAATCATGAAGCCCTGCTGCAAGCACTAGCTGAATCATGAGCCGAAGTCATGGAACTCCGAGTACGCCAGAGGGTGTACGAATGACACCTACTTGATGTGGAACATCAACTGGATGAACTGAGAGTTCACCAGAGGGATGACCGTCGCCAGTAGTAGATGCTTTACTTTATTTTCCTTGTAAAAAAATTGTTTTTCTGTCTATGCCTGATTTGGCATTTTCTATGAAATTATCTTGTATCGTAAGTACTTTTGGTTAGGTCTTTATGCTGTCGAGGACTATCTTCTCTGGATATGATGTAAGACCTTTTTCAAGGTCATTCTCCCGAACTTTTACGTCATGAATATCAAAGATATTGACAGTTGGTGAAATTTTCCTAAACATGCTTTAGTCAAGTCATTGGACTATAGTAAATTAACTCCGGAGACATTTCCAAGTCTCTTTTAGTGGTTGGATCCTGTTATTCACCAACCATCGATACCTTGGCTTGAACGAAAAACGTCTTGAGACCATTCTACGAAATTACTTCTACCCATTACTAGGATTGAATCATAGGGATGTAGGTCAAACCTTTGCGAACATACCTCCAATCCGTACTAGGACTGCATCATAGGGATGTAGGTCAAGCTGTCGAAAACATACTCTTACTCTTTACTTGAACAATCGAAGTACATCTAGGTTCAACCATGCTCGCTCACAAATTCATGTTCTTTCCGTGAAACAGAATCTTGTCGCCAAAGAAAAATGATCAACTCATCAACCAAGCACCGACCCTTCAGATTGATGCGGCTACCTTTCAAGCTGCAGTCTCGGCTGCCGTGTCAGCTATTTTGACCCACCTTAACGCTAACAACGCGAATGTTAGCGGAGTTGTTAACAACAATTCCAATCCAGGTGTCAATCAAGTACCTCAACGAGCAACAAACTACCATGATACCCCGAGTTCCAAGACCAAGAGTAACAAACGGAAGTTTTGGGCTAAAAAGAAGGACAAATCGCTTCGAGGGGCGAACAAGAAACAACCACCGGTAACGACCTTCACAGCTACGACATCTGTACCTCCTACTACGATTCCTTCTGGTGTCCCAATTGTCCCTACACCAGCCAGGCAATATGCCGGAAACCTACCGAAATGCTATGAGTGTAGCTTTCATCATCTGGGTAGTTGCCGTCCGTTACACTGCTTTAAGTGCAACAAGAATGGACATACTATCAGCTGCTGCAGGACCCAGGTCCAACACATCAATTTAACCACCAATGTCCAAAACTCTTGGATATGCCATCTATGTGGCGTCATAGGACACTTCAAGAGGGACTGTCCAGTAGATAAGGACATCGGCGAATCCGAAGGAGTTTGACCTCAGAATGGAAAGAGGCAGTTAAGGACCCTACTATAGTATAGGTTCCCTTCCAATCGTCAGTATTTTGTATGTTTAAAACTAGTGCAACTAGAGTATTACCTTTTGCGAGATCCTGTCAGTATAGGGATGCTCGTGATGCGTATACTTGCCTTTTGTAGTATACCTCATTCGCAACAATGGTCTTGTTGTAAGTCTAAAGTACTGTAACTCTGTTGATGATTGCACGGTTGTGTTTGTCTGTAACGCCATATGTTCAAATCTAATGTCTTTAATTTTCCTTATGATTCCGACATTATCATACAACTAGGTTCAATTTGATTCGCACCGTACCAGCTTCATAAGTACATCTCTTTCTCAGTAAGCGTCTTTTTAGCGAAGCCTTCATTTTAGAACACCGAAGTACTCATGCATGGAGTACCTCACAGTTCTTTTTCTTTCCAAAGAAATCCCCGCAGTACCACTCGTACAGTACGTCAAGTTCAATCCAAAGATCCATACGGTTGATCTGTCGCGGAAGAATGTATACATAAGAGTGATATATAATCAAGGTTCTACAGGTTTAGAATTGATCATTCCACTTTAAATTCTTTTTCTTCGATGGGTTGTGAGCTTAAAGAAGAATCAATTATTCGACTACCTTTTCAATCTTAATTATACACGACTCGTATACACGAGATTGTGATTGTGAAACCATGTATGAATCCTAAATATGAACTTCAGGACAGAGAACTACCCAAGACTACGAGTATCGCATCGTCATGTGAACAAACTTAAAACCCAGTACGACTCCTGTAAACATATCACTCTACAGTCTAAACACCTACGGAGATACAAGAACAGCCCAGACAACTTAGCGAACTACGCAGAAATAGAATTAGAAGACTAGGCTTCTCACCCTGGAGAACTCCGGTCTTATTCTTCCAGGGATCGACGGATTGCATCGTATGTACCTCGGCTATCGAGGACTCCGTCAAGATGTCCATTAGAAATCGTTATCTCTGCCTCGCATAGATGAAGTGGTTGAGCAAATGCAAGGAAATAATTACTTTCAGAAATGGATCTGAGATCCGAATATCACCAGTTCGAGTGTTAGGGAAGGATGTACTGAAGACTACCTTCCGAACTCGATGCGGACAATTTGAGTCCGTAGTGATACCCCTCGGATAGGACCAATACGCCCGTAGTATTCATGAGCTAAATGAGTAGGTTATGTATTTCTTACTTGGATCAGTTCGTCATTTCTCCATGTAATGACTTACTTATCTACACTCGTAGTAAGAAGGAACCTGTGGAAACATTACCCTCGGAGGAACTTTCGTGAAGTTCTCTAAGCACTTGTTTTGAAATTGAAGAGTCAGATTCCTATGACACACTATTAGTGATGTGGGAAATTTTGAGTACTCTTTCAATTTGTCAAAACCGTTGAGAATTTTTCGACACCAGAGACGCTGAAAGGAATTCGCCAAATTCTAGGTCTTACAGACCTACTATCATAGTTCATCCAGAACTACTCGCAAATCACAGAAACCCGTACGACTTTGACCCAACAAAGGGTGGCCCTTGACAGGGAAGATAAACAAGAGAAAGAACCTTTGGAATTCCAAGTGAGAGACCAAATTCTTTAGGAAGTCTCACTCTGGGAATGGCTTAATATGCTTAGTATCACGTGAAAAGCTTAAATCCAAGATAGTTAGGACCTCCGATATTCTTACCAGAATCGGTCCTGTATCTCACAGACTAGACCTACTCCGCGAACTCAGTAACGTACATTTTACCGTTCGCATCTCGATTTTGAAACCGTACCTTTTCGTTAGGACTCTCGTAAGTCCACTCAACGAGATCGAGATTAACGAGATCCTCGCCTTCGTATTAGAACCGTAGTGACCCTCAACCGAGAGGTCAAGCAGATGAAGCAACGCCGTCGCCATTTAGTGAAGGTTCGTTGGAATACCAACCGAGGACACGATTTCACTTAGGAGCGCGAGAACCAATCGATTAGGGAGTTTTCCACCTCATGACTCGGTTATTCATACGTACTTCCTTACCTAAATTCTAATTTCGGGACGAAATTCCCTTTAACAGGGGGATGATGTGACAACCCGAAATTTTCATTCTGTACAAACCATATCAAGTCAGTAGAAGATTAGAACAGTTACAGAGAATTTCCAGACTTTTGGGTATAAGTTTGCGTATTTCAGGATTTACACTTAAGGAGATATCAGGAGAGTGGATGCGCTAGGGGTTTGTGCAACACTGTTATTTCAAAACTCTATGGTATTAGAGTTCATTTCGTGAATAAAATATTTTCTGCCAAAAATCCCAGGACTATATATAGGATTCTAAACCATAATTATTCGTTAGTTACATATCCAACTAGAGAAAAGCCGAATTCTCTCTCAAGGATCTTCAGACTTTCATTCCGGAAAGTGAGTACTTCTATCTAGTATTGTTTTAAAGCTTCTTATATGCTTAATACACTAGAGATCATAGGAAAACACTAAGATCTGAGAGTTTACCACCCAAGAACACCTTGGGGAGTAAACTCTTTATAAGGGTCAAAAGATGCACTAGTCCCTTCCTTAAGCAAAGAAACTAGTTTAGACATGTACCCTAATGTGTTTAGGACTATCAAACACCATAAGAACACCAAGAGTAAGGTGTTCACGGCCCAAGAAGTTCCAGGGCCGTGAACTCCAAACAATAGGGCAAATGGTGCTATAAACTCTTCAAAAGCCTTGTACACTAACCTAGTTTAGTTCGTAGTTAAATTAGGGACTTGTAAACACCAAAAACACCCTTCCAAGGGAGATTATGGCCGTAATCTCCAAGGGATATGGTCCCAGGGCCGTAAACTCCTAAAAAGAGTTATATAATGCCCTAAACTCTTCCATAGACCAAGCCATTAAGTAGGAATGCTTCTTAGGGCCTTATAGTGCATCAAACATCAAATGGTAACCTAAGTATGAGCTTACTGCCATAAACTCATGAGTTTACGACCGTTAACTCATTTGGTAGTGCCATTAGGGCCGTGAACTCCCTTATGGAGTTTTCCTTGAACCCTACACACAATAGCTTTCCCTACAAACACTTAGATGAAATCCTAGAGGCTAATAACACTTGATAAAGATGTTTAGCATGTACTAGGGTGTCTTGAATTATTTATTAGTTGTTTATATACTAATTTGATACATATATGTGATATTACATGTTAACTAGGATCATAGAGTGTGTTCAAGACTTCACTTGACACCTAGCCATCCTACCTCTTCAGTTCATCCGTACCACTCACAACAGGTGAGTTCATACCCCTTAATCAATGTTTTAAATGTTTTTAAATGCTTTATGGGGGGGGGGATACAAGTAGAATCATGCTAGTTATTATATCGATCACTTGTGATTAATAAGCAGCATTCAAATGATTGGCTACTCATTACCCGTTTTACCAAACAGTTTCCTTCAAATGTTTTTCATAAACACTTTATAGGTTTAAAACTCCTTATTAAATTGTACATTTTTCTCTGTATGTTTCATTTCATACTCATTTACAATTGTGTTTTAAACAAATGTTTCTTTATACTTAAACTGTTTTATCAAACCCATGCGTTCAACCTGTTTTATAGATTGACATCAAGTCGATATTTTCTTAGATAATAATTATGTTCAAAGGTTCACAAAACTTATTTTATGCTTTTATATTATCAATTGCATGCCTATATATGTATAGTTATATAAGAAATGTTTAAAAGACTTAGGAAGGCTATCCACCCTATTTCCTTTTCGCACTTGAGATGTTGTCTAGTGGGACATCGGGTATCCGTCCGAAGGTTGTTAAAATATTAGTTATATATCATATGTACATATATAGTCATAAAGGTCCTTCCAGTTCATTCAATACCCTTGGGTAGCAAGGGTATGCTTCCATATTCATACGTACCAATTACATCATTAGTAAGTTACCATAGGGGTAGCACAGGATAATACTTATACTATTGCTAGAACAATGAGATGTTAAATGAGTCAGTACTTATTACTATGAGAACATATACAATTTATTACTATGAGAAAATATATAATATATTACTATGAGAGCATATACATTACATTACTATGAGAACATATACATTATATTACTAGAAGAAGAACATATACAACTATACTAGAAAAAGAACATTTACAACTATACTAGAAAGAGAACATATATAACGGTACTAGAAAGGGTAACAATATATTACATATACATGAATATGTTAACATAATTGTGATCCACTGTATCGGAGCATGTCTTCAATGTCATGGCCCGAGTTGTAGCCAGAGTCTCTTGGAGGGAGAGCGTGAGTTTGCGTATAGATCTATATTGGATTGACTATCCTACACCTTGCTGCTAGCTACAGCCGGACCTGCAGGTCTGCGGGTGCCAACCGTCATACCTTTTTACGACCTACATTGTCGTGTTACATAGTCGATAGTATGGTACAATTAATCACATAATACCTTGATATAAATTCGGTTTAAGGCAGTTAGTACAATAGTAGTTCCTATAATACAACACTATAGTACTACATTAATTTACCCTTTACATATATTTAGTGATCATTTCACTTAAACATTAATGTACAAACTATATTTTGTTAATGATAGTTACACTTGGGAAAATTACACACTTTTACAAGAAACGAACATACAAAACAGTTAGGTCTTTGTAGAAGACTCCCTTTTATAATAGTAGGAATCATAGGGATTTCTAGGGTTTTTCAAATGTTTATAGTTGTTTTACAAACCTTTTCATACTTACACGAACTTTCTTTCAAAATATTTTCAAGTCTTTCATTACATGTCATTCAAATACTTACAACCTAGTTTCCACGACATGGACATTGATCTTCCACGACGTGGCGAAACACAGATTTGTGTTCTTCGAATTTGTTTGTAGTTGAAGTTTGAGGCTTGATAAAATTTGTTCTAGCTTTGCTTCTTAGGTGTGATTACAAAAAGATGAACTATACGTTGGGTTCTCTAGTCCAATCAACTGGCTCGTCAAAAGAAGAAACCTACAAAGAAATCAAAGGTATGTTTTTCCTACTTTGTGTGTCCTATAAAAGTTGCATAGATTAGTTGAGTTAGATCTATCTGGTTTCGAGACTTAGATTAGAATTTTTTTTATTGTTCCTGCTACCCAATTTTTGATCTTTGAGATGCTCGAAACCCATCCCATTTAGCATAACATATGTTACTAAAACATACACTTTGAATTGACACATTTCACATAAAAAAATTTGTTCTTCTAAAACATTCTTTGCTTTAAAAAACTTTCTTGCTTTGAAGGAATAATTTTCAAAAGTATTTAACACTTTCATATCAAAACATTTCATATATCAAAGCATTAGTATTTCATTATCATAAAATCTTTTTCCATCTACCCCAAAGTGGGAAAAGTCCACACGTACTCACATCAATCACATTTAGGTTAGCTAGTCCTCTTCTAGTTCCTTTCCTTAAAGCAAAACTCTCATACATAACTTATATAACATGGTCATAAGTCATTAAAATGACAAAAATACCCCTCATAGGTTCCATTATAGTTTCATCTCATTCCTTATGTAAAAATATGAATGTACATGAAAACCACGCGTAAATCCGAGTCCGTATAAAAATGTTACGAAAAAAATATGTGGCATTGTTCAGAATGGAATACACCCCATGTTTCACTTTTCCTTCGCAATACACAATAATGTTTTGAGCTCTACACACACAATGCTATTTTTTTTCTCAAAATAACACTCTACTTTGCATAGTTTTTGAATCCCCTTTTCCACACTACAAGAAAAAGACCCTTTTACGACGCGCAAAGCACGACACTCTTTGATTTATGTTACGCATTAGAGAGCGACATTAAAAAAGTGTCATCTCTTCAAAAATTTTAAGGATTTAGGTCGCGCATTACTGAGTGCCCTTAAATTAGTGTCTCTAGAAAAGAAATTAAAAACACGGAGGGCGCTTTATTTTTAACGCGCGTCCACTATACCCATCACTTTATAATTTTAATGAAACGCGGGTTTAGTAGAGGGGGAAACGAAATCCCCAAAATTTTGAAACCCGTCTTCTGCCTTCTTTCTATCTTTCATCTTCGCAGTCTACTACTCTCCCCTCTCCCTCCTTCTCTCCTCTCTCCGATCTGCTTCTCCGCCACTCCTTAATACCTTGCAGGAATCTAAAAACTAGAAAACCTCGTCCTCACAAAGTCTAGGAAACTAGGGTTTTTTCATCCCTCAAAGAATGACCCACATCCTCCATAGATCGATCGTCCTCGCAAAGTCTAGGAAACTAGGGTTTTTTTCATCCCTCAAAGAATGACCCACATCCTCCATAGATCGATCTCTATCGCTTCATTTCTCATAATATATCAAACACTTTACATTCTTAGGGCCACAAAATCGATTATTGCTTGAACTAAGGTTTTTAGTTTGTATCACACAACCCTCCCTCAATCTGTTCTCCCTGTTCGATCGATTTGCTGGTTTTGCTCGACTTCCTCTCATGCCGACCATCGATGTTCAATCGTCGACCATCTCCGCAACTATAAGTCTTTATCTTCAAGTCTTTCGAAGGTTTAATCGAAGGTTCATCTATTATGTAAGTCTTTATCGATGTTCAATCGTCGCTCACGCCGACCATCGATGTTCAGATTGTGTTAAGCTTCCTTGGGCTGAAATTCCTATTGATTTTGTGCATAAGCATCGCATGGCTCTTGAGAGTGAGCATGTCTCTGCACATTTACATGAATGGATAGATATCATATTCGGGTGAGCCCTATTTCATTCATATTCTAATATCGGTAGGTTTAATTTTGTTTTGACGCTTTTGACTTTGTAAAAGGTTGAAATAATTTTTTTTTGATACAGATAAAATCACTGAACCAGTAAGTCTTCTTGTTAGTCGATTAATTAAGTTCTTTTTTTTTATGTTTCTTTTCTTGATTCTTTGCATACACGCGTAGCAGGCACCATCAGTTTCTTAGCTCCTGAGTATGCACTCACTGGTTAGTTCTCTAATCTCCTTGTACAAGCATGGATGCTAGCACAACTTCTTTGTTAATTTTACTGCCTAAATCAATTAGTGTCTCTTAATCTTAGGAGTCACATTGACTAGGGTTTCTTCATTTTTATATCTAGTGTTTCTGTTTCTTGGCACAACGCTTGATTAACTCAACTAGGATGGTATTGCTCTTCTCATTCAGATAATCTTGAATCGTTATTTGAAATGTTTAATGAATTTTGTTAAACTGAAAAACCAATATATTCATAGTGAGATAATATGATATTGAGTGAAAATAAAACACCAACTGAGAATTAACTGAAATTAATAATCTAGTCTAGTAACTATGCTAATTCTGTAACATTGGTAGCCTATAGTTTAATTGGACATGCCTGTAATGAGACTAGTCAGGTGTGTATGAGAATATTTGTCATTTTCATAGTTAATACGTATGTGGTTTATCAATATTTAGATGAAATTAAACCTTGTCATGCTTAGCTTTCGCATAATCAGGAGTGTGGCTATTGTGTATTGAAATGGATGTGTGAATTTGTGATGTGTCGGCAACATGCGCTCTCTTACATGATGAAAAAAGTTTTCTTATATGCATGCATCTTTTAAATGTACCATATACTGATTTATAATTGATTAATTGGTGCTCATCACTTTTGCATAGGAACTTCGTGGCTGTTGGAATGAAGAACCAAATATGCTATCTTTTAAAGCATTTGATTGTCCCTTTGTTTTCCTAGGTACACATTCTTTCTTAAATCTCTTCTTTGATTTAGTTTTAGATATAGAGCTATAGAGGTCAATCTTTTTATCTATAAAAAGAATTTTTTTTCCATGTAATTTGTCATTTCAATCAATGAGAATTACATTCCCCTAAATATAACTGCTTTGACTTTCTTATCCATATAAAATACTACATTTTTTCTTGTTTACAGGAGAACAGGTTCATATACTAGCATTACACCCTTCAAGGTTACTGAAGTAATCAGTAAAAATGGCATAGGCCCAAATGCCAAAAACCAAAACGGTGAGGCCAATGGGTCCTCTGTTTCTGCAGTTACAAGTCCTGATGCACATGTTACAACTCAAAATGCTAATGACATTTAGGATGAAAAGACTGACCCAAAAAAGGATCTTTCCACTGGTGAATCTCTTCTCAGAATGCAAGATCACAGAAGACAAACCGAAATGATTCTGCAGAGATTTAGGAATTCCTAATTTTTTGCTCGAACTGCTGAGTCAGATGAGCCACTTTTGGTCAAAAAGAAAAACACAGGAAACGTTTAGAGAAGTCTTGATGGAAGTACTTCTGGTGGAGTTGCATTCCATTCCATTCCTTGTTTATTATAATTATCTCATTGTTTTGTTTTTGGTATGATTAAATCGGAGAAGGAATGGAATGTTTCATTCCATTCCATTCCTTTCATTTGCTATTCTATTCCTTTCCATTCATCCAAACAAAGGAAGCAAATAATCATTACTGATTTGCATTCCATTTTCTTGTTTGGAAGGATGCAGGTGCTTTTACAGGTAAACATTGGTGTAGACTGTTTAAAAGATCCAGTTTTAGAAATCACACAGCTACAGAATCCATAACTCCCTCAAGTCAAGATCCATGTGGAGATTTATTAAAATGGTTACTCCCTTTAAAAAATTCCATTTCCTCTCCATCTCCTTCATTAACCCCCCTCCCCTCAAATGAACTCTTCAAGCATCCGTTCCTCATCAAAACAAGTCAACCCTTCCGCCACATCAGCATCCCCGATTTTTTCATTTGGACACTTCAGAAGCTATTCCATGTCGGCAATTTCTCCTAGTGATGTTCCTGTGTTATCCTCTAGCTCCATGTTAAGCATTGACTTAGAAGACCAGAATCGGTTCTCAAGTAGAATTTCAAAGGATGAGAAAGGTGAAGGTGAAGGACTTTTATCTTTCCGAGGTGTACCCCTAGAGATTATTTAGCAGATCTCAATTTATGTTACATGGTTTCAATTGAGTGAATGATTATTTTCTTAATTTAATGATGGGTTACAGTTATGTGGAGCAGGGTTGTCTGATGATGTTTTTGTTGGTTGCTTCCTATCAATGTCATCAACTGTAGTGGTTTGTTTGTTACCTAAATGTTTTTCTAGTCTATTTAACTTCTAGGTTGTTATAGTGAGTGAGATTATTATATTTACTTTTTCCTTCTATAAAGGTGGTGAAATTTTTAGTTAAGAAAAACAGTAATAATGCTCTTAATGGTCAGGTCACTATAGGGACGCTCATTTTTCAGGTAATTATTTTACATATTCAGAAACAAAGAAATGCTTATGACCTATTTTATAATTTTTTTAATCTTGTTTTGGTATTTGACAAGATTGTGCTGTTGGCTTACTGTTTGCCTTATTGCCAATTTTGGGTGGCAAACAGTCAATAGGCCTTGGTTTTTTTCCTCGCCTCAAATCATCCACACTTCTCGCAAATTCATGGGTCAGATTTATATTCCAGTTATGAACTGGTTTCTCTTGGCTGCTGTCCTTCTTCTTGTCACTTTCATTGCAAGCACTGATGAGATTAGAACTGCATATGGTATATTTATCTTCAAAAAATTTCACACTTCTCTTTAATATATAAATAATTTCATTTTCTATAAATAAATAATACAAGAGTTGCTGAGGTCGGAGTGATGATGACGACCACCATCTTAGTAATCCTTGTTATGCTTCTCATATGGCAGATCAACATCATTCTGGTGATGTCCTTTGCTGTCATTTTCCTTGGCTTGGAGTTCATATTCTTGTCATCTGTTTTATGGGGCATCAGAGATGGTAGCAAGCTGAAACACGAAACAGAAGTGAAGAAAAAATGTCAATGGATGTAATGCGTGAGTTGGGAAGTAATATTGGAACTGTGGGGTTTTGCAGGGGATGACCTCAATGGGAAATGTGTAAGTCTTCCATTTTGACTTATTATTATTATTATTATTATTATTATTATTATTATTATTATTATTATTATTATTATTATTATTATTATTATTATTATTATTATTATTATTAATGGTGTCTACAGTAAAAAAACATTTTACTTTTTACCTCAGGCTGATGACATTGTCAAGAAATCTGTTTGGTGCATCTCTTTTAACATGGTTATTCGTGCCATGCTTCCTGAATCTGATGGTGCAACTGTCATCTCAAGTAAGTTGTTATACCTATTTTCAATTTTCTTTTTAATTATTAAGTTAACTAAAGTTTTTTTTCTTAATTCTTTTTATTTATTTTTATGATTCAGACAAATGAACTCTACCAGTTAGATGCAGTTGCTTTTTGCTTATTATCCGCTTAGGTAGGTTAAATAAAATGATCTCGTCATATTACCATTGTTTTTCTGTCATTATTAAAAAAAATGTATTTTAATCACTTTCCGTGTAGAGATAAATTAGGGCTAAGTCTTGAGTTGGGGTCTTTTATGGCTGGTGTTATGATTTCCACAATTGATTTTGCACTATAATAATGAGTAATGACACACATACACATATTTTTTGCAGGTGGAGCCAATTCGAAACTTATTTGCAGCTCTATTTCTATCAAGTATTGGGATGCTTATACATGTCAGTTCTTGTGGACACATGTGGATATATTACTAGCATCTGTTATTCTGGTTATAGTTGTTAAGACTACAGTTTCTGCAGTCATGAGAAAGGCCTTTGGATATTGTGTTAAGACATCATTTCTTGTAAGCTTCATTAGACCACTTAACCTCAAATCGAAGCCAAGTTCATAACCTTTTACCAGGTTTGATTTTTATTTATTTATTTATTTTTATTTTATAGTTTTAGCCCTAAATAGATTAAGCCCTATCGCATCAGCCATGAGACATTTCTCGTCTACAACCAAAGATGTAATATCGATTCTTATGAGTTAACATATCAATCATATTGAACCAAAAGGGGATTTAAACACTAGTAGACCTTTGCATAGTGCTAAAATAAGGTTTTAGAGAGACTGGTATATATAGCTTTAACTTCATGTTTTTGCAGATGACAGTAAAAGATGCTTTGAACTTTGCTCTTGTTGAGGAAATGGCTGCTGGTTCTAGTATCTTTATCATGGGTGAAGAGGTAACTAGCTAGTACTATGTTTATCATTATATATCTAGAGAGTCTTTTGCTATAAGCCTCATCTTTTAGTGACGTGCAGGTTGGAGAATACCAGGGTGCATAGAAGGTTAGAATTTCAAAAGCATTCCACTTGATCTATCAAGTTTGTCTGTGTTTTGGTCTTAAATATTGGATTCTTTTATGCTTAGATAGATTACAAAAAGATTGTTACATAAGTATGGACCTGACAGGGTTGTTGACACCCCTATCACAGAGGTTAAATAATTAGTTCTTCCCTCATATATTTAGGTCCTTACAAGATGCATCTGATGATGTGAAGGTATATTAAGATCATAAGATCATAAATTTCTTTTCTAATATTTTTCAAGAAATGTCAACAACATGTAGGAGAAATCATACTAAGCATTGGTTCCATTGTTAATGAAAGCTATTGGATGGCAAGGAGGAAGTATACTAACCCTTGAGACACTAAAACGTGTTGTGGTTGCACAAGGTCTTAGGTCAGTAATCATATATGTCGTGTATCTGAAATCCAATCGTCACCATCGATCCAAGTGGACCTCAATCTAGATCAAGGTCACCGAGGGTTGTTAGTTTTATAGGAATGTATAACCTATGTTAGCAATGTATAATTTTTGTTTAACATTTAAATGACACACATTTTTGCTTATTTGTTTATATTTCTTGTATCTAATTAGTTTGTAAATTTTTGTTACAACTATTGATTTGTTTTATCTTTCCATGGAACGATTATTTGTATAACATTAAATTTTATGCAATGGATTGTATTTTTGTATATGATATTTTATTTGCTATTATGAGACATTAAATACAAGTTTAATCTGAAAATTAGTAAATCTATAAATAATATTTTTTTTAAACATTTAAAATTATGATACGCAAAAGTGTGTGTCGTCTTCATTTATGACATCGCCTTTCTTGACAGGGGTTTTCTTGATACGCATTTCGTGTCATTAACACGCACGTCGTAAGGTTACGACACGCGAATGCGTGTCGTCTTCCTTTATGACAGGGCCTTTCTTGATACGCATTGCGTGTCGTAATTGCGCGTCGTAAATGAGCGTCGTCTATAGACGACATTCAAAATCGCGTCATCTGTCTTTATGACAGGGCCTTCCTTGACGCACATTTGTGCGTCGTCTGAGCCTTTTACGAAGCGCAATGAGCGTCGTAAAAGGCTGTTTTTCTAGTAGTGCCAATTCATTTCGTACCATTTGTTTAGGTTCTCACACATTTTTAGGAGGTGTTTTATCATCTTAAAACTCTCCACATAATCCATTAAGTACTCACTAAAACCTTTTAATAACATAGAGATCATCAAACTTTAAATGAAGGGTTAGTTAGTCTAATTTCCAATTGCACATTGTAAAACTCAGATGTTTGTTCCTAACTCATTAAACACTCATATGAATGATGTTAAGTACATAAAACCACTCCTAATTTGTGACAACCCGAAATTTCTAACTTTCATTCTTCATTGTTATTAAAGATTAGCTTCGTTAAGCTATTCTATAATGAGGTTTTTGAGTCTAAATGAGTGCTTAAAGTTTAGTATAATTGAGATACGTGTCGGAGGATGGGATAGATAGAGTGTAGCATAGGAAAAACGGGCCAAACACACCAAGTTAGGTGTGTGTGGCTGCACATTAGAGTGTGCGGCCAGCCAACCGCACACACCCAACCACACACACCTCCAGCCGCACTTACCTCCTATATATATATATATATATATGAAATCCTTGGTCTCTTGATCATTTCTTACATTTCTTCAAAGCAAGGACTCAAAATCCTCTCAAGTATCATCCAAAAGGTAACAACTTTCACCAAGAACACCAAGAACACCAAGAACACCAAGAACACCAAGAACACCAAGAACACCATGCTTCTGGTAGCACACACCATCTGGCAGCACACCTGGCCACACACACGTGCTAGCAGCACACCAGGCCGCACACCTGGCCGCACACACACATATAGTGTGTATTTTGGCCATACACTTTCTTGTATAACCTTATAACCCTTCATACAATCATATATGATTGTAACACTTCATTTTAAGTGTTTACTAGTCCCTAAGGTGGTCCCAAATTCATTAATTAGTTGTTTATAACACTAATTATATTCATATATGTGCCAATATATGCTAAATAGGATTCGCGTGTGTACTCAAGTCACCACTTGACACCTAGCAACAAATCCAACATTGTCATCAGAACCACTCACTACTGGTGAGTTCATACCCCTATTAATCAACCTTTTAAATGTTTGAAATGCTTTTATGGGGGGAAATACAAGTTAAAGACTTATAGTTATTACATCAATCACATGTGATTAATAACTACAAACCAATGATTTTGTTATCATTCAAACTGTTTAACTTCAAACTGCTTTACAAATCCTTTTACTCATCAAATACTTTTATTTAAACTTTGTTACACGTATTATAAATTGCATGCCTGTATATGTATATTTATATAAGAAATGTTTAAAAGGCTTAGGAAGGTCATCCGCCCTATTTCCTTTTCCTTGATTTGGATGTGGTCTGGTGGGATATCGGTTAGCCGTCCGAAGGCCGTTTCAATATTAATTAGATATATCACGTGTACATATATAGACATAAAAATACTTCCATTTTCATGCGTACTAGTTACATCATTAGTAAGCTACCATTGGGGTAGCACAGAGTCATACTATTACTATTGCTAGATCAATGAGTCAGTTCATTCATGAGTCAATACTTATTATTATGAGAACATATACAACTATACTAGAAAGAGAACATATACAACTATACTAGAGGAAGAACATATACAACTATACTAGAAAGAGAACATATACAACGATACTAGAACGAGTAACAATACATTACACATACATATATATATATATATATATATATATATATATATATATATATATATATATATATATATATATACGTTTACATAAATGTGATCCACTGTATCGAAGCATGACTTCAATGTCATGGACCGAGTGGTAGCCAGAATCTCTTGGAGGGAGAGCGTGAGTTTGCGTATAGATCTATACTGGATTGACTATCCTACACCTTGCTGCTAGGTACAGCCGGACCTGCAGGTCTGCGGGTGCCAAACGTCATACCTTTTTACGACCTACATTTGTCGTTGTTACTCTGTCGATAGTATGGTACAATTAATCACATGATACCTTAATATAAATCCGGTTTAAGTTAGTTAGTACGACAGTAGTTCCTATAATACAACACTACAGTACTACATTAATTTACCCTTTACATATATTTAGTGATTTTTTTTTTCACTTAAACATTAATGTACAAACTATATTTTGATAATGTTAGTTATACTTGGGAAAATTACACTCGTTTACAAGAAGCGAACGCACAAAACAGTTACGCCTTGGTAGAAGGCTACTTTTAGTAGAAAATATAGGATTTTCTAGGAGTTACAAACATTTACAAACCTTACAAACATTCATATACTTTTGTTACAAATGATTACCAACTTTTACTTCCACATCACGTTCAAACATTTTGATACAAACACCGACACTAAATACTTATGAACTCACCAGCTTAATTCTGATAGACTCTTGCAAAATAACTTGTATTCTCAGGTCATCAGTAGATAGGTACCGAGACCAGCTTTTGAGAAGATGGAGCACATTCAGGACTCATCTCTTTATTTTGATTTACATTTTTGGTGTCTATAACTGTACAGAACACGCTTGTATTAAAATTATATATTTAATGCAATGGATGATGTTGTTTGCTTGTTTACTATTACTGTGTTGTGATACTTTACATGACGTCCTCCGCCCCAGAACGTTTCCGCCGTTCTCGGTTTTGGGGTGTGAAAGATTGGTATCAGAGAATTGTTTATAGTGAATTTAGTATATCAACCCATAAAAGATATACGAACTATAAACCCATTTGGGATTAAAACACTCTGACCCAGAGTCTACACTTTTAATACTAAAATATTTAACTAAGTATACAAGTCTGCATTCATACTAAAATCAGTGTCACAATGACAAGGACAAAAGGATTGCGATTGTTAGATATCACAAGTGAGCTCGGGGATGTATGGTTAGTCTTGGGAATGGCATAGCCTGATCAACTATGCTCGTCCGAGGAGTGATTAGCATATTCCCTAGAATGGTTGTGATATAGTAACAAGTCTAAAAACTTACCAACACTACTACAATAGGAACACTAGAACAAAGCATAGGTTTAAAATACTATAGGAGTATTTTGTGTTACTTTAATCAATTATCTGAGACCTAAAAGGGTCATTATCAAATAGGTCAATAGTCGTTAAGTGGATACTTCAAGGTTGTACGAAATTAGGTGTTATAGTCTGAGAATCTGTAACCTTTGCTTCACCTCCTGTTCCTTGTTTGGTTGTGGTTTTGGAGTTAGGGCTACTTATTCGAAGGCCTATCCTACTCTACTTTCATATAACTGGTATGCACTACACAAGTATTGACATAATTGACATGGATCATCTGATAATTATCTTAGTAGTACGTCTAATTTCATAAGATTCTTATATCCCCTTTCTTGCGTAGATATCATGGCCGGATTTCCTCATGGTGACCCATACTTTCCAAACGCAAGATGGCTCGAAGCAGAGTCCGATGATGAGCCCCAAATCCCATTGGATGATCATCAAGCAGAAGGTTTCTCGGATGGATCTAACTCTGAGCCCGGAGTCAACAATCTACCTCCCGTAGGTCAAGCCCCAAACCACAATCTCCGACCAACTTTTCTAGGTCCCACACCCTTGTGGGTAAACATCTTGAATCGCTGGAGCGACGAACAGGGTAAACCCTTACCTTACTTTGGGGACCGAAGCTTTTACAACGTTAGCGAAAGTGGTTCTGCGGATAGAGCTCTGCCCGTCATGGTCCGTAGAATTTCACGTAACGTTGAACAAGGTCGAGCAGCCCTCGATCGGGTCATGGAAATTGATGCCAACTCAGGCATTAACACCGTCCGCGTTCGACATTTGGAAGAAGCACTTGAAGGGACGAGGAGAACCAATGACGCACTGCGACAGTAATTGACCACCGAAGTCGCAGAACTTCGAGTTCGCCAAAGAGCTCACGAACGACACCTCCGAGAAGTGATTCGTCAACTGGAAGATATGAGGATTCGCCCAAGGAATTCTCGTCGCCGGTAGAAGATGTCTAGCACATCTCCGTATTTTGTTTAAGGAATAGCCTTTAGTATCTGGGCCTTAGGTAGCACTTGTCTGTAAAATATTCCTAACTTTCAGTACTCTAATTAGGAATCTAGAAACTGTCATACTTTTCCGTATGGTATGATGTAAGACCTACTGCTAGGTCGATTTTCCCCGAACTTATTACATCAATAATACCAGTAATTTTGACAGTTATCTATTCTGTGGGAAAATCCTTGCACTTGTGTTTTCCTACTATTATTCCCTATTGTAAACTCAACTTGTACGCTCATTCAACTGTTGGACGATGGCTATTTAGTCCATGTGTCACTCTCACCCTACTTACATTTGATTCTTACCAGTGTATTTGTCTTTATAAACTTATAGCTGAAAGATGCCTCCTCGCAAGTCAACAAGACGTAATCCTCCAACCCCACCACCACCTCCTCCTCCTGTCATCGATACTGTGGCTCTAAATGCTGCAGTAGCTGCGGCAGTGGCAACTGCCATGGCTCAATATCACTCAACTGACAACAGCCGAGGTGGAACCCCTGTTGAATCTACTCACGTTGAGATCCTTGTGCGCACGAGAGAGTGCTCCTACAAGGATTTCACCAACTGCAAGCCGAAGTCCTTTCATGGGACCAGTGGAGTCATTGCCCTCTCGTAATGGTTCGAGAAGATGGAATCGGTCTTCAACATTTGTTCATGCCCTGCGGCGAGCAAGGTTAAATATGCCGCATGCACCTTTGAAGGAAAAGCTCTGACGTGGTGGAACGGCCACGTTAAAGCTCTAAATCTCATCAGAGCCAACGACATGGGCTGGGAAACAATGAAAGACCTCATGATTGAGGAGTACTGCCCGCGGGGCGAAATCCAGAAATTGGAGCAGGAGCTGTGGGACCTAACAAGGAAGGGCTCCAACATAGTCGCATATACCGCCATATTCAGCGAACTGGTGGCCCTCTGCCCCAATATGGTTCCCACTGAAGGGAAGAAGATCGAGAGGTACATCTGGGGGCTGGTGCCTCCGTATCAGGGAAATGTCCTATCATCAAACCCTGCTACCTTCAACAATGCCAAACGACTGGCACAACGACTCATTGACCATGGAGTCCAATCCCCAACAGCAACAACAACCCTAGCCATCACAGAACCCTCCAAACCTGCTGACACTAAGCGGAAGTTTTGGGATGACAAGAAGAAACAACGAGCTCCAAAAAGCAGAAATTGTGGCCGTGCATGCCGTGATAACCCCTGCTGCTGCTACTGCTCCGGTGAAGCAGTATGCTGGAAGTTTACCTCAGTGCAACAAATGCAACTTCCACCACAACGGCCCCTTCCGTGAAATGCAGTGCTCTAACTGCAACAAGAAAGGACACACTGTCCGTTTCTGTAAAGCTCCGGCAAGGCCGATTAACCAAGTCCCCGGTACGGGCGTAAGCCAGGCTTGCTATGGTTGTGGCGATGTGGGCCACTATAAGAGGGACTGCCCCAAAGCAAAGAATGTAGGTGGAGCGGGGAGAGTACTGGCAATAGGCCATGGGGAAGCGGTTGCTGACTCGACGGTGGTGACTGGTACGTTCCTTCTCGATAACTACTATGCATGCATACTGTTCGATAGTGGAGCGGAGCGAAGCTTCGTGAACCATAAATTTGCTCACATACTTAAACAACAACCGCACGCACTTAAAGAACAATTCACGGTAGAAATGGCTAATGGGAAAATAGAAAGCACCAGGAGCATATAATTAGGATGTACTCTAACTCTAGATAGCCATTCATTTCCAATCGACCTCATGCCGGTTTCAATTAAAAGCTTCGACGTTATCATCGGCATGGATTGGTTGAGTCTTCGTCGCGCCGACATCATGTGCTACGAGAAAGCAGTCCATCTAAATCTCCCGTGTAACGAAATTCTAGTCGTCTACGGCGACAAACCCGGTACAAGTCTTCGTATTATCTCCAGTATTCAAGCACAGAAATATCTTCGTAAGGAATATCGTGCATTCCTTGCTCACGTTGTCGATACAAGCCTAGAAACGAAAGAAATAAAAGACATTCCAGTAGTGAGCGACTTTCCAGACATCTTTCCAGAAGAGCTACCAGGTTTACCTCCGCAACGATAGGTCGAGTTCAGAATCGACTTAATTCCAGGAGCTACCCCAGTAGCCAAGTCGCCATACCGATTAGCACCAGCTGAGATGCAGGAACTATTTGGTCAACTTAACGATCTTCTTAGCAAAGGCTTTATAAGACCGAGTTTCTCATCTTGGGGAGCACCGGTCTTGTTCGTTAAGAAGAAAGACGGATCATTTCGTATGTGTATCGACTACAGGGAACTCAACAAACTGACGGTCAAAACTCGTTACCCTCTGCCTCGCATCGACGATTTATTTGACCAACTGCAAGGGGCGAATTATTTTTCCAAAATTGATCTAAGATCCGGATATCACCAGTTACGAGTACTAGAGGATGATGTTCCGAAGACAGCCTTCCGAACTCGTTACAGACACTACGAGTTCGTGGTGATGCCATTCAGATTGACCAATGCGCCCGCAGTTTTCATGGATTTGATGAATAGAGTATGCCGACCTTACTTGGATCAGTTCGTTATTGTCTTTATTGACGACATCCTGATCTACTCCTGAAGTAAGGAAGAGCATGGCGATCACCAGACAAGTTCTAGGAACTTTACGAACGGAGAAGCTCTATGCGAAGTTCTCGAAATGTGAATTTTGGATCCGAAGAGTCGAATTCTTAGGACATGTGGTAAGCGAAGAGGGAATCCATGTGGACCCATCCAAAATTAAGGCCATTGAGAACTGGTCAGCACCGAAGACGCCTACAGAAATTCGTCAATTTTTAGCTCTCGCTGGCTACTACCGCAGATTCATACAGAACTTCTCCCGCATTGTGAAACCCCTTACAACACTGACCCAGAAAGGCATGGCCTTTGACTGGGAAGAGAAACAGGAGAGAGCGTTCCAAACTCTCAAGCGACCCTTGTGCACCGCACCAATACTATCCCTCCCCGAGGGGATAGAAGATTTCGTTGTCTACTGTGATGCGTCAAATCAAGGGCTCGGTTGTGTTCTAATGCAACGGGGTAAGGTCATCGCCTACGCCTCGAGACAACTGAAGACACACGAAGTCAACTACACCACACACGACCTTGAACTAGGAGCAGTTGTGTTTTCCCTGAAGATCTGGAGACACTACCTGTATGGCAGCAAAAGCACCATTTTCACTGACCACAAGAGTTTACAACACATATTCGATCAGAAGGAGCTCAATATGCGCCAACGACGATGGGTCGAGCTACTCAATGACTACGAGTGCAACATTCGTTATCATCCGGCTAAAGCCAACGTAGTAGCAGACGCCCTAAGTCGGAAAGAATATTCTGGTCGAAGAGTCAAATCATTGACGATGACGATCCATTCACACTTGTCTACACAAATTCAGGAGGCTCAACTTGAGGCCTTGAAACCTGAACATGTGGTGAGTGAATCCCTTAGAGGAATGGACAAGAACTTAGAAACCAAGGGTGGTGGAGCCCTATATTTCATGGACCGGATCTGGACCCCGAAACACGGTGGTTTTCGAGACTTGGTCATGACCGAGGCACACAACACTCGATATTCCGTCCACCCAGGTTCAGATAAAATGTATCTGGATCTTAGGAAGTTATACTGGTGTCCTAACATGAAAGCAGAGATTGCTACCTTCGTAAGTAAATGCCTTACTTGCGCAAAGGTTAAGGTCGAATACCAGAAACCTTCTGGTTTACTGCAACAACCAGAGATCCCAGAATGGAAGTGGGATCGGATCACTATGGACTTCATAACCAAGTTTCCCAAGACAACAGGTGGACTTGATACCATATGGGTCATCGTCGATATATTGACCAAGTCTGCACACTTCCTGCCTATCAAAGAAACTGATAAGATGGAGAAGCTTACGAGAACATACATTAGAGAAATCGTTCGACTGCATGGTGTGCCTATATCCATTATCTTTGATAGAGATAGTAGGTTTACCTCAAGATTCTGGCAATCGTTGCAACATTCCCTAGGAACAAGGCTAGACATGAGCACAGCCTACCATCCTTAGACCGACGGGCAAAGTGAGAGGACCATTCAAACACTGGAAGATATGCTGAGAGCCTGTGTGATTAACTTTGGAAAGGCATGGGATACTCATTAACCTCTTGTCGAATTTTCCTACAATAACAGTTATCACACGAGCATCAAGGCTGCCCCATTTGAAGCCCTCTATGGCCGGAAGTGCAGATCCCCTCTGTGCTGGGCTGAAGTGGGAGACACCCAGTTAGCAATGGGGCAAGTTTTTGACAGTACACTCACAGGCCCGGAAATCATTCAGGAAACGACGGAGAAGAGCGTTCAGATCCATGAATGATTGAAAGCCACCAGAGACCGACAGAAAAGCTACGCCGATAAACGTAGAAAACCGTTGGAATTCCAGGTGGGTGACCGTGTTTTATTGAAGGTCTCACCCTGGAAAGGCTTAATACGCTTCGGAAAGCGTGGAAAGGTAAATCCAAGGTATATTGGGCCTTTCTAGATTCTCGCAAGAATTGGCCCAGTAGCTTACAAACTCAACCTACCAAGCGAACTTAGTAACGTACATCCTACCTTCCACGTTTCAAACTTGAAAAAGTGTCTGTCCGACGAGACTCTTGTAATCCCACTCGACGAGATCGAGATCAACGAGAGCCTCAACTTCGTGGAAGAACCTGTAGAGGTCATGGACCGTGAAGTCAAACAGACGAAATAAAGCCGCATCCCGATTGTGAAGGTTTGCTGGAACGCCAAGTGGGGACCAGAATTCACATGGGAGCGCGAGGATCAAATGAAATTGAAATATCCTCATCTATTCGCTTAGTTTTCTGTAAATAACTTATTTACTTAGACTCTAATTTCGGGACGAAATTCCCTTTAACAGGGGGATGATGTGACAACCCGAAATTTCTAACTTTCATTCTTCATTGTTATTAAAGATTAGCTTCGTTATGCTATTTTATAATGAGGTTTTTGAGTCTAAATGAGTGCTTAAAGCTTAGTATAATTGAGATACGTGTCGGAGGATGGGATAGATAGAGTGTAGCATAGGAAAAACGGGCCAAACACACCAAGTTAGGTGTGTGCGGCCGCACACACCCAATTATATTCATATATGTGCCGATATATGCTAAATAGGATTCGCGTGTGTACTCAAGTCACCACTTGACACCTAGCAACAAATGCAACATAGTCATCAGAACCACTCACTACCGGTGAGTTCATACCCCTATTAATCAACCTTTTAAATGTTTTAAATGCTTTTATGGGCGTGAATACAAGTTAACGACTTATAGTTATTACATCAATCACATGTGATTAATAACTACAAACCAATGATTTTGTTATCGTCCAAACTGTTTTACTTCAAACTGCTTTACAAATCCTTTTACTCATCAAATACTTTTATTTAAACTTTGTTACACGTATTATAAATTGCATGCCTGTATATGTATATTAATATAAGAAATGTTTAAAAGGCTTAGGAAGGCCATCCGCCCTATTTCCTTTTCCTCGATTTGGATGTGGTCTGGTGGGATATCGGGTAGCCGTCCGAAAGTCGTTTCAATATTAATTAGATATATCACGTGTACATATATAGACATAAAAATACTTCCATTTTCATGTGTACTAGTTACATTATTAGTAAGCTACCATTGGGGTAGCACAGAGTCATACTATTACTATTGCTAGATCAATGAGTCAGTTCATTCATGAGTCAATACTTATTATTATGAGAACATATACAACTATACTAGAAAGAGAACATATACAACTATACTAGAGAAAGAACATATACAACTATACTAGAAAGAGAACATATACAACGATACTAGAACGAGTAACAATACATTACACATACATATATATACGTTTACATAAATGTGATCCACTGTATCGAAGCATGCCTTCAATGTCATGGCCCGAGTGGTAGCCAGAATCTCTTGGAGGGAGAGCGTGAGTTTGCGTATAGATCTATACTGGGTTGACTATCCTACACCTTGCTGCTTAGCTACAGCCGGACCTGCAGGTCTGCGGGTGCCAAACGTCATACCTTTTTACGACCTACATTTGTCATTGTTACTCTGTCGATAGTATGGTACAATTAATCACATGATACCTTAATATAAATCCGGTTTAAGTTAGTTAGTACGACAATAGTTCCTATAATACAACACTACAGTACTACATTAATTTACCCTTTACATATATTTAGTGATTTTTTTTTCACTTAAACATTAATGTACAAACTATATTTTGATAATGATAGTTATACTTGGGAAAATTACACTCGTTTACAAGAAGCGAACGCACAAAACAGTTACGCCTTGGTAGAAGGCTACTTTTAGTAGAAAATAAAGGATTTTCTAGGAGTTATAAACATTTACAAACCTTACAAACATTCATATACTTTTGTTATAAATGATTACCAACTTTTACTTCAACATCACGTTCAAACATTTTGATACAAACACCGACACTAAATACTTATGAACTCACCAGCTTAATGCTGATAAACTCTTTAAAAATAACTTGTATTCTCAGGTCATCAGTAGACAGGTACCGAGACCAGCTTTTGAGAAGATGGAGCACATTCAGGACTCATCTCTTTATTTTGATTTACATTTTTGGTGTCTATAACTGTACAGAACACGCTTGTATTATAATTATATATTTAATGCAATGGATGATGTTGTTTGCTTGTTTATGTAACGAACCAAAAACCATGACTAAAAATTTATTTAAAAACATTACTAAAATCATATATATAAAAACTGTATCATAAGTCATAACATAAATTCTCGAGTATTAATTCAAAACATACTATCATTATCAGAGTCAAACATTCCCAGGCTTACTGACTATGGTGTGTGCACTGTAATCTTCCCGAGCTCCTCTTTTGAAAACTGAGTACCTGAAACCAAAACTGAAAACCGTAAGCACGAAGCTTAGTGAGCTCCCCCAATCTACCACATACCATGCAATAACATATAAAGCACATACTGGGCCTTGCCCACTGCATCAGACCGAGGTCCGGACTAACTGGGGCCTTGCCCCCTGCATCGGACCGATGTCCGGAAACTGACTCGGACCTTGTCCCCTGCATCGGACCGAAGTCCGGACTAACTGGGGCCTTGCCCCTGCATCGGACCGAAGTTCGGAAACTGACTAGGACCTTGTCCCCTGCATCAGACTGAAGTCCGGAAACTGACTGAACATAGCATAACATAACATATCAACTAGCATGAACACATATACTGCATACTGCATCGGGCCGTAGCCCGGAACACATAACACATAACACATAAATCCTGTCTGAGCCACGAAGGCATCAAACATACTAACTACTGCATCGGACCAAAATCCGAAAACTACTACTAACTGAACGGGCCGGCGTTGTGGCCTTAGACCCGTTCCTATTGGAAGGAAACTCACCTGAACTGCTGAGCTTTGCCGATAATCCTCTGGCTGCTGATCGACAATCCCCCGAGCCGCTGCTCCTTTAGCTCTCTGAGCTACCAATATCAGTATGGTACTTAGTCTGACAGTCCTCTAAAAGTCAACTAAGTCAATTCTTGGTCAAAGTCAACCTTCCAGGTCAACCCTACTCGCCGAGTCCACCTAATGACTTGCCGAGTTCATATGCTCAGAGTCTTTCTATTCGCGACTCGACTCACCGAGTCAGTCCATGACTTGCCGAGTCAACTATTCCTGAGTCCTGACCTGTCCAACTCGCTGAGTCTCCACACAACTCACTAATTTGAGCCTTGACTCGAAGGGTTTGGGGTTTCGCGACTTGACTCGCCGAGTCCATGAATAGACTCGTCGAGTCCAAGGCAATCTTCAACAGACTCGCCGAGTTGTTCATCCAACTCGTCGAGTTCGTCTCCATCTTCATACTACTCGCCGAGTCCACTCAAAGGACTCGCCAAGTCTATTCAGTCCTTAATCCATGCAGTGGCTTTTCGAGCCAAACAGGGCTTCCAACTCATAGATCCATACTTCTAAGGCCTATCCCCCAAGTAAAGTGGCCAACTTTACGTGTAGATCAAGAGATCTAGGCTTAAAACAATCCAAACTAGGGTTTAAGACAAAGAGGCTTCACTATCAACCCAAGAACAGATGGTTTATGACTTTCTAGGCCAAGATACACTCAGATCTGAAGTAGCAACTTCAGATCTAGGCTTCTAACTCAAAATAGTTCTTAAGCATGGCATAAAATCCCCAAATCTCGTAAAAAAATAGATCTAGATGCAAAGAAGGGAAAAATGGCAGCTTAATACCTCCAAGAAGAACACAAACTGCAGTAGATCTCGGATCTACACCTCTCCTTTGAAGCAACCTTCTTGATCTTCAATTTCCTTCCAAGATTTCCTTCCTCCAAAGCTATTTCTCTCAAATGATGGAGGCTCCCACGAAATCTACGGTTTACAGGTTCTCTAGGATGATATGGAGGCTGAGGGAGGGACATAACTCCCTTTAAATAGGATACAACTCCCAGAATTAGGGTTTTCCTCGCACAGACCAGACTCGCCGAGTCTCCTTGGCCGACTCGCCGAGTCGGTCACCTAGTCCTCGACCCGGATCCCGCTTGGACTCGCCGAGTCCCTCCTTGGACTCGCCGAGTCGACCCCTAAACTTAGGGTTTTCTTTCCTTTCTTGGTCTTCAAAACTTTGGGTGTTACAACTCTCCCCCACTTAAACTAAACTTTGTCCTCGAAGTTTGCTATGGCCAACTGTCCTACGAACCGCCTCCAACTCTCTGTCTGGGAAAACTAACACCCTCTTGCCCATCATTCCAGCCACTTACAATGCTGGTCACTACTGTTGGTACATACTGAATCCTTCTCTTCTCCATAATTTTCTTAACGTTACTTCCTCTGACTGGAAATTCGGTTACCCCTCATCCGCCTACCGGATGCACTGAGACTACCCTGGTCCAACTATTCTGCCAATATTTGAGTTACGGGACTCCCACCGGCCACTACACTCCATCGCAATCTCCTAGTCGCTCCCAGCGACTCCGAAAGATACTTCGACTATCTATAACTGTTCTATCCATTCTGCCATCCATACTAAATCGATGCTGCTGGAACCAGCCTGCTTATCTCTCACCTGATTACTCAACTCCTACTAACTCGAGCCTTTCATCCTGAAGAAAAGCTACCTGCCTAGCTATCCTTACATATCACTTATACTTAGCAGAATGGCTCAACTGATCCTGCTGAGAGGGATTTGTCGTTTCCAAACCAACCAACTATACCGTCAGCACTTGCATTCCAACACAAATACTAATACTGTCCAAAACTCTGAAACTATCCAAACACTAAACTGCCTGCAATACTGAACATGCCTGAAACTCTAAACTGCCTGAAACACTGAGCTTCCTGAAACACTGAACTGACTGAAGTATTGAGCTACCTGATACACTGAACTGCCTGAAACACTGAGTTCCAACTCAATTGTGGAGTCAAAGGACTCCTTACTTAGTCGCTCCCACGACTTCTGAATGAAATCTTTCTCTGGAACTAGTTTCCACTAGTTATCCTGTCACTGTGGCTCTAACAACCTCCCGATCCACCGATCAGGTCCTTACGTCACATCCTGACACCATCAATTCCTCGACTAACAATATGATGACTCCCAGACTAATGGTAGCCCTTAACATACCCGAACCCCAACGGTCCACTGCTACTCTGATCTCATAACTGCGGTGACGATCTACTGACAAATCGCCGACTTAACCATAACTGAGCCATTTGGGAAATCCCGAATCTAACCCGTGGATTCCCATATCCTCACTACTGCACCCGAACTGGTGGGTACTACTGCTTTCCCGCGTCCAACAACGCGCTCATGCTGCCTACCAATATGATACAGGCTACGACTACGCTCGCGGACTTACAACACTCTACTACTATCTAACTACTAGTGAATGCTACGGCTACCCCCACAGACTTACAACACCAATACTACTATCTTACTGCTAATGAATGCTACGGCTACCCCTGCAGACTTACAACACTCTACTACTACTATCTAACTGCTAGTGAATGCTACAGCTACCCCCACAGACTTACAATCACTCTACTACTATCTAACTGCTAGTGAATGCTACGGCTACCCCCGCAGACTTACAACACCACTACTACTATCTGACTGCTAGTGAATGCTATGGCTACCCCCGCAGACTTACAACACTCTACTACTATCTAACTGCTAGTGATTCCTCATCCTGATTTCTCAAAACTAGCCCTCAGCCTTTGAATACTGCATCATCCTCGACATCTTATATCCTTGATATACTTAGCGCTTCGTCGAGGAACTCTTCGGCTTGGTTCCCAAACCAACCGTCTACTAATCCGGATACAAGAAGCTATTGTTGGGAAGTTTCCAAACTCCCAACTCCTGAATCTACACAATCCTGCATGCTGACTCTGTCACTGGCTACTAATACGAAAACATCTCTTGCTAATCGTTCTCAGGATCCTCATTCCAACTCACTTGATCCCTACAGGTGGTCCTCCAATCCTGGATTCCCAACCAACTTCTAACCATCTCGATTACATGAACTAACTGCTGGGAAGGTCTTCGAACTCCCAATTCTGAACTTCTTAATCCATCAATCACTGTGCTACTATCATTTCTTCTCAGAGGCCGCGCACTCATTCTGGGTCTACGTGGCTCTTATCGTTGTATACTCGGAGGGTTCTCCCCCACTTAGATTCGGCTAGTTCCTTACTGCTCACTCGTCGAAAGGATTTCCAACCTTCCTTCCATTAAAAGGGCGATATGCTGTCCACCGACGTTTACCCTTGCGAACGCTCCTACTAACTCTTACCAGATCCGCACCCTTCTTGCTATCTGACTGAGCAACCTTCAATCCTTAACCATAATTGCTTAAGGGACTACATTCTGAGAACCTGCATTTGGGGTGCACATTCCCAACCCACTTCCTTACTGACCGCTAGCTACTCCACTGAAAACTCTGGATTATCACTACTGAGAATATAACTGATCATTACCCGACTAACGCCTTCTGCAAGTAGTAAGACACTACTGAATCTTACACATACATGCTAGAGGGAACGACCTCCAATTCACCATTCTAATCCCATGGTATGCAGATGGCATAAACTCCGTCACAAGCAGATAATATAATACCCAACCCATATGCTTATTGACATCAATGCAGCAACATAACAATAATATCATCATAATTTATAGGGAGGTAAAAGATACATACCTCCATCACTCAGCGCTGCTCGAATCCTTGCTAAAATCAACTGGAAAAACTCGGCTCTGAGCCGTGGGCGCCCTAGCCCGGCCTCGGCAACCACTGGCGGTACTTGAAGTCTCAAGGGCAGGAGCTGGCACCTGCCCTGCTGTATACAAACTCGGACAGTGGGCCTTCTTGTGGCCCCTCTGACTGCAATGGAAACATATCGGATCAAGTCCCTGGGCGATGGTAATAATACAATCCCTGCTAAAATGGCTAATATGGCCGCACTTGAAACATTCGGCATCGCCACTACTTCTACGCCTACACGCACCCAGGTGCGTCCTCCCATACTTCCCGCATCGACTGCAACTCTGATAGTCCCTCGTTCTCAAATCCGACCCCTTGGGCCTCTTATCCGAACCTGTGGCTACCTGAGTCTCATCCATTTTCCTCTTCCCTTCTGATTCCCTGCCCGTCTCTTGCTCCTGCGTTACCTTGTCGACACCGCCCGTCGACTGAACAACAACTGACTGATCCTGGAGCTTCGCAATCAACCTATCTGTGATCCTCACGACCATGTCGGGCAGATCCTCGCGAATAGCTCGCGTAACCTCCTCTACTATCCAATCATGCAAAGGTCCCTCTTGGAGACAGGGTGCCCCACTCACTCCTGTCCCTTGCTGGTCAAAACTAGAAATAGGATCTCCTTTCCCGATGGATCCCTGAACTCCATAAGAATCGGGGCTTAGACGAGCCCCAATCTGTCCTGAAACCATCCCGGCCTTAAAGGCCTCAAGATGACTGTCCATGAGCTCCACAATGGCCTCTCTAACTGAACCGAAAATCACTGGAGTCTGATCAACAATGTTGCACATGATCTCTGCGGGAATGAAATCCCTCATCTGATCCTCAAGTTGCCCGGCTCTAGAGCCTGAGCCAGATCCCTCCCCGACACCTGAACTGCCAACTGATATCTCGCGCAACGACACCATGCTGAACTGCTAAGGGATCTCTCACACACTCTACTAGTTCCCTGGTTTTGCCTTGGCCCCTCTTGAATCGAGTACGGATCCTCTGCTTTCAGTAGTACGGGCCCATGCTACCTTCCACATCTATCCGTACTTTCCTCAAGAGTTACCTCGACTCCACCAAGTCCCCTTTCTCTACTACTGATCTCTGCTACTCTCATCCTAGGCTTACCCTAGGGAACCCCTGACTCTACCCAAACAGTCCTCAGCTGCTGAAGGCCTCCTTGTAATGCCAATTAGCCACCACCTGAATACCATCACATGCTATGAGGCTTGGATAATCCTTCGAGTAAAAGTCTCGTCCCTACAACGGTTGGACTGAGACAAGAGCTGCGCAATAGGGCCAAATCCAGCACTCTGAGATTATTCAACCCTGATCACATGTGATGTGACGTATTCACCTAATGGCTAACTCCCATCACTCAGAGTCCCACAAAGCACAAAGCAAGCAGCATTCGGATAAAGGAAACATACTCAGGCAAAACTATTCTCATAACAAGAAACTGTACTAGCATACAATGCTAAGCTCATACTATCAGGCATAACCTACACAGGCTATCCTACTACTGTCTACTCAATACTAGCATGAAATTCTTATCAAGCTGAAACACATAAAGCAGGCACATAAGGCATCATCCTAGATCCTTAGTCCTATTCTAGCATGCTGTTCTACTGAAACTGAAGCTGAAACTGAAACTAAAACTGAAACTGAAACTGATACTGATACTGATAATCATAAGGTAACTTGTATGGGTAATTTGGGAGTACTTACTTGAGCTCGGCTGATTGCATGCACCATACCCTTTTCTCTTACCAAAACTCCTTTCTTTCTGAATTCTTTTGCTTTACTAAAACTGTTTTCTTTCTCAAAATTCTTTTTACAAAACTGTCTTTTCCTTTTGAAAACCTTTATACCAATCCCTTAGTTTGAGTTCAGACACGCCCGAAGGTATGTCCGAATCCCTCAAACCAAGGCTCTGATACCAACTTGTAACGACCCAAAAATCATGACTAAAAATTTCTTTAAAAACATTACTAAAATCATATATATAAAAACTATATCATAAGTCATAACATAAATTCTCGAGTATTAATTCAAAACATAATATCATTATCAGAGTCAAACATTCCCAGGCTAACTGACTATGGTGTGTGCACTGCAATCTTCCCGAGCTCCTCTTTTGAAAACTGAGTACCTGAAACCAAAACTGAAAACCGTAAGCACGAAGCTTAGTGAGCTCCCCCAATCTACCACATACCATGCAATAACATATAAAGCACATACTGGGCCTTGCCCACTGCATCGGACCGAGGTCCGGACTAACTGGGGCCTTGCCCCCTGCATCGGACCGATGTCCGGAAACTGACTGGGACCTTGTCCCCTGCATCGGACCGAAGTCCGGACTAACTGGGGCCTTGCCCCCTGCATCGGATCGAAGTTCGGAAACTGACTGGGACCTTGTCCCCTGCATCGGACCGAAGTCCGGAAACTGACTGAACATAGCATAGCATAACATATCAACTAGCATGAACACATATACTGCATACTGCATCGGGCCGTAGCCCGGAACACATAACACATAACACATAAATCCTGTCTGAGCCACGAAGGCATCAAACATACTAACTACTGCATCGGACCGAAATCCGAAAACTACTACTAACTGAACGGGCCGGCGTTGTGGCCTTAGACCCGTTCCTACTGGAAGGAAACTCACCTGAACTGCTGAGCTTTGCCGATAATCTTCTGGCTGCTGATCGACAATCCCCTGAGCCGCTGCTCCTTTAGCTCTCCGAGCTACCAATATCAGTATGGTACTTAGTCTGACAGTCCTCTAAAAGTCAACTAAGTCAACTCTTGGTCAAAGTCAACCTTCCAGGTCAACCCTACTCGCCGAGTCCACCTAATGACTTGCCGAGTTCATATGCTCAGGGTCTTTCTATTCGCGACTCGACTCACCGAGTCAGTCCATGACTTGCCGAGTCAACTATTCCTGAGTCCTGACCTGTCCAACTCGCTGAGTCTCCACACAACTCACTAATCTGAGCCTTGACTCGAAGGGTTTGGGGTTTCGCGACTTGACTCGCCGAGTCCATGAATAGACTCGTCGAGTCCAAGGCAATCTTCAACAGACTCGCCGAGTTGTTCATCCAACTCGTTGAGTTCGTCTCCATCTTCATACTACTCGCCGAGTCCACTCAAAGGACTCGCCAAGTCTATTCAGTCCTTAATCCATGTAGTGGCTTTTTGAGCCAAACAGGGCTTCCAACTCATAGATCCATACTTCTAAGGCCTATCCCCCACGTAAAGTGGCCAACTTTATGTCACACTCCGAAACCAAGGATGGCGGAAACGTCCGGGGGTGGAGGACTTAATGTATAGTATCATAACAACAAATGCAATAGTGATTTAAGCAAACACAACCAACATATATATAATTGAAAAAGTTACATCATTGTATGAATTACATGTTTCAAAATCAATTACAATATGTTGACAAAATATGAAATGTTTGACGCCTTAACGTCCCATCCTCAAAATGCTCTTGATTTCCTGTTTAGTGCTTTCCTGAGAATACAAGTTGTTTGAAAAAGTGTCAACACAAATGTTGGTGAATTCATAAGCTTTTGGCAGTGAGAGTTTGAAAATCGATCCTTGTAAAGAGATGTATGATACCAAGAAAAATCCAATATTTTCCTTATAAAAGTCATGTAGTCCTAAATTCCAGGACCGAAATAAATGATGCGTGGTCTTAAATACCAAGACTGAAAATGTACCATAATATCTGTAATTATTGTTATAAAGAGTGATTTTAAATTGACATAAAACCTCTTTTGATTTATGAAATCCCTGTAAACTTATGTTGTTAGATCCCTATGTGAGCCGCTATAATCATACTAATGACCTGTATACACCTGCTACGACGTTTCTCTGGCGTCGCGAATATGAAAATGGCACTTGTCACCCACAGACCTGCAGGTCCGGCTGTAGCTAGCAGCGAGGTGTGGGGTGTCAAACCCAATATAGATCTATACACAACTATCACGTTCTCCCTCCAGGAGACTCTGATTATAACTAGCAGGAATTAGATTCCGTACTCGGACGTACGGACGAGAATGTCTCACAATTTAGGTTAACAAGTTTACGTGTGGTGCATAAGTGTAAAGCCTTTTCTTGTGGGAATAAAACCTTCCGAAATGTGTTTGTTGTGTTAATGGAAACATAAACCATACCTATTATAGTTTACCGTAAAACGTTTGTAGAGTACGAAAACTCTTTTATGAAAACGCTTTTGAAATGAATTCACACTTAACGTAATAAAAGTTCCCTTTTGTATAAATGTACCCTTCTGAAAATATATTTGTATTATGTATGTATCATAAACTATACCCTTTATAGTTTATCAAAATAAGGGTAGAAATAGTAAAGTACATAAACTATACTTAACATAGTTTAATAATGCATTTGTATGTAATTGTGTACTTTAATTATAACACTTGGTTATTTCTATGTATTATCTAGTGAAATTTCATTTGCTAACGGGTGTATATCTAGATATGAATACAAAAAATGCCACATATTATGATAACACATAATCACATATTGATATATACCTTGCTCAACATGTTACAAGGTGATATGAAATTTATTGTGTTTTTCTAATTATAACAATTTCTGTAACTGTTATTGGAAAATTTGTAAAAAAATCATAAAATGTCCAAATCAAGTTCTGTAACTTCTGAGAGTTTTGAAAATGAGTCTAATTGGTTCATAAATTTTTCCATAATTTTTAGGGACCTCTAACTTGTGTAACCAAGTCCATAATAACATACTGGTCCGGATTGGTGTTTGAGATGATAGGCAGTTTTGTAAAAATCACCATAAATTGTAGAAAAATAGTATGGAGATGTGCAAGTAGTCATTTTAAAGCTAAGAAGTGGAACTATTTGCACCTAAAACAGTTTTGAAAACTAAAATGTTTAAGTTGTCCAAAACAGTCCGTCAATGGGGTCCAACTTTTCTGATATAGGCTGTTAGAAAAGTTTAGTTTTGTTCTTGTTGTTTTACTTGTATTCCCCCCCTAAAAACTTGAGAAAATATGAAAATGTAGGGGTGTGAACTCACCTTAAGTGATTTCAGTAGATGATTGTTGAAGAATGGAGGTGTTTAACTCAAGAACACTTGGAGATGCCTTGAAGATTTTTGAGAATCTAGCATCATAGTTATGGAGTTTGTATAAGCTATCAATGATTTGAGTAAAATGAAGCGCAATAATCACAAGGAGGATGAATTATACTTACCAAGAGTGGAAGAACACTTGATGATCAGCCTTGGGATCTTGAATTAGAGGGAAAAGTTGGAGAGAAAAGTTGGAGTTGGATCTTTGGTGGGATGAAAGTAATTGAAAGAAAATGAGGAGAGAGGTTGAGTGACCAGCCCTAAAAACGTGGGGATGGCTTGTGAGAGGGTAAAAAGTACAAGGAAGTGACAAGGTATGGTGGGGAGGAGTGTGGGTTAAGCATGGAGTGGGTATGGGGTTGCTTGTGTCATAAAATAAGGTAAAGTCAACACTCTACCTTTGTACTTTACCTACTCTCTTTTGGATAAGGTTTTATCCTTAAAATGTGATTAAATCATTAATTTAGGGGTCTTATATGTTAAAATAAAGTTTTGGGTGAAAATCTCGTGTTAAAACAATTAATAACGGGCCTAAAACGCAAATTTAGTCGAAAACCGGGAGAAAAAGGCTTCCCAGCGAGACCTCTCGGTCCTAGGCCGAGGTTCGGTCCTTGCTGGTGCCGAGTCGGAAGTGGGATGCGAACCAGAAGAAGAAAGCGAAGGCGAGGGGCTTAGTCCGAGGGCTCGGCCCGAAGGTCAGAAGCGAAGGTTAGAAGCGAAAGTGGTCAGACCCGAAATGTGCCGAACGTTCGGGTTCGGGTGAGGCATGCGAGGTTCAGGCCCGAGAGGACCTTTCGGGTTCGGTTCAGCAGCCTTCGGCTCAGAAGGGTTCGGTTCCTAAGAGGGGTTTCGGGTCCTAAGAGGGGTTTCGGGTCCTAAGAGGGGTTTCGGCTCCTTAAGTCCGTTTTTCGCGTAGACTTTCGTTTTTGGGCTGTTTTCGCCAAATTCAAGGGTCGGGATGCCCCGAGTGATTATAGAAAGTTGGGAGAGATTTCGAGAGAGATTTGAGAGAGATTCCACATACTTAGAGAGATTTGGGAGAGATTTGACATACTTGGAGAGATTTCACATACAAAGAGATATTTGGGAGAGATTTCACTTTCTTAGAGAGATTTGGGAGAGATTTGACATTCTTGGAGAGATTTCTCATTCAGAGAGAGATTTGGGAGAGATTTCACATACTTAGAGAGATTTGGGGGAGATTTCACATACTTAGAGAGATTTGGGAGAGATTTTACATACTTAGAGAGATTTGGGAGAGTTTTGACAATAAAGAGAGATAGAGTGAAAACGACTGAGAGTGGCTTCATGTGTGACAACAGTGAGTGTTTGGCTCCTCAATGCAAGGTCCGTGAACCCCGTTAAGCCATGTTTTAGGATCTTACACACTCCCGATGAGTATGCAACATTGTTTTATTGTTCTTGTTCCTTGTTTAGCACTAAGGTTAGGAAAAATTAAACACACAATTTTTCCAAGTTTCTCATTAAGATAGTGAGTTATACATAACTACATAATACAAACCCTAATGTACAAGGTTTAATTGAGTTGACCGATTTGACTCGTTGACTTTGTTCGGCTCAGACTTGACTCGAATTTGACTATTGTCACACTTTACGTGTAGATCAAGAGATCTAGGCTTAAAACAATCCAAACTAGGGTTTAAGACAAAGAGGCTTCACTATCAACCCAAGAACAGATGCTTTATGACTTTCTAGGCCAAGATACACTCAGATCTGAAGTAGCAACTTCAGATCTAGGCTTCTAACTCGAAATAGTTCTTAAGCATGGCATAAAATCCCGAAATCTCATAACAAAATAGATCTAGATGCAAAGAAGGGAAAAATGGCAGCTTAATACCTCCAAGAAGAACACAAACTACAGTAGATCTCGGATCTACACCTCTCCTTTGAAGCAACCTTCTTGATCTTCAATTTCCTTCCAAGATTTCCTTCCTCCAAAGCTATTTCTCTCAAATGATGGAGGCTCCCACGAAATCTAGGGTTTACAGGTTCTCTAGGATGATATAGAGGCTGAGGGAGGGACATAACTCCCTTTAAATAGGATACAACTCCTAGAATTAGGGTTTTCCTCGCACAGACCAGACTCGCCGAGTCTCCTTGGCCGACTCGCCGAGTCGGTCACTTACTCCCCGACCCGGATCCCGCTTGGACTCGCCGATTCCCTCCTTTGACTCGCCGAGTCGACCCCTAAACTTAGGGTTTTCTTTCCTTTCTTGGTCTTCAAAACTTTGGGTGTTACAGTTTACTATTACTGTGTTGTGATACTTTACATGACGTCCTCCGCCCCAGAACGTTTCTGCCGTTCTCGGTTTTGGGGTGTGACATAATTCTATTGTAAGTGTTTAATTTAACTATGGAATCCTCAATTCCACCTTTACACTCCAACTGTTCATTAACACTCTATTGAAAGGGTTAATAGTTCAAATTGTTCAAGAACACTCTTCAATCCTATATGACATATTTCTAAATCATTTAATACATCATTAGGTGTTTTCAATTGCATAAAACATATTGTAACCCAATCCAATCCCGTACTAATCTATTAACAACAAAGGGATTATCCAATTCCATAACAAATTCCTAAAATTCCCTTAATGTAAACTAATCCATAAATTTAACTAAAGATCATTCATATCTTCTTGTTTTCGCATTTAAATCATATCACTAGTATCAAATCATGCTTATGTGCATCATATACTCATCAAATTCTCACATACAAAGGATTCCATTGCTTTTATCACAATTTCTCCCAAAAACTATACAAATCCATGTTTATACTTGATTCTACTATCATAGATGAATTTGAGCATTCCAATTGGGTTTGTTTCTATTAAATATCATCTAGGTCATAGAACCCAATCACAGTTCATCATCAATGCAATATTTTCAAGTTGGGTTTTCTAGGTTCATGAGGTTTTTCACCCAAATCATCAAATCCATCAATAGGATGATTAGATTAAGATTGGAAGCATGAAAAACACTCAAGGGAGGTTAGAAAACCAAACCCTAATCATCAATTGAAGCTAAAATATACATTAGGCTTCAATCCCTAATGATTAACTCGAAAGTAGAAGTAGAGAATAAGGATTTATAGCTAGAATGCCCTTGATTCCTCTTCTTTTTGCTTGAATGTCCAAGTCTCCTTTTGAGTCAACTATATAAGATTTTGAGAAAAAAAATCTCCATTAAAGAGTTCTTCCCTTGCAAAACCTGATCTAAAGAAAAAATGAAGAAGGCTTGCATCTTATTTCACATTATTTTCACATCTGGTCCCTTAAGTTTGCTAATTTAGGCCAAAACCCATCAAACCTTAATATTTGTGACTTTAACTCAAGTTTTGACATAATAACTCATTCCTCATTCATTTTATAACTTTTGCAGTCCCTTCCATTAATTGAGATAACCCTTTTCCAAGTTGAACTTTTGGCCCTTTAACTTTAAAGTGTTGTCGTTTCCATTTTTAACTTTCTAAACTTCATATGAAATAATGATATGGTTGTCCTATAATGATTTAAATATATAAATCACCTTTTATTTATTTACCATATTAGTTTAATAATCTGGCCTGAAATTTTAGGATGTTACATATGCTTAAGGCCTTTAGGGTTTAGGTTAGGCCAACAACCCCATATTTATTTTTATTGATATGAGGTTTAATAATTAACCCTTGTTATTATTAAAACAATATATTATCTATCATGGTATTAGAGCTTTAGGTTAAAAACCTACTACTGAATACAACCTACAACCGCCACCCTCTACCTCTGACGACCTTCTGTAATAGCCGTCGAAGGTGCCTTAATTAGGTTTTATATTTTTCCCCTCTTTCTGCTCCTATATAATAATAATAATAATACAGTTTTCGACCCTAAACATAGCTCCTTCATTATCTTATTCTACTGCCTCATCTACTTTTGTCTCCTCTCTCGGATGGTCCTTGCCTCTGAGCCTTTTACCTCCTCTTCAGATTCCCCCTTCCTTCGAGCCTTCTGTCTCCACCATAGATGGTCCCTCTCATTAGGTTGACCTTTACGATGTTGCTGTTGTGTCCCTCTGTGTTCTTCGTTGAACGGCCTATGATCTGCAATCATCTCTCTCTCTCTCTCTCTCTCTATCCCTCTCTCTTTCTCTTTCTCTCTCTTTCTCTATTGACACTATAGTGGCCGATCTCAACAACATTGTCTCCATCCTCTGTAATTTAAGGTCTCTTTCTTTCCTGTTGCCTTTGTCCGAATACCTCAGCTATCAGCTTCATGATCATCACTGCCTCCACCAACTCTCTTCTTTTTCTACAGTGGAATCGCCTCGCTTATTCTCTCTTCTTCACCGACGAACAATCATTGTTAGACGCTTTCATTAGAAATCTGCCATCGCCACTTTCGCTATCTACATCTATGTTTTTTTTCCAGTTTAATTGTCTCCTTGTTGACAAAACTATAGGGTTTAGTATGTTATCATATAGGGTTTAGGCCTAAGGCCCTTAAAGTTTAGGTTAGGCCTGGTTCCCCTTATGTATTCGTATTTATATGAGGTTTAACCCACACCATATGATTGACCAAAATATTCACCACCCATTTACCATTATGATGGTATGAAACCGTATTATCCACAACAACCTCCAAAATCTGTCTTCCAATATGGTGGTATGCTATTGTATTATCTACAACCATACCTTCAACAACATCCACAACGACATCTATAACCATATCCATAACAACATCTGTAACCACAACTACAATTTAAATCTAAAATCAAATTTAATCCCTTTGATTTTGTGTTTCATAGTCAACCCGAATTTTCTCGACAAACTCAAGTCGAAACTGAATTAGAACCCAAATTTTTCAGGAAACTCAACCTAACCAGGTACCTAAAAGAAAAATGAAGTCCTGAGTAGACCTTGGGAATTGGTAGAAGTGATGGCATTGAAACATGCGTAGGTGGATATATCTGAGGATGCAAAAGTGGGAAACCACAAAAAACATGAATATTTCTAGAGGCAAGTTCGTAAAAGTATCCACAAAGAAATGGATCAATAAGAGTATTGTATGAAAGACCAAGTGTACTCCAAATTGGGGAAGACAAACAAGCAACTCATGTTGTTTAATAATTTGTATAACAGTGAAACGTCAATGACAAAGCAGAGAGAGTGATGCCATGATTTTCAAGAAAGTGCTAAAAGTTTACCAAAAAAATCCTTTCACAATTGTTAAAATTTAGAATTTTGTTAAAGATAACACAAAAATGGAAAGGAGCTACAATATCTGAACAACATGTTGGTGGTGGTTTAAAATGGTAAAAAAACATTTGAATCCGACTACACTACATCAAATGCCCATGTTAGAATCGACCTCAACGATGGTGATACTGTTCAAATTACATCGCCTTCCTACCCAATGGGAAGAGACAAAGTGAAACACAAAGACAAAGGTAAATCCAAAGATTTGGATGAGGTAAAAGTGATGGTGGTAGAGATCAAAGATCTAAATGTAAGATTACATAAAATTTTATATATATCTATAGAAAAAGAGCTTAACATACAAAAAGCTAATGACATGGAACTCTTAATGCAAGACACAACTCATTACACCATGGATGAGTGTAAATTAGCTTTGGCTGTAAAAGCCGAATTAGGAAAATGTATAACATTTATTTATTTTTTTTTTCGTTTTAAGCGTATGTTGTGTTTTTTTAAGTTTTTATTTTTTGTTTCATCTTCTGTTTTATTTAATTTTTTAGGTTTTTAATTTCATTTTATTTAATTTTAATTTTAATTATTGAAATTTAAGATTTTTATTTAAATTGAATTGTTTAAAAAGGATAAAAAGAATAATTAATGAATATTGTGCTAAAATTGAAGTGGTGTTGAGGTGGCGCCTATTGTTGCAGACAAAAAGGAGTGGTAAACCTTACATTTTCTATTATAATTTTTTTTTACTTCAACTATAGAGCAAATCCCAAATACACCACCACCTAACCCAAACACCCCAAATCGAGATAGTTGAGTTGCGCTTAACACAACACCTCCATAATTACCACCTTCAATTCACTGAGTGGTGGCTTCATAAGTATGTTACAATGTTTACCAATTCAACATCAAGACCTTTTACAAAAATCTCTTTTCCAACCACCCTTTCGACCCAACCCTTACGAACAACCAATCCTATTCAAACCAAACACCTTCCAACAACAACAAAAACTTAAAGTTTCTCAGCCCCAACCTTCTCAACCATGATGATTTGAAGTTAGTGTTTAGGTTTTTGGTTATTTGTTACATGCCTATTTTTGTATGTCATGCATTGTTAATAAGTACTTGGAGAATCTTAGAACAATATTTTTTGGATAGGTGATGATAATTGTTGTTGGGTATTATGTGTTGCGTCATGGGTTGTTCTTTTGCATATCCGGTATTGGGCCTGTCCAACCGTGATTATAGATTATTATATATAGCGCATGCATGTATGCCTTAGTACGAGAGTTATCGATTATCTTTTGCATTGTAACCCTAAGCATCTGTACAGTCGAAGTTCTTAATCGAGCTCTTCTGAGGTGTCAAAGTTTAATCATTCGACATCATTAAAACCATTCTTGTGTTCTTTATTGTTTTATTTACTGTTTTTCTGCTTGAATCTATCGATCATTAAGGAATATTATTCCAACAATTGGTATCAGAGCAGGAGACTATGTTACTCATATACATCTCTTCTGTGTGAAGAATTCTTTAGATTACAAGTCAGATTCTAGCAGATCCGAAAAAAAGCTCATCATGTCACACGACGACTCTCAAGCCAATCCTATTAACATCTTAAACAACATTGGATCCACTATAAGGGTTCTTATTCTCTACACTCAAGACTACGAAGTATGGGCACATCACTTTGAAGATTACGTGATTGGATCTGAAGATAATGGCTATCTCATCTGGGAAGCCATTACGATCGGGCCATTCATCCAATCTGGAACAAACAAGACAGTAAAGACTCAAAAGGAATATAATAAGCTTTTATTGGAAGTAGAAAAGATACCACAACATGAAAAAGATAAGCTGATATGCAATCTCAAAGCTTTAAGGATGATCCGGTTTTCCTTACAAGCAAACACCTTCCTTATGGTCAGTTCATGCTCTATTGCAAAAGAGATATGGGACAGACTGAAAGAACTGTATTCAACCGATGAAGATCTAGAGCACTCAATTCAAACCTTGTTGCTCTCTGAGTTCAGTGCCTTTGCTTAAAAACCTGAGGAGACTCTTCTTCAATCGTTTGATCGTTACAATCATCTGCTCAGCAAGATGATGAAGCCTATTACCTGCGAAAGTTTGATGAAATAAAGAAAAAGAAAGCAACAAATAGTTCAATGAATGATTTAGTTGTGCATGAAAATCTAGACAATGACGAGTTCGGTAGAGTTGAAGTCTGGTCAACCGACTCCGAAGATGAAGAAGTAAGAAAACCCTCGCATAGAAGAGCATATGTAGCTAGAGAGGGAGTCAGCAGTTTGGCTGGGAAGTGCCTGATGGTATCTGCAGAAACACCAACCGAAGGTAAGGATAAGGAGCCGAATCTGCAAAGAGACAAGTGTTTTGCAGCGAAGCCCGTGAGCAAAACGATCAACGACTGCGATTGTTTGATCAAAAAGGTACAATCCATCCTAGAATCATTGAAAGTTCTTGTCACTAATTATGAAGAAGAACTAAATGAACTAAAATTTAAATTTTCCAACTTAAGTGGTAGTCTCATGTAAACCCGACTAGCTAATTCTAACCTAACTGATCAACTCAGCAGGGAGTCTTCGAAGAGTGAGGAAAGGAGAGCATGGATACAGCTGAAGGAGAAAGAGTTAGCTAGGGCTAGTGATGAGATTATTTATTTGCAAAGAGACAATTTAAAGTTTTTGAAACAACGAAATTTTTTCTGTTTAATTGCAAAACGCTTATACGCTAACATAACTCAACTTCATCTAGATTCTGAAATAGGGAAAAAGCTTCATAAGATGATTTTACCATTCCTTGAATTTAAGGAGGATGAAGTCATTGCTAAATGTGAATCAATAATGCCCTCTGAAAAAATTTCAGTCACTTACAAATATGTACTGGACAAAATTGAGACCTTTATCGACTCCAATGAACACAAAAGTATGCTTAAAAATCTGTTGGATGAAAATGATAGGTTGAAAATTAACTCCGACACCATACGAACATTTGACTCGTCACATGCCAAACTTTGTTCAGATCATAAAATAAATGTCGAAAACACATCAGAATTTGATGAGGAAAGTGAGTTGAGTGAAATATCAGTGGAAGATGTAGTTGATTGTTCTGAGTTCTTAAAGAACGAAATCGAGAATGAAGAACCCCTTATATTAGAAAACTCTATTGAGTATGATTGCTTGTCGAATGACAAGTCCAAGAAACTCAAAGAGAAAGCAGTGGTTTATCAGAAAGTTCAAACCGTGCCAAATCAGGTTTATGCAGCTACAGGAGTAACTGGAAAACAAACAGCAGATCTAAAAATCTTGGTTGATAAAGACAATGCTGAAGGGTGTGATAACTATTTCTAGTCTGCTCCTATCGATAATCTAGACGAGACCATCGGTCTGTCAGAACAAACCTCATGGAGGGTAAAGGGTAGATATGTAGCAGAACCAATCAACAAACGCTCAAGCTTTGACAAACCAAGCACTAGTGGAACCAAAGAGATACCGGAAGAACTAGGAAAGAAACTGGAAGAATCAAAGAAAACCTTGAATTTATCTCCTAATTCAACCAAAACTCAAAAGAAGAAGCAACAGTCAAGCTTTAACATTCATAAATCTCAAAATCAATTGGCTGAACAGAAACGGGAAAGAAACCGGAGATACATGAAAATTTTGAGTGAGAGAAAAAGGTTTTGGCAGTCTCAGAACCCTAACCACATCCCTACTCAGAAAGAAACAAATGTCAAAGGAAGTGACAAGTTCAAAAACAAACAATAGTCTAGTTTCGGTCCAAACTCTTATTATTCACGAAGCAACAAGCCCAACTTCGATACACATACAAATCAGAACCGAACTTCAGGTTTCGGTTCTTCTACCAAGTATGAGAACCGAAAGTCAGGTTTCAGTTATACTCCAAATCCTCAACAGACTCATTCAATGAAGGACGCTAAAGGAAAGGGAAAGCTTGACTCTAGCACTGACATAAATAATACGAAAAATTCTGACAAACCCACAACTCAAAAGAACATTTCAAAACCATCTAACATTACATCATCTGAAACAATAAGAAGATAAAAATAAAATTAAAGTGTACACCATTACAAGAAAAGATGAAACAACTTTAATAAAAAGAACTTATTTAGTTGATCTTTCTGTTGTTATTCCCTTCTCTGTAAAAGACTTACCTGGGCCCAAGAAACTTTGGGTTCCTAAATCTGCTTGAATTTGCAGGTTATCAGTGACGAGCAGTTCGATTATGAGTGGTATATAGATAGTGGCTTCTCGCGTTACATGACATGGAGAAAGGAAGAATTGAGGGAGTTTCGGTCCCTTAAGGATGGTGGATGTGTAAACTATGGCAAAAACTCTTATGGTACGATCAAAGGTTATGGAATGATAACCAATGGATATTTCACAATTCGAAAAGTGGCATATGTTGAAGGGTTGCAGCACAACCTCATAAGTGTATCTCAATTGGTTGTGGGAACAGGACTGAAAGTCTCCTTTGATGATGAAGGATAAAAAATTATTGAAAAACAATTAAAAAGAGTCTTGTTAAAATCTGAACGAAAGGGTGAAATGTACCCCTTTAATCTCAGTCCAATTAAAGGGAAACCAACTATATGCCTATTGTACACAACTAATTCTGATGAAATCTGGTTGTGGCACCGACGATTATCTCATCTAAACTTCAAAGACATCAAAAAGTTAGTGCTTGGAGATCATGTTCGAGGCCTCCCTCTACTCAAATTTGACAAGGAACACCTATGTGCAGCTTGTGAGAAGGGAAAACAAAGCCGAAAGAGCCATCCTACACGTATCAACACCAAGATCATTGAAGCTCTTGAACTCCTGCATATTGATTTATGTGGACCTTCGGCTATCGAAAGCATTGGTGGTAGTAAGTTCATACTTGTTAGTGTTGATGATTTTTCTCGTTTCACCTGGGTTTACATTCTTAAACAGAAATCATAAGCTACTCCCAAGTTAAAGATGTTCATCAAGCAAGTGGAACCGCAGCTACGAAAAGTGGTAAGAAACATCAAAAGCGACAACAAACTTGAATTCAAGAATAAAGAGTTTGAAGACTTTCTGGCCGATAAGGGAGTATCTCATAACTTCTCTTCTCCCTATACTCCACAACAGAATGGAATCGTTGAAAGACAGAACCGTTCCCTTTATGAAGCAGCCAGAACCATGCTGAGCTTCGCTTCCCTCCCATTACACTTCTGGGCAGATGTTGTTGCCACTGCTTGTTATACTCAAAATAGATCTTTACTCAACAAGCGATTCTCAATTACTCCGTATGAGATTCTAAACAACAGAAAGCCCAACGTCAGATTCTTTCACGTGTTTGGTTCAAGGTGCTTCATTCTTAACTCTAAAGAGAACCGCAACAAGTCGATGTTAAATCAGATGAGGGAATCTTTCTAGGCTATTCAATCACTTCAAAGGCTTATAGGGTTTTGAATAAACACTCCAAACGTATTGAAGAAACCTATTACGTAACCTTTGATGACCTCCACATAAAGAAAGCTCAAGCAAAAGAAAGTGCCACAGGGGAAATTTTTCCTGAATCAGGACAGGTCTTGGTTCCCATTTCAAATTTGTTCGAAGAATATATGAGGTTATTTGATGAACCAAAAAAAGCTACACACTCAGAGGCGAATGCAGTCGACAACAAAATCGACCATCTGAAAAAGATTATCAAAGATGCTGTGAAAGACATGGCAAAGGATCCTACAAACCAAGCTAATGATCAACCCTCCGAAAAACCTCCAAATAACAGCGCAATATTCGAGGGGGAGAGCTCATTTGTGTCTCATCCAACCGAGTAAGAAAATCCAACTCCAACCGAGGGAGAGGATCTTGAACCTAACAAGGAAACCACTTCGTCACCTGAGGGGGAGAATGAAAATCCAAATGACGAAGATGATCGATCAGAATTTGAAGTAGAGGTAAATGCAGAGTTGGATCCTACCTATGACCCTAACTACCCTCCTCTAACTAAGTGGAATAAAGATCATCCCAAATAAAAATAATAGGAGAATCATCTGAACGCGTTCTCAACAGAAAGCAAAACAAATTGCATTATTCTCTCACGTTGAATTTTGCATGTTTAATTCGTTTGTCTCCAAAATCGAACCAAAGACGGTCAATACTGCACTTGATCATGCTGATTGGGTACAAGCAATGCAAGATGAACTCCATGAGTTTGAACGCAATCGATTTTGGAGACTAATACCCACTCTAAAGGATGCGTCTGTGGTAGGATTTAAGTGGGTCTTTAGGAACAAGATGGATAAAGAAGGCAATGTTATTAGGAATAAGGCTCGTCTAGTGGTAAAAGGATATTGTCAAGAAGAAGGAATAGACTTTGAGGAGACCTTTGCTCCTGTAGCTAAATTAGAATCGGTTCGAATCTTTCTAGCATATGCTGCTCATAAAAACTTCGAAGTTTTTCAAATGGATGTGAAATGTGCATTCCTCAATGGACAACTAGAAAAAACAGTGTAAGTTGAGCAACCACCCGGGTTCGTAAATGAGAAATACCCTGATCATTGCTATGTATTAGATAAAGCTGTGTATGGACTGAAGCAAGCGCCAAGGGCTTGCTATGAAACACTAACTCGTTTTCTAAAAATGTCTAAATTTAAGCAAGGTTCTGTTGACCCAACCTTATTTCGCAAGAAAGAAGGCGAACATCTTATGATTGTTCTGATTTATGTCGATGATATCATCTTCGGCTCCACGAATCCTAGCTTAACAGCTGAATTCCGGAAGCTGATGGAGACAAAATTTGAAATGAGCACAATGGGTCTTATTAACTTCTTTCTTAGATTAAATATTAGACAGGGACCGGAAGGAATTTTTATTAACCAGGAAGCTTACACGAAGAATCTATTAGAAAAATTTGGAATGAAGGGTGACTCAAAGGTGAAGGTTCCTATGGCATTTGGCACTAAGCTAACATCATCTCTGGAAAAACCCGCAGTCGATATAACTCTCTATCGACAGATGATTGGACCGCTCATGTATCTAACTGCCAGCAGACAAGATATTATGTTCTTTGTCTGTTATTGTGCCAGGTTTCAAGCCAATCCAAGAGAACCTCACATGGTGGCAGTAAAGAATATTTTTCTCTATTTAAAGCGAACCTCTTCACTTTGTCTCTGGTATCCAGCAAAGTCAGGTTTCTTTGTTCAAGCCTTTTCTGACGTTGATCTGGGTGGATGCGGTCTGGACCGAAAGAGCACAACTGGTGGATGCCAATTTCTTGATGGGAACTTGTTAGCTGGCAGTCAAGAAAGCAAACGTGTGTGTCTCTATCAACAGCCGAAGCTGAGTATATTGCTGCTGCCTCATGCACCTTACAAGTAATATGGATACAAAGCCAGTTAAGAGACTATGGACTAAGTATGAAGAAGATACCTCTTTATTGTGACTCTAAAAGTGCAATAAGAATATGTCACAATCCAGTGCAACACTCAAAGATCAAGCACATTGCACTAAGATATCATTTTATCAAAGACCATGTTGAAGAGGGGAACATAGAAGTTCATTTTGTTCGATCATCTGATCAACTTGCTAATATATTCACTAAAGCCTTACCTGAAGCAACCTTCAACAAAATTTTACAAGGTTTGGGAATCATGGAAGCAGAGTCGGTACCGAATCCTCATATCTCTCACTAAAAATTAGATAAGCGAAATAGAGCGACTGCTCGGTCTATTTCGGGTCCGGATTTTACGGGAACCGAAATGAACCGAACGCTCTGTCTATTTCGGCTCCATAATTTTCGGGAACCGAAATGAACCGAACGCTCAGTCCATTTCGGCCCTGGAACTTTTGGAACCGAAATGAACCGAACGCTCGACTTATTTCGCTTCATTCTTTTAAGATAAGGTTTCGGTTGTATATTATGCTTACTCTTTTAACTATTTTTTTGGTGTCTTGTGCTACATTGTTTTCTTTTTTTGTTTTTCTCACTTTTCAGAAAACTTCAAAAATCCAAAAATATTTTCTTTTTCTGTTTTTCTTACTTTTCAGAAAACTTCAAAAATCCAAAAATATTTTCTTTTTCTGTTTTTCTTACTTTTCAGAAAACTTCAAAAATCCAGAAATATTTTTTTTAATTTTGAAAATAGCTTTTTTTTTGTTTTGTTTATTTTGTTTGTGTGCATGGTTCGCTTCTTTCTATCCATTCTCTAGGTGTCGGGCATTTCATAACTACAAAAATTGGTGTGAGGCAGGCATGATTTTCTTATCTTGAACTAGTTAAGCGTCCCTAGAAGCATGCTGCTGCATGTAGACTGAAGCCTCAATGACTATGATTAAAGCCTTAATGAACTGATTCTACCTATCAGTTCTTCCCAATCAGGCTGCTAAATTCACTTCCGTCCTGGGCTACCTTTCTCCTCTCAAATGAGTAAGGAGAGTTCTGCTTTGTCAATCTTATTTAGCAGAGGTACTTTCGGTTCTTTTCCCCCTCCTCTAAAAATTCTCCATCACATATCATTTCATAACTGTAACCCTTGAGACTCTCAGACATAACCACTGAGGTCTATGGTTACACAAACTCTGTGTTTATGATCTTGGATGCGTACACCACGCGCTAAGTGAAACCCAAAATTCAACACCTTTATAGAATTGATGGTGAATTTTAATATTCAAGCTTTGACTTGTTACCTAAAGAAGTCTCATTTTATTTTCTTGCGTGATCTTTATGAAATTGTCTAAAACCAGGACATTTCTTCCCAAAAGATCCAGTTTACTTTTTTTTTGAGATTTTTATTCTACATTCTGCTACTTCCCACATATCCAACCTACTTGTTCAACAGGCCACATTGGTCTCACAAGGACCTCTTCCAACGTTTGGTCTTATGTTAAGCATAAAAGTTCGGTTGAAGTTTAGCCACCCTCTAAAATCCTATGTTTAAAAAGAAGCCTTTCAATGTTTCTTAACAAACAGTTGATCGTATTCTCACGGGAAACCATACAAGCACTTCAAGTCTCTCTTGACTTTAAAGGAAGAGATTCATGCCCGGGATCCTCAGCTTTATGTCCTACTTGACATCACTCACCTCCTATACACTTATCGCTTTATTTCTTTTTCTTTGGCACACTAATGCACGAGAATCTTTATGATTTTCCACCACTCCTGAATGTGTTGATTAAGAATTTTCATGATGTTGTTGATCAGATGAGAAGTTCAAACGTATTTTTGGATAAGGGCGCACGAATTTGAAACGACTCCTAATATCACGTCTGCTGACGTCTATCTGGGGAAACCAAACTGTCAAATCCCTACTTTCCAGGTGCCTTTTCAGAGATCGTATCATGATTATAACAAGATATTTTCTCTCTCCTGGGAACCGTATATAAAGAATTTGTGACACTGTCCCATCTTATTACCTTCCTCAAAACTCTCTTAAGTATTACAGGCAACGTTCAACTGTTCATCTTCTTCACAAAGCTTGACAATGGCGGATTCTTCATCAATTCAGGATCAAACTGCATCGTCATCCCTGCTCTCGATCAAGCCCAACCAGAATATGATCATTCAGATGACTCCATTCTTGTATGATCATTACATGCTTCAAGTTGTGGAGTGCCTCAAGTATTCCCCTCTCGTAATCGTTCTAACTCAAATGGAATATGTTCCCATGTCACTCCTGTCTCAAGTATACTCCACAACCCATTACGACAAAATCAAAGAGTGCATCTACTTTCAGATTCATACTCACAAAGCTTCGATTTCGAAAGAACGATTTTTCTCTCTTCTAGAGCTTGCAGTAGACGCCTCAATTATCTCCTTAGATTTCATTACTACAACTCAATTGTTCAAGATGTTCTATGAGATGGGATACACTGAGGTCCTTACCAGCTTCACTAAGTTCAAGAAATCATGCTTACCTCCACAGTGGAATGGGTTGCTCACCCTTCTTCACAAGGGGTTAGCTGAGCGTGTTGGTGGCTCTGATGGATCAAACAAATGCTTCATGACGATCCTATACGGTATCTACAACAAAATCAATCTGGACTATGGGTCTTTAATCTGGTCCCAACTGGTGCAGAGTTTGTCCTCCTCGACAAAGCATTTTGAGATTTCTTGTGGTCGCTTTTGGACCATCATCTCTCAAAGGGCAATAACATCCCTCAATGTTCCAGTCATGAAGGACTATCTGCTTTCCTCCATTTCATCCTTTCATACCAAAAAGATCATCGTCGCTGATCCAACCAAGTTTTTGCACAAAGGCTCTATTCCGGAATCTATGTACCTGTCTGTCTCTTAGGAAAGTAAACTCATCCCTGAGTACAAATTGCTTCCTCCGACGAGTCCACGACAATTAACTCTAGAGATGCAAGCTGCCTTAGACGAGGTGGAAAAACCGGCTAAGCGAGGAAAGAAAGTTGTTGATAAGAAAAAAGCAACCGAAGAGCCCTCTTCTAAACCCTCTAAGTCAAAGAAAAGAAAAGCTGACAAGGGTGATTCCTTTGCTCCTAAGAAAATCAAGAAAATGGCTCGCAGAAACCTCACTTCTTCACCTTCACATTCAGACCCGAAGGATGAGTAATCTGCAGGTGATGATGACGAAGGGCAACATAAAGGTTCACCTAGGGGTAATACACCTCCTCGGTCTCCAACTCCTGTGGATCTTGCTAATGATTATGTTCCAACACCCCCTCCATCTCCACCCAAGACAACCGTTCAGGTCACCGTTTCTCCTCCACCCCCATCTTTAACACCACTAGTTTCCACTATTGCTCCACCACCACCTGTCATTTCTACTCCAATCACTACCACCCCATTACCACCACATATTTTCTCCAATGCAACATTTACCTCTACACCTATCATCACTTCAACCATATATTCTTCTGTCAACGTCAACACATCTGATGTGGGGGCGCAGACTGAAGAACCTACAAAATTCACCACAGAGCCTCTTTCACCAAATCCTTCTAGTGATTCTAATCCAGTTCTTGGAGGATCTGATTTTGAATTTGATTCTACATACTACAGTCCCTACTAAGTTCCCAGTGAGGAAGATGAATCTGCTCCGGCAACAAAGCAACACATCGACAGTGTTCATGAAAATCTTGATTACATGCTCGCTTCGACAACAAAGTATAATGATGTTGTTCTCAAAGCTTTCATGGATACAACCCTGAACCAATATACAGAATCCATCGACAAATGTACTGCTGCAATCGATGATTCTACTTCTCTGTGCAAAAGAGCCTCTGCTGATGTTAAAGATCTCATTGAGGACTCCAAGGTTTTTCTTGACTCCATCAAAGGTCATGTTGATTCCAATGCTACGAAGCTCATAGAGTCCATTGATTCAATTTATCACTCTCTTCAAGTGGAGCAGACCATGTTTGAAACTGCCAGGTCTGACCTCTCTGCTGACAACAAGACTTTCTTGTCTTCCATTGACTCTCGGTTCGAAAAGCTCACTGCTGATCTTCTCATGGAAAGACAACTCAAAGATGATCTTGCTCAATAGACGACTATCAATGCAGTGCAACAAGCAGCACTTGCCAAGCATGAACACGAAATTACCCTGTTGAAAACCGAACGGGCCGTTTTTCGCATCTGTGCTGGGGATGTTAGTCTCAGTTACATACTCTGCTTCAGGCTCATGATCCTATTCTTACGCTCACCATTTGTAGTCATTTGACCTCCAAACTTCTTCCCTCTATTGAACTCTTACGCGAAATGCAGGGTGTTTCGGAGAGAATTGTTCCTCCGTAACAAGGGGGAGAAGAGTAGCCACAACCTATTCCTTTTAAACCGAAGGTCAAAACCGAACCGAAGGATAATTTAGCTTCGGGTTCTGATGTCAAAGAAAGGAAAAAAACGTGTTATTGGAGAAGATAATGAGGATGATGAAGATCAAGAAACAATTTCTGAGATCTTGAACCAAAAGAAAAACATTGAGGAGATAGATGAAACTCTTCAAGCAGCTAAGGAGGTTGAGGAAAGAGAAAAGAAGAAGAAAGAAGAGAATGATGCATTAAGTTGCAAGAAGATGTTATTCCCTTCCTGGACAAGAGAGACACTTATCAGGGAGGCGATAGAGTTTCCAAGCACCTACTGGTTGGAGCCTGTAACCTCCTTTGACTATGAAAATACAAGGGACTCGCAGTTCAACATGCTGATTACTCGAAAGGCATTTGTTTTTCACTGTTTTGAACCGACAATTGATGTTCTTCACCCCATCCTCAGGTCGACCGTGAACTTATATATTTTTATCTTGAGTTCAGTCAGCCTTAGTACCTGACCTGGAGTGCTCAGAAAATTACTACGGTTAAGGTGTTGAAACCATCGTCTGCGGGGAAGTTTATCGATGTTTCTTTCAGGATAAACCGAGGTTCAAATAACTCAGTGTCTATTATCTCTCTGGCAGATCTTCCTAACTTGAATCCTCATGATTGTATTCCGCTCTTCAATATTTTGCTTACTAATGCAACAGAGTATGAACCAATCTTAGGACATCTGAAAAGAATTTTGGCCTCTTATATTCATGAGGTTGAGAAGATGGATCAAGAGGTGGCGACTGTCATGAGGAAGAAACCGACGGTGAAGCCAACTGTAAAGCAAGGAGATGTCAACAAAATGACTCTCGGTCAAATTTATCCCGCTCACCTCACAATGATGTTTACAAGAGCCAAAGGTCAAAGATTCTTGTTTGCTCTGGTGGACAAACATTTGTTCTCGACTGATTGCCTAGAACACATCATCAATATTATTCATCGGTGCAAGGCGAATTCTGAGTCTGATAAGAAGAACTTCACAGACATGCTTCGGTGGTACATTACTTTTCGATAAACTCTTTTATCCATCATACCGAGTGTGTTCAAGACTATTAAGAAGTCTGCTGCAGATCAACTGAAGTGAGATCTCGGCTCCATTGACGCAAAGGGGGGGATTGTTGGGTATTATGTGTTGCGTCATGGGCTATTCTTTTGCATATCTGGTATTGGACCTGTCCAACCATGATTATAGATTAGGGTTACGTATTATATATAGGGCATGCATGTATGCCTTAGTACGAGAGTTATTGATTATCTTTTGCATTGTAACCCTAAACATCTCTACAGTCGAAGTTCTTAATCGAGCTCTTCTGAGGTGTCAATGTTTAATCATTCGACATCATTCAAACCATTCTTGTGTTCTTTATTGTTTCATTTATTGTTTTTCTTCTTGAATCTATCGATCATTAAGGAATATTATTCCAACACTTGTCATAATATTCATTGAATCATTGGGCCAATTGAGATTTGCTGTTAGATAGCAAATTAAAAGCAGGTTAGAGATTGGTTTGTTGAATGCTTTTAATAAAACTACAAGTTACAAATGTAAGTAGCCTTTCCTTAATGACATTCAAGCTCTACAAGTCAAAGTTGTTAAAGTTATTCATAGTGTTGATGTGGGTTTTTGTTGGCTAAATAATTTGTACCATTCTAAATGTATATAGAGGAAAATAGTTGGAATGATTAACAGACTCCATGATGATGATGCGATATCAAAAATCGCATTTGGAAAAAAGAAACGGATGGTATGGATACTCGTTTTGGAAAGACATTTAGATTAAAGAAATCCCCTTCATGATTCGTTTCGTTTGGTATTATCTTTGCAGACAAGGATATTGTTATGAAACATAGGTGTGATGAAAGTAATGGGTATTGGTATTGGACAAACTAGATTAAAGGCAAGGTTAAACAAGCCCAATTGAACAAGATGAACATGAGTCATTATTAGATTCGATATCAGAAAAACAATCGGATGATAAACCCAAAGCTTCGTAAAAAAGAAGCAAAAAAATACACAGGTTGACACAAAAAGCTCCTAGGAGTTGGTCTGAAGTCAAGGAAGTTGTATTAACGTGCGCTTAGGTATCCATATCCCAAGATAGCCTTACCAAAAACCATCAATCAACAAAACATTTATGGTATAAAACTTTAGACCATTTCCACACGGAAATGAGACACAAAGTTTATGAAAATAGTGAAGCTCTTTATGCTAAATGGCATGACTTGAGTGGTAGTTGTACCTACTTCAACGAGATTTTCAACAATATGCATAAAATGGAAGAAATGATTTTAACATCTTACATATCACTCTCCAACAACATCGAACGATAATGGTGGATGTACTTACACAATTAATTAGATCCAACAAACGGTCCAAAACATCAAAATTAAATGACTACATGCAAACTTTGGACACCAAGTGTCAATCGACCTCAAGGTTGTTATCGAAGGGATTACACCAAAAGAATCCTTTCGACGACTGGTAGGAAGAGATAAATGAAAACAAAAGTAAAAGTAATCGGAAGAACCTAATAACTTAAACTTTTTTAGATAAAAGTTCGAGGAACATCTTCAAATGTAAAGGAAAGAAAAGCTTCAAAGATATGTGAATACGGGGGTGTTTGTTTTAGCTTATTAAAAGCTTATTTTCCGAGCTTATTTTTTATAAATTCATTTTTTCTAACTTATTTTCGAACTTATGAGTTTATTATGACTTACACTAAGAAAATAAGCTGACCTGATGAAAAATAAACCAAAAAAATGAGCTTATAAAAAATAAGCTCGATAAATAAGTCGTTAATAAACTAAAACCAACACCCCCTAAGAACACTTACATAATGTATAAATCTTGAAAATGTCAACGAATGGTGTTGCGCTAGAGGACCTCAAAACAATGTTAGCGTGAAAAGAAAATCTTGTAGAAAATATAAAAAGGTAATGTAATATTTATTTAACTTTAAAATTTACTCCTTCGCAAAAAATAAACTTTAAAATATAATTAAATGAATATCTACATGTTTCACAGAAAATTAATTGCATAGTTAAAATACTAGAATATATATATATATATATATATATATATATATATATATATATATATATATATATATATATATTATTCAAAATAAATAGCACGTTCGGAAAATATATAATTTTCTGGGCAATTACATTTGCTGCGGTAGTTGTTTGCTCCTACTTAGACCAGAGGGAGTGGTGCGGTCTGGACCGCACTTCCTTTGCCACATAAGCATGAACACCGTCCCGTGGGTGTGGTCCAGGTGCGGCCTAGGGTGCACTGCGGCCTTCAGAGGAAGCGATTGATGGGTTATTTTGATTGGTTGATGCATTTGACCATTGCAAATGGTGGAAATTGGTTTTTAATTTTTTTTTTCAAACTTTACTATCCATTTAAACCATTCAACCCTTCATATATATATATATATATATATATATATATATATATATATATATATATATATATATATATATATATATATTTTATCTTTCTACTACACCACCTCTAAAAAAAATAAAAAAAAATGTATTTGTCCGATTCTTCTGAAGAGTTTCATGTTATGTTCGATGATTTTGTCGTTGCTGCTAAATTTGCGGAACAAACGTATGAAGCGACATGCAGTAGGGTATCCGACAGTGCTGAACAGAGAACACATATATATACTTTTAGAAATCGTGAAGATGCAAACCAACGTCTGATACACGACTACTTTCCAGAAAATGTCGTTTTTCAAGGATACTACTTTAGAAGGCGCTTTAGAATGTTCAAACCATTATATGAACGTATAGTCGAAGATGTAACGAAGGAGTGTGATTTTTTCGAGCAACAACCTGATGCTAGAGGTACACCCAGTTTCACCCATTTACAAAAATGTACAGCTGCACTTCGTCAATTAGCATATGACATCCCTTTTGATGCGTTGAACGAGAGTTTTAGGATGTCAGCTAGGACCGCACGAAATAGTCTAAACTATTTTTGCAAAACTATTATTAAGTTTTATGGTCTAAAATATTTACGTAGGCCTACACTCAATGACATCATGAAATTGCAATCTCATCATGCTAGCGTACATGGTTTTCCTGGAATGTTAGGAAGTTTAGATTGTCTATATTGGGCATGGGAAAATTTCCTTGCCTCACACCATGGTCAATTTACCCGAGGTGATCATGGGCATCCAAAATGTGGCACCCCTCCTTGGGTGTGGTATAAGACCACACTTTTGTGATAATGGGTGAGGTCACGCCTACGTGTCACTGCGGTTTCATGATGGAGCGCGACACCACTCCCTCTGGCCTTACAATCAAAATTGTAATTCAAAATTTATTTTATGGTATTTATAATCACAATTACAAATCCTAATTAACATAACCAACAATCAACCGGTTATTAAATTTTTTATAAAAGTGTAAAGTCTATATATAGATATATAAAGACATGAAACTTATAAAACATATAGATATATCATTTGCATGCTCTGGCCTTGGTAAATGAGGGAAAATGACCGATACAAAATTGAACTTTCACAAACTTAAATGGACATAACAATATTTTATTGTTGTTGCAATTGCATCTATCATGATCGTCTTGTGATTCAACAATAGTATAAACTTAAACTACATACCATTGAGTGTGAACACCATAAAGGGGCACTCTGAATAAAAAAAACAAAAGCGAGTCTAAAAACCAAAAGGAACAAAAATACTTGACTAAAAATGCAATGAACTTCTGGTTCAAAATGAAAGACTCACATTCTTGAGTTAGATACCTGGATCTAACCACTTTTTTTTTCCCTTGACACTGAGATGAGTAGAAACTTTTTCTTTATACTAACCATATTTTCTTTACATTTATTTGATATTAATCAAAGGGTTTCTAGCCCAGTGATATCTGATGTTGCTTTCTTTCCTTGAGGTCAATGGTTCAAGTCCCAATGTGGACATATATGAAAATAATTTAGTAGTAGTTTAATATATATTTGTATTTGTCGTTCCAAAAAACTAAAAGTAAATTACACGTATGGTCCCTAAGGTTTGGGGTAATTTGCCCATTTGGGCCCTAATTTATTTTTTTAACTCAGAAGGTCCCTACTATTTGTTTTTTTACGCGCTTGGTCCCTACTATTTGTTTTTGTTACGCACTTGGTCCATGTCTTACCTAAAAAGACTATTATTTAAATAGAGAAAAATAGTGAGGTAAGTAAGGTAAGGTGATGAGGGTGAGATTGGGGGTGTGTTTTTTTTAAATAAATTAAAAAATCAAGGGCAAAATAGTCTATTTTAGGTAAGATAGGGACCAAGTGCGTAACAAAAACAAACAATAGGGACCTTTCGAGTTAAAAAAATAAGTTAGGGATCAAACGTGCAAATTACCCTAAACCATAGGGACCATTCGTGTAATTTACTCAAAAAATAAATTTTATTTGATATTAATTAACTAATTAAGATAAAAAGGTGGGGGTTTCAACCATACACCACTTAAGAATCATTAATCAAAAAGTTTTTTGAGTTGTATTAATTATAAGATGATGTTATTTATAATTATTTTAATTATTTAAAAATACCCTTTTGAAATCATTATGAAAAACAATTGTTAATCAAATTATTTGTTAATTTTAGTATTTCGATTTAAGTCTTACTTTTAACATTTTATTTCAAATTTTATGATTAATAGTATTTGGGAATTCCAAAAAGAAAATTCAAGTTTTCATTGGAATTTTCATTTATGTTTTCAATTTAATATCATATTTGAAATTTCATTTGAAATTTTATATTTAACAATTTCCTTAAAAAATTTAATTATTAAAAAAAAATAGTATTTGGATATATTTTTTCAAGTTTATTTGAGATTTTATTTATGTTTTGAATTTAATACAATATTTACATTAATAAGTTAAGTATATTAGATTAATAATTATTAAGTGGTAGTACTAATGAGAAAGAAATTTGTAAATGTGGGGAGTTTCAAATTAATATGGTGCAAAAATTAGGTCTATCTTAAACTACATTCATTTAATGACCTCAACTATATGATAATAATATGTGAATGACTTAGTGTTGCATAGATTAAAAAAAAATAGTGTTAAAGTATTGGAAAATATATGTTGTTTAAAATGATTATGTTATTGACATTAACTTTGGTCTTAATAATTTTTACACAAAGTTTATATATAAAATTTCAACTATTTTAAACAATATTACTCAATAATTTTTACCCACTGCTGTCACACCCCCGAACCAGACGGTGGAAACGTCCAGGGGCTTGTGCGTGACTTCATCTTGAAATATTATTACAGTGAATATAAATGAAACATAACACCATCATCATCACACATGTAATATAACAACATTCATTGTTTACATCGAGTATTGTATTTGAATATTACATGCCAAAATAGTAAGAGTATGATGAAACAAAATATAACACAATATCCATTAGTTTGTTTTGTTTATCCTGCTTCAACGGTTTCCTGAGAATACAAGTTATTTTGAAAACAGTCAACATAAAAATGTTGGTGAGTTCATAAGCATGTTTGTGAAAATGATTTGTATAACTTTGGAAACCACTAGGAAATCCTTTGAGAAGTTGAAGAAGAGATTATGTGAAGCACCGATTCTTTCATTGCCTGAAGGAGTTGATGATGGGTTTTAGCCATAAGAACTTTCCTATGTGCGCATGCAAAACCCTAATGCTCGGATCTAGGCTTTCTAATTAAACATGCTATTAATCCAAGACTTCTAATAACTATTTAGGCTAAATAACAACATTGAAACAGATCTAGAACCATACCTTTGAGTTCCTTGTTGACCTTGTTGTCTTGGAGCTTCTAGAGTCACAAATGTCACTCCTCTAATGGCTTACAAACACTAAAACAAGAAGGATGATTTGGGAGAGAGGAGAGGGGATGGAATTCGACCAGAGGTTCTCTACTTTAGGTGAAGTATCGAATTCCATCAGCCATAGGGTCTATTTATACTTGTAGACTCCTTAAGGGTTACAGTTTAAACCCTATTGGATAATCTTCTCTTAAGGCTATCCAAATCCATTCCTAGATAACTCATATGGACGATTTTAGCTATCCTATATCTCTTAGAATTCGTCCAAAGCATATCCCAATGGATTTACAGTCTAAAGTTTAACTATCAAACAATTGACAGTTTATACCCTTTTATTTAATTAATATCTTTAAGTCACCAAATTAATTCCAATTAATTGTATGACTTATATTAATCAAATAACCATATATTATTCTTTATAATATTTACTCTCTCTCTTAATAAATCATCCTATCAAGTTGCTATGGAGAAGGCAACCCAAAAGGACCATGCACAACCGGGTCAAATACTTGCCTATTATAGTTGCAGCCTTAGACACTATTCCAACAGTTGATGACTTTGCAGTTTATAGCGATGCATCTGGAGTTGGGTTAGGTTGTGTTTTGAACCAAAGGGATAAAGTGATCGCGTATGCATCAAGGCAATTGAAGGAGCATGAAAAGAACTACCCCACTCATGATTTGGAGTTGGCAGCGGTAGTATTTGCCTTGAAGATATGGAGGCATTATCTTTATGGCACCAAGTGTAAACTTTTCACTGATCATAAGAGTCTCCAATATCTCTTTAATCAGAAGGAATTGAACATGAGGCAACGACGCTGGCTAGAGTTACTCAAGGACTACGACTGTGAGATACTTTACCACCCTGGTAAAGCAAATGTTGTTGCCGATGCTCTCAGTCGGAAGGTAAACCTTGAAAAGAAAAGTCCAAGAGAGTTGAGAATTGAAGTTGTCTCGACAATTGTGGAAAGTATAAAGAAATCTCAAGAGGAAGCTTTAGAGAAAAATGACCGAAAGGAAGAACATTTGGGCAAAACGTTAGTGTTCGGTACAAACAACCAAGGGTTGAAGGTATTTCAAGATAGAATTTGGGTACCTAAGATGGGCGGAATAAGAGATCTTCTGATGGAAGAAGCTCACAAGACCATGTACTCGATTCATCCCGGCAGTACAAAAATGTATAGGGATCTAAAACCCTATTATTGGTGGCCGACGATGAAGCTTGATGTTGCTAAGTATGTGGCCGAGTGTGTAACTTGTGCTAGGGTTAAGGCACAACATCAGAAACCATATGGGAGTTTAGAACCTTTACCCGTACCCATGGGTAAATGGGAAGACATCACCATGGATTTTGTGACTAAACTGCCCAGAACAAGGAACGGTCACGACATGATTTGGGTGGTCGTTGATCGCTTCACTAAGAGTGCGCATTTCATAGCAGCCAAAGAGAAGTGGTCTATGGATAAACATGCGAATTCTTACGTGAAAGAAATTGTGAGGCTTCACGGTGTTCCGTTAACGATTGTGTCCGATCGTAATAGCCGTTTTACCTCAAGGTTTTGGAGGAGTCTACAAGAGGAATTGGGTACCAAGTTATGTTTGAGTACAGCTTACCATCCGCAAATCGATGGTCAGAGCGAGCGAACGATTCAAACATTGGAGGATATGCTGAGAGCATGTACCCTAGAATTCCAAGGTAACTGTGATGAACTTCTCCTATAATAATAGTTTCCACTCAAGCATTAAGATGGCACCTTATCACGCTTTGTATGGGGAAAAGCAGTTTATGGGACCTGAAATAGTCCATGAGACTGCTAAAAAGTTGAAAGTGATAAGGGAAAGGATGTTAGCTGCTCAAAATCGACAAAAGAGTTATGCTGACAAGAAAAGACAACCGGTATCCTTCGATGTTGGAGATTCGGTTTTACTTAAAGTCTCACCGTGGAAGGGACTTATAAGATTTGGGAAACGAGGGAAGTTGAGTCCAAGGTTTATTGGACCATTTAAAGTTCTTCAGAGAATCGGGAATCAAGCTTACAAGCTAGAGTTACCGGAAGAACTAGAGGGTATTCATAACACCTTTCATGTGTGTTATTTGAGAAAGTTCACAGGAGATGTGCCCGACATAATTCCGATTTCTGAGTTAAGGTTGGATGAAAACAAGAGGTTGATCGAAGAACCTGAAGCAATCGTTGACCGTAAGACTATGAAGTTGCGATGCAAGATGGTCGATTTAGTGCTTGTGCGTTGGAAACATACGAATGGACCAAATCTCACTTGGGAAACGGAGAGTGACATGATGAGTCGCTATCCGCAGTTGTTTGGTGATATGTGATTCCGGAGACGGAATCATCCTAAGGGGGAGAGAATTGTAACACTCGTGTTTCTAGCCTAGGCATTTATATTGAGTTGATAGTCTAGGTTAACCTTTGTAACTCATTTTGAAGAAATGAAAAGGAATTATGTGAATATTATGTGAATTATGTGTTTTATGCTTAATTATTAGGGCTTAATTAATTAAGAATAAAAATAAGAGTCAAAATTAAAGTGTGATATAAGCCCGATATCTTTACATAAAGTTGTAGTGGTCGAAACAAGGATTTCGGGGATATAAAGAATACCAAAATCCGAGTTATAACGAAGAAGTTATGACCTGTCGAAGTTTCGCGACAAAACCGGCACGGTGCTGAATGTCGTAAAAAGTGAGTTTTTGATAAACTACTTTTTAGCCTTAGTAATCTAAACAAAAGTCGTAGTATTCGTTAAACCGAGAAGTTCGATAAAAAGAACGCCCAAATCTGACTTCGTATGAGGAAGTTATGATTTTTCGAAGTTTCAGCGTAGCAGTAGACAGCTAAAAACTCGAATTTTAGATCGAGCGATTTTTAGCCGACACAACCTAAACGAGAATTCTCGTCATTAGGAGCACAACGGTAAAAAGTCTGATGAAAACGGACGTCGGATGAAGGAGTTATGAATTTTTAACGGATTTCCTGTCCTGATCTGTTAAAAATAATAATATAAAATTTAAAATTAAAATTAGCCGACGAAGTCTAAACGGAAGTTGTAGATCGTAATTTTAGCTACGCGTGCATATAAAGAACGTAAAAAATGGAGCTCGTATGCGAAAGTTATGGATTTTAGAAGTTTTGGCACGAAAACCGAGAAATTTCGCATAGTCACAATTGCCATGTCACCCTCGATAAGAATGTGACACATGTCCTGCTGAGTCACCTGGCTGCTGAGTCATCAGGCTGCTGAGTCACCGAGGCTGCTGAGTCATGCGATCCACGTGTCATCTTCTGATTTGACCGAGGAGGAGGCCCAATCCGAAGCTGCCAGCCTTCTGTCCGAGCCTCGCACCCAACTCCGAGCCTCGCATAGCCTAGCTCCGAGCCTCGCAGGTGCGCCAGTAAGCCGCGGTCCACTTAGAAGCCGCCAGCGAGCCCTCGCAGGTGCGAGCCATGTGCGAGCCACCCCCTGCGAGCCTTCTTAGCCGTCGGATCAGGAGACTTCTCAACCAATTGATCAGAACTTCGGACCCTATAAATAGAAGGGTACCTGCGAGGGTTCTCGGGTACTTTTGGATTTTTGTCACTTTTAACCCCTAAACCCATATTTCCTTCGTCTTAGAATCCCCCAAAGCCCCGGTATCAATTGTAATGCCCAGAATACCCCACGAAGCGCCCGAGAAGCTCGGAAAATTTATCTTTTCGGTTTCGAAGCCCGACTTTTGCAGAGCCTGGTTTCTCAATAAAACTCCCAGTTTTATTAGAAACGATCGTTTTAGGAAACGAATTGCTGCCCGATTTTCACCAAAATAAGTGAGTGTGTAGTTACTTTCAATTTACACATAGATATGAAGTATTTACCTTGAAATACGTGTTATGTGTAAATATGCTAATTGTTTATTCGAGGTGACTGTTGAATTGATGTTTTATACAAGTTTTAAACTGTATATGCTTTTTATCTACTAAATATGTTGGGTAGAACATGGGTAGATGAAATAGTTGATGTGTGTTAAAATGGTGAGAGGCCTCGATGTTGTTGTTGTTGTTGTTGTTGTTGTCATCTAGCGAAGTATAGATGATGACCACGGACTTTCTACATAGTCCAGTGGAACACTAGCAGGTTCGCAACTTGTAGGTGTTGATGAATTAAATGTTCATTGGCGTACTTCATCCCCCTCATGGTTACCTTAAGGACTTGCATGGCTAAGGAATCCCCTTAGCAGTAGTGTCCATCCCGATGATAATCCTTAGGCTAGGTCCCCTGTGATAGGTGTTTAGGGATGTAAAGTGAGGACAACGGGAATGGGTAATCAAGGTTATTGTTGATTGGTGAACTTAATAAGTATATTATTATTGTGGGTTGAAAACCCTATATGCTCACCAGGCTCTTAAGCCTGACCCACTCAGTTTTATGATTACAGGTAGTGGTCCCCGAGCATAGTCGGAGGATGACGAGAGGTTTTTGGATTATAGGCCAGTAGTTGTAAATAACTATTGAAAGGCTTATAATGTCTTGTTTATGCTTTTGATCTGTATCGGAACATGACATTTGATATATATATATATATATATATATATATATATATATATATATATATATATATATATATATATATATATATATATATATATGGAAAATATATGCCTTCTTAATGAAGGATTTTGATAAACTTTTATCATATATTGTTTGGGGACCAATTCCGCAATATCTTATAAAAAGATTTCTCTGATTTTATTTTAAAAAGCATAAATTAAATCGGTCTTTTCTGGCCAAGAAATATGGGGATGTCACAGATACCCACCACGCAAACATGAGGTATCAATGCCAAATAAATCCTCCATTTTCCCTTTTTTTTTTTTACAAATATGTATAAATATCTTTATTGGGCCGATATTTTTGGCCAAGAAGGTAGGACTTGGAATAGTTTGAGCCCATTAAACTTTAGGTAGGATTTTTGGAGTCTAATCCTAAAATCTTTCAGCCCATTTGGCCTTTAGGGTATCTCACGACCCAATAGTATAAAAGAATGGGTTCTAATGTCTATTAAGGTTAATTGGAGTTGTTATGGCCCAATAAGGCCCATTAGGGTTAGAATGAGTCATTCTAGACCCAAATGGTCCAAAATGTTATAGATTTGATGAATTGATGATTTATTGGTCCCTTAGGCCCAATAGGAGAATCCTAGTCCATAATGAACTTGGCCCGGGATTTCTAAGGTTTCCTACCCTTATTTAAACATATGAGATGTATTTAAACGAGAATAGAGTATAGTATTCACTTAGAGTACAAGCCTTACAATAGATGATGGTTTCATGAGAATATAATTTCCTATCAAAATGCTAGTAGTGACAATTGCTTGCATATTGTTGGGTCAAATTATGGTTTATACTTTACTTTCCTAGAAAAATGTATTTTTGTGTCTTGGACCGTAAACAACTTGGTGTTTACGGCCGTATACGTGTTTACGGCCATAAACAGGTTTACGGCCCATGTTCTCTAGCCCATGTTCCCCTTGTGTGTGTGTGTATATATATATATATATATATATATATATATATATATATATATATAGGTGTTACGGGTGAGGAGTAGTGTTTGATGAACAGAAGAGAATAAAGGAGCTTATGTGTATGTGTGTGAATCTCATGTAAAGGAGCATCATTCCAATCTATTCAATACATTGAAGATTCATATTATTTTTCTTCTTCTTCTCTTCTATTTGATCTGACATCATCCGTTTGATTGGGATTCCAGAACATCAAACGGATCTGATTGATACACAAGCAGATTAGGGACTTATAATTGGTATTAGAGCAAGGATTGTATCAGTCAATTTTGTTTAATATGGAGCTTATTTTATCTTATCTTCGAAATATTTTTGCGGTTTTAGATAGATCTCTGAAAATTAAGGGGGGTTTCTTCTTTGTATTTTTCATTAAAACGAGTTTTTGATCGAGTTTTGGAGCAAAAAGGGGCAAAAATAATTGTTTTTGGTCGTAACCAGCGAGGGGGTGGCAGCCAGTAGCTAGGGTTTCCGGAGTTCACGGCCCGAGGTTCATAGTCCGGAGTTTGCGGTGCGAGATTACGGCTCGGAGTTTACGGCTCGCACGTGTTTGGTCTCATTTACGGTCAGCAGCATCCTCGCACCTCGCATCGCATCACGCTTCGTCCTCGCATAGGGTCCGAAGTTCGCGTCTCGTCCTCGCTTCGCGGCATCTTCACAGCAGCATCTTCGCTTCGCTTATCAAAAATAGTAAACGAGTTTGGGGGCTACGGAGGATCGAACTAGGGACCTCTGATTCATCGACCAACGCCTTATCCATCTACTCTTGCATCACCTTTGTTCCTTTCCTTCGCATTCTTTATTCAAAAACACTCCTTCTCGGTTCCAAGTTTCGCAAAATTGTCATTTTTAGCCCAAAAATTAAATTTCTTTTATTTTTAAATTCCTTTTTCATCTAAAATAAAAAAATAAAATATATAATAATAAAAAATAATAATAATAATAATAATAGTAATAATACTAATATATATATATATATATATATATATATATATATATATATATATATAGTTTTTAATTTTTGACTTTTGTCTTCAAAAATTGACTTTGACTTTCAAGTTTGACCTTTGACTTTAAACTTTGACTTTCTCGTTTGACTTTTAAATTTTCAAATTTAGCTTTTCGGTTTGACTTTTTAAGTTTGACTTTTAAGGTTGACTTTTGAAGTTTATAGTCAAAGGACACTTTTAAATTTAGGTTTGAATTTTTAAGTTTTATTTTAGCTTCGAGTTGTGTTTTTAATGGCTTTTGAGGTCAACAAGGTAAATGAAGACATGAAAGAGAGTCAGGATATGTTAAGACAACAATTCAACCTGTTCAACTATATCCCTGGAGAAACCTTGGAAGCTCATTTGCAGCGATTTACTACACTTACTACTGAGATGAATATAGCTGGGATCTTCTTGTCTAAATCTGAGATAAACAAAAAGCTGTTGAGTGCACTTCCAAAGTCGTGGGATATGAATGTGGCTGTCATCAAGAAGACAAAAGATCTCTATTGGCTTAGTCTTGCTGCTGTTATTGATGAACTTGACACTTTGAAGTGTGGAAAAACAATGAGTTCCGTAAACCTTCCGGTCAATGAAGTTACATGCTCTCAATCATGTGAAGTTTCATATACACTATCTAGTGAAGATACGAATAAATTTCTTCGGGAACAAATTGATTTATTAAAAAGAGAAGTTAAGGACCTGAGATATGAAGGATATCAACTCAGGAAAGGACAAAAACCCTGAAGGCTGAATTAGAAACAAAAATAAAGGACTTTAAGAGAATTCAGCAAGTCTATAGTGAAAAATGTGAACATTATGATTATATCAAGAGACAGAATGGTGAGTTAATTACTGAGCTTGATACATTAAAACGGCAATTTGATACTGCAAATTTTGATTTTAAAAAGTTTGATGTATCAAGTGAAGTAGTTGCCAACATGATAGACCATTGCATGCAATTTAAACATAATCAGTCAAATGGTTTAGGATACGATAATGTACCTCGTCCTTTTAATCATACATATCAGTATCAACCTTTGTCTAAAGAGGAGATTGCCAACAAACCATTCATGGTTTATGGCAAGCCATCTTGTTTTGTTTCAGGAGGATTTATTAATGTTGAAAATACTAACGTTTCTACTTCCCCTGCAGATAAATACTTAAATCAATCCAAGCAAGCAACTGAAGAGAGTGTGTCTGATAGTAAAGTAGCAGAAGATGAGAACAAGGAGAAAACCATTGAACAAACCAATATCTCCTTGAGCTCTGAATTTGTTGCTTCGAACTCAGCTGCTTCTGATCAACCTGCTGTTGAGAAATATAGGCTGCCAATTCCAGTGAAACAAAGTGCCTGTTGTAATTGTGCTTGTGGGAACCATAAGAGAGAAGGCAAAGATACGCCACCAGGGGCAGGAAGAAACAACTTTACAATGAAGAAAAAGACTTGTTTTCACTGTGGAACACCTGGGCACATTGCCAAAAATTATCCTAATCGCGCATACGTTCCCTACTATGCACAAGGGTGGCAGAACGCGCCAAGAGGGAGATACTTCAAAAGAAACCCCTCATGGTCACGTTCAGACCATAGTGACTGGAACGCGCAGAAGGCCAAGAATCTGAATCCTAAGGGTGTAACGCCCGTGTTTCTGGGATTGCCATTTTTAGCAATGTAATAGTCTAGGTTAACCTTTGTAACCCCAATTTGAAATAATAAAAATATATTATTTGTGAATTATGCGAATTATGTGATTTATGTGTTTATTTTCTTAATTATTATAATTTAATGAATTAGGAATAAACTAAGCGTCAAAATTAAAGTGTGAGATATGCCCGATATCTTTGCATAAAGTTGTAGTGGTTGAAACAAGGATTCCGGAGATATAAGGAATGCCAAAATCCGAGTTATAACTAAGAAGTTATGACCTGTCGAAGTTTCGCGACATAACCGACACGACGTCGAGTGACGTAAAAATATGAATTTAAGATAGAGCGATATTTAGCCTTATCGATCTAAACAAAAGTCGTAGATTTCATTAAACCGAGAGCGTGCATAAAAGGAACGCCCAAATCTGACTTCGTATGAGGAAGTTATGATTTTTCTAAGTTTCGACTTAGCGGTATGCAGCCCAAATACTCGATTTGAGATCGAGCGGTTTTTAGCCGAAACAATCTAAATGAGAATCGAAGATCTCGTTGTTAGTAGAGAAACGATGAAAAGTTAGGCGAGAACGGACGTCAGACAAAGAAGTTATGAATTTATAACAAAGTTTTTCTGTCCCGGCCTTCTAAAAATAAAAAATAAAAATAAAATCAAAATTAGCCGACGGAGTCTAAATGAAAGTTGTAGAGTATGGTCTGACCTTCGCGTGGATATAAAGAACGTCGAAAACGGAGCTCGTATGCGAAAGTTACGCAATTTAGAAGTTCGACGAGTCAATTACGCCCCGCGTAATTGAGTACGCCCCGCGTACTCAGTCGGATGCAACTTGTCTGACCAATACTCGAGTGCCACAGATCGACGCATGCAGTGACATCAAAGTACGCCCCGCGTACTGCGTACGCCCTGCGTAATTTGAGATTATGCCCCGCGTAATCCCAGACCCAGCAGCCTATAAATAGAACTCGAGATCAGCCATTTCCTTGCGATTTTTCTTACTTTCTCTCTAAGTTTTGCCTCAAATTGCGTGCCAATCATATCCCGAAGCCCCGGTATCATTCCCGAGCCCCGAAGCAAGATCCGAAGCCCCGAGGATCCCGAAGAGCGTTATTCCCGAGCCGAAGCTCTGCCCGCGAGGAGTTCGATTTTGGTGAAAATCTTCTAGATCTATCAAAGTATACTACTTCTATAAGCCGTAGTGCTGTCGGATCATCTTCTGATCAAGTGAGTGTGTAGTTATTTTCTTTCCAACGCAATATTATGAAGTATTTAATATAAAGTACATGCTACGTGTAAATATTTTGTGGTTATATGTGTGAATGTATATTCACTCTCTTCTATCTCATAGATCTGATATATTCTCTATGAAATACGTGTTATGTGTGTATGCCTCATCTGTTATGCGGAATATGTATTGATTAAAGCATGCTATACAGGTTTTTAAACAATGTATAAAAATGTATATTTTTATCTACTAATATGTTGGGTAGAACATGGGTAGATAATTGGTGTGAAATAAACAAATGAAAGGCCTCGGTGTTATTGGTGTTATTCTAGTCATTCAGCAGAGTATGGATGACGACCACAGACTATTCTAGACTGTCTTGTGGAACACTAGCAGGCTCATTACCTGTAGGTGTTGTGAACGACGTGTTCACCGGTGTACTCTATCCCCCACATGGTTGCCTTTAGGACACTTATTGTTGAGGAAGCCCCTCTACAGTAATGTCCGTCCCAATGAAAATCCTGAAATAAGTTCCTTATAATGGACGTTATTTTTAGAAACGTAAGGTGAGGATAACGGGAATGGGTAATCGGGTTTATTGTTGAATGTTGTAATTAAATATAATTATTGTGGGTTTGAAAACCCTATATGCTCACCAGGCTCCCAAGCCTGACCCACTCAGTTGATTTGTATTATAGGAAGTGGCGCAAGAGCTTAAGATGGGCGAATCATCAAGTTGTTTTTGTTTACAAGTCTGTATATGTATATATTTGTTGAACGACTTGTAATGTTATCGTTTATGCTTTGTGATCTGTATCGGAACATGACATCCCGACTTTTGATTATGAAATGAAATCATATTTCTATATGAAATGTTTTGATAAATATCCATTTTATCATGTTTTGTTTTTGGGAAAAAATTCCGCATCTCTTTTAAAATCAAACGGATTTACTCTGAAAATGTTTAAAAAGCATAAATGAAATCGGTCTTTTCTGGCCGAGATTTTGGGGATGTCATAGTTGGTATCAGAGCATTAGTTTAAGCGAACTAGGAAATTGTAGGATTTCTAGAGTTAAACTTAGTATGCTAAGTGGAGATTGTGAGGTGTGTGTTTGATAAATTTAGACACGAGCACTAGTTTATTTTAGGAGAGTTGCCTAAAGTGCTTTTATGTGCTAAATGTTTTATGTTGCCATATATGATATTATTTGTTCGGATCTACGGTTTGTTGCCAACCGGATCTGAAGGTTTATGTGTTTAGGATTCTAAGCGTATGTATACGATATTAGAACTAGCATGTAATCGTTTGGAGTAATAAGGTGAAATTATTCGGTGTGTAGATCAAAAATGGTGAGAACAAGAAGCGGAGTTGGAAATGCTGATGAAAACAGGAATCAACCGCCTGTAAATCAACAAGTACCTGTCGTAGCTGATGCACCTGAGCCGATAACAATGGCTGGTGTACAAATGATGATTCAAATGATGTTGGATCGTCAGATGGAAGAAACAAGACGCCTGCTTAGGCAGAATCGTGAAGAACCGTCAATTCAAGCGGAAGAGCCCGAGGAGAATGGAGGGCAGTCTGAAGGAGAAAACTTTAGTGGGATCATTGGTCAAGACGAACAACCAGTGGTTAGACGCAATAACCAGTATGGAGGAAATGATGGTCGTGGGTGCAAGTATAAGGATTTCATGGCATCCAAACCACCATGTCTATCCGGAAGCCCGACGCCGGTACAAGTTATGGACTGGGTCTCCGAAATGGAGACTATGTTTGAAAGTTGCGAATGCAGCAACAGGCAGAAGACCGCTCTTGCGATCCCTCTGCTAAAATCTGGCGTGTTGAGTTGGTGGAAGCTGTTAGCTGACTCTATGCCCAAGGGAGAAGCAAGCAAAATGTCTTGGGAAGACTTTGTGGAACAACTAAAACTGCAATACTGCTCCGAGCAGGACCTTCTGGAAATCAGTAATGAGTTTCAGAATCTGAAGAAAGGGAAATTGAGCGTTACTGAATACGCTGCAAGTTTCATAGAAAAGATGAAGTTTATCCCATATTTGGTGCCTACAGAACTCTCTAAGGTCAACAAGTTTGCCCTTGGACTACCAGCGGACTATGGTCCAATGGTTAAGCAAGCAACCACATTGAAAGCCGCCATCTGGGCTGCTAGAAATGTTGAGACCCAAATTAGGGAAAAGGGTCTGGAAAGGTCAGACGTTGGCGAGAAAAGGAAAATTGATGGATTTTCAGGGTCCAGCAAGAAAAGTAAATTCTCGAAGTCTATTTCGAGAGGAAGTGGAAGAAAGGTAGAGGCGAAATGGTGTGACAAGTGCAAGAAGAAGCATCATGGGAAGTGTGGCGGGGAAACCACATGCTTCAAATATGGAAAGCTAGGGCATTATGCCAATGACTGCACCTTCACCAAGAATGTTTGTTATGGTTGTGGTGAGGAGGGGCACATCTCAAGGGATTGTCCGAAAAAGAAGGAAGCAGCAAGACCCAACATTCCGCCAAAGCCAAAGGCGAGAGCATTCCAGATGACACTGGAAGCTGCTAAAGATGAAGTTGATGTCGCTTCAGGTACTTTCTCGTTAACAAATTGCCTGCCCAAATTTTATTTGATTCTGGAGCCAACTACTCCTTTATATCGCATGAATTTGGTAGAAAACTAGCTTTGCCTATTGATAGACTAGGTAATGCTTTATTAGTCGAAGTTGCTAGTGGCAAGTTTGTACCTGTTAGCCATCGTATGAAAAACATCTTAATTGATCTGAATGGAAATAAGTTCCACGAGGAATTATTGCCTATCGAACTTAACGGTTTCGACATCGTTTTGGGAATGGATTGGCTTAGCGCCAATGATGCCGAAATTTTATGCAAGAAGAAAATAGTGAAAGTGAACCCGCCTGGGAAGGAATCGTTTATGGTGTATGGAGATAAACGCAGAGTAAATTCTGGAATCATTTCTCTAATGAAAGCCAGAAAATGTTTGACCAAGGGGTGTACATCATACTTAGCATTCGTGATCGACGCTAAGAAGGAAAAGAAGGTGATGCAAAATATTCCTGTTGTGTGTGATTATCCAGAAGTATTTCCCGAAGATCTTCCTGGATTACCGCCCGATCGACAAGTAGAATTTCGTATCGACTTGTTGTCCGGAACAACGCCAATTGCAAAAGCACCTTATCGATTAGCACCAATGGAGATGAAGGAGCTAATGATGCAACTTCAGGAGTTATTGGACAAAGGTTTCATTAGACCTAGTTCATCACCCTGGGGAGCTCCGGTGTTATTCGTAAAGAAGAACGATGGAAGCATGAGGATGTGCATTGATTACCGAGAGCTGAATAAGGCAACAATAAAGAATAGATATCCGTTGCCGAGGATTGATGACCTATTCGATCAGCTACAAGGTTCCAGTTATTTTTCAAAGATCGACCTGAGGTCAGGATATCATCAGCTGAAAGTAAGGGAGCAGGATATAGAGAAGACCGCATTCAGAACGCGATATGGACACTATGAGTTCTTGGTTATGTCATTTGGACTAACCAATGCTCCAACAGCATTCATGGATTTGATGAACAGAGTTTGTAATCCGTTCCTTGATAAATCTGTGATAGTGTTCATAGATGACATTCTGATTTATTCAAAAAGCCAAGAGGAGCATGGCAGACACTTACGAGAAGTGTTAGAAGTCTTGAAGAAGGAGAAGTTGTATGCGAAATTCTCCAAATGTGATTTCTGGATTCGTGAAGTCCAATTTTTGGGTCACGTGGTCAACCAAGAAGGGATAATGGTTGATCCAGCGAAGATCGAAGCTGTGATGAAGTGGGAACAACCGAAAAGTCCCACGGAGATCCGAAGCTTTTTGGGATCAGCCGGATATTACCGAAGGTTTATCCAAGGCTTTTCTTCGATCGCTAGTCCATTAACAGCTTTGACCCACAAAGGAGCTACTTATGCTTGGAGTGATAAGCATAAAGAAGCATTCGAGAGACTAAAGAAGAAACTATGCGAGGCACCGATACTTTCTCTACCCGATGGGGTTGAAGACTTCGCTGTTTATAGCGATGCGTCTGGGGTTGGATTGGGTTGCGTTTTGACCCAAAGGGATAAGGTGATCGCATATGCGTCTCGACAGCTGAAAGAGCACGAAAAGAACTACCCGACTCATGATTTGGAGTTGGCAGCGGTAGTTTTCGCACTGAAAATATGGAGGCATTACCTCTATGGCACGAAGTGCAAACTTTTCACTGATCATAAGAGTCTCCAATATCTCTTTAGTCAGAAAGAATTGAATATGAGGCGACGACGCTGGCTGGAATTACTTAAGGACTACGACTGTGAGATACTTTACCACCCCGGTAAGGCCAATATTGTTGCTGATGCTCTCAGTCGGAAGGTCAATCTTGAAAAGAAAAGGCCAAGAGCGTTGAGAATTGAAGTTGTCTCGACTATTTTGGAAAGTATAAAGAAAGCTCAAAGCGAAGCTTCTGAGAAGAATGACCGAAAGGAGGAACGTTTGGGCAAAACGTTGGTGTTCGGTGTAAACAGTCACGGACTAAAGGTGTTCCAAGATCGGATTTGGATACCTAAGATAGGAGGAGCCAGAGATCTTCTGATGGAAGAAGCTCACAAAACCATGTACTCGATTCATCCCGGTAGCACAAAAATGTATAGGGACCTGAAACCCTATTATTGGTGGCCGACGATGAAGCTCGACATTGCGAAGTATGTGGCCGAGTGTGTAACCTGTGCAAGAGTCAAGGCACAACATCAGAAACCATACGGGAGTTTAGAACCATTACCTGTGCCTATGGGTAAGTGGGAAGACATTGCTATGGATTTTGTCACTAAACTGCCCAGAACAAAAAGTGGTCACGACATGATTTGGGTGGTCGTCGATCGATTCACTAAGAGTGCGCATTTCATAGCAGCAAAGGAGAAATGGACTATGCAAAAGCTTGCGAATTCTTATGTGAAGGAAATTGTGAGGCTTCACGGTGTTCCGTTAACAATTGTGTCGGATCGTGATAGTCGTTTCACCTCACGATTTTGGAAAAGTCTACAAGAGGAATTGGGTACCAAGTTGTGTTTAAGTACAGCTTACCATCCGCAGACTGATGGTCAGAGTGAAAGAACGATACAAACACTTGAAGATATGCTGAGAGCGTGTACCTTGGAATTCCTAGGTAATTGGGATGAACATTTACCTTTGGTAGAATTTTCCTATAATAATAGTTTTCACTCGAGCATAAAGATGGCACCTTATCAAGCATTGTATGGACAGAAGTGTCGTACGCCGTCTTGTTGGCTTGAGGCTGGGGAAAAGCAGTTTATGGGACCGGAGATAGTCCATCAAACGGCTGAAAAGTTGAGAATAATTAGGGAAAGAATGTTAGCAGCTCAGGACCGTCAAAAGAGTTATGCTGACAAAAAGCGAAGACCGATGACTTTTGAAGTTGGAGATTCGGTTTTACTTAAAGTCTCGCCGTGGAAGGGACTTATAAGATTTGGTAAAAGGGGAAAGTTAAGTCCAAGGTTTATTGGACCGTTTAAAGTTCTTCAGAGGATTGGGAACCAAGCTTACAAGCTCGAACTACCAGAAGAACTGAATGGAATTCATAACACTTTCCATGTGTGTTATTTGAGGAAGTTCACGGGAGAAGTTCCTGACATAATTCCACTTTCGGAGTTGAGGATCGATGAGAACAAAAGGTTGATTGAGGAACCGGAGGCAATCGTTGACCGAAAGACTAAGAAATTGCGACGTAAGATGGTTGAGTTAGTGCTTGTCCAATGGAAACACACGAATGGGCCGAATCTCACTTGGGAGACGGAGAGTGACATGATGAGTCGCTATCCGCATTTGTTTTCTGGTGTATGATTCCGGGGACGGAATCATTCTAAGGTGGAGAGAATTGTAACGCCCGTGTTTCTGGGATTGCCATTTTTAGCAATGTAATAGTCTAGGTTAACCTTTGTAACCCCAATTTGAAATAATAAAAATGTATTATTTGTGAATTATGCGAATTATGTGATTTATGTGTTTATTTTCTTAATTATTATAATTTAATGAATTAGGAATAAACTAAGCGTCAAAATTAAAGTGTGAGATATGCCCGATATCTTTGCATAAAGTTGTAGTGGTTGAAACAAGGATTCCGGAGATATAAGGAATGCCAAAATCCGAGTTATAACTAAGAAGTTATGACCTGTCGAAGTTTCGTGACAGAACCGACACGACGTCGAGTGACGTAAAAATATGAATTTAAGATAGAGCGATATTTAGCCTTAGTGATCTAAACAAAAGTCGTAGATTTCGTTAAACCGAGAGCGTGCATAAAAGGAACGCCCAAATCTGACTTCGTATGAGGAAGTTATGATTTTTCTAAGTTTCGACTTAGCGGTATGCAGCCCAAATACTCGATTTGAGATCGAGCGGTTTTTAGCCGAAACAATCTAAATGAGAATCGAAGATCTCGTTGTTAGTAGCGAAACGATGAAAAGTTAGGTGAGAACGGACGTCAGACAAAGAAGTTATGAATTTATAACGAAGTTTTTCTATCCCGGCCTTCTAAAAATAAATAATAAAAATAAAAGTCAAAATTAGCCGACGGAGTCTAAGTGAAAGTTGTAGAGTATGGTCTGACCTTCGCGTGCATATAAAGAACGTCGAAAACGGAGCTCGTATGCGAAAGTTACGCAATTTAGAAGTTCGACGAGTCAATTACGCCCCGCGTAATTGAGTACGCCCCGCGTACTCAGTCGGATGCAACTTGTCTGACCAATACTCGAGTGCCACAGATCGACGCATGCAGTGACATCAAAGTATGCCCCGCGTAACCGAGTACGCCCCGCGTACTGCGTACGCCCTGCGTAATTTGAGATTATGCCCCGCGTAATCCCAGACCCAGCAGCCTATAAATAGAACTCGAGATCAGCCATTTCCTTGCGATTTTTCTTACTTTCTCTCTAAGTTTTGCCTCAAATTGCGTGCCAATCATATCCCGAAGCCCCGGTATCATTCCCGAGCCCCGAAGCAAGATCCGAAGCCCCGAGGATCCCGAAGAGCGTTATTCCCGAGCCGAAGCTCTGCCCGCGAGGAGTTCGATTTTGGTGAAAATCTTCTAGATCTATCAAAGTATACTACTTCTATAAGCCGTAGTGCTGTCGGATCATCTTCTGATCAAGTGAGTGTGTAGTTATTTTCTTTCCAACGCGATATTATGAAGTATTTAATATAAAGTACATGCTACGTGTAAATATTTTGTGGTTATATGTGTGAATGTATATTCACTCTCTTCTATCTCATAGATCTGATATATTCTCTATGAAATACGTGTTATGTGTGTATGCCTCATCTGTTATGTGGAATATGTATTGATTAAAGCATGCTATACAGGTTTTTAAACAATGTATAAAAATGTATATTTTTATCTACTAATATGTTGGGTAAAACATGGGTAGATAATTGGTGTGAAATAAACAAATGAAAGGCCTCGGTGTTATTGGTGTTATTCTAGTCATTCAGCAGAGTATGGATGACGACCACGGACTATTCTAGACTGTCTTGTGGAACACTAGCAGACTCATTACCTGTAGGTGTTGTGAACGACGTGTTCACCGGTGTACTCTATCCCCCACATGGTTGCCTTTAGGACACTTATTGTTGAGGAAGCCCCTCTACAGTAATGTCCGTCCCAATGAAAATCCTGAAATAAGTTCCTTATAATGGACGTTATTTTTAGAAACGTAAGGTGAGGATAACGGGAATGGGTAATCGGGTTTATTGTTGAATGTTGTAATTAAATATAATTATTGTGGGTTTGAAAACCCTATATGCTCACCAGGCTCCCAAGCCTGACCCACTCAGTTGATTTGTATTACAGGAAGTGGCGCAAGAGCTTAAGATGGGCGAATCATCAAGTTGTTTTTGTTTACAAGTCTGTATATGTATATATTTGTTGAACGACTTGTAATGTTATCGTTTATGCTTTGTGATCTGTATCGGAACATGACATCCCGACTTTTGATTATGAAATGAAATCATATTTCTATATGAAATGTTTTGATAAATATCCATTTTATCATGTTTTGTTTTTGGGAACAAATTCCGCATCTCTTTTAAAATCAAACGGATTTTACTCTGAAAATGTTTAAAAAGCATAAATGAAATCGGTCTTTTCTGGCCGAGATTTTGGGGATGTCACAAAGGGCAAGAAGGAAATACTGGCCAAGAAGCCCAATCCAAGAGATGCTCCAGTGAAACAAAGACCGGTTAGGTCAAAGTCATCTCAATGGCCGACATCAAGATCAAAAGCAAGTACTGAGCCACCCATCGGATCGAAAAAGAAATGGGTCAAACCCAACTACAGATGGGTTCCAAGGGTTCAATCTCCCAAATCACCTAATGACTCTAATAGTTCTTCATCTTTTGTTTGTGATAAACTGGATATGTCATGGAAGAGAGTATATTGCATTGATGACAAAGGTCGACCCGGTTTCAAAATGGACTAGGATCCAAATACCAACTGATCCCGCTCTGTGTCGGAGCAGCTATGGAGGCATATCATCAGACTTCAGTTTGTTGGTAGTGGCTGTTCCAGGCACATGATAGGAGGCATCTCTCAACAGTACAACACTCAGAATTTTGTTTGAGAATATGTGTCCTTACGGGAAGGGAAGAAAGGAAGGGGTCATTCATGCGGTTTGTTCTTAACGACATGAAGAATTTTCGGATCTGTTTTGAGATTATGCGTGTTGTTCTCAGACCTTCTGGATGCGAATTCAATCAGTGAATTACGGTTTGCGTTTTCTTCTCTATACTCCTGAGTTTATCTTACTCTGATCCGTTTTAAAGACATTTTTTTTCTTAATAGTTTTTTGTTAGTAGTTATTATTGGGTAATGAAATTAGCAAGTGATAATGGGCAATTTGAATCTGCGTAACGTACCTAAGTTGAATTGTCTACACTCTATGCTCGATGCGTCGGTAAGCACGAAAGATTCTAAATGGACTTGACTAGGAAGATTTGAACTTAAGGAATTCAAGGACTTGAAAAATATTGAACTAGTTAGATACGTTTAGCTTGACAATACGACGCTCGGATAGGTTGAGTAGTGAAAGGTCAAGCCTTGAAAATATGATAATGCTTAAAACAGACTCAGCGTCAGCACGTATCTCAGCATCAGCGCCAGCACGTCAGCAGCTCAGTTTGTAATAGTTTAGTTTATTCAGTGCTTTGTAACAAATCTTGTATTTATCCTGTTTCCTTAGTTATCTTGATTTATTTGCTGGCGTATCCCTGTATTGTAGGGATCGTCTAGAATAGCAGTATATATTATTTTGTATAGGTTTGTGAATGGTTACGCCTTTCACAAACCCTAATCGTCGCTTTGTGCACACGATAATCTCTTTGTGAGATTATCTCTCTTAGTGAAAGTTTTTCTTCGTGAATTTCTCTTGTTCTTATTCATAGTCATTGTTTGATATTTCGATTGATCTAAAGGTCTCTTCAATTGGTATCAGAGCAGGTTTCTTTTATCAAACAAATGGCTTCATCTTCTTCTTCATCAAACTCGCCAAATCATCCTTCTGCTAAAATCCCTCCTTTCGATGAGACTAACTTTGCTATGTGGAAAATAAAGGCTCTGTATGCCTTGGAGTCTGTTGATGAAGACATGCTGGACATCGTTGAAAAAGGTCCTTATGTTCCGATGTATCAACCTCTTAAAAACAATGTTCCTGATGGTACTATGAAGAAAACTCCAAAAGAAAACTGGACGGCAGACAACAAGAGAAAACATGGTTTGGATGTTCGTGCTCGTGCCGCTATCAGCTACTCATTGCCATACAACATCTTTGGGCTGGTTCAAAATTGCATCTCAGCAAAAGAGATGATGGATACGCTGACTGTATCTTTTGAAGGAACTGAAGAAGTCAAGGCTACTCAAATAAATGATCTTAACCGAAGGTATGAACATTTTTTTGCTAAGAAAGGTGAAACCTTGACTCAAACTTTTAACAGGTTCAATACTCTTGTTAACGATCTTCGGAGACTAGATCAGTTGAAGCATAGAACTGTTCTAGTGCAAAAGTTTTTGGATTCTCTAGGTGCAGGTTGGGAGAATCATGTTGATGTGCTGAAAAACAGTGATAAGATCAACTCTATGGACTTACAAAGTCTCTATGGAAATCTTCGATACTATGAAGAATCCAAGCTTCAAAGAAAGGAACTGATGAAGGATTCTCAGCGTGAATCTTCTGTAGCCTTGTTCTCCAACAAAAAGCTGGTGGCAGACTCAGACACTGAAAGTGAATCAGACACTGATTCATCTAAAACTGACACTGATGATCTTGAAAAGGTTGTAGCTAGTGCAGCCTTGATTGTGAAGACCTTTGAAAAATCAGGTCGAAACTTCTCAAAGTTTCAAAAGAAGATTGGTGGAAAGTTCTCAAAAGGGTCAGGAGCTGATAAAAGGCATGGTGCTGATAAGAAAGAGAAGGCTCAGTGCTTTAACTGTGGGAGCACTGATCATTTTGCAAAGGATTGTAAACAAAAGAAACAAGGCTCAGATGAATACTAGAAGCAGAAGTACAACAAGCTGATTGAGAAGCTGAAAGCTGAAAATTTGGAACATAAAGTGCTTGTAGCTGAAGAAGAAAAATGGAAAACTGATGAAGAGTCATCAGATGATGAAGTCAAGTGTCTCATGGTCAAAATAGAGGACCCGAATATTCCCGATAAAGACAAAAGTACTTTTGACACTGATATGTCTGATGCTGAAAATTCCAGGAAGCACAACATTGACTCTTCTTCAATGTACCAGGTTAAAAACTTTGTTTCCTATTCAATGAATGAAAAAATCAAAATGTTTGAGTATTTGGGTGTCATTAATTCTAAGAAGAATCAAACCATAAGAAATTTGCAAAATCAAATTGATCTTCTTGAAACTGATATATCCATAAAAAATAGCATTATTGAGTCCACTCAGGAAAATCTTAGAATTACTAGTTTGTCAAATTCATCCTTGTCTGCTGAAATTGACGATGTTAAAAGTCTTTTGATCAAAGAACAAACTATGCTTCACACTTGGGCAAAATCTCATAAGAATGCCAATTATATTATTTCAGCTCAAATTCCACATTCTTGTGAAAAAATTCTTGGGGGTAATTTTGCAGAAGCTGAAAAAGTTTTTAAATCACAAGAAAAGGAATCTGAGGTCTATTCCATGAATGAGATGAAAAATAATTTCAAAAATAAGTTTGTCAGTAACTCTTTTATTAATCAAAGTTTAATTGATGAATATTGTACTATTAATTCTGATGGTATCACTGAGTGTAATGTTGAAATTACCGGAATTGATCCTACCTCTTATCTTGCGCATCTTGTTAGACCAACCCTTCTAACTGAGAATATTACTGCTTTTCCTATCTCTAATGGAGTGTTTCATGCTATTCATGAACAACTCAAGCACTTCCCTGACTGCAACCCATCTATGAATGAGTCAAAATCAGATACTGATAGTTCATCTCCTAACACTGATAAATTTCCTTCTGACACTGAACTCAGTAGTAAATCAGTGATAAACAAAAGGACACAAAGCCCTATTGGTGAATCTTACGTATCAAAATGTGTTAAATCAAAAAATTTGCTCACCAAGAAGAACTTTGGAACTAGAGTTTGTTACAGATGTGGTGACTCCTCTCACAAGATCAGTGAATGTTCTTTTGATAAATCATCCTCAAGAGCTGAAAATATTAAAGTTAGGAATGAAAAATGGACTCTTAAGTCAAACTCTTTAAACTGTCTTCCTAAGGAGTGTTATAATTTATTATCAAATAACTTTGTGAATGACCCATCTTCGAATGGGTCAGTGTGTTCTAACTAGTTTCTCAGCACTGCAGGGTCAGGAGCATCTTTGGTACTTAGACAGTGGTTGCTCAAGGCATATGACAGGATCAAAGTCTCTCCTGGAAGATTATGTTAAGAAAACTGGTCCTGCAGTTACTTATGGAGACAATGGAAAGGGGTTCACTAAGGGATATGGAAACATCAAATGCAATAACGTGGTTTTCCAAAACGTTTCATATGTTAAGGGTCTCAAACACAACCTTATTTCCATCAGTCAATTGTGTGATGCTGACTATGAAGTTCACTTTACAAAGAAAGAAGGCAGAGTTGTAAACACTGACAAGAACATCGTACTCTCAGCAAGTTGAAAAGATGATATATATGTTCTTGACATGTTCTCAAGTGACAAGGCACTGATGCAATGTTTCTTTACAATGTCTCAGATGAATCTTAGCTGGATTTGGCATAAAAGGTTTTCTCATCTAAACTTCAAGAATCTATCCAAGATATCCAATCAAGACCTAGTTAGAGGGCTCCCAAAATTCAGCGTTGTGAAAGACAAGATGTGTTCAGCGTGTGAACAAGGAAAACAAACCAAGTCCTCTTTCAAACCCAAGTCATGTTCCGGTATATCAGTCCCTCTTCATCTACTCCACATGGACTTGTTTGGACCTATTCCTGTTCGTTCTCTAGGTGGAAATAAGTATACTCTAGTAGTCGTTGATGAGTTCACTCGATTTACATGGGTAGTTTTCTTAAAGAAGAAAAGTCATGCTGCACAGGAAATCATCTCACTAATTCGTAAAAATGAGACACTGACAGGTCTTAAAGTTAAGCAACTAAGAAGTGATCATGGCACTGAGTTCCGAAACTCAACTCTTGAAGAATTTTGTGATCATAAAGGAATTGGACAAAACTTCTCAGCTCCTCGTACTCCTCAGCAAAATGGTGTTGCTGAACGAAGAAATAGAACACTGATTGAGGCAGGAAGGACCTTGATGATCCATGCTGGTCTTCCTATGTCGTTTTGGGCTGAAGCTGTCAATACAGCATGTTTTACTCAGAATCGATCTCTAATTCACAGGATTCACAAGAAGACTCCATATGAAATGCTGAAAGATCGAAAACCAGACGTATCCTTTTTTCATGTGTTCGGATGTATTTTCTATATTCTAAATCAGCGTGACCCAAGATCCAAGTTTGAACCTAAGGCTGATAAAGGTATTTTTGTTGGGTACTCATCTATTTCAAAGGCTTTTCGTGTTTTTCATGTGAACAGGCAATGTGTTGAAGAATCCATTCATGTGAATTTTGATGAGGAATCATACACTGATGAAAAAATCACTCATTCTCCTTCTATCTTTCAAGAGCTTCTCTCTTGTCCATTCGATGAATCACCTTGTGCTGAGGAGAAGTCCGATTCTTCTGATCCTATCATTCCAGTTCCATGTCCCTTGAGTCAAGATACTACAGCCACATCAGCAGATAACTCATTAGATTCTGATGAAACCCTTGAAGCTGAAGTCTCTCCTGAAACTGATAATGTGTCAGTGTCTATCTCTCCGGAATCAGCATCAGTCATTGAACATCGAGATCATCTTGTTGATCGAATTATAGGGAATATTCATGATGGTGTTCGAACTAGATCTAGTGTACTTAATAAATTTTGCATGTATGTTAACTTTGTTTCAATGATCTTACCTGATAAAGTACACACAGCTCTTCAAGATGCTGATTGGATCAAAGCCATGCAAGAAGAACTGAATGAGTTTGAAAGGCACAAAGTTTGGACTCTTGTCCCAAGACCATCTGGGAAGTCTATCCCTGGAACTCGCTGGGTCTATTGTAACAAGGTTGATAAAGATGGAATCATCACTCGCAACAAGGCAAGGCTTGTAGCTCAAGGGTTTACTCAGATTGAATCTATCGACTACGGGGAAACTTTTGCCCCAGTTGCTCGCATTGAAGCTATCAGGCTGTTTCTCGCATACGCATCCTACATGAACTTCATTGTCTATCAGATGGATGTGAAAACAACATTCCTTCATGGTGTGTTAGAAGAAGAAGTGTTCCTAAATCAGCCCCCAGGCTTTGTGGACAAAGATCGTCCTGATTACGTGTACCGGTTAGATAAAGCTGTTTATGGACTGAAACAAGCTCCCAGGGCTTGGTATGAGACGCTGACATCGTATCTGCTTGAAAATGGATACAGACGAGGAGAAATCGACAACACTCTCTTCATCAAAAACAAAGGCTCGGATATGGTTCTTGTTCAAATTTATGTCGATGACATTATTTTTGGCTCTCCAAATGAGACACTGAGCAAGGAATTTGCAGAGATCATGTATCAAAGGTTCGAAATGAGCATGATGAGAAAGATGACCTTTTTCTTAGGTCTTGAGGTTCAGCAACAAAAGACAGGTATTTCCATTTGTCAAAGTAAATATATTTCTGACCTGCTTGTTAAGTATTCTCTCAGTGACTGCAAACCAGCCTCTACCCCAGTATCTAAGACTGATAAGCTACACGCTGATCCAACTGGAACTGATGTCAATCACTCTCTGTATCGAGGAATGATTGGATCCCTCTTATATCTCACAGCAAGTCGTCCTGATATCATGTTTGGAACCATTCTCTGTGCTCGATTCCAAGCTAATCCCAAAGAATCTCATCTCATGGCTGTCAAACGTATTTTTTGATACTTAAAGGGAACTCAAAACCTTGCACTGTGGTATCCTCGCGACTCAACATTTGAATTTTATGGATACGCTGACTCAGATTATGCAGGATGCAATTTAGACAAAAAGAGTACATCTGGTGGATGTCACTTCCTTGGTAACCGTCTCATCAGCTGGTCTAGCAAGAAGCAAACATCAGTTGCTATCTCAACTGCAGAAGCTGAGTATGTTGCCGCTGGGAGATGTTGTGCTCAGCTCTTATGGATTCAAAATCAGCTTCTCGACTATGGGTTCAAGTTCTCAAAGACTCCCATCTATTGTGACAACACCAGTGCCATTCAGATCACACAAAATCCTGTTCAGCACTCAAAGACAAAGCATATCGAGATCAGACATCACTTCATCAGAGATAATGTTGAAAAAGGAAAAGTTGTTCTTGAACATGTCAAGACTTCGGAGCAACTTGCTGATATCTTCACAAAGGCACTGGATTCTCAATCAACTGCTTACATTATTGGAGAGCTGGGAATGATTTCCTTGTAATTAATTTTGATGTTTAATTGTACTAATGTTTGATTTTGTCTTATAAGCTGATGTACATTGTGCTGATGATGACATACTGATGATATTTGCTACTGAGCACTTTGGTTTGATTTCTTATCTCTATCTCTTCCTCAAATCTTCTAAATAAAAGTTGAATGATTCACTGTATTAAACCATACACTGATAACGACTTGAAACTCTTTGCCGATGGTTAGATCAAAACACCAAGATCTATCACACGCAACTACCCCTTCTTACCAATCTTACACTAACTCTGTGATTCAGTGTGCCAAAACACACACTGATGAGAATCTAAAATCTTTGCCGATGGTTAGATCAAAACACCAAGATCTATCACACGCAACTACCCCTTCTTACCAATCTTACACTGATTCTGTGATTCAGTGTGCAAAAACACACGCTGATGAGAGTCTAAAAATCTTTGCCGATGGTTAGACCAAAACACCAAGGTTTATCACACGCAACAATCCATTCTTTACCCTCCTCTTATTCAGTGTCTAATGATTCAGTAAGATACACCACTCACTGATGAAGTCACAAAACTCTGTGCCGATGGTTAGATAATGTAACTAGTATCTATCACACGCACCACTCTCCTTGCTAGCCCTGAATAAGCAAGCTGTACCTTGAATTGACGGAGAAATATCTTCAGCATGTAACTTTTGTGACACTGAGCTCAGCGCTTCCGCAAACACTGATTGACGTTTCACATTTAGTCAACGACTCTTTTATCCAACGGCTATATTCTACTCTGACAGGTTGTTACAATGTGCCGTTATCCTTAATGACGATAATCAAGCAGATCAGAAGATAATCATCACCTTTTTAATGAAGATAATCATTACCTTTTAAAAACCCCCTTTTATTCCATATTTAAACCTCTTTCTCCCTTGGTTTAATTTTTCCTTCCAAAAACCTTGAACTTCTCTCAAAAACCCTAGAATTCTCAAATACTCTCCAATGGCGGCATCTCTGTTCACATACTCCTCAACCTCTCGAAGGGTCATTCCTGCCCCAAACTCTCCTCCTCTTCCCATTCACATCAAGGCCACCAATGTAGTCTTCAACCCAGACATTCCAGAGGTTCATCGAGGTCTTGGACTCGATGATTTCGTAAATTTCTTGGCTTCTTGTCGCCTTCGATATGCAATCAGCAATGTACCATCCGGGTTCTTCCCAGAACAAGTATGTAAGTTCTACTACACTGCAACCGTTAATGAAGAAAACAACGCCATCACCGGAACCATTGGCCATGGAAGACACTCCGTCTTCATCACCGCAGAACTTCTCAGTGCTGCTTTAAGGTTACCAATTTTCGAACCCTTCTCTGAACCTCCATCTATTGAAAGATGTAAACGCATGTTTGATCAACTGGGCTATGATCACTCAAAGGCTGGTACTCGATCAGCTCTTATTTTGCGTCAGTGCATGACCCCAGGCTGGAAGTTTTTCACTGGAGCTCTATGCAAGTGTGTGGGTCACAAGTCTCGTAGTGGTGACCAACTGAGCAATTATGAGCAACAAGTTGTCTGCTCCCTTCTTCTCAACAAAAGGCTGGATTATGGGGCACTTTTCTTTGATCAGCTTGTTCAGCTTCTACGTGCAAATATGCGTGCTGATCATGTTCCCTTTCCACGCTGGATTGCCCTGGTATTCGACAAGTTCTTCGCTGCTGACTACTTTTCTCAATCTGGGAATCCAATCCAATGTCCTCGAATGTCAGTTTGTATGTATCAGGATGATCCTTTAGATACTGACATTGGAATCTCCGATCGGATGAGAGAATGGATTGTCAATCCATACACTGTGCCTTCTCTCACCGCTGACACTGATGAAGGAGGTGCTGATGGTAATCATATGGATCATGCTGATCAAGAGGTGGAGCATCATGATGGCGATCATTTCTCCCCTCAACTGTCTCATCACATCATCTCGGACTCTGGCAAAGCCTCCTCAGCTCCACAGGATTGGATGCCTCAGGGGGAGCATCCATCTCAGGGGGAGCATCCCTCACAGGGGGAGCATCAGTCTCAGGGGGAGCATCCATCACCGGCAAGTCACCATTTCTCTCCCAGGATGCCTCCTAGCTCTCCAGTTGCCCCAGGTACCTCAATGGTTCAAATTCCCGCTTCAGCATTTTCTGACCTGATGTTACTGACTCGGGACATGAGTCAGCGTCTGCTTCGAATTGAGGCTGATGTTCAACAAATCAAGGTGGTTCTCTTACTTACTCCTCCCGCTAGTCCCAACTTTGATGATGCTCAAAAAGGGGGAGATACTGATGAAGATGCTGATGCTGATGATCATGCTGATGAACCAAATGCTCATGCTGATGGTGAACCAAATGAGAAAGACACAGAACCTGCTGCTAACAACACTATCACTCAGCATGAATCTCTCAACCCCGTTCGTGAATCTGATTCAGCGGGGCATAATAGTCCAGCAGCTACTGAAAAATTGTTTGAAGACAGTGAGCATGATGAAGAGCATGATGAACCTGATGACGAATGTCAAATTCTTGACATGAACTTCATTGATCCTCTCATTCCAGTTCAGCAAGAAAGCTCAGATGACCTTGAAGAATCTCATCCGATTCTAGCTGATGATATTGCTGATCCTATCATTCCGGTCCAAGGAGAGGATTCGGACGTTGCCAGTGAAGAATCTCATCCGTTGTCTCGAAAGCGGAAGGTAGCAGATACTGACTTGGATTATTCTCAAACTAATACTTCTTCAACTGTGAAGAAACCCAAATCTATTGTCAGTATTTCAAACCTTGCCACTGAATGGAACATGTCCCCTGACCAAGTCAAGCAAATTCTTGATGAAGCCAATCGAGCTCAGCTTCTAAAGAACATTGCTCAAGCTGATGAATCCCTTATTCAGCACAAACTTCAGGCCAAGGGATCGTTTGAAGCTCAAATGCAGAAGTTCCTGGAATTTCAGTCCAAGGCTCAGTCTTCTCAACCTCCTACTGGCCCTAGTAAGCCTAAGGCTGACAGTGTTCTTGACCGGATTGATCGAAAGAGATTTGAAGATGTTTTCAATCGGCGAATGTGTGGTGACAAGATCATCAAGGTCAAAGCTTCCAAACCTCGAAACGAGAAAATCCTTTCGTTGCTGATTACTCGTCAAGGTCCTCAACATTCATATACTGAGGTTGTCAAAAGAGATGAGCTGATCAGATATGGGTATTCGGAATGGATGGAACTGCTCGATCTAGCATCCAAGCAAACCTCAGCTCACTCTTCCGAACTAACTTGTGCTCTTCATCTACTGATCAAGAAGGTTCAGCGTTTGGATCTTGTTCCTAAAGAACAACCTCAGCATCAAGGCCAAAGGTCGTCAGCTCCTAGATCTCGAAGGACCAAGTTTCATGTTGATGGTGAAGAAGTATTGGTTCTAGACTTCGGTGCTGATGTGATTAATAATTCTCTTCCTCTCGGTGTTGATCCGGTTCAGCATCAATTCATCTCGGCTCCTGAACACGAGATGTTCTACCTTGATAAAAACAGGAGGATGTGCTTTCAGCGCACTACTGAGATTCCAAAAGCTCCAACCACTCACTTTGTTGGCTTAAGGCAAATGTGCATGAGTCATCAAGATCTATCCGGAGAATTTCACATTCTTATCGCCATGGAGCTGCTGAACAGAAGACAAGAGTTGCTGGACAGTCCTTACTGGCCAGTTAAAATTGAAGCTGAAGCTGAGTATGAAGAATTCCTTTCAAGGGGTGTCTTAATTTAGTTTGTTTTGAACATCATCATATTGGGGGAGATTGAAAGGTCAAGCTTGAAAATATGATAATGCTTAAAACAGACTCAGCGTCAGCACGTATCTCAGCATCAGCGCCAGCACGTCAGCAACTCAGTTTGTAATAGTTTAGTTTATTCAGTGCTTTGTAACAAATCTTGTATTTATCCTGTTTCCTTAGTTATCTTGATTTATTTGTTGGCGTATCCGTGTATTGTAGGGATCGTCTAGAATAGCAGTATATATTATTTTGTATAGGTTTGTGAATGGTTACGCCTTTCACAAACCCTAATCGTCGCTTTGTGCACACGATAATCTCTTTGTGAGATTATCTCTCTTAGTGAAAGTTTTTCTTCGTGAATTTCTCTTGTTCTTATTCATAGTCATTGTTTGATATTTCGATTGATCTAAAGGTCTCTTCAAGTAGGGAGATATACATGGGAATCTACTTTTCACACTAAAAGAACCCGTATCTAGAACTGTGGATTCACTTTTCCTTGATGTGCGGATTTTGTCCTTAATTCCGGTATTGATGGGGTGACTGGGGAATTCCGATAAATTAGGTCTGTAGAAATTTATTTTCTTTCTTTCTGTCTGTTAGCCATATGTTGCCTCCTCTGCGTGATCGAGAGATCCGACCTGGACTGTAACATATGAAACACTATCTCTCTGCATCTTCTATCTATGCAATTCTTTCAATCTGTTAGCCATATATTGTCTCCTCTGCGTGACTCACAATCCGACCTAGTACACAGTATATGCACCATTCTTTTTCTCAATCCCTCTAAAACTTCAATTAGTCATATGTTTCATCCTCTGCGTGATTGGAAGAGATCCGACCTGGGTGTATAGCATATGCATTCTAAATCTATCTTCTCTCTTAATAATTGTCTGCTCACCCGGTGTAAGGAGTATTCTGGAAATTCTTGATTACTAGAGCATACCAGGAAGCGGGAAACATGTTCTAGTACAATTAAAATTGAACACTTACTGATTGTCTGTAGATCTCGCTGCTCAATTTAGGTGGACAACAATATCCCTGGTGGTCGTCAGCTAAATGGTCGCTAGGAAATTTATCTAAGAATATAGGATAAAAAATGTCTTGTCTTTCTTAGCTTGTCCAAAATTTATCACAAATTTTCCGGGTTTAAGTGGATCACAATACCGACGATCGACCAGGCATATACATGAAGGTAGAGGTACCGACAAGTGGATTATGGCTGTCTCACAACTTTGATCCCAAATATTTTTTTGTTTTTGTTAAATTTGTTCATAGTTTTCCTCTATGCACAAATTTAGGGGGAGAATTGAAAAAATCAAAGAAAAATCAGAAAATTTCAAAAATCAAACAAAAACCAGAAAATTAAAAATCTAAAAATAGTGTTATTTCTATTTTTTTTTGTTTTAAGTTTTGTTTTAAGTTTTGTTTTTGTTTTTTTTTTGTCTTGAAAAGTGAATCCAGGTGTATATGAGACTCATGGAGACTGTATCGAAGATTTCTAAGCCAAGGCTTCATCCGTGATCATTGAAGAATTCTCATTCGAAGGAGCAAGAAATGAAGATTATTCTCTCAAATTCAATCCTTCAACCCCAGAAGCAAGGTGAAGTAGAAATTGAAGATTATGTGGCAGATTGCATTGAAGCCTCCTCAATCAGTCTTTTGCTATCGTTGTACCTTCTAAAGTGATCCAGAAGATTTGTTCTCTCTGACGTTTTCTTTGAAGATTCTCAAGCTGAAAGTGCTATCTTTCAAGAATCAGTATGTCAAGCCTCCTCACCCAATGTGCGTTCAATGCCAAACCTTGAAGAATTGCCCAAGTGCTCAAGATGAAGTTATTCATTGAAGATAAACACTGAAGCCAATCTCCAACTGAAGATTAACAAGAAAATCCAGCTACTTTTTAGGGGGGCTTGTTGGGTCAATTAAGAAGGAAAGTTATAAACCAGGGGGGGGGGGGGGATTGTTGGGTCAAAATTATGGTTTATACTTTACTTTTCTAGAAAAATGTATTTTTGTGTCTTGGACCGTAAACAACTTGGTGTTTATGGCTGTATACGTGTTTATGGCCGTAAACAGGTTTACCGCCGTAAACCCATTTACGGCCCATGTTCTCTGGCCCATGTTCCCCTTGTATATATATATATATATATATATATATATATATATATATATAGGTGTTAGGGGTGAGGAGTAGAGTTTGATGAACAGAAGAGAATAGAGGAGCTTATGTGTGTGTGTGAATCTCATGTAAAGGAGCATCATTCCAATCTATTAAATACATTGAAGATTCGTATTCTTCTTCTTCTTCTTCTTCTCTTCTATTTGATTTGACATCATCCGTTTGATTGGGATTCTGCACCATCAAACGGATCTGATTGATACACAAGCAGATTAGGGACTTACACATAAATAAAATTAAATATAATTCTCGATTTAATATTATTATTAACAAATGATCGATTAGTTATGTAACAATGTTTTAATTTTGTTCATGATATTTATTAATTTATTTTTTTAAGTAACATTATATAATTTGTAAATCGATGTTATTATTATATGTAATTATTGTTAATTAATTTTTAAAACCACTTATTATTTAATAATAAGTTAAAAAATAATTTTAAAAACCAATTTTTATTATTAAAATGGATCTGGGTGAGGGTAAGCACCTAGGACAGTCAGGGAAAAACTATGGGATGAACCCATGGCGAGTGAGAGAATGTTGTAAGACTAAGGAGAGCCGTAGCATTCACGAGACAGTGGGAGAGAGTATCGCATGACTGTAGGGAGCCATAGCATACACGAGTCAGTAAGAGAGTATTGTAAGACTACGGAGAGCCGTAGCATACACGAGTCAGTGAGAGAGTATCGTCAGACTAAAGGGAGCCGTAGCATTCACGATTTAGTGGGAGAGAGAATATTATAAGACTATGGAGAGCGGTAACATTCATGCATCAGTAAGAGAGAGTATCGAAATACTGCAGGGAGCCGTAGCATTCACCAGTCAGTGAGAGAGAATATCGTAAGACTACGGAGAGCTGTAGAATGCACGAGTCGGTCAGAGAGAGAGAGAGAGAGAGAGTATCGTGAGACTACGAGGAGCCATATCACTCAGTAGTCAGTGAGAGAGTGTCATAAGATTGTGGGGAGCCGTAGCACTCATCAGTCAGTGAGAGAGTGTTGTAAGACTACGGGGAGCCGTAACATTCACTAGTCAGAGTGTGACGTAGAGGGGTTCTTAGGCTTAGGTAGCCTTGCCATTTGAGTCTGTGGGAACCTGGTGGCCGAACCAGGGGCAAGAATGGTGTTTCAGCGATGGCTGGGAACCGTTATATTTTTAGTTAGGGAGGGGTTGTCGTAAATCGGAAGGATCGAGGTGTAATACATGCGTAGATTTGTGGAAAATGGGTTACGAGTTGAGTATCAGATTGGATATGAGTGGTTCCCATTCTGTGTCAGACCAGACTGTTATGTTGATTTTAGGTTCTATCTGTGTGGAGGATGAGCATGTTGGGATTTCAGATTTTTCAGATGGATTTAATTCTGAGTGGGAATGTTTCCCATCTAATGTTTTAGACTTGGGAAAATTGGATCATTGGTTTAAGGAGGACCACGAAACAAATGAATTAGCAAGTAGTGGATGACAGAGGTTGGAGGTGAGGTGCGACTTCAAATCAGTTTTATTAATCGCTTGGGATAAAGCGAACTTCGTGATTTGTTAGTTCAAGTGTGATTGGTTGAGACAACTTGGTTTGATAGAACGACTGTGAAGTCGTATGGCCGGATGTGCTAGGGTGGCCTTGAAGGTTCAACTTTTAGGTCGAGAGCTGACCTGATACTTAGAGAGGGAAGGAACATTTGAAGGGAAGTTGGGGCTTACGGTTATGAATATCAGAGGATATTTCCGACCAAGCATGGTCGTTCTTCTAGTATCTGAGAGCAGAGTGTTAAAGTCCGTGTGAAATTCATAACTTCATATGAAATTCGTTCTCGAATTTCTTTTTATCGATGATTTCATATTCATGAGATCTTCAATTCCTTTTTAGATTGTTTCGGCTAACAATCAACCGATTTGAATTTCGATTTCTATACTCGCACTACTGTGAGGAAACTTCGAAAAATCATAACTTCCTCCGACGAAGTCAGATTTGGACGTTATTTAGATGCATGCTCTCGGTTTAATGACTACTACGACCTTCGTTTAGACCACTTAGGCTAAAAAGTAATTTATCAAAAACTAACTTTTTACGATATGTCGAGCCGTTCCGGTTTAATGACTACTACAACATTCATACAAAGTCGGATTTCAACGTTCTTTATATGTACGGAATCCTTGTCACATATACTATGACTTTGGTTTAGATTATTTATCCTAAATAATCTTCTATCAAAAAGTCATTTTTAACACTTAATACATCTTAATTGACTAGCCCGAATTTGTGAGTTTTGCAATTATCTCCCCCTTAGGATGATTACGTCCTAGAATCATCACAAAAACAGGGCTTATATGATGGCTCGACACGTTACCTTTCCATACTAGGTAAGAAATGTAACTCTTATGTCTTTTCAATTGAGTTTCTAACTCTTAGACTTCTTGGTAGTTGACGATGCTTGATCCTGCACCTACTCTTCCTTCTAAATTCTATCTCCATTGGAAGCTCCTGCTCCTTCTAGAATTGGCTTAACCTAATACATTGACTATCGTAACAGATCGATGAGTCATGCTTCAATGAACTTCTTTCACATAATGTGGTGGCTAGACTCAGGTTTTTTTTAGTCAGACTCTTGTAGGGAATGTACCTTCCTTCATGTTCTAATGTGATATAATCATCTCATGATGGGTATCATTTCTAGCTATAGGTTGCTTAGCCTTAATGACGATCGTGATAATTCTATTAATCGCTTCAATTCTCTTTTTCTGCAAATTAAAGTTGAACGCTACGTCGGACTTACTTTGTAGATTAGTCGGACTCACTTTGATATGACTGATAAGGTCGGAATAATATTTATCTTCATATTCATTACCAAAACTCTAATACCCCAATTTCCTGGAGGTGGAATTTGAGAATTTCATATTCACATTAGAGGACCTACTCAACGAGTTGATTGGTCCCAACTCGTCGTGTAGGAGTTGATCAGGACGCGTGGAAATATGAATTCTACTCATCAAGTCAGAGGACTGGACTCGACGAGTTGAGTCTATTTGATGAAACCCTAATTATTTGGGCTTGCACCCTATTTAAAGGACTTTAACTCCTTTACCCCGCCTCCCTCATCACTTTACCGCCCTAAGAAAAACCTTAATCGAGTACCTTCCATTTGAGAGTGTTTAGAGCTAATAGAGGGTGGGTTTTTGGTGCATTCCTTGAAGAGAAGAAGCTTGGAGCAATAAGGAGTCTTTGGATCTGGCATCATCTAAGTGGTAGCACTCATTTGAAGGTAAAAAGTTAATACCTTGACTTCTTGTTTGTTAGATCTCTCCATTAGAGAGTTTATGGCCCTTTCTAGCTTCTCCTTGATTCATTAATGGTTATGAGCATACTATGGAGATGAGACCTCAGATCTGGACACTATTAGGCCCTTTAGGCCTAAAGTCTCAAGCTTTATGAAGCTTTGACCCATCTTCATGTCCTAAACCTTTTCTTGAGCTTAGTATTGGGTGTTTTAGCCTTGTGAAGCCTTGCATGATCGTAAAGTTAGCACCTTTACATGGAAACTTCATCCTAGGAGGTTGGATCTAGAGTTTGGAGCGTTGGAATTGACTGCAATGAGTTTAATGTGAAATGGCTGAAGAACTTGATGAGTTGGACATCCAACTCGACAAGTTGAGTCGGGTTCTCCCGTTTTTGTATACAGAGTAAACTCGACGAGTTGGTGGAACGACTCGACGAGTGATTAGGGTTTTCCCCGATATTTTGGAATCTGCATAGACTCTACGAGTTGGTTTCGTGATTTACTGAGTACTGAGGAACTCGACGAGTTCATGAGTAGTACTCGACGAGTAGGGTTAGCTTTGACTGTTGACTTCCGTTGACTTTAGCATTTTGGTCAAGCTGTGGATTTTGGAGGCTATGAGGGGGGGGGGGGAGTCTAGACCAGCATTTCGAGAGTGAGATATATTGCTTTACTAGGCGAGGTGAGTGTTCTCACTATACTTACCCGAGTGGTAATATTGTGTGACTGGAGGGTCTTATTTGAGTTATTGACCGGAGGGTCTTATTTGCTTATACTGAGTTATGTGAGATTATGCATTTTGTCTTTGTGATTTATGCTATATATCATTCTATGCCTTATTGAGTTAGGACCGGAGGGTCTTCGTTGAGATACAGGACTGGAGGGTCCAACCCGAGCTGTGAGACCGGAGGGTCTTCACTGAGACGCATGATCTGAGGGTCCACACTGAGCCGTGAGACCGGAGGATCCTCACCGTGACGCATGACCGGAGGGTCCATGCCGAGCTATAGCCATGAGAGGATTATTATTTGTGTATGTGGTATTCTAGGGAACTCACTAAGCTTCGTGCTTACTGTGTTGTGTAATATGTGTTTCAGGTACCTCTCAGGATCGCAGGAAGACGCCGGCTTGATTGTACACGCCTGTTAGAGATTATGCTTTTGAGGATTTTGTGATATTATCAAACATTTTTTTGCCATGTGTTTTGACAACTGATACATTTGTGGTTTTTGATAAATGTGATATTGTGCTTTGATGTGATTTAAAAATGAAAATTTTTATTTGAAAATTTAGAGTGTTACAAAAATAAAGGTAATGATGGAAATGAAGAAAATAGCTCACTTACTTAGAGACTTAGTAAGCTTGTTACTTTCCCTAATCTAAGTACGAGTCATGTGCTTCTGGTAGTATATGACACAACTACCTTTCACACGTACTCATTCTTGTCCCAAGAATACTCTCACATTCCACAAAGTTACCACAAAAAGGAAATCATAAAGAAACTTAACATATAACACAATTTAGAAATTTATATTGCTTCTTAGAATGATTACAATATTTATTTGAGTTTATCATACCCAATGCCTTATACTTTAGGCTACATAGGATAATACTACTTATTTATCTTCTCTCGTCAAGTACTCTAGACAAGCAGCTACAAATTCCCGTCCTCTTTCTTCTTCATCAGGTATCATGTGGTATGCTCTGGCCTTTAGCTTTGGAGGAACATTTGGCTTTGTAGCCCCATCCCTCTTTGGGTAGTCTTGCTTGAAGTCTCCTTCACCATATTTAAAGCAGACTTCTTTCTTGGCCATGCATTCGTTAGCGTAGTGACCAGTCTTCCCATATTTGAAACAGGTCACTTTTTCAGTGCATTTTGTAAAGTGCTTCCTTCTACACTTGTCACACCACTTTGCTTTATCCACATACCTCTTGCCTTTGGGGTCAGACTTCGAGAACTTATTCTTTTTGTCAGATCTTAAAGATCCTTCAAGCTTCCTTTTCTCTCCTGTCTCAGCTCTTTCTAGACCCTTCTCTTTTATCTGGGTCTCCATATTCCTAGCTACCCAGATGGCTGCTTTCAGAGTGGTTGCTAGCTTCATTTTTGGCCCATAATCCGCTGGTAGTCATGTAGCGAACTTATTTACTTTGGAATGTTCGGTAGGAACCAAATGAGGGGATAGCTTCATCTTTTCCGTAAAACTTACAGCATACTCGCTGACGCTCATCTTGCCTTTATTTAGGTTTTGGAATTCGTTGTTAATCTCTAGACGATCCTGCTCATAACAATATTCTCTCTTCAACTGTACAAGGAATTCTTCCCATGACATCTTACTGGCTTATCCTTTGGGCATGGTATCAACTAACAACTTCCACCTGCTTAATACCCCAATCTTTAATTATCGGACAGCAAGGACAGTCCTCTGTCTATTGCAGTAGTCATAGCTCTCAAATACCATCTCCATCTCGTAGATCCAGTCCATGACTTCGACTGGTGTGGGGATCCTAGAAAGACTTGGTGGTTTGGCAGCCATGAAATCCTTATAGTTACATGCATTTCTTTCAATCCTATCATCAGGATAGTTCCCTCTTACTACTTGGGGCTAAGTTTGCCTAACTGTTCGGTTGTAATTTCCTTCCTCTGACTGTTCCTCTTCAAGATCACTTTGCACGACAGGTGTAGTAGGTTCTTCCTTAATCCCTTGAAGTAAACGCCTTGTTTCTTCCATTTGACGATCTAACAATACTTGTATCATTGCCAACGTGATTAGCTTGGGTGCAGGTACCGCCTCTGGTGCATGCTCGATTATACAGGCTCAGGCTGTAGATTTTCATTAGCATTTCCTAATCTGTTTCTTGTTCTCACCATGAAGTTCTATATACCAAAGCAGACATTCATTTTACCGAGATGAGAATATAGACAGGGAAGATTTAGATGCATGATCCTCCTTATCATTCCAAAAAGTTATATGCCAGTTTGAATACTGTAATTAAACATTTAGAAACTTGAACATATAAAATTCCTAATTCTAAATCGGTAACAGAACTTAAACCTAATAGCAACAATTTAGATAGGCAACCTAAGGCATGCTATAATACAAACTATTTAGCACATAAAAGAAAATTAGACATCTTGTCCTAAAGTGAACGATTTCTTGTGTCAATTCAGGTGTATTACCTAAAATATAATAAACACACATCTCATGATCATCTCTTAGCATTCTAAGTTAAAGTCTAGAAATACTCTAAATTCCTAGTTCGCCTAAACTTATGCTCTGATACCAACTATGAAATCCTCATTTTCACGGCCATTTTAATACTTTTTATTTATGCTTATTTAAAACTGAGTTTATTTATAAATGAGGAATTTGGTCTTGTAAAAGCATTTTTTGAAAAAAAAAGTTCTTCATTGATTATTAAAAGGCTTAGGATGTCATAACTATTACAAAACATAAGCATAAACATGCCTTACAATGTCATAGACTAATAGTCTACATTTCCTTGAATTTCTCATCATGTATTTACCTTGGTACCGTGCTACATGTGATACAAAGAAGCTGAGTGGGTCAGGTTTGCAAACCTGGTGAGTACATAGTGGGTTCAACCCCACAATGTTATAGTATGTGTGTGTGTGTGTGTGTGTATATATATATATATATATATATATATTAAAACCCGCAATATACAAATTCACCTCATATTAGCAATCAACACCATCTTGTTGATCCTCACATTTTAATCCTATACAACGACATAATCCATACTCTCGGATTCAGAAATGAATGGCTTTACCTAATCCATACTCTGGGATTCAAAAACGAAAGGCTTTACATAATCCATACTCTAATATATCTAATCGATACTCTCAGATTGGGAATGAATAAATTTGCCTAATCCATACTCTCGGACCAGGAATGAAACACTATATCTAATCCATACTCTTGGATCAGTAATGAATGGCTATGTCAAATCCATACTCTCATGCCAGGGAAGAATGACTATGCCTAATCCATACTCTTGCACCAGGGATGTTGGAATTCTACTCTTCGTTCATGTCTCGCATGTACTCTTAAGAAGATGCTACCTGTTATCCAACTTAATTAAACTTAAGCCTATTTTGCAATTCTTATATTATCTCTTGGTAAAATTACAATGCTCAACTCCTAACATTAGATCTGTTTAGACAACACTTTCCTACCTCGGTGTATATAGAGTAATTAGGTATTAACAAACTTTTATCCTTCTCTCTAATGATACTTCTATTATTATTATCATGAAATAATATATATATATATATATATATATATATATATATATATATCTAACACATATTCCACACAAAAAGCATATATCTCACATATAAAATTTTTAACAGATATTTAATAATTTAATTAATACATGTATTAAAAACATGTTCATGAAAGGGACTATGCATTCACTTGATAAAAGTGGATGCCTCGGGACTTGGGCGAAACTTCACCTTGGTATTTTAACTTTTCTTCTGACATAACCTAGGTATGAATATCACTAGGTCTTTGTCTTATATTCCTGGTGGCTAGTGATAGTATAAATTCCTCACTAATCCTAATGTCTACATCAAGATCTATCAAGTAGGGAACAAGTAGGTAGGATCATATCGGACATTGGATCCGTTTGGTATACAGAACACACTGTTTGGAAATCCCACTTTAAACACCTCACTAAATCCATCCTAGACATCATCCTCATAAGAAGATTAATAAGTATAATGGCTTTGAGTTACTGATAAATCTTATTTATAGGTTCATAATAAAAACTTATGACTAAAAATATAAGTTACACTGAAAGCAAAAGAGTGTAGCTTAAAGTAAAGAGGTTTTAGCGAGAACCATGAAAATTACGCAGACATAATACCAAAACTGAAAGCTCCCCTTGTCGGATTCGTTGACCCCTTAAAACCTTACTAAATACCCCTAGGAAGCTAAAAAAACCAGACTCAAGAAGAGATAGTATCTCAGAAAGAAAGGAGTGGAATTATGGTGTGAAAATGGAGAAATTTGGAAGGAGTGTTTATAGGATTGGGGGCGCTCATCGGTCACCAAACATATGCGTGCCGCACCCTATTGCTAACGCTATTCCCTTGAGTGATCGCCACATGTTGCCATCAGATTTCGCCACCTCACCCTTCTAGAATTTCGTCACGTGGCATACTCTTGTGGTGCCACATGTCAAATTTTTGTGGTGCCATGTCGCTAAGTAGTTGATGGAAAGCCAGTCGCCGACCAGGACACGTGTCGCCTCCAGAATGTGCCACCTCATCTGCACAACACAATTTTTTTTTCAGATCTTTGTATGGCCATAACTTTCGCATATGAGCTCCATTTTTGATGTTGTTTATATCCCCAGAATCTTCTTGAAAATCTATACAACGTTCATTAGGGTATCAACATCTAATTCTTGCTCTAACAAAAATTTATATTTAGACCAGTTTAGATTGTTAAAGTCTGTGCGAAATTCATAACTTCTTCATATTCTCGACTGTCTTTTTATCGATGGTTTCATATTCATGATATCTTCAATTATTTTTGAGATTGTTTCGACTAAAAATCAACCGAATAGAATATCGATTTCTATGCTTGCACTACTGCGCTGAAACTTCAAAAAATCATAACTTCCTCTCACGAAGTCAGATTTAGATGTTGTTTATGTGCACTTTCTCGGTTTAATGACTACTATGAATTTCATTTAGATCACTTAGCCTAAAAAGTAATTTATCAAAAAATCACTTTTTATGATACGTAGAGTTGTACTGGTTAAATTGCAAAACATCAAAGGCGAATAACTTCTTCATATGAAGTCGGATTTCAACGTTATTTATATGTACGAAATCCTTGTCACATATACTATAACTTTGGTTAGATTATTTATCCTAAATAATCTTCAATAAAAAAAATTCATTTTTAATGCTTAATATATCTTAATTGACTAGCCCGAATCTGTGGGTGTTACAATAACACTCCCACTGTCCTCTTTGAATATGAGCTCTGTTTCGCGAAAGACTCCTCTTCGAGCTACAAAGATCACATTTTAACTAGGCCTGTAGAGCAAGTTTCCAAAGAACTTTTGTGGGTAGCCAATGAAAATAAATTTCTCGGCTCTGGGTTCAAGTTTGCCATGAGTTTCTTTTCTTACGAGAGCCTCACAACCCTCGACCATGATATGTGTGAGTGAGGGAGCTTTCCCCGTCCACATCTCATGAGGTATTTTGACAACCTTCTTTGTGGGAAAAATATTAAGGATATGGGTTGTTGTCTCTAGGGCATACCCCTAAAATGATATTGGAAGACATGCTCAACTCATCATGGAACGAACCATATCAAGCAAGGTACGACTACGCCTCTTAGCCACACCATTAATTTGTGGTGTTCTTAAAAGGAGTCAACTGTGAAAAATTCCACACTCCTCGATGTAGTCTTTGAAATCGATACTAAGGTACTCTCCACTTCTATCAGATCGGAGCATCTTTATCTTCTTGCCTAATTAATTCTTGACCATGTGCTTAAGCTCCTTGAACTTTTCAAAACTTTATGATTTATGTTTGACTAAGTAGATATGTCAATATCTACTATAATCATCCGTAAATGTCATGTGGTATCGATTAGCATCCCTTGTGGCAGATCTGAAGAGCCCACATACATCTATATGGATAAGGTCCAATAATTGTTCTCCTCTTTCACATGTTCCAATGAAAGGTGATTTTGACATCTTGGCCAATAGATAAGATTCACATCATCGTCTGACCTTAAGTCAAAGGATTCCAACACTCCATCAATTTGGAGGCGATGTGTTTCTTTTTTATGTGCCCAAAACGATAGTGCCACAAAATGAAGGGTTTTAGTATACTACAACTCCCTATGGTGTAAATACAACCCTAAATGCTTTGGATCTATGTTTTCTATAATTATACATGAATATTGTTTCCAAAGCATTAAGCCTACAGCTAGCATGGAAATGACATAATCAACATAAAAGAGAGTTATAGAATTACGTCATTGTTGTAGCTTGTAGAACTTCTTGAGTTTGTCCTTTAAGAACTTAGTGCCCCAAGTGTTGCACCTCAAATGGAATCACAACACACCTAGCACAAAGGATGACGTTTGAGATAATATCCTAACACCAAAATCGGCTCAATGATCTCTAAGAACACTAGTGTCATTTTGGATGCTAAGGGGCTTCTTATATAGTGTGGCAAGATTAGGGTTACAAAATGTAAATCTTAATGTGTATGACCTTCCATATTCCTTAGGCTCCATGGGATTAAACCCCCATGGATCATCCCTAGGTTGTAACGTTGGTTTATCCCAACCTAAAGAATCTTGGATCATTGGCCCACACCATAAGAATGAATGATTTACCAATCAACCCGTTATATTTAATTAGTCTCTTTTGATCACAAAATTAATTCCAAATTAATTCTTGATCAATATTAAATATATAATATGATTTCATATTAATATATTAGAACTTATAATATATTAATAAATCATAAATAACCTCTTCTCAAAAGTCCATCCTATCAAATTGTCCTGGTGATATGCAACCCAAACAAACCATGCTACTCTCGGATCAAGTACATACCAATTATAGTTATCGACTTAGACACCTAATCCAACAGTCTCCCACTTGGATAAGTCTAATAATTATTGTTTCAAGAACGACTCCAAAATCCCATCTAGAAATCGTAGCTCTTAAAAGCCGCTGTCAAACTTTGACCTAGTCAATGACGCGTCTATTAGATAAGGGATCATATATTCCTCCATTCTAGATATCATATGGATGGATACATGGATTATAATCATTCTCTCTATCCATTTGTTGTTTCCTAATTTCCGATTTATGACTACCAACTAATTGAATAAATCAAATCAGTCCAGGATTGGCCAAGCACTTAGGTTTGTCGTGACTAAATCATCAAAGGGCCCACAAATATTGCTTTTAACCACATGAGATAAAAGGAATGGATAAACTTCGACCCAAATGCTTGCTTGTACTTACTCATAAAGTTACACACAACAATATGTTTTATAACACCAAGTTACTGGTGCATTTACATATGTAAATGTGCAACCGACTCATAACTACAACTCACATGTCTCCGTTTCAATAATATAACATATTATCGTCTCACAATCACTCGTTATAAAATCCATGAAGTGATTCAGATGAGTGTGGGTTGAATCCAATACTCGAATCTTATTCCAGGAGTACTCATGAACATTGCAGCTATGTCTAAAACACCTAGACAAATTGCAAACCCATTCATGACAGTCTTGCCTCAATACCTACTTCGAAAGTATGACCGACTATGGATGGTTTGAATATCCTAGTTATTCGGTAAGTCAAAACATGAAAAATGAAACACAAGATTATTACTAATCCTATATGGCCCCAAAACTTTTGAGTGCCATATTGATTACTCATTATTCATTGTATAATGTTTCGTATAATCAACTTAATACTTGAATTAAAACAATAGTTGTCCCATGATCCAAGCATGCACACTATTTTAATCTATGATCGTTACTTTGTGAAATAAATCAATTGACAACACTTCAATGATGCTCATTTCATAATTCCAAATCCTTACCGTAAATGTAAGAATATCAAATTCTTGTCATTACTGTAATCTATTAGATTCTAAACTTATATGCAATGATCCTATTGTAATGACTATGCACAAATGTCACAAAGACTTGGCAACAAACATTACAAAGTATTCCAATGGAGAGCAATTCCATGAAAACGAAGTCTCAAATTCAAAGTACATTCATTCAAACATCATTCTTTCATAAAAGTTTCTAACTCTCTCATCTATTCTACAACCCCCAATATGGAAACATTCCATATTTTCCATATGACAACTCATTATTAATAGACTCCTGTCTATTCATAATAATGTCAATATCATGCATCCATTACTATACTTCCCACTGTCCTTAAGCGACCAATCCTTGGTGAACCTTAGATTGTCCTTAACAATTGTTTAACCACTTTAGTCATATCTGGTTCTATTCCTTTTTCCCTCTTAATGCCCTAGGCATTTGCAAAATTAGAACACGATAATATTATAGCATATGCAATCGATCCTATACACAAAGCATATGAGATGCGATTCATAATGTCTAACATAAAGACACGATACTTGAACAATCTTTTGCTACAATATTTCTGTTTGCCATGTTCTCATAATTTTGATTATGAATTGGGATGTCGTAATCATAATCAAATTTTGAGAACACAATTAACATTTACATATATAGAATTTCCTTATGTTGAACCATTCCAACATAATATTCATATATATTTGACTAAATTTGATTAAAAACTCAATCTAAGCTTTTAGATTTTGAAATGAAGTATAATTCATCTTCCTTAATTATAGCAAAATGACTTTTCAAACCCTACATCTTTGCAAATGAAACTTTTGTTTTCTATAATTAACATTGCTAACTTACAACACTTACCATAATAATTATGCTCCCACTATCACAATAATTATTATCTTACTATCATAACACTTATGCTACAACTAGCTTTGACATGTATTCAGAAATTAGTTGGACTTCTAGAAATCAATACTTATTGACTTTCTTACCAAAGTTCAGATTTCTGATACGAGATGCTTCGATAAGACTTTATCTAGGCTTCTCAAAATCATACACCTTTCCTTAGATAGCTTCCATGCGTGTCTTAACTATTCAGAACTTATGACAATAAGTTCCAAATGTCGAGACCCTTTTGCCATTTCTCACGATTCGAACTATAAAGAGGGATGTCGTAATCATAATCGAATTTGAGAATGAAAGTATCACAATTTCTATCTCCTTAAAATCTACTTAGTGAAAGCGTTTCCTCACAATCATTTTCATGTGTTGGAGAGAAACCTTATGGCACTTAGATTTTATTGTGTATGTGTTCCTATCCATGTGAATCTGTCATAACAATAATCACAAGATAAGGTTAGTGATAAATCCAAACTCATATGGACTTAACTTGTTCAATCTTAATTTCTTGCCACCTGGCAGCACAAGGGCCTAACATTGCTTCCATGTTGTTATGCAAACAATTGAGAACTTATAGAACTCACATGCAAACAACAAGAGTATGTAACCACGATAGGTTACAAACCTCAAGTTGTGTGCTAGTGTTTAACAATAGGTTTACTATTGACTAGTTCTTGAAACTTTCAAGATCTTTAAGACTCCCACTGACCTCTTGACATATAAGACTCTCTTGTCAAGAACCATTCCTTGACAAACAAATATTCAAGAGTAAGTGTGGATTCTAATAGTTGGTCTTTGTTTTTACCAAGACATCACAACTTACCAATTTCAAATGTACAAGAGTAGGAAACATTTTACTCTACATTTGATGAGTGTTTTAAACCTTTCTTTAAGATTATATCACTCAAGTTACAGTGTTCAGGTATGACTCTAAGACTTGTTGTTGGAAAGAAGTATGACTCATCTTCTAGATTTAACCATTTGAACAATTCACGATTCCTCTTCTTAGCCATACAAATTCACTAAGATATCCTTAGACGATCAATTGTGATATGGTTTTCCATAATCATTAAGATGATCATAATACTAAAGTACTCTCCCATCTTTTCAGATTGGAGAAACTTTTATCTTTCTGCCTAATTTGATTCTTCTGATTCATTCTGCCATACATTGAAACTTTTCCAATGTTTCATAATTATACTTAAACTCGTAAGCATATCCATATTTACTTACTTTTCGTAAATCATGATGAATAGTTTTATCGTTCTTAGTGGTGGACCTGACCAGTGCACACCCAGTGTACCCGATCCCCTTAGTCCTTCACTTGACTCATATATACATGTAAACAAGGAATTAGTCTTAATTTTCCAAAGATGAAAATTCTCATTCATCACACAATACAAGTTGCATGATTCCAATTTCATATCCAATTGAAACTTGGGTGATGAGAATCTTTCTTATTTGGTAAATTCTCGAAACTACTACAAAAGAAAGAATCAAATTCATATTGCTAACATAGAAACATACAAACATCAATTTTCACAAATGTTATTGCAAGGAGATATAACAAAATAAAATAAAAGTTTTATTTATTTATAAAATATGGAAAAAAATTCTCCTTACAATGCAATTCCAAATGAAAACTATGTTATTACAAATTTCTAAGTAATCTATCATAACTCTTAAGCAACGGCTCAAAAATCCGATCATCGAACCATGTGATTGGAATCCATCTTCGTGACCAGATTCAACGTACTCTTCCTTTAAGCTTCCTTCCTTTTTCATGATCCTACAAAACATCAAAATGCAACCTTGTCACATTATGTATTAAGAATCAACAATTAGGAGCTCGAGAAGTGATTGCATAATCCAGTCAATAGCCAACTTCCTTGGGAACACGACACCCACATTCTCAGCCTGTCAATGTGTTACATCATATCCAAGACATGTGCACACACATACTTTCCATCCTTGTGTTTGCTATCCAATAGGGCTTGAGTGATCTTAAACTTTACAAGTCTTTGAACTTGTGGGTTAGGGAGAATAATTGGAGGAGGTGGAGGAAGTGAAGTATGATTTCCATTTCCACTAATGCACGAGAAAGGGATTAATCTTTAACCTTGATCGCCACGTGGGATATCATCTTCAAGAGGAAAGCTTGTTCTAAAAGATTTGGAAAGACCATAGTTGTCTGAACTAGACATCTACAATGGGAGAAATTCAAGTTAGTTGATTTAAGTCCTTAATATAAAACCCAAATGAAATACTAAGGCTAGGACCCAACACAATATTTTACAATTCGGAAGAGGGATGCCGTAATCCTATTGCAAAATATTTGAAGGTAGGTAAATGACGATTTACCAATTTCCAACCATGAAAAATGAAATTGATAATTAATGTAACACCGTAAATTTTCAAACAACTTTTTTCATTTTAAAATCACCTAATTCTCATAATACATTTCACAAAAATCTCATTTATTTAGTTTACAAATCACAACTCTATAGTTGTTGGATTAATAATCTAGGAACCTGAAAACATAACTCTATCACTGGTGTGTACAATCAAGCCGGTGCCTTCCCGCGATCTTGAGAAAAACATGAAACACATACCACATAACATGGTAAGCACGAAGCTTAGTGAGTTCCCCAAAATACCACACACAACTCATTAGCCACTTGAGGCTATAACACAGTAAGACCCTCCTATCAATGTGTCTTAGTGGGACCTTCTGGTCCCATAACTCAGGTGGACCCTCCGGTCCTAACTCAGTAGCACAGAATAATACACAACATACATCACATAGACATAATACAAGATATGTCACTACTCAATATAAACACAAAAGACATCTCAGTCACACTAAGATACCAATTATCGTAAGTATAGTGAGAAGACACACCTTGAAGCAAGTAAGCTAATACACCTTGTACACAGATCACCGATCTAGCCTCCGCCTAACACATGTGATAATTATCTCTAATTAGATCACAACTCTAAATAAACTCATACTAGCCCCTCTTTAGCTCTTGGGAAGGGTAAAAGACCATTATACCGCTCCATTGTCTCTAATACTCACATTTGGTCAAAAACCCAAAAGTCAACAGAAGTCAAACTTGAGTCAACTGTCCATGTTGACCAAACTCCTTCTGTGGTCGCTCCCCAGTGGATACTCTCCTCTATCAGCGTACTCATCTGACTAAGGTTACTCCCTAGGCTCTTCCTAGGTTCTCACACTTCTCTGCCATCAACTACTAAAGAACTCCTTATGATGCCAACCATCTACCTCCTGAATATTGTCATATTCACTTAGTAGCTAACTCCCATCATCAAGAGTTCCACAAAGCACGAAGCAAGCAGCATTCGGGCATCGAATAATCTCAACCAGCACGTAAAAACACTCTAGGTTACAACTCTATTTGCTCTACTCACACTCAAAAGGTATCACCGAACTCAAGCAACCCAACCTCTCGCAAGTATTAACTACTTCCTCGGTAAATTTCTCCAATGCTCATCTAGGTAGCTCTCCTAGATTACTCCTCTACTCAAAGCTCTCTATAAAAGATTCCTGTTGGATACTCTTAGTCCACACAGACTCAAAGCACATCACAGATAACAACAATTCCTAGGCTAAGGGATCACAAATCAGGAAAATCTAGCCTAATATATGAAATACCTAGCCTATCTTCTAGGATGCATCACTAATACCTCAATAATAGTTCGTAACACAAATAAGTAAGGGTATTTTGGGAAATCACTGTTTGGGCTCTGGCTGATTGTACACACTGCTCCTTCTCATTTCTTTTAGAAACTCTAACTCGCTTTAGAAAAATCATTTCTTTTGAAATTTTTTCTCAAATCCCCAGTTTGAGTCCATACCTACCCAAAGGTGCATCCAAATCCCTCAAACCAAAGCTCTGATACCAACTTGTAACACCGTAAATTTTCGAACAATTTTTTTCATTTTAAAATCACATAATTCTCGTAATACATTTCACAAAAATCTCATTTATTTAATTTACAAATTACAACTCTATATTTGTTTGATTAATAATCCAGGATCGTCAAAACATAACTCTTTCACTGGTGTGTACAATCAAGCAGGTGCCTTCCCACAATCCTGAGAAAAACCTAAAACACATATCACATAACACGGTAAGCATGAAGCTTAGTGAGTTCCCCAATATACCACACACAACTCGTTAGCCACTCGAGGCTATAACACAGTAAGAGCCTCCTATCAATGTGTCTCAGTGGGACCCTCTGGTCCCATAACTCGGGTGGACCCTCCGGTTCTAACTCAGTAGCACATAATAATACACAACATAAATCACAAAGACATAATGCAGGATATCTCAGAACTCAATATAAACACATAAGACATATTAGTAACACAAAGATACTAATTATGGTAAGTATAGTGAGAAGACTCACCTTGAAGCAAGTAAGCTAATACACCTCGTACACAGATCACCGATCTCGCCTCCGCCTAACACATGTGATAATTATCTCTTATTAAAGCACAACTCTAAATAAACTCATATTAGCCCCTATCTAGCTCTTGGTAAGGGTAAAAGACCATTCTACCCCTCCATGGTCTCTATTACTCACATTTGGTCAAAACCCCAAAAGTCAACAGAAGTCAAACTTGAGTCAACAGTCCATGTTGACCCAACTCCTTGAGTGTATCAAGGCAACTCGATGAGTACCCTCGTGTCCTCAAGCACCACATGAAAACCAACTCAACTCATCGAGTTGACCCGCCAACTTGCCGAGTTACAACATGCTCAGACTCATCGAGATAAACCCTGACCGACTAGTCGACTCAGCTCATTGACTCAGCGAGTCCATAAAGTATGTATTCTCATTCAGAATTTTTAAGGCAAATCTATCACTCTATACTCTAGATCTAGACTCCCAAGGCTTGAATGTCACATAAAGCTTCGATCATTACGTTCATGCATGTAATATTTGCTCCATATTGCCAATACAAGCTCCAAAAAGGGTTAGATGCACAAGAGGTTGCCTCTAGCGCAATAAGGCTCGGATCTTTGGACTCTCAAGGCCTCCTATAGTCCAGATCTGAGGTTCCAACCTCAAACCATGCTCAAATAACTCAATGACACAAGATGGATGAATGAAAACCCTAAAAACTCCGAGAAATGAGATCTAACAAAATATTTGGCCGAGATGAGAGCTTTTCACCTCGGAACATATGCTAATGAAAGAATAACACTAGATCCACAGCCCCTCCTCGATCAAATCGACATTGGTCCACAAATCTTTTTCAAAAAATGCACAAGAATGCTTAATTTGGTCTCTTTCTCTCTTCACAACGAATGTGGCTGGTTTAGGGTTTCTCACATGCTCTAAGATGACAAGGGTGGTCCAAAAGAGGACATAAGGTCCTTTAAACAGGACCCAACCCGAAAGATTTTGGGTTTCCACACACAACACCAACTCGTCGAGTTGGCCTCACAACTTGCCGAGTTGGTCACTAAAACCACATAATCACTCCAATGATTTTCCCGATGAAACCAAAAAACTCCAAATATCCCGTAACTTAGACAAAAGTATCAGAATCCTCCCAACGTGACCGCCTCTAATCATCTAGAATCCTCATACCGATATACTGCCGGATACCCCAACTGTTCTGAATTAGTCCTGACTCTTGGTCCAGAAATAATGCACTATCACACACTTCATCCCTGACTCCTCAACCAACCTACCATCGCAGGAATCATCATAAAAGCAAAAGACCTCACTCTCACAGTCCATACACAACACAGACAATGAGGGCCACCACCCCGATATACTCCTCTTAATCACCTGTAACTGCCGCTAAAAGTATGCCTCCCTCAATAAGGCACCTCCTATTTATCTTCCATCTTAGACCAAAAAATGACTCTCTCAAAGTATAAGAAATACCTCGCAGCAAACATACTGCCCAAAATACTCTGGTGAAAAGGTTGCAACCATATGCTACCCCACGGGGTTTACCTCCAAACTCTGAAACCGGAAGCTCATCATCTCCTTTTTCTCCCCCCCCCCCCCCCAGAAAATGGGGACATCGCAACTCTTGCCACAGAAGGTGACGCCTCATCTATCAGTCGATTGCTCAACTCAGACTGCGATCCTCCAATAAGCATCATCTCTACTCATCCCTGAGTCTTGCAACTCCAACTGGCATCTCACCCAAAAATCTCTCGGAAACTAACTCGATTTCCCTCTCAAGGTATGCTCCATTGAAACTTGTTCGACGTGGCCCTCTGGCCCCACACTCTATCACATCTGATCTTAGTCTAATTAATCACAACGGGATAACTGGTAAAACCACAAGCACTAATCGCTACGAATCGTGGTACTCAAACCATGTGATCACCTCTCAATCTGCTATGAATCATGCTACCCAAACCATGTTATCTCCTATGAATATGCTAGGAATCATGGTACCCGAACCATATTATCTCCTCTCAATCTGATACGAATCATGGTACCCGAACCATGTTATCTCCTTTTAATCTGCTACGAATCATGGTACCCAAACCATGTTATCTCCTCTCAATCTACTACTTTGAACCTTTGCAATTCTCCCTGTTTCGAGTACGGGTCCTCTGCTTTCAGTATTACGAGCCCATACTACCTACCACATCTACCCATACGTTCCACATGGATCGCCCTAGATTTCCTAAGTAGCTGCTCAACCTTCTCGATCATCAATCCAGTTAAAATTGGTCGCTCCCTAGTGAATAGTCTCCTCTATCAGCGTACTCATCTGACTAAGGTTACTCCCTAGGCTCTTCCTAGGTTCTCACACTTCTTTGCCATCAACTACTAAGCAATTCCTTATGATGCCAACCATCTACCTCCCGAATATTGTCATATTCACTTAGTAGCTGACTCCCATCATCAAGAGTTCCATAAAGCACGAAGCAAGCAACATTCGGGCATCGAATAATCTCCACCAGCACGTAAAACCACTCTAGGTTACAAATCGATTTGCTCTACTCACACTCAAAAGGTATCACCGAACTCAAGCAACCCTACCTCTCGCAGGTATCTAACTACTCCCTCAGTAGATTTCTCCAGTGCTCATCTAAGTATCTCTCCTAGATTACTCCTCTACTCAAAGCTCTCTCTAAAAGATTCCTGCTGCATACTCTTACTCCGCACATACTCAATACACATCACAGATAACAACAATTCCTAGGCTAAGGCATCACAAATAAGGAAAATTGTAACGCTTGTGTTTCCGGGCTTGCCATTTTTAGCAATGTAATAGTCTAGGTTAACCTTTGTAACCCGTTTTGAAATAATAAGAGTGTATTATTTGAGTATTATGTGTTGTGTGCTTAATTGCTTAATTATGTGGTTTGATTAATTAAGAATAAAAATAAGCGTCAAAATTTAAGTGTAAAATAAACTTGATATCTTTGGATAATGTTGTAGTAGTTGAAACGAGGATTCCGAATATATGTAGAATGCCCAAATCTGACTTCGTATGAGGAAGTTATGATTTTCTGAAGTTTCGACTTAGCGGTATGCAGCCTGAAATACTCGATTTGAGATCGAGCGGTTTTTAGCCGAAGCAAGCTAAACGAGAATCGAAGATCTCGTTGTTTGTATCGAAGCGATAAAAAGTTAGGCGAGAACGGACGTCAAACGAAGAAGTTATGAATTTATAACGAAGTTTTTCTGTCCCGACCTATTAATAATAAATAATAAAAATAACTCAAAATTAGCCGACGGAGTCTAAAGGAAAGTTGTAGAGCATAGTCTCACCTACGCGTGGATATAAAGAACGTCGAAAACGGAGTTCGTATGAAGAAGATATGAATTTCGAAAGTTTATTAAATAATTTGTATTTAAATTTAATCTTTAATTCGGATGATTATCCGAAGGAGTCACCGATCTGATCCGAGTTAAGCCCCGCGTACACCGAGGTATGTCGACACACGCACTTGAGCACTTCGGATACGTAATCAGTCACGATTTCGGACCAGTACGCCCCGCGTACTCCGAGGCTCCAGCCTCCTATAAATAGGATGCGAGGGCAGCCGGCTCCTTTGCTATTTTTCTCTCTTCTCTCTCCCGTTTTGCATCGTTTTGCGTGCCATAAGTACCCCGAAGCCGCGGTATTATTCTTGAGCCCCGAAGCAAGTCCCGAGATCCCGAAGATCCCGAGAAGTGCGGTTCCCGAGCCGAAGCTCTGTCCGCGAGAAGTTCGATTTTTGTGGAGATCTTCCAGATCTGCTGAGAATTTCTACTTCTGCAAGCCGTAGTGCTGTCCGATCATCTTCTGATCAAGTGAGTGTATACTACCTTTCATAAACACGATAATATTACAAGTATGGTTTGAGTGTATTAAGTAAATTGTGGTTTATATGTGTGAGTGTGTAGTTACTTTCTTCTAACGCATAATTATGAAGTATTTTATACGAAATACGTGTGATGTGTATAACTTTGTTGTCATGTGTGTGAATGTATATTCACTCTCTTCTATCTCATAGATCTGATTTGTTTTCTATGAAATACGTGTTATGTGGGTATGCCTCATCTGTTATGTGGAATATATATTGAATGAAAATGCTATACAGGTTTTAAACTATATATGAAAATATATATTCTTATCTACTAATATGTTGGGTAGATAGTTGGTGTGTAATAAACAGATGAGAGGCCTCGATGTTGTTGTTGTTGTTGATCTAGTTATTCAGCGGAGTATGGATAACGACAACAGATTCTTTCTAGACAGTCTTGTGGAACGCTAGCAGGTTCATAACCTGTAGGTGTTGTGAACGATGTGTTCACCGGTGTACTCTATCCCCCTCATGGTTGCCTTTAGGATATCTATTGTTGAGGAAACCCCTTAGCAGTAATGTCCGTCCCGATGAAAATCCTAGATTAGGTCCCTTGAGATAGATGTTGTTTTAGGGACGTAAAGTGAGGATAACGGGAACGGGTAATCGGGATAGTGTTCGTTGGTGAAATTAAATATAATTTATTTATTGTGGGTTGAAAACCCTATATGCTCACCAGGCTCCCAAGCCTGACCCACTCAGTTTTATTTGTATTATAGGAAGTGGCGCAAGGGCATAAGATGGATGAACCATCAAGATGTTTTGTTTACAAGTCTGTATATGTATATATTTGTTGAATGACTTGTAATGTTATCGTTTATGCTTTATGGTTTGTATCGGAACATGACATCCCGAGTTTTGATTATATAATGAAAATGCATCTCTTGATGAAATGCTTTGATCAATATTATTTTATCATGTTTTATTTTGGGAACAAATTCCGCAACACTTTTAAATCAAAAGGATTTACTCTGAAATTACTTTAAAAAGCATAAATGAAATCGGTCTTTTCTGGCCATGATTTTGGGGATGTCACAGTTGGTATCAGAGCATTAGTTTAAGCGAACTAGGAATTTGTAGGATTTCTAGACTTAAACTTAGAATGCTAAGTGGAATTTTGAGATGTGTGTCTGTTGGATTTTAGACACGAGCACTAGTTTATTTTAGGAAAGTTGCCTAAAATTGTTTTATGTGCTAAATGTTATATGTTGCCATATATGATATTACTTGTTCGGATCTACGGCTTGTTGCCAACCGGATCTGAAGGTTTTCTTGTTTAGGATTCGAAGCGTATGTATACGATATTAGAACTAGCATGTAATCATTTGGAGTAAGAAGGATGATTTGAATATCTTATCGTGAAAGAAGATCTAAATTTCACCTTATTCGGTGTGTAGATCAAAAATGGTGAGAGCAAGGAGTGGCGTTGGAAACGCGGATGAAAACAGGAATCAACCGCCAGTGATTGAGCAAATACCTATTGTAGCAGCAGCACCAGAACTAATAACAATGGCTGGGGTGCAAGCCATGATTCGGGCTATGTTAGCCGAACAAAGGGATGAGATGCGACAGATGTTGCCTGATAATATGGACGAACCTATCATACCTATTGAGGAACCCGAATTGATTCCCGAGCAATCGGAGGAAGGGAACAATAGTCACATTATGAGTCAAGTTGGAATTCAAGGAGAACGAAGGAACGATCCGGAAAGGAGAAACAACAAGGATGGGCGAATGTACAAGAACTTCTTGGGAGCCAAGCCGCCAAGTCTTTCTGGGAGCCCAAAGCCTGTTGAAATAATGGATTGGATCTCCGAGATGGAGATGGTATTTGAAAGTTGCGACTGTAGCAACAAACAGAAGACCGTCTTTGCAGTTAGACAACTGAAGACTGGAGTATTGAGTTGGTGGAAGTTGTTGGCAGATACTATGCCACGAGGAGAAGCCCTGAAAATGTCATGGGAGGAGTTCTTGGAACAACTAAGGGTGCAGTATTGTTCAGAGATAGATCTGATTGATCTGAACAATGAGTTCACAAACTTGAAGAAGGGGAGGATGAGCATATATAACTATGCTACTGCATTCACTAAGAAAATGAAGTTATTTCCGTACCTAGTGCCAACGGAACTCTCCAAGTTTGAGAGGTTTGCTAATGGACTGCGTGCCGAATTTGGTCCAACAGTCAAGATGGCAACTACTCTGAAAACAGCTGTTCGTGCAGCTAAGAATGTAGAGGCCCAGCAGAAGGAAAAGGATGTGGAAAGGATAAATGTTGGTGAAAAGAGGAAGTTCGATGGAACTTCAGGGTCCAACAAGAAAAACAAGTTATCGAAGTCTGGTTCGAGGGGAAGTGGAGGCGAAGCGAAATGGTGCGACAAATGTAAGAAGAAGCATCATGGAAAATGTGAGGTAGCGGCTGCATGCTACAAATGTGGAAAGCCAGGACACTATGCCAATGAATGTACCCTCTCTAAGAAGGTTTGCTATAGTTGTGGTGAGGAGGGACACATGTCAAGGGACTGCCCGAAGAAGAAGGAGGCAGCTAGACCCAACATTCCGCCAAAGCCAAAGGCGAGAGCATTCCAGATGACACTGGAAGCTGCTAAAGATGGAGCTGATGTCGCTTCAGGTACCTTTCTCGTAAACACATTGCCTTCCCAAATTTTATTTGATTTTGGAGCCAACTACTCCTTTGTATCGCATGAATTTGGTAGAAAACTAGCTTTGCCTGTTGTTAGACTAGATAATGCCTTATTAGTCGAAGTTGCTAGTGGCAAGTTTGTACCTGTTAGCCATCGTATGAAAAACATCTTAATTTATCTGAATGGGAATAAGTTCCACGAGGAATTATTGCCTATCAAACTTAATGGTTTCGACATCATATTGGGAATGGATTGGCTTAGCGCCAATGATGCCGAAATTTTGTGCAAGAAGAAGATAGTGAAACTGAACCCGCCTGGGAAAGATTCGTTTATGGTGTATGGAGATAAACGCAGAGTAAATTATGGAATCATTTCATTGATGAAAGCCAGAAAGTGTTTGACCAAGGGATGTACGTCATATTTAGCATTCGTGATCGATGCTAAGAAGGAAAAGAAGGTGATGCAGAATATTCCAGTGGTGTGTGATTATCCGGAAGTATTTCCTGAAGATCTTCCTGGATTACCGCCTGATCAACAAGTGGAGTTCCGAATTGACTTGTTACCAGGAACAACGCCAATTGCAAAAGCACCTTACTGATTAGCACTGACGGAGATGAAGGAGCTAATGATGCAACTTCAGGAGTTATTGGACAAGGGTTTCATTAGACCTAGTTCATCACCCTGGGGAGCTCCGGTGTTATTCGTAAAGAAGAAAGATGGAAGTATGAGAATGTGAATTGATTATAGAGAGCTGAATAAGGCAACAATAAAGAATAGATATCCGTTGCCGAGGATTGATGACCTGTTCGATCAACTACAAGGTTCAAGTTATTTTTCAAAGATCGACCTAAGGTCAGGGTATCATCAGCTGAAAGTAAGGGAGCAGGATATCGAGAAGACTGCATTCAGAACGCGATACGGACACTATGAGTTCTTGGTTATGTCGTTTGGACCAACCAATGCTCTAGCAGCATTCATGGATTTAATGAATAGGGTTTGTAACCCGTTCCTTGATAAATCTGTGATAGTGTTTATAGATGACATTCTGATTTATTTAAAAAGCCAAGAGGAGCATGGCAGACACTTGCGAGAAGTGCTGGAAGTCTTGAAGAAGGAGAAGCTGTATGCGAAGTTCTCCAAATGTGATTTTTGGATTCGAGAAGTCCAATTCTTTGGTCACGTGGTCAACCAAGAAGGGATAATGGTTGATCCAGCGAAGATCGAAGCTGTGATGAAGTGGGAACAACCGAAAAGTCCCACGGAGATCCGAAGCTTTTTAGGATTAGCCGGATATTACCGAAGGTTTATCCAAGTCTTTTCTTCGATCGCTACTCCGTTAACAGCTTTGACCCACAAAGGAGCTATTTATGCTTGGAGTGAGAAGCATAAAGAAGCATTCGAGAAGCTAAAGAAGAAGCTACGCGAGGCACCGATACTTTCTCTACCCGATGGAGTCGAAGACTTCGCTGTGTATAGCGATGTGTTTGGGGTTGGATTGGGTTGTGTTTTGACCCAAAGAGAAAAGGTGATAGCATATGCGTCTCGACAGCTGAAAGAGCATGGAAAGAACTACCCGACTCATGATTTGGAGTTGGCAGCGGTAGTTTTCGCTCTGAAAATATGGAGGCATTACCTCTATGGCACGAAGTGCAAACTTTTCACTGATCATAAGAGTCTCCAATATCTCTTTAAGCAAAACGAACTGAATATGAGGCAACGACGCCGGCTAGAATTACTTAAAGACTACGACTGTGAGATACTTTACCACCCCGGTAAAGCTAATGTTGTTGCTGATGCTCTCAGTCGGAAAGTCAATCTTGAAAGGAAAAGGCCAAGAGCGTTGAGAATTGAAGTTGTCTCGACTATTGTGGAAAGTATAAAGAAAGCTCAAGAGGAAGCTTCTGAAAAGAATGACCGAAAGGAGGAACGTTTGGGCAAAATGTTGGTGTTCGGTGTAAACAATCATGGACTGAAGGTGTTCCAAGATCGGATTTGGATACCTAAGACAGGAGGAGTCAGAGATCTTCTGACGGAAGAAGCTCACAAAACCATGTACTCGATTCATCCTGGTAGCACTAAAATGTATTTGGAACTGAAACCCTAGTACTGGTGGCCGATGATGAAGCTTGATGTTGCAAAGTATGTGGCTGTGTGTGTGTGACTTGTGCGAGAGTAAAGACACAACATCAGAAACCGTACGGGAGTTTAGAACCATTTCCTGTGCCTATGGGTAAGTGGGAAGACATTGCTATGGATTTTGTCACTAAACTGCCCAGAACAAAGAATGGTCACGACATGATTTGGGTGGTCGTTGATCGATTCACTAAGAGTGCGCATTTCATAGCGGCCAAGGAGAAATGGTCTACGGAAAAGCTTGCGAATTCTTAAGTGAAGGAAATTGTGAGGCTTCACGGTGTTCCATTAACGATTGTATCATATCGTGATAGCCGTTTCACCTCGAGGTTTTGGAAAAGTCTACAAGAGGAATTGGGTACCAAGTTGTCTTTAAGTATAGCTTACCATCCACAGACTGATGGTCAGAGCGAACGAACGAAACAAACACTTGAAGATATGCTGAGGGCATGTACCTTGGAATTCCTAGGTAATTGGGATGAACATTTACCTTTAGTATAATTTTCCTACAATAATAGTTTTCACTTGAGCATTAAGATGGCACCTTATCAAGCTTTGTACGGGCAGAAGTGTCGTACGCCGTCTTGTTGGCTTGAGGCTAGGGAAAAGCAGTTTATAGGACCGGAGATTGTTCATCAAACTGCTGAAAAGTTGAAAATAATTAGGGAGAGAATGTTAGCAGCTCAGGATCGTCAAAAGAGTTATGCTGACAAAAAGCGAAGACCGATGACTTTTGAAGTTGGGGATTCGGTTTTGCGTAAAGTCTCGCCGTGGAAGGGACTTATAAGATTTGGTAAAAGGGGAAAATTAAGTCCAAGGTTTATTGGACTTTTTAAAGTACTTCAGAGGATTGGGAACCAAGCTTACAAGCTCGAACTACCAAAAGAACTGAATGGAATTCATAACACTTTTCATGTGTGTTATTTGAGGAAGTGCACGGGGGAAGTTCCCGACATGATTCCACTTTCGGAGTTGAGAATCGATGAGAACAAAAGGTTGATTGAAGAACCAGAGGCAATTGTTGACCAAAAGACTAAGAAATTGCGACGCAAGATGGTTGGGTTAGTGCTTGTCCGATGGAAACACACGAATGGGCCGAATCTCACCTGGGAGACGGAGAGTGACATGATGGGTCGCTATCCGCATTTGTTTGTTGATGTGTGATTCCGGGAACGGAATCATTCTAAGGTGCAGAGAATTGTAACGTCTGTGTTTCCGGGCTTGCCATTTTTAGCAATGTAATAGTCTAGGTTAACCTTTGTAACCCGTTTTGAAATAATAAGAGTGTATTATTTGAGTATTATGTGTTTTGTGCTTAATTGCTTGATTATGTGGTTCGATTAATTAAGAATAAAAATAAGCGTCAAAATTTAAGTGTAAAATAAACTTGATATCTTTGGATAATGTTGTAGTAGTTGAAACGAGGATTCCGAATATATGTAGAACGCCCAAATCTGACTTCGTATGAGGAAGTTATGATTTTCTGAAGTTTCGACTTAGCGGTATGCAGCCTGAAATACTTGATTTGAGATCGAGCGGTTTTTAGCCGAAGCAAGCTAAACGAGAATCGAATATCTCGTTGTTGGTATCGAAGCGATAAAAAGTTAGGTGAGAACGGACGTCAAACGAAGAAGTTATGAATTTATAACGAAGTTTTTCTGTCCCGGCCTATTAAAAATAAATAATAAAAATAAATTCAAAATTAGCCGACGGAGTCTAAACGATAGTTGTAGAGCGTAGTCTCACCTACGCGTGGATATAAAGAACGTCGAAAACGGAGTTCGTATGAAGAAGATATGAATTTCCGAAGTTTATTAAATAATTTGTATTTAAATTTAATCTTTAATTCGGATGATTATCCGAAGGAGTCACCGATCTGATCCGAGTTACGCCCCGCGTACACCGAGGTATGTCGACACTCGCACTTGAGCACTTCGGATACGTAAGCCGTGACGATTTCGGACTAGTACGCCCCGCGTACTCCGAGGCTCCAGCCTCCTATAAATAGGATGCGAGGGCAGCCGACTCCTTTGCTATTTTTCTCTCTTATCTCTCCCGTTTTGCATCGTTTTGCGTGCCAGAAGTACCCCGAAGCCCCGGTATTATTCTTGAGCCCCGAAGCAAGTCCCGAGATCCCGAAGATCCCGAGAAGTGCGGTTCCCGAGCCGAAGCTCTGTCCGCGAGAAGTTCGATTTTTGTGGAGATCTTCCAGATCTGCTGAGAATTTCTACTTCTGCAAGCCGTAGTGCTGTCCGATCATCTTTTGATCAAGTGAGTGTATACTACCTTTCATAAACACGATAATAATACAAGTATGGTTTGAGTGTATTAAGTAAGTTGTGGTTTATATGTGTGAGTGTGTAGTTACTTTCTTCTAACGCATAATTATGAAGTATTTTATATGAAATACGTGTTATGTGTATAACTTTGTTGTCATGTGTGTGAATGTATATTCACTATCTTCTATCTCATAGATCTGATTTGTTTTCTATGAAATACGTGTTATGTGGGTATGCCTCATCTGTTATGTGGAATATATATTGAATGAAAATGCTATACAGGTTTTAAACTATATATGAAAATATATATTCTTATCTACTAATATGTTGGGTAGAACATGGGTAGATAGTTGGTGTGTAATAAACATATGAGAGGCCTCGATGTTGTTGTTGTTGATCTAGTTATTCAGCGGAGTATAGATAACGACCACAGATTCTTTCTAGACAGTCTTGTGGAACGCTAGCAGGTTCATAACCTGTAGGTGTTGTGAACGATGTGTTCACTGGTGTACTCTATCCCCCTCATGGTTGCCTTTAGGATATCTATTGTTGAGGAAAACCCTTAGCAGTAATGTCCGTCCCGATGAAAATCCTAGATTAGGTCCCTTGAGATAGATGTTGTTTTAGGGACGTAATGTGAGGATAACGGGAACGGGTAATCGGGATACTGTTGGTTGGTGAAATTAAATATAATTTATTTATTGTGGGTTGAAAACCCTATATGCTCACCAGGCTCCCAAGCCTGACCCACTCAGTTTTATTTGTATTACAGGAAGTGGCGCAAGGGCATAAGATGGATGAACCATCAAGATGTTTTGTTTACAAGTCTGTATATGTATATATTTGTTGAATGACTTGTAATGTTATCGTTTATGCTTTATGGTCTGTATCGGAACATGACATCCCGAGTTTTGATTATATAATGAAAATGCATCTCTTGATGAAATGCTTTGATAAATATTATTTTATCATGTTTTATTTTGGGAACAAATTCCGCAACACTTTTAAATCAAAAGGATTTACTCTGAAATTATTTTAAAAAGCATAAATGAAATCGGTCTTTTCTGGCCGTGATTTTGGGGATGTCACAAAAATCTAGCCTAATATATGAAATACCCAGACTATCTTCTAGAATGCATCACTAATATCTCACTAATAATTCATAACATAAATAAGGGTATTATGGGAAATCACTGTTTGGGCTCTGGCAGATTGTACACACTGCTCCTTCTCGTTTTCTCTTAGAAACTCTTGCTTGCTTTAGAAAAATCATTTCTTTTGAAGTTTTTTATCAAATCCCCATTTTGAGTCCACACATACCCGAAGGTGCATCCGAATTCCTCAAACCAAGGCTCTGATACCAACTTGTAACATCGAAAATTTTCAAACAATTTTTTTTTTCATTTTAAAATCAAATAATTCTCGTAATACATTTCACAAAAATCTTATTTATTTAATTTACAAATTACAACTCTATATTTGTTTGATTAATAATCTAGGATCCTCAAAACATAACTCTTTCACTGGTGTGTACAATCAAGCATGTGCCTTCCTGCGACCCTGAGAAAAACCTGAAACACATATCACATAACACGGCAACCACGAAGGTTAGTGAGTTCCCCAAAATACCACACACAACTCGTTAGCCACTCGAGGCTATAACACAGTAGGACCCTCCTATCAATGTGTCTCACTGGGACCCTCTAGTCCCATAACTCGGGTGGACGCTCCGGTCCTAACTCAGTAGCATAGAATAATACACAACATAAATCACATAGACATAATGCAGGATATCTCAGTACTCAATATATACACATAAGACATCTCAGTCACACAATGATACCCATTATGGTAAGTATAGTGAAAACACTCACCTTGAAGCAAGTAAGCTAATACACCTCGTACACAGATCACCGATCTAGCCTCCGCCTAACACATGTGATAATTATCTCTTATTAAAGCACAACTCTAAATAAACTCATATTAGCCCCTATCTAGCTCTTGGTAAGGGTAAAAGACCATTCTACCCCTCCATGGTCTCTATTACTCACATTTGGTCAAAATCCCAAAAGTCAACAGAAGTCAAACTTGAGTCAATAGTCCATGTTGACCCAACTCCTTGAGTGTATCAAGGCAACTCGACGAGTACCCTCGTGTCCTCAAGCGCCTCATGAAAACCAACTCAACTCATCGAGGTGACCCGCCAACTTGCCGAGTTACAACTAACTCAGACTCATCGGGATAAACCCTGACCGACTAGTCGACTCAGCTCATTGACTCAGCGAGTCCATAAAGTATGTATTCTCATTCAGAATTTTTAAGGCAAATCTATCACTCTATATGTTCATGCATGAAATATTTGCTTTATAGTGCCAATAAAAGCTTCAAAAAGGGTTAGATGCACAAGAGCTTGCCTCTAGCTCAATAAAGCTCGGATCTTAAGACTCTCAAGGCCTTGTACAGTCCATATCTGAGGTTCCAACCTCAAACCATGCTCAAATAACTCAATGACACAAGATGGATTAATGAAAACCCTAAAAGTCCCAAAAATGAGATCTAACAAAATATTTTGCTGTGATGAGAGCTTTTCACCTCCGCACAGATGCTAATGAAAGAATAACACTAGATCCACAACCCCTCCTCGATCAAATCCACATTGCTCCCCAAATCTTTTTCCAAAAATGCACAAGAATGCTTAATTTGGTCTCTTTATCTCTTCACAACGAATATGGCAAGTTTAGGGTTTCTCACATGCTCTAAGATGACAAGGGCGGTGCTAAAGAAGACCTAAGGTCCTTTAAATAGGACCCAAACCTGAAGATTTAGGGTTTCCATACACAGCGCCAACACGTCGAGTTGGCTGCACAACTCGCCGAGTTGGTCACTAAAACCACATAATCACTCTAGTGATCTTCCAGATGGAACCAAGAAAGTCAAAATATCCCGTAACTCAGACAAAAATATCAGAATCCTCCCAACGTGACTGCCTCTAGTCATCTCGAAGCCTCATACCGATATACCGTCGGATACTCCAACTGTTCTGAATTAGTCCTGACTCTCGGTCCAGAAATAATGCACTATCACACACTTCGTCCCTGACTCCTCGACCAGCCTACCATCGCAGGAATCATCATAAAAGCAAGAGACCTCACTCTCACAGTCAATACACAACACAAACAACAAGGGCCACCACCCCGATATACTCCTCTTAACCACCTGTAACTGCTGCTAAAACTATGCCTCCCTCAATAAGGCACCTCCTAGTTCTCTCCCATCTTAGAGCCACAAATGCTAATGAACGAAGAACACTAGATCCACAACCCCTCCTCGATCAAATCCACATTGCTCCCCAAATCTTCTTCCAAAAATGCACAAGAATGCTCAATTTGGTCTCTTTCTCTCTTCACAACGAATGGGGCAGGTTTAGGGTTTCTCACATGCTCTAAGATGGCAAGGGCGGCGGAAAAGAGGGCCTAAGGTCCTTTAAATAGGACCCAACCCCGAAGATTTAGGGTTTCCACACATAGTTCCAACTCGTCGACTTGGCCTCACAACTCGCCAAGTTGGTCACTAAAACCACATAATCAGTCCAATGATCTTCTCGACGGAACCAAGAAACTACAAATATCCCGTAACTCAGACAAAAATATCATAATCCTCCCAACGTGACTGCCTCTAGTCATCTCGAAGCCTCATATTGATATACCGTTGGATACCCCAACTGTTCCGAATTAGTCCTCACTCTCGGTCCAAAAATAATGCACCGTCACACACTTCGTCCTTGACTCCTCGACCAACCTACCATTGCAGGAATCATCATAAAAGCAAGAGACCTCACTCTCACAGTGAATACACAACACATATTTGGGGAGCTTTTCACCTCCGCACAGATGCTAATGAAAGAAGAACACTAGATCTACAACCCCTCATCGATCAAATCCACGTTGCTCCCCCAATCTTCTTCCAAAAATGCACAAGAATGCTCAATTTGGTCTCTTTCTCTCTTCACAACGAATGGGGCAGGTTTAGGGTTTCTCACATGCTCTAAGATGACAAGGGTGGCAGAAAAGAGGGCCTAAGGTCCTTTAAATTGGACCCAACCCCGAAGATTTAGGTTTTCCACACACAGCGCCAACTCGTCAAGTTGGCCTCACAACTTGCCGAGTTGCTCACTAAATCCACGTGGCCAAAACCCACCTCTACTTGACGACTGGACCTCCGACTCACCGAGTTGCTCTATCATGAAGAATATAAATCACTTAAATATGATACCTGAAATTTCAGGATGTTACAGTTCTCCCCCACTTGAATTAGATTTCGCCCTCGAAATCGCTTCAAAACAACACATAGCTCGAACCCAATGACCTGATAAACACTGCCGAAAGAATCTCATATCGTCTAACAATCTCCTCCAATGACATTTCAACCCAAACAGGCACTCTAAATCCCAGAAGAGGACAGATTCATCTACCGCTGCGGTACTCGATCTGACTCTCCAGAACTTGAAAAATCTAGTGGTCTGTCTCCCTGCCAGACCACCCTCATAAAATATCATCCTGTCAATCACTCATTGAATAATAGACTCTAAGTACACTCTTCCAACTCTGATTCTTTTATCGATCCCGGTCGAACTCAAGAGGAACATAAATGTCATATCCCACTAAGGACCCACCGCCTGAACAACGATCCAAACTCTCCTGAAAGAATGATCTCAAAACTCTGTCCTTAGGAACAAAAAGGCGGTCAAAACTCCGTCTCCCTTAACTATAATTCCCAGCTTATCTCAAATTTCCCTTCCAACACTGAGCACCAGGTCAACTCCGACGCAATAGTTGAACCTCTAAAGGTTACCCATTGTACACCCAGTAAGACGACTTATTGGCTTCCTTCTCAGAATAACTATCTTGGCTCATTGTGACACACAAGTCATGAAGTTCGATTTACTCCAAGTGAATACTACAACCCTTTCTAAAGTTGTTTCACCTCCGACTTCTGCCGTCTACCACTTACTGGTTCTATGCGTCTCGCGGTCCTTCCTATGCCAACGAAACTGACCCACTCCGATCTGAGACATCAGATGGAGATCATTACCCCTCAAAATGAAACCCATCTACAAATCTAGAACCTCATCTTGCCTACTCAATACATGAATTGTCCCAAATTCAATTCGAGAGTCTGATTCTACAGCATAATTGAAACCACTCATTTCCAAACTGATACTCAACCCGAACCCGCGATTCATGAATTTATGCACACATCGTCTCTCTAATTCTTTCCGATTACGATATTCCATCCTCAACCTGGGGTACAACAATCCTCGACTGTTACGGAGATCCCAGTCTCACCCTTGGTCCATAAACCAGGTTCCATAAGACTCGAGTGGTAAGGCTACCCAAGCCTAAGAACTCCTCTACATCATACTCTGACTAGTGAATACTACAGCTCCCGGCAGAATAGTATTCACTCGCATCGACTACTGAGTGCTACAGTCCCTACCCCCGGTAGTCCTACCACACCCCCTCAGTGACTATTCAACGCTACGACTCCCCGCAGTTTCACAACACGCTCTCGCTAACCGGTGAATACTACAGCTCCCCGTAGTACCACGACACTCTCTCGCTGACTAGTGAGTACTACGGATCCACTCAGTATCACAACACTTTCTCGCTAACCAGTGAATACTACGGCTCCCTACAGTATCATGACACTCCCTCGCTGACTCATGGATGCTACAGCCCCCCGTAGTCTTACAATACTCTCTCTCTCTCACTGACTCACCATGGCTCACTCCATGGTATTCCTGATAATCTCGAGCAACTACTCCTACTTGGATCCACTTGCTCTCTTATCACCCCATAACCTCATCATCAAGCCATCACTACAATGAGTTCACCAACTCATGCTCCACAGCTCAACTTAGATAGGTGCTTACACCCACCCAACTCATGCACCACCATTCCTGATGTAAGTTCTCATAGGCAAGGCACTTTTCTCAGCACATATACACCCTTAGACAGTCCCACTTCGGTGACACTTAACTGAGGGGTTCCCGCATGAACAAAATTCTCTTAGTACTCCACTCGCCATACCTCAACTCGATTCTCAACATGACCAAAAATTAGGACACCATACTCGGGCACCTCGGTACACCATCCCAGCATCCGACGATGTCTTGCCTCAGCCACTGATCTCCCATTTACACAACTCGAAACCTCGAAATACTCCCACTTACAAATTGGAACATGGAGGAATCATCAAGGACTGAAAACACGTTGACGAGAATCCGAAGCTCCACCCTCTACTAATCTCCACCCATACAAACTACCCATACCGACTCTGAAATTAGTTAACAAATCAACTGCTGCCCTTCCCGGAACGTAGGTCACAATCGATACCTATACCCGCAAATCTCGGCTATTGCACCCTGAACTCAGTGACCCAACTGCCTCCAACTCAACATTTTCAAACCCAAGAAATACCTAGCCATAATAAATTTTCAGACCAACGGCCACCTGCCGTGGATTCACTCATCCTTCCTTAAGCACATACTCATACATCATCCCGCCTTGCACCTCGTCTCATCCACCAATAACCCAGGTCTCATGTGTCCACACCGCAGATCTCCATAACTTGTTCTCTAACCACACTTGAATGGAACGCTTCTCCTCTCAATAGAATACTCAATTCTCCATGTGACAACCCGAAATTTATTCCGTCATTTTTAACCCCTTTTCCGTTAATAAGCCTCGTTTTATTTAACTGTCCGTTAACTTTTAGACTGGTTAATTAATTTGGGACTTTTAAATGACTTCATGAAGGTTGAAATAAATTAGAAACATCCCAAATTTTTCCTTTGAAAAATTTTAGTTTCAACCAAGTCAAAATACAACCACTAAATCGGGTGCGACTAAAAGCCCCGTTTAACGGCAGTATCGGGTAGATTTCCACTGAGCCTCAACTCAAACCCCTATATAAGGGTGAGTGGAGTCCATTTGAGACTCTTTCACTCTCTCTCCACTCTCTCTCTCTCTCTCTCAACAACTTAATTTCGAGCCAAAAAACGCCCGTTTCGAGCCCCAAACGAGTAAGCAATCTACCCTAACTTGTTGTATAGCTTAACTAACATGCAAATTCGTGTTTAAGGAATAAAATAGGGGCAAGAGTAGGTGTTTACGGCCCAAGAACACTCTTGGACCGTGAACACCCCTAAATGGGATTTTTAAGCCCCAAAACCCCTCTAAATTGCCCCTAAGGCTTAGATATGACTTGTGGACTTACACATTCGGACTTAGAACACCTTGAACTAAAATTTTGGGGAGTAAACTTGAGTTTACTGCCCAAGAACATGCTTGGGCCGTAAAATCCTCTTCATGGGGAGTAAACTCAAGTTCAAGTGTTAGAAATGCCCTCAAACATCTCCTATGGCCTTGGAAAAATGTCTAGAAGCAATCCCATGGATGTAAATGCTTTAAACATTAAAGAAACCAAGGAAATAGGAGTTTAAGGCCGTAAACCCCCTAGGAAAGGTCCATGGGCCGTAAACTCCTAAAAGGTGCCCAAATGATGCCCTAAACTCCCCATTTGACTTGGAAAAATGCTTAGGATTTTATTCTCTATCATTTAAGACCTTAAAACACCAAAAGAATATGTACATAGGAGCTTACGGCCGTAAACTCCTTGTTTAGGGCCGTAAACTCCTATTTGGTCCATTTAGATGCCTTAAATCCACTCATGTGCCTTATATTTGGACCAAGCATAAATCTACAAGTGATATGAGACATTTTGGCATCCTAGAACACCCTCACCATGAGTTTACGGCCGTAAACTCATGGGGAGTTAGTCCCAGGCTGTGAACTCTATAAAGAGTTTACTCTTGAAGAGTAAACTCCCTATCTAAGCCATACACACCCTTTAATGTTACCGGGACACTCCAAGCACTTAACCAAAGTGTTTTCCGCACTTTAGGTTGCGTATACGTGATAAATTAGTATTATATTTACTAATTGTATATAAACATATATTATCATATGTTAATAGGTCACTAAGTGTGTTCAAGTCTTTACTTGACACCGAGCACCCAACTGGCACCTTCGTCGGATCCACTTACATCAGGTGAGTTCATACCCCTGAATTAACCTTTTAAATGTTTTTACATGCTTTTATGGGGGGGAATACAAGTTAAACATGCCAGTTATCATATCAATCACATGTGATTGATAACCCGCATGCACAAGGATTTACTACACTGTCAACTGTTTTTACCAAGTATGATACCATAAATGGTCTTCCAAAACATCTTTACTTGTACAAAGCTTTTCTCAAATTGTTTCTCACGCTGTATGTTTTACTTAAAATTCCGTTACGACGGTATGTTAAACAAAGGATTTCTTTATTCAAAATGTTTTATCAAAGTTTCATTCAAAACTTGTTTATGAAAGGTTTCCAAAGAATTTCTAAAGGTTTTCAAACTTATTTTATAAAAGAATACCAAGTCGTGATTTTTTTAAGTATAAAGGTTTTCCAAAGTTTTCACCGAAGTTTTCTTCCATGTTTTATACTCCTACTTCATTAGATTCTACTGCCTTGTTATACTTCTACTTAGTTAAATGCTACTACTTTGTTAACACTTTTACTTTGTGATACGCTTATACTTCACGATACGCTCCTACTTCACGATACGCTTATACTTCACGATACGCTTATACTTCACGATACACTTATACTTCACGATACACTCCTACTTCACGATACGCTTATACTTCACGATACGCTTATACTTCACGACACGCTAATAGTTCACGATACGCTTCTACTTCACGATATGCTCCTACTTGTTAACACTTATACTTTGTGAAACACTTCTACTTCGGTAAACACTTAAACTTCATTAAATGCTTCTACTTAGTTAAATGTTTTCCTGTGCTTGTATAAGTTAAATAAATAATGTTTAAAGGACTTAGGAAGGCAATTTCGCCCTATTTCCTTTTCTTCGTTGAGATGTGGTCTGGTGGGATCGGATGTCCGTCCGAAGGTCGTTTGATCATTAGTTATATATTATGTATACAAGCATAGACATATAGGTTTACATTAGTCAGTTCAGTTGTGAGTCTCTATCATTAGTCTAGTATTTTACATCAGATCTCACTATACGAGATACATATTCAATACACGGCCTTCTCCGTTGTCAAGTTGGTAACCAGAGTCTCTTGTAGGGAGAGCGGACATTGTGTGTATAGATCTATACGGGATTGACACCCCCGCACCCTGACTGCTAGCTACAATCCACGGCCTACCAAGCCAAGGGGTGACAAATGTCATACTTACACCGACGCTTGCAGGGCGTCAAGTTCTCTAGTGTCTATCAGTATGGTTACGAGTATCTCGGGGTTACATTATAATTCATGGCCTTAAGGTAATGGGTTTTAACACTGTATTCACTGTTTTTAGACCTTGCTAGACGTATCATTCAGTTGATACTGTCTGGGGTCTCTGTTCACTGTATTTAGACCTTGCTAGACGTATCTTTCATTTGATACCGTCTGGGGTCTGTGTCTCCCTTTTGTTAGACTGATCTAGGCGTATCGTTCATTCAATACTCTCCTGGAGTCTATGATTTCTTTTTGCCTTAGTCAGCAGTCTTCATTGCTGAGGCATATGTTATTTTCCCTGATATTCTCCTACTTTCTTTCAAAATCAATACCACATTTTGATAATGATAGTGTTAAGGAAAAATTACTGTTTACCACATAACTCTGTCTAGTCTTGGTAGAAGACTGCTTTTAATCAGAAAATATAGGATTTTCTAAAAAGGACTATAATTCACTGTATACTTTAAAACTACTACTTTTATAAAGTTATTTGAATAAAATGACACTAAATACTTATGAACTCACCAACATTTATAAAAATGCTGATAATCGCTTTCAAATAACTTGTATTCTCAGGTCAGTAATAGACAGGTACATTCCAGGAGCTTTTGTTGAAGACGGTTTTGTACCAAGCTGCATCTATACTAGTTTCTGTTATACTTTGATGTTTCTATGTAATGTAAACCATGTAAAACTATTACTATTAATGCAATGGTTGTTGTACTTTGATTACTATATTGCATATGTTGTGATACTTGACATGACGTCATCCACTCCAGAACGTTTCCGCCGTTCCGGTTTTGGGGTGTGACACCCCCACTCAGGGTTCGAACCATCACCAATTGGCATACCAACAATCTACTCCATAGACTGTTTCACCAGGCATATCACACTTGACTCTTGGAACGTACCACATAATCACTCTAATGATCTTCCCAGTGGATCCAATAAACTCCAAATATCCCGTAACTCAGATAAAAATATCAGAATCCTCCCAACATGACTGCCTCTAGTCATCTCGAAGCCTCATACTGATATATGGCCAGATACCCCAACTGTTCCGAATTAAACCTGACTCTCGATCCAGAATAATGCGCTATCACACACTTTGTCCCTGAATCCTCGACCAACTTACCATCGCATGAATCATAATAAAAGCAAGTGGCCTCACTCTAACAGTCAATACACAACACAGATAACGAGGGCCACCACCCCTATATACTCCTCTTAACCACCTGTAACTGCCGCTAAAAGTACACCTCCCTCAATAAGGCACCTCCTAGTTATCTTCCATCTTAGACCCACAAATGACTCTCTTAAGGTATAAGAAATACCTCACAACAAACATACTGCCCAAAATACTCTGGTGAAAAGGTTGCAACCGTATGCTACCCCACGAGGTTTACCTACAAACTTTGAAACCGGAAGCTCATGATCTCTTTTGCTTCCCCCAGGAAATGGGGACAGCATAACTCTTGCCACAGAAGGTGACGCCTCATCTATCAGTCGATTGCTCAACTCAGACCGCGATCCTCCAATAAGCATCATCTCTACTCATCCCTGAGTCTTGCGCCTCCAACTAGCATCTCACCCAAAAATATCTCGGAAACTAACTCGATTTCCCTCTCAAGGTATGCTCCATTGAAACTTGTTCGACATGGCCCTCTGGCCCCACACTCTATCACATCTGATCTTAGTCTAATTAATCACAACGGGATAACTGGTAAAACCACAAGCACTAATCGCCACGAATCGTGGTACTCGAACCATGTGATCACCTCTTGATCTGCTATGAATCATGCTACCCGAACCATGTTATCTCCTCTCAATATGCTACAAATCATGGTACCCGAACCATGTTATCTCCTCTCAATCTGATACGAATCATGGTACCCGAACCATGTTATCTCCTTTCAATCTACTACGAATCATGGTACCTGAACCATGGTATCTCCTCTCAATCTGCTACTTAGAGCCTTTGGAATTCTCCGTGTTTCGAGTATGGGTCCTCTGCTTTCATTATTACGGGCCCATACTAGCTACCACATCTACCCATACTTTCCACATGGATCGTCCCAGATTTCCTAAGTAGCTACTTAACCTTCTCGATCACCAATCCTGTTAAAATTGGATGCTCCCCAATGAATACTCTCCTCTACCAGCGTACTCATCCGACTAAGGTTACTCCCTAGGCTCTTCCTAGGTTCTCACACTTCTCTGCCATCAACTAGTAAAGAACTCCTTATGATGATAACCATCTACCTCCTGAATATTGTCATATTCACTTAGTAGCTGACTCCCATCGTCAAGAGTTCCACAAAGCACGAAGCAAGCAACATTCGGGCATCGAATAATCTCCACCAGCACGTAAAACCCCTCTAGGTTACAACTCTATTTGCTCTACTCACACTCAAAAGGTATCACCGAACTCAAGCAACGCTACCTCTCGCAAGTATCTAACTACTCCCTCGATAGATTTATCCAATGCTCATCTAGGTATCTCTCCTAAATTACTCCTCTACTCAAAGCTAGATCTCTCTAAAAGATTCCTGTTGGATACTCTTACTCCGCACATATTCAAAGCACATCACAAATAACAACAATTCCTAGGCTAAGGCATCACAAATCAGGAAAATCTAGCCTAATATATGAAATACCTAGCCTATCTTTTAGGATGCACCACTAATATCTCACTAATAATTCATAACACAAATAAGTAAGGGTATTTTGGGAAATCACTGTTTGGGCTCTGGCTGATTGTACACACTGCTCCTTCTCGTTTTCTCTTAGAAACTCTTGCTCACTTTAGAAAAATCATTTCTTTTGAATTTTTTTCTCAAATCCCCAGTTTGAGTCCATAAATACCCGAAGGTGCATCCGAATCCCTCAAACCAAGGCTCTGATACCAACTTGTAACATCGAAAGTTTTCAAACAATTTTTTTCATTTTAGAATCACATAATTCTTGTAATACATTTCACAAAAATATCATTTATTTAATTTACAAATTACAACTCTATATTTGTTTGATTAATAATCCAAGATCCTCAAAACATAGCTCTTTCACTGGTGTGTACAATCAAGCATGTGCCTTCCTGCGACCCTGAGAAAAACCTGAAACATATATCACATAACACGACAAGCACGAAGCTTAGTGAGTTCCCCAAAATACCACACACAACTCGTTAGCCACTCGAGGCTATAACACAGTAGGACCCTCCTATCAATGTGTCTCACTGGGACCCTCTAGTCCCATAACTCGGGTGGACCCTCCGGTCCTAACTCAGTAGCATAGAATAATACACAAAATAAATCACATAGACAGAATGCAGGATATCTCAGTACTCATTATAAACACATAAGACATCTCAATAACACAAAGATACCAATTATGGTAAGTATAGTGAGAAGACACACCTTGAAGCAAGTAAGCTAATACACCTCGTACACAGATCACCGATCTAGCCTCCGCCTAACACATGTGATAATTATCTCTAATTAAATCACAACACTAAATAAACTCATACTAGCCTCTCTCTAGCTCTTAGGAAGGGTAAAGGACCATTCTACCCCTCCATGGTCTCTATTACTCACATTTTGTCAAAACCCCAAAAGTCAACAGAAATCAAACTTGAGTCACCAATCCATGTTGACCCAACTCCTTGAGTGGATCAAGGCAACTCGACGAGTCCCTTCATTTCCTCAAACGCCTCATGAAAACCAACTCAACTCATCGAGTTGACTTGTCAACTCTCCGATTTACAGCATGCTCAGACTCATCGGGATAAACCCTTACCGACTCGTCAACTCAGCTCATTGACTCGGCGAGTCCATAAAGTCTGTATTCTCATTCAGAAAATTTAAGGCAAATCTATCACTCTATACTCTAGATCTAGACTCCCAAGGCTTGAATGTCACGTAAAGCTTCAATCTTTACGTTCATGCAAGGCATATTTGCTCCATAATGCCAATACAAGCTCCAAAAAGACTTAGATGCACAAGAGCTTGCCTCTTGCTCAAAAAAGCTTGGATCTTTGGACTCTCAAGGCCTCCTACAGTCTAGATCTGAGGTTGAAACCTCAAACCATGCTCAAATAACTCAATAACACAATATAGATGGAAGAAAACCCTAAAAACTTCGAAAAATGAGATCTAACATAATATTTGGCCAAGATGAGAGCTTTTTACATCTGCACAGATGCTAACGAAATAAGAACACTAGATCCACAACCCCCTCCCCCTCGATCAAATCCACATTGCTCCCCAAATCTTCTTCCAAAAATGCACAAGAATGATCAATTCGGTCTCTTTCTCTCTTCACAACGAATGGGGCAGGTTTAGGGTTTCTCACATGCTCTAAGACAACAAGGGCGGAAGAAAAGAGGGCCTAAGGTCCTTTAAATAGGGCCCAGCCCCGAATATTTAGGGTTTCCACACACAACGTTAACTCGTCGAGTTAGCCTCACAACTCGCCGAGTTGCTTACTAAATCTACGTGGCCAAAACTTGCCTGTACTCGACGAGTGGACCTCCGACTCACCGAGTTGCTCTATCATGAAGAATATAAATCACTTAAATATGATACCTGAAGTTTCAGGATGTTACAATTGAGTTTTAAATGGATTGAAATTCCTAGATCCTTTGAGATTCATTGAACTTTTTAATGGCATGTTTAAATCTCGATTGTGCCCTTCAAATTTGTGACTGGGATGCCGAGGATCACTAATAAGGTGTAAATAACAATGAAAATTAGCTTGGTACACCCAATGTTACAACCACCTAATCAATGTGCCGGTTAGCCACATACGCTCCATTGATCTATGATTAACACCAAGCTACCCTTTGTCATGCACTTTCAGTCCCACATTAGTGAGCTGGTTAACCACACACACTCCACTAACGACTTAACAAGGTGCAAAGTGCAATTTCATGGGTTAGCACCATATTCACATTATCCTAAAGTAAATACAATTAGGAATTTAATAAAAGTTTAGTTACTTTATAATTATCATTATACTTTTAATGATAGTTTAAATGTCCTGTCAAACCCGTTCAGCTAACGACCCTCCACCAGTCAAGAAAGCGGTGGGTGAGAGTGGACACCCATTAAACTGCCATGTTATAGGCAGTAACCTTATACCCCCCTCATAGACCGGCTTCATGAATGAGACCTACTAACCGTAACACTGACTTTACTCTTATATATATATATATATATATATATATATATATATATATATATATATATCAATACAAAGGTAGGTTCAAATGTTTCTCACATCTATTGTGTGCTAGATTGCACCATCAAGAATTTAGTAAACACTAAATGTATATTAAATGATATCCATACTTATTATTCTTTTTTATGGAAACTAATTAAATTCGTCATTTATATCAACAATAATATTCTTTCAAAATGAAATCGTATCTAGAAGAATAAGAGAGTATTCTAGTAGAATGAGAGTATAATCTACTAGAATACACTCTCATTTTTCATATTCCATACAACTTTCTTATATTTTAAGTGAGTGTGTCCTGAAAGAACGTTATTGCTAACATAAAAACCTAGATACAAATACATTCTGAAAGAATGTTACTGCTGACATTAATGACAAATTTAATTAGTTTCCATAAAAAGAAAATTATCATTATGGATATCATTTAATATACATATAATTATGGAAATCATTTAATATATATATATATATATATATATATATATATATATATATATATATATGTATGTATATATATATATATATAGGTTTAGGTTCTATGGAAAACAAAAAACACTAAAAATCATAAAAAATACATAAAAAAAACTTATAGATCACAAAACTTTTATTTTAATTTTTTTAATAAAAAAATCGCAGCTTTTTCTTAAAATTCGTTGAAAAAAAAATAAAAAATCAATTTTTTTTCTAAAATTTATTATTTCAACGAATTTGTATAGAAAGCTACGATTTTTTATAAAAAAATTCAAAAAAAAAAGTGTTGTGATCTCTAAGTATTTTTATGATTTTTAGGGTTTTTTGTTTTCCAAATAACCCTTCCTTATATATATATATATATATATATATATATATATATATATATATATATATATATATATATATATATATATATAAAACTTATAATATTATAATAGTATAAGGATTGAATTTTAAACTTTCAAAAATTCTAGGGTTTGGAACTAAATGTTTCAAAGTGAAACTTTGCATTTACAAATTCCAAAATTTGAGGGCAGGTTTTGAACTATTAAAAAACTTTTGGTTTCCATAACTAATGAGTTTAATATAGGTTCTATGAAAAGACTCTTGACATTCCATAACTTGAGGAAAAGTTATGGACTTCATAAAACATTTATGTAAAAGACTCTTCAAGTTCCATAACTTGAGGACAAGTTATGGATGACTTAAAACCATTTAAGATTGCATTTAAAAATGAGACCTTTCATTTTCCATAACTTGAGGACAAGTTATGGATTTCACCAAAAACAATTAGATCAAAAATTCCAACTAACAAAATCAAACAATTTGCCTATGATCTAATTAAACTCATATGTTAAGATAACTCATATCAAACAAGTTTCAAGAAATTAGCATAATCATATAAACTAATACAAATAATGAAAACTTGAGAATTTTCTATTTAGATGAGAATCATCATTACCATATCAACATAATCAGATTTTATGAACTAAAACATTTTGTGGTAATGATTCTAATCCAAAACAGGCCAAAAAACTCGAAAAACTGCTGTCTAGACAGGTAACTCGTCGATCCCAATACTGGACTCGAAGAGTCCAAGGAAAAACTCATCCTACTCGTCGAGTCCAAGCATGGAATAGTCGAGTAGGGTAGTCAGACAACATTTCAGCTTTGAAAAATAACACATTTTGCATCAAATATAATAGAAAACAATCCTAAGCTCTTATACCACTGAAGGGTTTTACAAACAACCCTAAATGCTTTGGATCTATGTTTTCTCTAATTATACGTGAATATTGTTTCCAAAGCATTAAGCCTACAACTAGCATGGAAATGACATAATCAACATAAAAGAGAGTTATATAATTACCATTTTGTTGTAGCTTGTAGAACTTCTATAGTTTGGCCTTTAAGAACTTATTTCCCCAAGTGTTGCTCCTCAAATGGAATCACAATACACCTAGGACAAAGGATGACTTTTGAGAGAATATCCTAACACCAAAATCAACTCAATGATCTCCAAGAACATTAGTGTCATTTTGGATGCTAAGGGGCTTCTTATATAGTGTGGCAAGATTAAGGTTACACCATGTAAACCCTAATGTGTATGACCTTCCATATTCCTTAGGCTCCATGGGTTGTAACATTAGTTTAGCCCAACCTAAAGAATCATGGATCATTGGCCAACACCATAAGAATGAATGATTTACCAATCAACCCCTTATATTTAATTAGTCTCTTTTGATCATAAAATTAATTCCACATTAATTCTTGATCAATACTAAATAAATAATATGATTTCATATTAATATATTAGAACTTATAATATATTAATAAATCATAAATAACCTCTTCTCAAAAGTCTATCCTATCAAATTGTCCTGGTGATATGCAACCCAAATGGACCATGCTACTCTCGGGACCAATTATAGTTATGGGCTTAGACACCTAATCCAACAGAAACATGCTTTGTCTACACCATTAGACGAATCAATATAGAATACATTATTGCCTAAGTTATCAGCACACATCACAGTTTTGTACACACCATTACAAGGAAAATATTTGAATATAAAAATGTCATTCTTATAAACCAAAATAGAGCCATTGTCATTATTAAATGAAAACCGATATCTTTGTCTAAATAATGCGTGAAATGAAATACTGTTTCTGGTCATATCTAACGAATAACATCAATTAACTAAATCAACTCTAACACCAGTATCGAGCACAAGTCCACAAGTCCAAATCTTGGTAACAAGTGAAGAATGCTTATTCCTAATGATCAGGTTGAATCTTCCATGATCCACTTCCTCACTTTCTCTTAGACCCTGCATATTAGAACAAATATAAAAACCACATCTCGTATCAAGGACCGAAGAATAAGAAAGTTATGTGTTATTGATTTGGATAGTGTATTTATCTGATGAGGAGCCAGATGGATTGATCTTCTCCTGTTTCAAATCTTGTAGGTATTCGGGCACCTTCTTCTCCAATGCCCCTTTTCACCACAGTGAAAGCAAGTGGCCTCTTTTGGATCACTTACAGCAAGAACATCAAAGTTGGGCTTCCCTTTCTACCCACTGCTAGACACTTCAGCATTGGCCTTACCCTTCTAATTTTTTTGGGAGGTGGTCTTCCTCTTCTTTCCTTGGCCTTGACCAATGACCAAGACAAGAGCACTTTTCATAGAAGGGACGTGAATTTTCTTCATTCACAATTCAACAGCCTGTAACAAGTTATGGATTTGGGTCAAAGTGGCTTCGGTGTTGTTTAAATGATAAGTTAAAATAAACTAATCATAGTTAGCAGGTAGGGACTTAAGGACCATCTCAATGGCTAGATCCCGATCGAAAGTCACATTGAGCTTTTCCAACCTATCCACATATATTTTCATCTTTTTCACATGAGCGCAAACATAATCTCCTTCCTTCAACTTGCACACCATTAGGGACTTGATGACTTCATACCCTTCTTGCCTTGCTTTCTTATAAAACTTTTCAAAAAGATGCCAGATCATTTCGTATGACCAATTGTCCTCATAGAACTTTTGTATGTCAGGTACCATGGTTGCAACCATTATGCAAGCGACAAGAGTGGCCTTGTTAGTATGTTGTTTGTGGAAAGCTATTCCTTCAGGAGTAACAGTCCACTAATCAATCTCAAGAAGAGGTTTCTCGAGAGCATACTCTTTGTTTTCGTAGTGAAGAGTTATTTTTAGGTTAGGCATCTAGTCAACGTAGTTTGGACCAGTCAACTTTTCTTTTGACAGAATCGAAAAGAGAGTGAATTTGGAGTTTTAAGTGGAGGTTTGAGCAACATGAGCATCACCATTACCATACATCTACAATAATAGAGATCATTTTAGTTATTTGATATATATCCTTAATATTTTAACCCAAATTAATATTCAAGGCTAGGATTCAAAATACAATTTGAAATGAAGAAGAGGGATGTCGAAATCTATTTACGAATTTATTAAGGTAGGTAAAACGATTCGCCAGTTTCAATCTAATATGAAACTCCTAGATCATTTGAGATTCAATGAATCGTATCAATTTCATGTTTAATATCAGATTATGCTCTTCAATTTTGTGACTGAGATACCGAAGATAACAAACAAGATGTGAATAACCATGCAAACCCGCTTGGAAACATCGATGTCATTTATCATCTCAAATTGATGTACTCCATCAATAATGATAATTTTCTAGTTGTTCTATCACTTCAAATTTATAGTCCCAAATTAGTGTGTCGGTTAACCACACACGCTCCATTAACCACTTATTAAAGAAATATGTGTAATTTCATGGATTAGCATACATTTCACATTTTTCCTAAAGTAACCAGAGTAGGATTTTAAATGAAGGTTATAGTAGTTTTCATCATTATACTTTTAATGAGATTATGCCCTATTAATTTTTTGCAGCTAACGACCCTCCACCACACAAATGAGTGGTGGGTGAAAAGGACACCCATTCAACGGTCATTTATAGGCTGTTTTCTTAAAGTTAGTGTATCCGAAGATCAATGACATAAAATTAGGATGTGTACGTTCATGCCTTCGCCATGTTACGATTCTCCGAAGTACCTAAAACCATAAACCAAAACTGTAATCATAAAGCATAGTGAGTTCCCCAAAGTACCACCACACAAACAAATAACAAATACCAACAAACAACATGCATACAGAGCCTTCAGTCTGACTGGAACGCCCCACCGACCTATAGTCTACCTGGTGCGTTCACAGAACCTTCAACTTGTCTGCATCATTCTCCAGGCCTTCGGCCGGACTGGTACGCCACACTGGCCTTCAGTTTGTTCGGGCCGCCCTGGGTCTGTTGGCCTTCAGGATAAAACATGACCGCCTCAACCTAACCATACATACACCGTGTCGACGCGCACACACACACACACAAATATATATATATATATATATATATATATATATATATATATATATATATATATATATATATATATATATATATATATATAACAGATAAGCATACTAATAAGCAGCCAATAACACACAAACAGATCTTACAGATCACTAAGTATAACATCATCCTATCAACTAGGATACAAATCTAACAGATCACTATAGTACTCAATCATACGATAAACCAGGATAACAATCCAAAGGGCCGACCTTGGTGTTTCGACCCATAAGTACAGTGAGGAAGACTTACCTAAATTCGCTGATAATCAAATCACTGCTCGGACCGTTGAACCAGATAATGTGACATCCCCAAAATCTCGGCCAGAAAAGACCGATTTTCATTTATGCTTTTAAAATAATTTCAGAGTAAATCCTTTTGATTTGAAAGAGTTGCGGAATTTGTTCCCAAAAACAAAACGTGATAAAACAATGTTTACTAAAGCATTTCATAAAAGAAATGTATTTTCATTATATAATCAAAACTCGAGGTGTCATGTTCCGATACAGACCAATAAGCATAAAAAATAACATTACAAGTCATCCAACAAATATATACATATACAGACTTGTAAACAAAACAACTTGATGGTTCGTCCATCTTATGCCCTCACGCCACTTCCTGTAATACAAATAAAACTGAGTGGGTCAGGCTTGGGAGCCTGGTGAGCATATAGGGTTTTCAACCCACAATAAATAATCATATTTAATTTTCACCAACCAAAAATAACCCAAATACCCATTCCCATTATTCTCACTTTATATCCCTAAGACAACTAACATAAGGGACCTAGTCTAAGAATATTTCATCGGGGCGACAACACATGCTTCAGGGGTACCTCAGCAATATAAGTCAAATAAGGCAACCATGAGGGGGATGGAGTACAACGAATGAACACCCAAGTTCATTAACACCTACAGGTGGCGAACCTGCTAATGTTCCACAAAACTATCTAGAAAAGTTCGTGGTCGTCATCTAAACTCCGCTAGATGACTAAATCAAACAACAACGAGGCCTCTCATCTGTTTATTACACACCAACTATCTACCCATGTTCTACCCAACATATTAGTAGATAACAATATACATTTTATACATAGTTTAAAAACCTGTATAGCATGCTTTAATCAATACATATTCCACATAACAGATGAGGCACACACACATAAAACGTATTTAATAGAGAATAAATCAGATCTATGAGATAGAAGAGAGTGAATACATATTCACACATATAACAACAAAATATATACACATAGCACGTATTTTATAATAAATAATTCATAATATTGTATTGGAAGAAAAATAACTACACACCCACTTGATCAGAAGATGATCGGACGGCACTACGGCTTGTAGAAGTAGTATTCTTCGGCAGATCTGGAAGATCTTCACAAAAACCGGACTCCTCGCGGGCAGAGCTTCGGCTCGGGAATCTTACTTCTCGGGATCTTCAGGACCTCGGGACTTGCTTCAGGGCTCGGGAATGATACCGGGGCTTCGGGATAATTCTTGCACGAAAAACGATGCAAAAACGCAAGAAAAAGAGAAGAAATGAGCAAACTACTCAGCTGCCATCGACACCTTTTTATAGGGGCTGGAAGGCCGATTTACGCAGGGCGTAAATCCTAGTTATGCGGGGCGTAACCTGGATAGGATCGCTGACTCCCTCCCTTCGGATAATATCAGCCAATATATATATAAATAAAATATCGAAAATATTTAATAAACTTCAAAAATTCATATCTTCCTCATACGAACTCCGTTTTCGACGTTCTTTATATCCACACGTAGGTGAGACCACGATCTACAACTTTCGTTTAGACTCTGTCGGCTAATTTTGAGTTTATTTTTATTATTTATTTTTAGTAGGTCGGGACAGGAAAATTCCGTTATAAAATCATAACTTCTTCATCTGACGTCCGTTTTCGCCTATCTTTTTATCGTTTTACTACAATTAATGAGATCTTCGATTCTCATTTAGATTGTTTCGGCTAAAAACCGCTCGGTTTCAAATCGAGTATTCGGGCTGCATACCGCTAAATCGAAACTTCGAAAAATCATAACTTCCTCATACGAAGTCAGATTTTGGCGTTCTTTATATGCACGCTCTCGGTTTAACAAACTCTACGACTTTCGTTTAGATCACTAAGACTAAATATCGCTCTAACGTAAATTTCACTTTTTACGTCATTCAGCATTGTCAGTTCTGTCGCGAAACTTCGACATGTCATAACTTCTTCGTTATAACTCGGATTTCGGCATTCTTTATATCTTCGGAATCCTTGTTTCAACCACTACATCTTTATGCAAAGATATTGGGATTATCCCACACTTCAAATTTGATGCATATTTTATTCTTAATTCATTAAATATAATAATTAAGAAAATAAACACATAATTCACATAATTCACATAATGCTCAAATATTTCATCATTAATACTCCAAAAATAGTTAAAAGGGTTAACCTAGACTATTACATCAATGAAAATGCCTAGCCTGGAAACGCGGGCGTTACAGATAACTTCACGCCAAATATCAATAAATACAATCTTAATTAATAAATAACCTAATAGCCCAAAATCTAAGGCCTACACCATAACCAACTCCCTAAAGAGTAAAAGACCATTTTACCCTTTCCTTACTTGATCCATAACCAAAACCCAGAACAACATGCATAGAAAGCCCAAAACCCAAAATGGCAAACCAAAGCCCAAGACAAAAGCAAAAAAGCCCAAAATGGACCAACTTCCTAACTGGGCCTAAAAGTCTCAAGGGACCAATACCAAGAAATTCCTCAGCCTCACCATGGCCAAAAAAATAAAAGCCCATTGGCCCAAAAGGCCCAAACTCAAAAGGCCCATTAATACTGAACTAGGGAGTACACCTAGCGTACTCAAGATGTACTCCCCGCGTACACAAACTCGAAGCACAGAGTACAAATCCTTTAAGCACAAATTCAGCATTACGTTGAGCGTACACTTACATACGCCCAACGTACTCCTCAGACCCCTTTTTCACTCCAATTAGCCCTTAATTAGTTAAGACGAAGTGCGAGACTCTCATATCTGATTCCATAAGACTACTTATCACGTAAAGTTGGCAACTTTACGTATTTGCATTGCAAAAAGGGACTCAAAAGCTCAATTTGGACTTAAAAAAGTTCTGAATGCTTACATGGACAAAAATACACTATAATGCTTTCATTTTTATGAACCTAGGGACTGAATGGAGCTAAGATCTAGCACTTATTGCTTCTGGAGTAGATCAAAAACCCATCTTTTACAAAAAGACACCAAAATGCACAAAATACTTCATGAACTAGATATAACATATAAGATCACCAAGGTAGAAACTTTATACCTTCGAGATGTAGATCAAGATGCAACAAGTTGGGATCCAAAAGCCTTAAGCAATCCTACACTTCTCCAAGAAGCCCCTTCTTCTTCTATGAACACCAAAAGCATGAAATAACACACAACAACTCAAAACCCAGCTAAATGAGGGCTAGGGTTTAGAGGGATGAAGGCTGAAGATATTAGGGTTAGATGATGAGATAAGGAGTTTAAATATAGTCAAAGACCCTAAAATAGGGTTTTGGACTAACTGGAGTACGCCCATCGAACTTCCTATACGCCATGCGTACTCCAAAGGATGATCATGACCATTTCGCTCAGTACGGCCAACGTACTCAAGATGCACGCCCTATGTGCCGGCACTCCTTCTAGTATGCCATGCGTACACTTGTGTACACCCCACATACCTAGTGAAACCTAAATTTCATGAATCTTCCGAAGGCCATAACTTCTTCGTTACAAGTCCGTTTTTTATGATCGCTATATCCACAAAAAGGTAACGAGATTCTCTACACTTCTATCATCTCATACCGGCCTAAAGACCTTCCCAACAAAAATCCAATTTCCATAAAAGCCCGAACTAACACTTTACAGAAATACCCCTAGGCTCCAAAACACAAATCGAACACCCGGATCACTTCAATTACATTACTCGCACCCAAATGGCTCTAGATCTCACATTTCCAAATGCCCTAAGCCTTATGATGACTGATCTTCGGGCCAAAACCTCGAATTAGGAATCGATTCGAAATAGGCGGTATAAAGTCCAAATTTTAGCTATCCTTCTGGAGTATGGAGTGGACGAACATAACTTACCCAAGGGTCCTATTTATTGCTGATTGGAAAACTCTAGAAACCCCTATAATAATAATATTTCAAATACATGTGGTTATCCAGTTTCGTTATCATCAGGAGGCTTCTAGAATGTCTTATTAGGGCATCCCAAAACTGTCCATATGGGAAGGTTCTAGAACCCTTCCATTGTTCAACTTTTTAACAAATACAACTTAGTCTTTGCACTCTCAATTATCTAATTAATCACACACATAATTCCAATTAATTCTTAATTAATTATTACTATTTCAAATTAATATATAATCATATAATATATTAACAAATTATTTATTACAATTTATTAATCATATAATAAATTAATAAATCATCCCCTCTCTCTACAAATGTTATTCTAACCAAGTTCTAGTTATGAGGGTAACCCAGAAAGGACTTTTCTTTTAATTATAAGTATATACCAATTTAGTTATGAGCTTAAACACCTTAATCCAACAATAATAACTCACCATATACGTTATGTCTGATGTTGCCTAGATGTTTATGGTTTGCAGGTTCATGTTTTAGCAGTCGTGGTACCATAAAAGAAGACATGAGCACAAGGAATACTTAGATAGTTGGATGTTATTTATGTATTTCCTTGTTATTCATGTAAATAGATGGATTTTATTCTAAACATGGGATTTAAAGTGTTTTAATTTTTTGTAGAATTTCGCAACTGTAATAAAAATTATGATATTTCCCTTAGATTATGTAACACCGTGATTTTTCACCCAATTGTTTTTTATTTTTAAACCATTTATTTAACAGAATACGTTAGCGGATGTCTTATTTTGAATTTTATGAAAACGTCATCAATGTTACTTTTATCACCAAAACAAGACCATCAAAATTAAAGTACTCAAAAACCCACGCCAAAGTAAGATCTCAAAGCCCAATGTAATGAGAACACAACAACATGTCTAAAATGGTATCATCTCTAAATAACATAAATAAAACTACCCCAAAGGACCCCATCCTCACCAAGCCATCAAAATCAAGCTACATGTACCAATGCAAGCCACAACAACAAGCAATAACAACTGTCGGCATCAGCATAATGAGTTGATCTCAAGCACACGGATATGAAAATAAACATAATTTATACAAGATGTTTAGTCATGCAATCATTCAACATACATCGATCATTATTAGTATATATTGTATATATTAATTTGGACATGCTTTTCCTCGCAACAATTATTATTTTAATATTTATCGATTTAACTATTTTTAATGTCTATCGCTACATGGGTCTAAAACATTGCTAGCATTCCCAAATGAAAGACCGTGTTCACTATAAATGTGACATGGCGACCCAATACACCAAATGGGGCACGACTCCCACCCGTAACACTGTCCATGGTGCTCCATGTTCACTACTCCGCCTTTGCAACTATGAACATGATGTGTTGTCATTCGAGGGTTGTCAAACGGTACTTCCAAACGCATACCTACTGTAGCACCTGGTTCTTGGAATATAATTTATTTAAGTATTTTGCATTTTTGGCCTTGTACTCAGCGAGTTGAAGGACCAACTCGCCGAGTAGAAGCAGGATGGGACGCAGGATTTAAGTGATGGAATCGTCGAGTCGGGTCCTGGACTCGACGAGTAGGCTCTGACTGGACAAAACCCTAATCTGAGGGTTTGCACCCTATTTAATCATCTCTTTCAGCCACCACTCATCCCTATTTCTCCCAGACACCCTCCATAGCAAACCCTAAGTGTTTTGGTGCAAGATCTAAGGCTTTTGTGGTGATTTTGGTAGTTTTGTTCACAAAGAAGAAGGAAGAGCATAGAAGGATCAAGAGGAGACTGAAGGATTCGAGTTTTGTGCATCACTTTCAGTCTTTGAAAGGTATAAAGTATGTACCTTGCTTGTTCATTTGTTAGATCCCTTTTTGGGGAAGATTTACGGCTTTTTAGGCCATATGAGGTGGCCAACCATGATTGCAAACATGGTTGGAAGTCAAGACTTCGGATCTAAGTCTTAGGAGGAGTCACAAAGTAGATTTGGGTTGCTTTTGCACCCAAGGAAGGTCCCATGCAACATAAGAGCCATTTTAGAGCCTTTTAGGCTTAAAAGTCCCATGCATGCACGTAAAGTTCGTAACTTTACATGCTAGATCAAGCTTAAGGGCTTGGATCTATCATTTGGTCAAAGGTTGTACATCAAAAATGGAGGAAATAGGGCATGGACGTTATCGACTCAGCGAGTCCGTTCTTGGGACTCGACGAGTCCAAGGCATAAAGTCCCATATCTGTTGAGGGTCAAAAGAACTCAGTTGGGTGTTAGAAGGGTTGTAGAAGGTCCAAAGGAGTGACCCAACGTATTGGACTTAGCCTTAGACCTGGAGTTCATGGGAATCGACGAGTGCTAGAACAGACTCGGCGAGTCCAACGCAATCTCCTCATGGTTGAAGATGAACTCGACGAGTTGTTCATACAACTCGGCAAGTCAAGGATAGAACTAGTTCATTAGATGAAGGTGAACTCGATGAGTTGTTCATACAACTCGGCGAGTTGGATGAAGTTTCATTCGATGTTTATATAGAGGAGGAACTCGTCGAGTCATTGCTAAACTCGACGAGTCGAGTCGTGGACAAGGAAGGATAAAGGGTTAGGTACCCGACGAGTTGACGGCCCAACTCGGTGAGTTGGGTCAACTGGAAGTTGACTTTGACTTGGATTTGGTTGGGGGTAAAATAGTCATTTTACCCTAAGAGTAGATATCAGATTCTGACTGAGTGTTTTGTGGGGATTACAGCCAGAGGATTTTCGGAGCAGCAGCAGACAGAGGTTTCTCGCATAGATTATCAGCAGCTACTCGTACGAGGTGAGTTACCTTCCAGTAGCTGTGGGTCTACGGCCCAAATGCTGGCCCACCAGTAGGAGTTGTATGTTAGATGATTGTCTTTGTGATACTCATCTAGGTTTGCTATTACCTTATATGTTATGAGCTAGTATGATATGATATTAGATGCTAGTAGCATTAGGGGAGATAGTCCCCAAGGTTACTGGTCGATAGGGCCAAAGGGGGTGGTTATACCCATATAACTAGATAGAATATGGTTATGTGTTTCATGCTATGTGGTGGTAGTAGAGGGGCGAAATAGTCCCCAACATCCGGTCGAGAGGACCGAAGGGGAGGCCAGCACCCAGGTATGTTAGGCAGTATCCGGTCGAGAGGATCGCTAGGGAGGCCAGCACTCAGATATGCTAGGCAGTATCTGGTTGAGAGGACCGAAGGGGAGGCCAGCACCCAAGTATGCTAGGCAGCATCCGGTCGAGAGGACCAAAGGGGCAGGTCGGGCACCCTGATATGCCTGAGATTATGTGTATGTTATGTGATTGTATGGTATGCGGTACGATGGGGGAACTCACTAAGCTTCGTGCTTACAGTTTACAGTTTTGGTTTCAGGTACCTCTTCAGCGAAGGGGAAGGAGCTGGCACGATAGCGACACATCATACACACACTCATCGTTTCCGGACTATGGATATTTTGGGATTGTACTCTAACATGTTCTTATTTTATGACTTGGGTTTCAGACATGATACATTGTTTTATGAGATGATGTGATTTCATAGTATTTTCTTATGAATGTTTTTATCGGTCTGTTAATTAAAAAGAAATTTTTGGTCTTGAAAATTGGGTCGTTACAAGTTGGTATCAGAGCCCTGGTTTGAGGGATTCGGACACACCCTTGGGAGTGTTCGGACTCAAATCAAGGGATTAAAAGATTTTTACAAGAAAAATGGTTTCCTAAAAACTAAGATAAAAGAGTTTTGGGAAAGAACGAAGTGTGATGTGCGCGACCGGCCGAGCTCAAGTAAGTATTCCCTAAAGTACCCATACAAGCTTAAATTATGTTTATTAGTTTCAGTAGAACAACATGCTAGAATAGGACTAAGGATCTAGGAATGATGCCTTATGTGCCTGCTTTATGTGCTTCAACTTATGAGAATTGCATGCTAGTATTGAGTAGACAGTAATAGGATAGCCTGTTTAGGTTATGCCTGGTAGTATGAGCTCAGCATTATATGCTAGTACAGTTTTTCGTTATAAGGATAAAGTTGCTTGAGTAGTTTCATGTGTCTGAATGCTGCTTACTTCGTGCTTGTAGGACTCTGAATGATGGGAGTTAGCCATTAGGTGAGCACGTTGTGTCACATGTGATTAGGATTGAATAATCTCAGAGTGTTGGATGTGGCCCTATTGAGCAGCTCTCGTTTGAGTCTAACCGTTGTAGGGACGAGTTGTTTACTTGAAAAATTATCTAACCCTCACTACATGTGATGGTACTCAGTTGGTGGCTAATTGGCATCACAAGGAGGCCTTCAGCAGCTGAGGACTGGGTTGGGTGGAGTCAGAGGTTCCGTAGGGTAAGCCTAGGATGAGAGTAGTAGAGATTAGCAGTGGTAAAAGGGACTTAGTGGAGTCAAGACAGTCCTTGAGGAAAGTACGGATAGATGTGAAAGGTAGTATGGGCCCGTACTACTGAAATCAGAGCATCTGTACTCGAATTGAGGAAGGCTGAGGCAAGACCGGGGAACTTGTAGTGGGTGTGATCCCTCTAGATGTATTAGTATCACTGACGATTGTCATGATGTATTACAGAATGGTGGTACTACGTCCGAGGCCAGTAGTTGGCAGCTCAGGAGAGGGATCGGGTTCGGGATCAGGCTCCGAACCAATGGATGAGAGGCTACGCGAGTTCATCGCGTCTGAGATCACTAGAGGCATCCTTAAGGCGACCCCAGTCATCTTTGGGTCGATCAAGGAAGGGATTGTTGAGCTGATGGAGGATCGCCTTAGGGCGTTCAGGAGTGACATGGCGACCAGCCAATCAGGATCCTACACATTGTCCTTTAATGACTTCAGGGGCAGTGGTGCGCCGGATTTCCATGGGGCGAAGGACCCCATTGCTGCCAGACGATGGATTGCAGACATTGAGTCTGCACAGCTGACCAGCTTCTGCCCCGAGGGTCGAAGGTGAGATATGCAGCAGGGTGTTTGAGAGACAGAGCTAGAGATCGGTGGGAGTTTTTTGGTGACTCATTGGGAGCCTCGGCTGTTGAGGCTATGACCTGGTCAAACTTTGTGACCAGATTCAGGGCGGAGTTTGCGCTAGCTGTAGAGCTTCAGCAGCTGGCCAAGGAGTTTTTGGACATGAGACAGACTACGAAGACTGTGGCGGAGATCACCGCCAAGTTCCGGGAGAGGGCGTTACTAGTACCCTAGTATGCGGGAGATGAGGATATGAGGAGGACCCGCTACCATGACATGTTGTGAGCCGAAATTCGGGAGTGTGTTAGTTTTTCAGCTTGCCCGACCCTGGATTCCATGATTGCCAAGGCAAGGGAGAGAGAGATCGATCTGGAGCATGTCCGGAAGAGGAAGGCCGAGGAAGGGTAGGTGACTGGGGCTTCGGGGAAGAATCCCAAGGGATCAGACGTTGGGCCGAAAGGCCAACAGGGGGGAGGCCGCTGCAGGAAATGCGGCAAGATGCACGAGGGAGCGTGCAAGTTGGGATCGTCAGGATGCTATAAGTGCGGCAAGCTGGGCCATTTCAGCAGGGACTGTACCGCCCCTACGCCTACTATTCAGACATCCGAGTTGTTGTATGTCCACTGCAACTAGAGGGGCCATAAGAAGGCCATTTGCCCCCAGTTGATAGCAGCAGTGCTAGTGAAAGCGCCAGCTCCAGCGACCCTACGGATTACTGATGGCCGGCAGGCCAAGGCTGAAGCTCCAGTGGTGAGGAGCCGTGCCTTCCAATTGACTACCGAGGAGGCATGCACTGCACCCGATATGGTGACGGGTATGACTTCTTATTTATGCTATTATGATATGTTGTTGTTATTTTGATATGTTATGTATGTGCTCTGTTTAGGATCGTTCCACGTGAACGGTATCCCAGTTTAGGTATTGTTTGATTCGGCTATTACCCGATCATTTGTCTCTCTTGCACTTAGCAAGAAGTTTTTAGAGTCTTTGAGCATGTTGGATTGCCCTCTAGAGGTCAAGATTGCAGACGACCGGTCAGTGCGAGCATCATAGGTCTTCTGAGATTGTGTTTTGAGATTGTTCGAGGAGCGCTACCTGGTAGACTTGGTTCCCATACCTTTGCGGGGGAACAAAGTTATTATCTGCATGGATTGGCTAAGCCCCAATGGGGCAGTGATAGATTGCACACAGCAGTTGGTGCGAGTCAGGACCCCAGGAGCGGGAGAGCTAGTGATTCAGGGCGAGAGGCCACAGCGAGGGCCAACTTTATGTTCGACAGTGAGGGCAAGGCCTTACCTTCAGCAGGGTTGCGCTGGATATGTCGCGTATGTCATGGACACCCGGGAGGCGGGTAAGGCGACAGTGGGCGATGTGCCTGTGGTTCGAGAGTTTGCGGACATATTCCCCGAGGAGTTGCCTGGGATACCTCCGGAGAGACAGGTGGAGTTCAGGATCGACCTAGTCCCTGGTGCGGCTCCGATAGCCAAGGCACCATATCGGTTGGCTCCTCCTGAGATGCAGGGGTTGTCTACACAGCTACAAGAGCTTCTAGACAAAGGATTTATCAGGTCGAGTAGTTCACCTTAGCGAGCCCCGATCTTGTTTGTTAAGAAGAAGGACGGGTCGCATCGGATGTGTATAGATTATCAGGAGCTGAACAAGGTAACGGTGAACAACCACTACCCACTCCCGAGGATTGATGACCTCTTTGACCAGCTACAGGGAGCATCTTGGTTCTCCAAGATTGATATGCATTCAAGATATCATCATATGCGGGTCAGAGAGGAGGATGTATAGAAGACTGCGTTCCGGACGCGCTATGACCACTACGAGCTCGTGGTGATTCCCTTCGGGCTCACCAATGCTCCTTCCGCATTCATGGACCTCATGAATCGTGTGTGTAGACCGGTCTATGATAGTGTTTATTGATGATATCTTGGTTTACTCCAAGACGTAGGAGGAGCACGAGGAGCATTTGCGAGAGGTTCTGGATACTTTGAGAAAGGAGAACTTGTATGTTAAGTTCTCCAAGTGTGAGTTCTGGTTGCGCGGGGTTCAGTTTCTCGGGTATCTTGTCAACCAAAACGGGATACCAGTAGACCCGGCCAAAGTGGAGGCTGTGATGAGATGGTAGGTTTCGAGGTCTCCATCTGAGATTCGGAGTTTCCTAGGATTAGCCGGCTACTATCGGAGATTTATCCAGGATTTCTCCAAGATAGCCGTACCCCTGACGAGGCTAACAAGAAAAGTCGTGGTCTTTCGTTGGGGGCCTGAGCAGCAGGTTGCGTTTGAGACATTGAGATAGATATTGTGCGAGGCACCGATCTTAGCCCTGCCGGAGGGCATGGAGGATTTTGTTGTATACTGCGATGCGTCCATCTCGGGTTTGGGCGCAGTATTGATGCAGAGAGGACATGTTATTGCTTACGCTTCGAGGCAGCTGAATCCTCACGAGGCGAACTACCCGATGCATGATTTGGAGCTGGGGGTTGTTGTGTTCGCCCTTAAGATTCGGCATCATTATCTCTATGGGGTCTGTTATACCATCTACATGGACCATAAGAGTTTGAGGTACCTCATGGATCAGCTGAATATAAACATGAGGCAACGTCGGTGGTTGGACGTGGTGAAGGATTATGATTGTGAGCTCTTTACCACCCGGGGAAGGCCAATGTGGTGGCCAACGCGCTTAGCCGCAAGGCAGTGCCGATCAGGGATATCTGTCTGAGGATGACAGTGGTGACTCCACTGTTGGAGCAGATTCGGGAGGCCCAGCAGGAGGCCATGAAGGAGGAACATCGGAAAAGTGATCGGATTGTGGGGCAGGTTTCCTCCTTCGACTATGACAAACGAGGATTACTGACAATACACCGTAGGGTGTGGCTGCCGTACCACGGGGGTGTGCGCCAGGTTCTGATGAAGGAGGCGTACAAATATCGATTCTCCATTCATCCCAAGGCGACGAAGATGTATAGGGATCTTCGCCTGGACTATTGGTGGCCCTGCATGAAGCAGGATGTGGCATGGTACGTGGAGCGGTGCTTGACCTGCAGGAAGGTCAAGGCCGAGCACCAGAGGCCACACGGCAAGATGCAGCCGTTGGATATTCCGTTGTGGAAATGGGAAAAGATTACGATTGATTTTATCACAAAGCTTCCCAGGACCGCGCGGGGAGTGGATTCGATTTGGGTCATCGTCGATCGATTGACCAAGAGCGCCCATTTTATCCCGATTCAGGAGAGTATTTCGGCCGAAAGGTTGCCCGATATCATATATCAAGGGGGTAGTGGCGCGGCACGGGGTGCCAGTATCGGTGATTTCAGACAGAGATGTTCGGTTCACTTCCAGGTTCTGGAAGAAGTTTCATGACGAGCTGGGTACTCGTCTGCATTTTAGCATCGCCTTTCACCCGCAGACGGATAGTTAGAGCGAGCGGACCATCCAAACTCTGGAAGATATGATGCGAGCATGTGTGTTAGACTTCGAAGGTAGTTGGGATACCTACCTTCCATTGACAGAGTTCTCCTATAAAAATAGTTATCATGCGAGCATTGACCGTCCTCCCTTCGAGATGCTGTATGGGAGGAGGTGCGGGACCCCGATATGTTGGGGTGAGGTTGGCCAGAGGGTAATGGGGAGCACCGAAGTAGTGCTCAAGATGATAGAGAGGATTCGGCAGGTCCGGAGCAGGCTTCAGACTGCTCAAAGTCGGCAGAAAAGTTATGCCGATAAGTGCCGATCAGACCCGGAGTTCCAGGTCAGGGATATGGTTCCCCTAAAGGTGTCGCCATGGAAGGGAGTCATCCGATTTAGGAAACGGGACAAGTTGGGCCCCAGGTACATTGGACCGTTCAGGGTCTTAGCCCGGGTGGGCAAGGTGGCCTACAGGTTGGATCTGCTAGCTGAACTCAGCCAGATCCATAGCACTTTCCACGTCTCCCAGCTGCGAAGGTGCCTGGTGGACGACTCAACAGTGGTACCCTTGGAGGACATTCAAGTGGATGAAAGCCTGAATTACTTTGAGCAGCCAGTAACGATCCTAGACCGGAAGTCAAAGGATCTGAGGAACAAGAGGGTTGAGCTAGTGAAGGTGAAATGGCAACATCGGAAGGGCTCGGAGTGGACTTGGGAGCTGGTAGATGAGATGATGGAGCATTATCCAGAACTGTTCCAGGAACGAGCAGCAGACTTCGAGAACGAAGTCTAAAATAAGTGGGGGAGATTTGTAGCACCTGGTTCTTGGTATGTGGCCTTGGACTCGGCGAGTTGAATGACCAACTCGCCGAGCAGAAGCGGGATTTAAGTGATGGACTCGTCGAGTCGGGTCCCAGACTCGACGAGTAGGCTCTGACTAGACAAAACCCTAATCTGAGGGTTTTCACCCTATTTAATCATCTCTTTCAGCCACCACTCGTCCCTATTGCTCCCAGAAACCCTCCATAGCAAACCCTAAGTGTTTTGGTGCAAGATCTAAGGCTTTTTTTGGTGATTTTGGTAGTTTTGTTCACAAAGAAGAAGGAAGAGCATAGAAGGATCAAAAGGAGAGTGAAGGATTCGAATTTGGTGCGTCATTTTCAGTCTTTGAAAGGTATAAAGTCTGTACCTTGCTTGTTCATTTGTTAGATCCCTTTTTGGGAAAGATTTAGGGATTTTTAGGCCATATGAGGGGGCTAACCATGATTGCAAACATGGTTGGGGGTCAAGACTTCGGATCTAAGTCTTAGGAGGAGTCACAAGGTAGATTTGGGTTGCTTTTGCACCCAAGGAAGGTCCCATGCAACATAAGAGCCATTTTAGAGCTTTTTAGGCTCAAAAGTCCCATGCATGCACGTAAACAACCATAAGAAATTGACTCATCTCTAATCCAAGTTTTGTGGAGCTATGAACATAGGAAAAGAACATTCAAGCAAGCAATCTAACACCCCTAAAAGATTAAACAAAGAGATTATCAAAAACAAAACATAGAATGAAAATGGTTCTGTTTAGACAAGATCCACGCCGTGGCCAAGAGGGCGCCACATCGTCGGCCAAGCTTCCGTCGTGACCCTGGCCTGATCAGTTTTCTTAGCCACGTTGTGACACTTAGATGTACAAATCTTATTCTAGGAATCAAATGCAATTTAGGTTGATCAACTCCTCGTCGCCATGACATGGAAAATGGGTGTCCACATTGTAGGAACTGGCTATTAAAGAATTGAAGAAATCGATTGATTGTCCTCTTCTACCCGATTTGGGTCTGATCAAAACCTTTATTGAGATGATTTTAATATCTCAAGGCCATAAACATAATCCTAGAAAAAAAATGGGACATGAGAGGGACCAACTAATACACTTAAACCATGGATTTTTGCATCACCCAATGTTCCTTCTAGTGCATGGTTAGAGGAACAAAAAAATGAATATAAGAAGAGTGTTTATAACTTCTAGAAATTGACTAATACCTCAGAGATTTGATGGAGAATAAGCCACCCAATCACCACTTAAAAGTAAGCCTCAAAGCCACCTCAAACTCCATCTTCCTTCTTTGGGATAAACACCAAACCCTAGAGAGTTTCTCTTACACTCTCACACTCACTCTAGAAGATGGTCGCGGTAAATGGAATGGTTTTTCCGGATTTTAGATTTAGCTAGCAATATATACTCCACAACTGTCAATTTAGGCTCCTTAAGTATGAGAAAATGACCTCATGACCCATGTATACGATCAAGTATCATCGTTTTTCACTTTATCCCCTCAAAGTTAACTTTAACCATGCCACGAGTAACTTAACAACAATACATAATGAAAAACAAACCTCGATAATGGAATGAAAAAGTGTGCATCTTTACATATTAGACAGATTAGATGTTAGAAAATTCGTGTTGTTACAGATTTTGGATCCGATAGCTACTTGAGAGCATAAACGACGAGAGACACATGTGGACAACAATTTTTAGTTGTGTGGTTGGGTTTGAGCAAAACTAAAGAAGGGAATGAGAAGAAGGAAAGGTTTTTGATGTGGGTAGAGTGAAAACATAGAAGAGATTTAGAGGAGGTGTAAGTACGAGAGACAATTAGCAACCAGATAGAAAAGGATGAGGTGGTGGTGATTTTAGTAGATGATGAGAGGTTCATCGCATTTGCTGCCATTGATGAGTGAAGGAGCTGGAATTGATGACTATAATAAGAAATTATAGTTTCAGCAAGTGAAAAATAGATAAAGTTACATAAATGGTCCATGTGGTTTAGGAAAATAATCACAAAATACAAAAAAAAAAAAAAAAAAAAAAAAAAAAAAAAAAAAAAAAAAAAAAAAAAAAAACGATAAAAATGTAATTTTATAGAAATTTAATGGCATTTTTTACAGTGTTTGCCAGTACGGCTATCTCGGCAATATCGACAAAACATAAGGACCGAGTTTGTCAATTTTCTTAAAATTTGACTATATATGCCTATTAAGCCAAACCACATGGACCATTTATCTAATGCATAAAGCTATATAATGCATAAAGCTATTTGAAAACTAGGGCTTCTACCTAGATATCCCCACAATATTGCATGCGATTTCTAGACAACCGTTTGATCCGATGATTCTTATACGCTTCATTAACATCTATACTTGATCCTAAAGGGGTCAAAGTGGACCAACACAAAAGGATAAAATATGCTCATCGGCAAGAGCTTACATCCTTTTTCGTGTCACTTCAGTTATCTTTTGCTTTTTTTGCTTTGACTTGTTCTGCAAAATGTCTAGATGGACCAACTTACGTAAAAAGTCCACGATGCTTGTTTGACAAGAGCTAAAGTGAACGAATTTAACATTTATAGGTGTTAACGATGATAGCATCATAGCATGGTCATCCGCTACCCTATCATGATTGTGTGATAGTACTTGTAATGGAAGTCATTGTCCATATACATATTCCCTTATATCATAAAAGTAAACAACATTGTTATTATAGAAATGCCGATAACGATTTATAGAACTCTTGAAAGACGGAAGTTGAAATTGGAAAATCTAAAACTTAAAAACATTTTTATTGCACAAAATGTACGTCGACAACAGAATCAAAATCTTACACAATTCGCCATATATATAATTACATGAGTGGTCCATTTTGCAACTTATCAAATTTCCACTACCTTAGGATTTAGCTTTAAGCCTTTAGCACACTCCCCTTTGTATCCATTCTTACAAACGGATTCTACTTTTGGTGGGGAAGGGGTTGTTTGAATAAAAGAGGATCACGTCATGACTCATGAGTCGTCAGACGACTATATATATTTGTCAATGACCTTATGAGTTTGTTCAAAGACTGTCATATAATACAATGATATTTCATTTTCTACATCAATATAGTGTAAATAGTGCGCAAATAATGTTTCATCTGTAATCAATTGCACTACCTTTTACAACCAAAAATATATTAATAGTATATTCTTTTATGTAACTTATTTAGGTCATCTATAATGTATGCACTTGCATAAAGTTTCATGGATTATCAAATGAGTATTTTTCATACATCTTTGTCATTTATGTTGTTCATCGCAATCCATTTAATTTCTGCAATCCATTTAACAAAACATATTTTTTTTAAATTATATATCACTAGGTGTGAGGCCCGTGTATTACACAGACTGATTAAACAAATTATATATAAAAGTGTAAATATTAAGCATTTTTTAAAGTAGAAATTCAAAATAAATACAAAAAAACGATGAATAAATATCTTTATATAGTTGTTAATTTAAATTACAATACATTTCGAAATAATTATCTTTATATAGTAATATGATGCTATAAAATTTAAATGAAGCAAAGCATTTGAGGCTATAATAATAAACAAAAGAAAAATACACTGTAATTCCCATTTGCCCCTGATTACAACAAACCTAAATAGGAACATTGTCACAAATTGGAAAGACTTCATATATAACGATTCAAAAAGAATAAAAATAAAGTTATTCACACAATGTCAAATAATGAACTTAAAGAGTTAAAAGCAAAAATGACAGACAACTTACTTCCATTTATTTGTTTATCATAAGAACTTACTTACACTTAAAGTATGATTCAATAACATTTGTTGCATTTAGCACAAAGAATTGTTTACACATAAAATTTTATACTGTTGCTTTATTGAACAAAATATGTTTTGATGCTTTAAGTAGGGATGCAATAATTCATTATGGTGAGAAATCTAGATAGTGTTAACTATTAAAACAAGAAAGACATAAGATGACAAACATGTAGCTTATATGGATCACATGTATATCAATGTATTTCCTTTCAACATCAACATTGTAAACATGAAATAAGGCCACTAAAAAAAAGTTTAATATTATGATTTTTACACATGCTTTTCCTGCACTTTTCTCTTATTCCCAAAATACCCCTTCCTTCAAAAAAAAACCTTTCATGCTCTAGATTATTCATTTCTTCTATTTATATAACTACGCTAACATTTTTTTGGACAAATGTGCTATTGAAATCCAAACATTTCCACCATCAAACCCAAACTATTCTAATAAACAAATATTGTATCAGGTTTCCATGGTTAATCTCCAGAAGAACATACATTACCTCAATATTATAGCTAGTAAATTCTATTTTTTTCTATGCCACTAAAACCACATGATGTCTAATCCTTTGTATTAACAATTAGTTTATCTTCATATTAATAAATACTAAAAGTCATATTCAAATCTATAGAAATCACTTTGTTGCAAAATGCATTAAGTCTACGTATTTATATATTAATATTATAAATGAGGTTGAACTATACATTCGATATATGCATTATGAGGCTTCTATGTACTCCATAACACTTGATACACACAAAGTGCTCCAAGATTTGAAGATCTAGTCACACCCGGAACCAAAAACGATATGGAATCAATGAAACAAACCTCAATTTTTTACATGCTTCTGCTTTTTATTGATATCCACAATCTATTTAATTCTAAGTATAAGAACCTCATCAACAGAAAAAAAAAAAAAAAAAAAAAAAAAAAAAAAAAAAAAAAAACATAGCAAATATGATGAAATCTTAGGGGCAAAATGGTCCAATTCCGGACTAAGCAAGGAAAATTTGTATAACAGTAAGAGAACCATGATCTGGGTAAATGGGGCATCAAAGAATCATGAATTATAGTCATATCATGAAATCTCAACACCTTCCATTCTGATCGTCAATTGCTGGAACAAAACATCCGGGCAACTGAAACGTTATTCCCAATAGTATAAAACCTGCCATTCCGGCAACTCAAAGCTCTTGTCCACAACATAGCAAGTATTAGATTTTTGCAGTTATTGGTTAAAATCAATCACAATATACACCAACTTCTCTTTCAACTGATTTGCAATAGAAACAAACTCAAAAATATATGACCAAAAGGGTATAAATGTGGAAGTAAAAATTGAAAAATTCAACTTTCATAAAACAAACAAATCAACTGATCTGAATCAAGCACATCATATTTTTTTTTTCAGTCTTTCAGATTACTTGAGGGATTACTATTAGTTTCTATGAATTTCACCAACTATAATTCATATTAGCAACAATATATATTTAAGGGCGGGGGCAGAGTTGTCATGTATGTATGGCAAGCACATAAGAAGTTAACTTAGTGACATGATTACCACACTAGTTAAACTTTTCTGTCAACAGGGACGAAACAACAAAATAGAACCAAATCAATTTATTAAACTATCAATGACCATATTTCTCTGAGGCATGCTATCAAACACCATATATGCATTACAACATACAAAAGGATTCAAATAGTAGTCTTACATCAACACGGACAAATGCAACGAAAAGATAACAAAAATACATAAACTTTGCATTTATTCAATAATAAACTGCTTTGCAAAAGAAGGTCATCATTAAATCAGAATGATTTTCTAACCTTGTGTAGATGGTGGTGTAATCAATTTTGATTATGCAGATTAAAGGTTAGAACAACAACAAAATAGCATGACTGATATCACCGTTTGAATTCCTTTCATTCAAAAGTGTATAATTTTGGAATTTTTATCAAAGATTAGTTGTGGATTCGAGGAATAGATAAATGATATGATGGATTTAAAAAGGAAGGAAATGTATATTTCTATAGCAATTATTATGAGATTTTAATACAATCAATAAATAACATATATAACATACGTTCAGTCAACTGTGGTTTTCAATATTTAAGAAAAAGGAAAAAAGGCAGAAATTGCCAAGTGGAAAATGATAAAATAAAAATAATCAGAAAATGTCATGTGGCATAATAGATTATAATTAGAGGACATGTGGCACAATCATTTTCATTTATTAGGGTAGATTTTTTTGTTAAGTATTTCTTCAGTTCAATAGACATCCCATAATGAGCGTGAATTCTATTGTATGCTATATTGACATCATATAATGGTCAGATTTAATCCATTATACTTTAGCTAGACTTTCGATTTCTTTCGACCATTCCATTCTATTATGGATGCTTTTTAGATTATCAAAGCATCCATTAATTAGTTCTATATAAATTTGTGTTACATATTTTTTATTCCAACAAGTTTATAGAATATTTTGTATATATAATTAACTATAATTTATGTTTATTTATTAAAACAATATTTATTAAATAAAATATAATCTATAACACACTTTTAAATAAATATTATACATACATTTATATTATACATAAATTTAGAATAATAGTCTATATATATATATATATATATATATATATATATATATATATATATATATATACATTGGAATAAAACTGTTCACTCAATATCAATTTAATACATAACATGATATTACAACTAATAAGTGGTACACTATGTAACACCCATTTTTCAGAATGGATCAGTGAATGGTATAAATAAGTCAAATGCATGATTTTTGAGGAAAACCATATGTCACGACGTGACATGAAGGGTATCATGACGTGGCATCCCTCATGAAGAACACGTATCCAGGATGGCTGGCACGACGTGGCGAAAGGGGAGTCACGACATAATAGCAGCTACAACACAAACCCATGATTTTTAGGGTTTTCACCATATTTAAACACCTTAACTTCAAGTTAGGGCATCATTTTCAGCCTCCAACCTCCCCCATTTCAAAAACCCTAGCCCATTTGAGTGTTCTTGCTGTTCTTGGTCATTAAAGACTCATTTCTCATATTTTGGTGTGGTGCTTGAAGACCAAGTTTCTTGCAAAGTGTTTTGGTGAAGAGATCAAATGTAGATCTAGCAAAAGGACTTCATTTATGGACCATGGTGAGTAAAAGCTTCAACCTCTTTAGTTCTCTCTCCATACATCGAGGATTTATTGTATTTCTTGGCTCATTTTCGAGTTTGGGTTGGTTAGATGAGATAAAGTTTGCAACTTTATAAATCATCTTGGTGTAACATCCTAAAATTCAAGACCAAAAGTTTCATTTTTGATTTAATAATTATAAAACCATTTGTCTGAAAACATCCATAGTATCAACTCATATCAAAACCAATGTATCAATAGTCAAAACATGTCATGATAAAACAACATAAGATTATAACTCCCAAAGATCTCATGTGCGGAAAATGTAGTGTGATGCGCTGCGATCATGTCGGCTCCTTTCCCTTCGAAAAGGAAGTACCTGAAACCAAAACTGAAAAATGTAAGCACAAAGCTTAGTGAGTTCCCCCCATCATACCACATACCATACAATAACATACTGCCTAGCATATCCGGGTGTTGCCCTACCCCTTCGGTCTCTTTCAACTAATTGCTGCCTAACATATCAGGGTGTTGGCCTACCCCTTCGGTCTCTTTCAACTGGTAACTACCTAGCATATCTGGGTGCTGGCCTACCCTGTCGGTCTCTTTCAACCGGTAACGGGGACTATTTCACCCCTATTACTAATACATATCATCCTAGTACATAAACACATAAGTCACATACTGCCTAGCATATCTGGGTGCTAGCCTACCCCTTCGGTCCTTTCGACCGGTAACGGGGTCTATCCCACCCTTCCTACCACTATCACATAATATCATAGCGTACTAGCACATAAAGCATAACAAATAGTGGCATACCACACAATTATCACAAAGACAATCATCTCAACTATAATCAACAACTAGTGGGCCGGCATTGGTGCCTTCGACCCACTTCTACTGGAAGGTAACTCACCTCAAATGCTGCAAAGTAGCTAAACGGTCATCGACTCTGAAATCAACCCCACTCAAACTCCTACACATAAAATATTTCGTTTAATTACCCTTTCATACTCATAACCCCTTAAGGGTCAACTTTGGTCAAAGTCAAAGTCAAAGTCAACACCCTGGTCAAAGTGAACATTCTGGGTTGACTCAACTCGCCGAGTTCCATAAATCATAAAACCCTGAAATTGCGATCCAACACGTTGATTTCTTTCATTAACTCGTCGAGTTCCTCCCTAACAACAGAATCGGGACTCCTCCAATCAACCCATCGAGTCCATCCTTGAACTCATCGAGTTCTTCTTTTTTACAGAATCGGGATACTTCGACCCAACTCGTCGAGTTCCTCTATGAACTTGTCGAGTTCTTCAGTTTGTTAAACTTTCTTAATGTATTAAACCATTATTCTTCGAATCGAAGTCCTATATTCCATATCCATGTCGAATACACATCTAGGAGGGTAAAGTTTCCGACTTTACCCATTAAGACCTATCCTAGAAGAAATAAGCTCTAACCCTAACTCAAAATGGCTTAGATCCAAATCCAAAAGCCATTAAAACTTCAAGATAAGCCAAGGAGTCATAGATCTTGACTTTAGGGACAGTCTGGTCACGTAAAGTTCTTATCTTTACTTGCATGCATAGTCTACTTGGCTCAAAAGACCAAAAAGATGGTCCACAAGTTACATGGGACATTCATGGCCATAAAGTTTGCACCTTTATGCCATGAAGTCCCCTAAAGACCCTAGATCTGAAGGGTTTGCCCACATGGGACGTCCAAATCCCAAAGACCAACATTCTTGGACTAAAACATGGAGAAAACATCCTAAAACTAAATCTAAGCATACTATAGGCAAGGTAGGAGCTTTATACCTCAGATGAACCAGAAATGAAGCTCAACTTTTGGATCTACTCTTCTCCTACACGTTCTTGCTCCTTCTTTAAGTATCTTCTTCTTCAAAATCACAAAGAATGCACAAAAATGGCTCAAAACTCTCAAAAGTGAATTAGGGTTTTGTGTCTAGGGTTTGGGACAATGAAGGCTGGAAATGAGGCCAGCTTATGGGGGTTAAGGTGTTTAAATAGGACGAAAAACCCTGAAAATTAGGGTTTCATTCTGCCAGCCTACTTGTTGAGTTGAGGCTTCTCAACTCGTCGAGTAGACTTCTTAACCCGCGTCTTAATCCATCTCTACTCGATGAGTTTGGGGCCTCTAACTCGTCGAGTTTCTAAAAAAAATGAATAATTATGAATTAAATACATACCAGGAACCAAACGTTACAAATCTCCCCCACTTATCTCAGACTTCTTCCTCGAAGTCTGCAGCGGCTGGAAATAGCTCTGGGTAGTGCTCCCTCATCTCATCCTCTGGTTCCCACGTCCATTACGAGCCCTTGTGGTGCTGCCACATCACCTTTACCAACTCCACCCTCTTGTTCCTCAGATCCCATGTCTTCTTGTCGAGGATGGCTATTGGTCTCTCGATGTAGTTCATACTGTCATCCACCTGAATATCCTCTAAAGGCACAACTGCGGAGTCATCCACTAAGCACTTCTACAGCTGGGAGACATGAAAAGTGATGTGATTCTGAATAATCTTGGCTAGCAGATCCAGTCGATATGCAACCCGGCCCACCCGAGTCAAGAGCCTGAACGGACCAATGTATCTGGGGCCCAACTTACCCCGCTTCCTAAACTGGATGACACCTTTCCAAGGTGACACCTTCAGGAGGACCATATCTCCTACCTGAAACTCCAGGTATGATCGATGTCTGTCGGCGTAGCTCTTCTGCCGACTCTAGGCTATCTGGAGTCTACTTCAGACTTGCTGGATCTTCTTTGTCGTCTTGACTACCACTTCGGTACTCCCCATGACCCTCTGTCTGAAGGTCCCAATTAATGGTTTGGTCTAGGCTTTGTATTTTAATAGTGGTTTTGGGTTGATAGAGTATTTTGGTAGGTTTACTGTTTGTTTACGAGTCTGTAATGAGTTTACGGCCGTAAAATGTTTCCGATCGTGGTTCCCTATATATAGACGGTTAGTCAGTCGTGTTTTGGTTGTTGATGCCTAGTAGTTCACAGTCGTATATCGAGTTGTAGCAGACGTTTTCAGTAATAGAACGTGTGCAAGCTTGATTTATTTCCTTTTCTACTCTTATTCTCTTTTATTCGATTGTGTTTGTTGTTGATCACTGGTAAGATCCATTCACAGAACCTTACAATTGGTATCAGAGCGGAACCAGCGTCAAAGGCACTCTACAATTGATCTTGGAGCGAGTTTTCATTGGTTTGAGACTAAAGTTCGTGATTTCTGCAAAAAGGGTTTTTAGTTTCGTCGAAAAACTGCAAGATTCAAAGCTTTCGGCTTGAGCTTACGGCCATAATCACCGTTTACGGCCTCAAACTCGTTAAGGTTCTTGGACCATAAATCACATTCTTGAGCCGTGAATAAGGAATATTCATAAACCGAAAACTGATTGTTCTTGGACCGTGAACTTTAGACCGTGAACTCCTTTCGACCGTAAACTCGGAGTTTACGGTCGTAAACTATTATCTGACCGTGAACTCTGTTTATGGCTGTAAATTGCATTTTGACTGTGTTTGACCAGAAGCTTAATTTAATCATAAATAATTTAATTTCTGTCTCATATTAATTAAAAAAAAAAAAAATTGGTGTTTGTCTTATTTGCAGGTGTTGTAACGGGAAGTGAAATTAGCAAGTGATAATGGGCAATCTGAATCTACGTAACGTACCTAATTTGAATCGTCTACGTTCTGTGCTCGATGCGTTGGTAGGCACGAAAAATTTTAAATGGACTTTTCCTAGGGAGAGTTGAACCAAATGAATTTAAGGACTTGACAAACTTTGACCTAGTTAGATTCGTTTAGCCTGACATCACGATGCTCGGATAGGTTGAGCAGGGAGATATACATGGGAATCTACCAGTCACATTATATAACCCGTATCTAGAACTATGGATTCACTTTTCCTCGATGTGCGGATTTTGTCCTTAATTCCGGTTGGATGGGGTAACTGGGGAATTGCGATAAATTAGGTCTGTAGAAGGTTATTTTCTTTCTTTTGTCTGTTAGTCATATGGTGCCTCCTCTACGCGATCGAGAGATCCGACCTGTACTGTAACATATGTGATTCTATCTCTCTGCTTCTTCTCTCTATGCTATTCTTTCTATCTGTTAGCCATATACTGTCTCCTCTGCGTGACTCAAAATCCGACCTGGTACACAGTATATGCACCATTCTCTTCTCAATCCCTCTGAAATTTCAGTTAGTCATATGTTTCATCCTTTGCGTGATTAGAAGAGATCCGACCTGGATGTACAACATATGCATTCTAAATCTATCTTTTCTCTTAATAATTGTCTACTCACCCGGTGTAAGGAGTATTCTGGAAGTCCTTGATGGCTGGGGCATGCCAGGAAGTGGGAAACACGTTCTAGTACAATTAAAATTGAACACATACAGGTTGTCTGTAGATCTCGCTGCTCAATTTAGGTGTACAACAATATCCCTGGTCGTTGTCAGTTAAATGGTCATAAGAAAATTTTATTCAAGAATTAAGGCCAATCATGATAATAAAAATTATAATCATCTATATCAGTATGTATCATGTCATTGGTAAATTGTCACAAACTTTTCATGTTTAAGTGGACCACAATACTGGCGATCGATCAAACAAAGATGTGAAGATAAGGGTACCGGCAAGTGGAATAAGGTTGTCCAACAACTTTGATCTCAGCGTCACAAATTCATTCTCAGTAATTAAATTTTTAAGTTGTATATTTTAGTTGGAGTTAATTTAATTTAATTTTTTATTATTTTATTTTTATTTTTATTTTTATTTCTATTTTTATTTTTAATTTATTTTATTAACTGTTAAAATCTATCAATTATTTTTAATTTTTTAAATTTTGCAAAGTTAATTTTATTTTATTTTACTTTTAATTTTAATTTTAATATTAATCCTCAAAAGGAATTATTTAAAGAAAAAAAAATTGGACTGTGTTGGACCCTGCCTTATACTGTGTGGCTATCAGGTAAATATAAAATGGGTATAAAAGAGAGTTTACCGTCGGAATCTTCATCAGTTTCTTGATTCCGGCCGCAAACACTCTCCCATTCTCTCCCTCCTCGAAAATTTTTCCATCAAATTTCGCAAAATTAAACCGATAGTCTCGAAGGTAATGAGTTTTCGACTAGGGAAATGCATCTCGTTCTGTGTTTCACCGATTTTTGAAGCTGAAATCGACGAAAAATGGGTTTCGGAGTTTACGGCCAAAGCTTACGGCCGCAAGATGTTTGCGGCCGTAAACTCCCCAAATGGTCATCAGTTCATAGCCAAGGGTTTACGGTCGTAAACCCTCGTTGACCGCAAACTCTGACGTTAACTGCAATTTTGACCTTGACCTAATTTTTTTTTAAAAAAATTGTTGTTTCATTTTGGGGTCAAAATTAAATCATTTAAAATTTTTATTGCTCGTTCGGCTCTCTTGTCTTACTTGGCATGTTTAGTACAGATCAATGGCGAACCTCAAATTTGCAGACATGCATAATCTGGCTATTGTTTTGGCGGATCCTCCGGCCGCTCACTCGGACTTCAAGTCAATGATCCACAAACTCAGGGAATGCTGTCTGGCATCAGCCATCACTGTGAATCCGGTTGTTTACCAGAATTTGATTAGAGAATTCTGGTCGACTGCTAAGATGGAAATGGATGATGCTGGTCTTGTTACTATTAAAGCTGTCGTAAAAGGATGTGAGATTGTGATCACTGAGAGTTTTATCAGAAATGCGTTGCTGATTGACGATCAACCAAACTTTCCAACGGGGATTGGGATTGAGCATGCTCAGAAAATTCTAAGGAGGACGGGGTATGAAGGCACTTCTCCTTCAACTTTGAAGAAGCTCTTACCTCCATACTAGAGATTTTTGGCACATGTGTTCGTTAGCTTCATTTCAGGAAGAAGATCAGGAGCTGATGAAATTTCTCTGAGGAATACTGGAGGAATCGTTTCTCTTGCTGCTGGAGTAAAGTTCAACTTTTCAAGATTTATCTTGGATGAGTTTATGGTAAACATCAGGGCCTCAACCCGGGATACTTTCTTATTGTATCCTAGGTTCATTCAATTTTTTTATCAATACTTAGTTTCCAGATATGGTGAAGGAAGGCGATACTCTTGATATGAAATCTCTGGGTCCTCACACTGTTGGGCTCATCAAGCAGAACCGTAAAGGAAAAATTACCCTTCAAGGAAAGTATCCTCTGGAGAAATTTGGAAAGTTTGCTAAACTAAATGAGTCCTCGGAGTCTTATGGATCGTCTAACAAGGCATCTTCTGAGCCTGCATCTTCAGAGAAATCATCTCCAAATGACGATGCTATTATCGTATCTGATGATGAGAATAAAGAAGAAGAAGAGACTCTGACTCCTGAAGCTAATGTGGCGGAAGAACATGATTTAATACTTGATCATGTTCAAAGTGATTGTGTAGAAAGGACTGTGCCAACTGAGACGGAAGCTGAAGGAGATAAAAATTATTCTTTTGACGATCTTGATCTTACCGGATTTGACAATGATGATATTGTTGCGTCTCTTGCAAGTAGTTCTAATATTGTGATAAATGAGAACCTTGACTCGATCTTCAACAACGTCGATGAAGTCGTTCCTCCAACAACAGAGACAAGGAAGCCTGATGAAGTTCTTGAAACTACACCTCCTATCTCAAACCAAATGGCGACTACTTCCACTCCAATGGAGATGGTTATTGGATTTCCTTCTCCTGTTTCTACTCCTCCTATTATAGAGCCATTTGTGAGTGATCTTACAACAACGCAGACTAGTCAACCCCCATTGAAAAGAAGAAGAAAGGATCCAAGGCAGAGTGATCTTATTGCGAATCTTGTTAGTAGCCTTCCAGTACCACCTACCACTACTCCTAGTCTTACTACAACCAGGCTCTTTACTGTAGGACCAGAAACCACTTTTGAAGTTGGTGGATCTTCTTTTCCACCAGGGTTTTCTCCTCCTCGACCTGATCACGATGCTGCTTCCGCAAGATTAGCCATGCATTTGGCTGAGGAGCAATTTTTAATGCCTCCCCCTCGTGGTAAAGGTATTTCTATTGGGGATGGTAGTTCTAGAGAAGGCAATCTCACTATCCCTGGGTTGCAGAAGGAGATCTCAGTGCTCAGTTAGAAGAATATTTAGCTTGATATTCGTGTTTCAGATCTCCAAGTGGAAAATACAAAGCTTAATGTTCAAGTCTCTGAACTTCAATCTAACAAGTCAAAGCTCGGTGTGCAAGTAGCTGATCTTCTTGAAGACAAAGCTTTAAAGTCAAAGCAGATTTCTGATCTTCAAGACCATTTCAATCTTTTGACTTCAAGTTATTTAGAGCTAAAGAAGAAGCTTGAAGAATACCTCAGTGAAAAATATCAAACGTCTGCTAATGAATATAAAATTAATTTACATACTCAAGCCTTTCCGGTTACCATGCCAACTGCTCAGACATCAAGGGTTGTTAATCGCGTTGAGGAGGAGCCTTCCCAAGCTCCTCATGTTTCAGAAATAATACGTGATGCACAAGAAGAAGCTGCTAAGAGGGGTCAACTGTTGTTTAAAATAAACCTTAACCAGAATGCTTCTTGGGATGAACCAACAATTACTGTTACTGATCTTGAGGTTGTTCGGTTTAGAGATACATTCGGTGATAGATCTGGAATTGTTTCCTGGAGATTTCATGATCCTCTTAAGATGTGGATTGTGCTAAGAAAGAGTGGGAATTTTGAGCTTTACAAAGATAGTCATGATTTCAACTCATGGACTAGGATAGATTTGACAGAATTATCACGAGCTCCTTTCTCTAATCTCACAGATAATCCACAGGCGACCCAGTTCAAGCACTTCCTTGAGGATCAGGTTAAAAAAGCGATTTCCTTCCATGAAAACTGCTGAGTCCATTATGTTGGAGCATCCTGATATTATTGATCCTAAGACTGACAAACCTCTGCAAGTTGTGATGTGGCCTGCAACTAAACAAGTTAAACAGTTCCCTGTGCTTCAGAAGTATCAAGATGGATCTCTAGGCTCAATGGAGTGTTAGGTTTTTGATGAGATTACATCAGCTGCTGTAATCAAGCTCAAGAATGGATGCATCCGTCTCTATGATTGTAGAGATTTGTTACAATTCCAACAGTGGTACATTCATCACCTGAGCAATTTTCAGATATCGGTTGTGGAGGATATTTTTGAGGATGCTGCGAAAGTATATACGACCATGGTTGTTGAGATTCTTAATAAGCGTATGTGGAATGGGGAGATGGGGCAAGCAGATGTTATGGTAGTCAATAAAGGTTAACTTCAAGCTAGCACCAAACCAAGGGGGAGATTGAAGGGCCCAGTTAATGGTTTGGTCTAGGCTTTGCAATGTAATAGTGGTTTTGGGTTGATAGAGTATTTTGGTAGGTTTACTGTTTGTTTACGAGTCTGTAATGAGTTTACGGCCGTAAACACCTGACGGCCATAAACTGTTTCAGTCGTGGTTCCCTATATATAGAGGGTTAGCCAGTCGTGTTTTAGTTGTTGATGCCTAGTAGTTCACAGTCGTATATTGAGTTGTACCAGACGTTTTCAGTAATAGAACGTGTGCAAGCTTGATTTATTTCAATCTCTACTCTTATTCTCTTTTATTCGATTGTGTTTGCTGTTAATCACTGGTAAGATCCATTCACAGGACCTTACACTATCCAATCTCACCCCAGCATACCGGGGTTCTGCACTTCATCCCATAAAGCATCTCGAAGGGAGGACAGGCAATGCTAGCATGGTATCTATTCTTGTAGGAAAACTATGCCAAGGGAAGGTTGGTATCCCAACTACCACCGAAGTCTAGAACGCACGCCCGCAGCATATCCTCCAAGGTTGGGATAGTTCGCTCGCTCTAACCATCCATCCGCGGGTGAAAAGTTGTGCTAAAGTGCGTACGAGTCACCAAATCATCCTAAAATTTCTTCCAAAATCTGGAAGTGAACCGTACATCTCGATCAGAATCACGGAAACTAGCACCCTGTGTCGAGCTACTATCTCACTGATGTAGATGTCAGCTGGCTTCTCGGCCGAAATGCTCTCCTGAATCGGAATGAAATGAGCACTCTTGGTTAACCGATCCACGATCACCCAAATCGAATCCACTCCTCGTGCGGTCCTGGAAGCTTTGTGATAAAATCCATAGTAATATCCTCCTATTTCCACACAAGGATATCCAACAGTTGCGTCTTTCCGTGAGGTCTCTGGTGCTCGACCTTGACCTTCCTACAGGTTAGGCACCTCTTAACGTACCAGGATACATCCCACTTCATGCAGGGCCACCAGTAATCAGGATGAAGATCTCTATACATCTTCGCTGCCCCGGGATGGATGGAAAATCTGGATTTGTGTGCCTCCTCCATCATGATCTGGCATACACCGCCCGCATACAGAACCCACACTCTATGATGGAGTGTCAATAGCCTACAGCTATCATAGTCAAAGGAGGAAATTTGACCCACGATACGCTCACTTTTCCAGTGTTCCTCCTTCATATCCTCCTGCTGGGCCACCCGGATCCGCTCCAAAAGCGGAGTCAGTATTGTCATCCGCAGGAAGATGTCTCTAATCGGGGCTGCTAATTCCTTGTGGCTAATTGCATCAGCCACAAAGTTGGCCTTCTTCGGGTGGTTAAGGATCTCATAGTAATCCCTCACCACATCCAACCATCTCTGTTGTCTCATGTTCAGATTTGGTTGATCCATCAGATACCTCATGATCTTGTGGTCTGTGTAAATGGTACAACAGACCCCATAGAGGTAGTATCTCCAAATATTGAGGGCAAAAACAACTTCCCCCAACTCCAGGTCATGCATCGAGTACTTCACCTCGTGAGGCTTCGGCTGCCTCAAGGCGTAGGCAATGACGTGCCCCCTCTGTATCAACACTGCACCCAAACCCGAGATGGACACATCACAGTACACTATAAAATCCTCAACACCCTCTAGCAGGGCTAAGATCAGCGCCTCGCACAACCTCTGCCTCAAAGTCTCGAACGCTGCCTGTTGCTCAGGCCCTCAGTGAAAGAGAACAGCCTTCTTCGTCGGCCGAGTCAGGGGTACCTCTATCTTGGAGAAATCCTGAATGAATCTACAATAATAGCCTGTGAAACCGAGGAAACTATGAATCTCGGATGGAGACTTCGGAACCTCCCATCTCATCACAGCTTCCATTTTGTCCGGGTTGACCAGAATACCATTCTGGTTGAAAAGATGCCCTAGAAACTGCACCTCGCACAACCAGAACTCGCACTTTGAGAACTTGGCGTACAAGCTCTCCCTCCTCAGGGTATCCAACACCTCTCACAAGTACTCCTCGTGTTGCTCCTTCGTCTTGGAGTAAACCAAGATGTCATCAATAAACACTATCACATACCAATCCAACATCGATCTACATACGCGGTTCATGAGGTCCATGAACGCGGCAGGGGCATTGGTGAGCCCAATAGGCATCACCAGGAACTTGTAATGACCGTAGCGAGTCCAAAAACCAGTCTTATGTACATCCTCATCTCTAACTCTCATCTGGTGATAACCTGAATGCAAATTGATCTTGGAAAACCAAGATGCCCCCTGAAGCTGGTCGAAGAGATCGTCAATCCTCAGCAATGGGTAACGGCTCTACACTGTTACCTTGTTCAACTCCCAGTAGTCTATACACATCCGATGTGACCCATACTTCTTCTTCACAAACAAAATCAAGGCTCCCCAAGGTGAACTGCTCGACCTGCTAAGTCCCTTGTCTAACAGCTCCTGTAGCTATGTAGACAACTCCTGGATCTCGGGAGGAGCCAACCGATATGGCACCTTGGCTATCAGAGCCACACCTGGAACTAGGTCATTCCTGAACTCCACATGTCTCTCCGGAGGTATCCCAGGCAACTCCTCTGGGAACACATCTAGATACTCCTGCACAACCGGCACATCCCTCATGGTCGCCTTACCCCCTCCCGGTTATCCATAACATAGGCGACATAACCTACGCACCCCTGCTGAAGGTAGCGCCTAGCTCTCGCTGCTGAACACAAAGTCGGCCCACGCTGCGGCCTCTCGCCCTGAATCACCAACTCTCCCCCACTTGGGATCCTAACACAAACCAACTACTCTCACAGTCGATCACCGCCCCATTAGGGCTCATACAATCCATGCCTATGATGACCTTGTTCCCACATAAAGGAATAGGAACCAAATCCACGAGGTAACGCTCGTCATACATCCTCAAGACATAATCTTTGTAAACCTTTGATTCCCGGACGGATCGATTGTCCGCAATCTCGACCTCTAAAGGACAATCCAACATGCCTGAAGACTCAACAAACCTCTTGCTGAGTATAAGAGATACGAATGATCAGGTAGCCCCCGAGTCAAATAATACCTGTACTGGGATGCCGTTCATATGCAATGATCCCAAACAAAACATATATAATATAAATATCAAAACTGACATGTAATAAAAGTTAGGGAGAAGAAAACATACCCGTCACCACATCCATTGTGGCACGCACCTCCTCCGTGGTCAGTTGGAAGGCTCGGCTCCTCACCACTAGAGCATCTGTCTTGCCCTATCGGGCATCCATGATCCACAGGGTTGCTGAAGTTGGCGCCGCCACTAGCGCTGCTAATACCAATCTTGGGCAGTTGGCCTTTTTATGGCCCTTTTGATTGTAATGAAAGAAAATCAGGTCTGATGTCTGAAGGGTGGGGGTAGGGGCAGTATAATCCCTGCCAAAGTTCCCAAGCTTGCCGCACTTATAGCAGCCCAATCCCCCCAATATGCAAACTCCCTCATACGTCTTTCCGCATTTCCCATAATGGCTTTGGCCCTGCTGGCCCTCAAACTATAGTCGAATCCATTGAGTTTCTTCCCAATAACCCCAGTCGTCTGCCCAGTCTTCGTCTTCCTCTTCCTGATGTGCTCTATATCAATCTCCCTCTCCCTCTCCCTCGCTATGATATCATCTAAAGTCGGGCATGCCGAGTAGCTAACATATTTCCAAATGTCAGCTCTCAACATGTCATGGTACCAGGTTTTCTTCATCTGCTCATCACCCGCGTACTGAGGCACCAGTAAGGTCCTCTCCCTGAACTTGGCGGTTATCTCCGCCACTGACTCAGTAGTCTACTCTCAACATGCTGGACTGGTCTATGATAGTTTTCATTGATGACATCTTGGTTTACTCCAAGATTCAGTAATAACATGAGGAGCACCTGAGGGAGGTGCTGGAGACACTAAGGAGGGAGAGACTTTTCGCAAAATTCTCTAAGTGTGAGTTCTGGTTGGGCGAGGTGCAGTTTCTAGGGCACCTTGTTAACCAGAAGGGTATTCTGGTCGATCCGGCCAAGATAAATGTCGTGATGTTGTGGGAGGTTCCTAGGTCTCTAACTGAGATTCGGAGTTTTCTTGGTCTAGCGGGTTATTACCGCGGATTCATCGAGGATTTCTCCAAGATCGTTGTTACTTTGACCTGACTGACCAAGAAATCAGTGACATTCTGTTGGGGACCTGAGGAGTAGGCAACCTTCGAGACTCTCAAACAGTGGTTATGCGAGGCACCAATTTTGAGTTTGCCAGAGGGAGTCGATGAATTCGTGGTTTACACGGACCACAAGAGTTTGAGGTACCTCATGGATTAGCCGAATCTAAACATGAGGCAACATTAGTGGTTAGATGTGGTGAAAGACTATGATTGTGAGATCCTTTATCACCCAGGGAAGGCCAATGTGGTGGTCAATGATCTAACCCAAAAGGCGGTGGTGGCTCTGATATGAGACATATGTCTGAGGATGACGGTGATTGCTCCATTGCTAGAGTACACCCAGGAGGCACAGGTCGAGGGCCTGAAAGAGGAGTGCCAGAAATGCGAGCGGATCATAAGTCAGGTGGCCTCCTTTGATTACGACATGTAAGGGTGTTCATGGTCCGGTTTTTTCGGTTTTTAGGTCAAACCGAAGCCAAACCATTAGTAATGGTTTTTGCAAAGCAAAATACGAAGCCGAACCGTTGAAAAATTAAAATTGAATCAAACCGAACCGTTACAAACGGTTTGGCTCCAGTTTGGTTTCACGGTTTCGGCTTTTTAGGCCCATTTTAGTCGTGTCCATTAAACTAATTTAGTAAAAAACTGCACTATTAAAGCTGTTGAAACAACTAAAATTCTGTCAAATATTGTTTAAAAAAACTACAATAATAAAGCTATCAAAACAACAAAAATTCAACATAATATTGTTAAAAAAACTGCAATATTAAAGTTGTCAAAACAGCAAAAAAAACTACCAAAACTGTAAATGAAAACATCAAATATTGTTCCATTACATCAAACATTAGACTAATACACACAACCTACTAAGGTGTCCAAAATAACCAAATTGTTGTCATTGACAGGCGTGGGTTTTTGACCCTGCATGGGAGGGTTTGGGTTCTATACTGGGGCGGAGTACAACATGTTCTGATGGATGAGGCCTACAGTTGAGGTTCTCTATCCATCTCGAGGTGACGAATATGTATCGGGATCTTCACCCTGATTACTGGTGGGCCTTCCTGAAGCATGACGTAGAATGGTATGTGGAGCGGTGCTTGATCTGAAGGAAGGTCAAGATTGAGAACCAGCGACCCCACGGCAAGATGCAGCCGTTGGATATTCCCGTGTGGAAATAGGAGGATATCACCATGAATTTCATCACCAAGCTTCCCGGGACCGGACATGGAGTAGATTCGAAATGGGTCATCGTGGATCTGTTGACCAAGAGTGCATATTTTATCCTAATCCAGGAGAATATATCGGCTGAAAAGCTAGCCGAGATTTACATTCGAGAGGTGGTGGCACGTCATGGAGTGCATGTTTCAGTAGTGTCAGACCGATATGTCTGTTTCACTTCCAAGTTTTGGAAGCAATTTCACGACGAGATGGGTACTCGTCTCCACTTCAGCACCGCTTTCCACCCTCAGACGGATGGACAAAGTGAGAGGATGATAGAGACTCTCGAGGACATGCTTGTTGGAATAGTGTCTAAGGCTACAACTATATTTGGCAAGTATTTGACCCGATTGTGCATCGTCATTTTGGGTTGCCTTCACCTTAGCAACTTGACAAGATGATTTATTATGAGAGAATAAATATTATTAATATATTATAAGTATAATATAAAGAATAATAATATTGTTATTTGATTAATATAAGTCATAAATTAATTAGAATTAATTTGGTGACTTAAAGAGATTAATTAAATAAAAGGGTATAAACTGTCAATTGTTTGATAGTTAAACTTTAGACTGTAAATCCTTATTGGATAGGGGTTGGACGAATTCTAGAAGCTAGGGATAGCTTAAAATCGTCTAAGGCTATCTATGTTAAGGATATGGATTGCTTTAAGAGAAGATCAAGCAAGAGATTCAAAGGTATGATTCCATATCTGATTTAGTATAGTTCTTATACCTAATTAGTGTTAGAAGTCTTGGATTCAAAGCATGTTTAATTAGAAAGCCTAGATCCAAGCATTAGGGTTTTGCATGCGCACATAGGAAAGTTCTTATGGCTAAAACCCATCAGTGGTATCAAAGCCTAGCTTGGTTTCTATTAAATTGTTGCTTATTTGATTGAAACTTAACTGCAAAATTCGATTTTTGTGTTTCTGAGTCATGGACTCGGCGAGTTCCATAGTGGACTCGGCGAGTTGGCCTGACTCGGTGAGTCCCTTGGTGCACTCGGCGAGTCCAAGCGTCAAGAATGGCCAGATTCGGGATTTCTTCATGATTATCTTATGGAAACTTACCTTAATCATATTAGCTCAACCCTAATCCGATTTTTTGATATATATGAATATAATCTTGATCTAATTAAAGATATTTATCAAACAATAAAATATTTAATTTCCTTATATGATAATTAATTAATTATTTTGATTAATTTGGTAATTATCTTGCATGAAATCTTGAATAAATCAAATATAGATAATTAGGGAATTAATTGTTAATTGAAATTATTTGTTATTTGATCCTCCATGTTTTAAATGTTTTAAAACTTGTCCTCAAGTTTTGAAATTTATGTTTTGTGATTAAAAGTTTTAATTTAGACAATTTAAATTTCAAACCCTAGATTTTAAAAGTTTAAAATACAACCCTATACTAGTATAATATTACAAGATTAATATATATATATATATATATATATATATATATATATGTATGTATGTATAACTAAAATGCTAGTCTTACTGTTAGTAGGCCTTATTCACGAAGCCGATCTATAAGGTGGGTATAAGGTTGTGGCCTATAAAATGGCGCTTAATGGGTGTACACTCACACCCACTGCTTGCTTGATCGGTGGAGGGTCGTTAGCCGAACGGGTAGGATAGGGCAACCACATCCTCTCATTAAAAATATAATATGAAATACAAAGTAACTACACGTTTTTTAAAATTTCCCAATCTTAGTTACTTTAGGAAAAGTGAATTGATGCAATCCCATGAAATTACACTTTGCACCCTTGCTGAGAAGTTAGTGGAACGTGTGTGGTTTACCGGCACACTAATTGGTTCTAAGCAAAGGTGGCAAAGGGTGATTTATTGTTTATCATAGTTTGATGGAGCGTGTGTGGTTTACCGGCACAGTGAATAGGTGATCGTTACAATGAAGGCACCGTGTGAATTTGCATGGTAATTCATCCCAGTCACAAACAAGAGGGGCATATCGAGATTTAAACATGCCATTGAATAGTTTCAATGAATCTCATCCAAACCTAGGAATTCTCAATACATTTAGGACTAATAGTTAGGTTTTGTGGTGGAGAATTAGTGAATCGTCATTCACTTACCTTCATATTATTTGCATGTTGGATTACGGCATCCCTTTTCTAATATGTAAATATTGTTGTTGGATCCTAGCCCTAAGTTTTTCTTATTGGGTGATAATTAGGGATACATTTTCTAATCTATCTTTCTCCTTTCTATTTGTACATGTCGAACGCAAACAGCGCTGCTGCTAGTTCCTTCACATTGATGAGCCTTTTCCAAAAGGTCACCTTCGATGGAACGAACTTTAGCGAATGGATAAGATACATTCGCACCATTGCTCGCTATGTGGATAAGGAGTATGTCCTCGATGAGAAGCTCGAGAAGATCAACCCTGAAATCGCTACTTGAAACACATGAGCGCAATGCAACGAAGATACATTGCATCATGATTGCCACCATGAACTCCGAATTCCAAAAGTCCTATGAGGACATGTACCCGTATGAAATGCATCAAGACTTATTGGAGAGATACCACCAGAACGCGAGACAAGAGCGTTATGAGATTTTCACTAACATGATTTCCGCTAAGATGGGTCATGGAGAGTCTCTTACCGTGCACCTGCAAAAGATGCAAAGGTATGTCGACCGCCTTCGCAAGCTAAATGTTGACTTTGGGGAAGACTTGGCGATCGACATGGTGCTTCACTCTTTGCCTCCGAGCTACAATCAATTTAGGATGACCTACCACATGAACAAAGAGGAGGTCACCCTAAGCAAACTCCAAGGTCTCTTGAGGGTCGCTGAGAGCAACTTCAAAGACAAGTCTGCTGCACCAACTCCCAATCCACCCACTGCTCCTGTCTTGGCTATTGGTCAAGGAAAGGGAAAGCAGAGGAAGGCTTCATCTAAGAACTATAGCAAGGTTAAAGCCCGAGATGGTGCCTCTTCTAGTGGGACCAAAGTTTATCCTGCTAAGCCCTGCCCTAACCTTAAGGAGGCAGAGTGTCACCACTGCCACTAGATAGGACATTGGAAGAGAAGCTGCCCCGAGTACCTGCAAGCCATTAAGGAAGGAAAGATCAAGCAGTCTTTCGTAGGTATATACACAATTAAATCTAACGATTCTAATCATGCTATTTCTTGGGTTCTTAATACTGGTTGTGGTTATCACATTTGTTCTAATGTGCAGGGACTAAGAAGAAGTAGGAATGTGGAGCAAGGAAGGATCAATCTAATCATGGGGAACAGAAGATCGTCGTTTGTGACCAAGATTGGAGTGTATTCTTTAGTTCTTAGGAATAATTTATGTTTAGATTTGAACAATTGTTGCTATTCGCCAGAAATGGCTAGAAACATCATTTCATTTCATGGTTTGTTTAGACAAGGTTTTAGATTTTCTTTTAATAATGAGAATGGTTCCATTTTGGCTTATCTGAATGGTGTCTTTTATTTTGAAGTTATACCATGTAATGGAATTTATGAAACTGTTATGATTGTTGATAACTTAGGAAATGATGTTTTAAACATAGATTCTTCCAATAGTATGGATAAAGCATCCTTGTGGCATTGTCGTCTTGGACATGTCAACAAGAAACGCATAGCCCAACTCCAAAAGGATGGAGTGTTGGAGTCATTCGACCTTAAGGAAGATGACACGTGCGAATCTTGTTTGCTTGGAAAGATGACTAAGTCACCCTTCACGAGTACGTGCGAGAGGGGTGAGGGTCTATTGGACCTAATACATACCGATGTATGTGGACCGTTTAGATCAACCACGAAGGATGGGAACCGCTTCTACATGACTTTTACCGATGATTATAGTAGATATGGGTATATCTACTTAATCAAGCAAAAGTCAGAAACTTTTGAAAAGTTCAAAGAGTTCAAGAATGAAGTGGAGAATCAATTGGGCAGGAAAATCAAGATGCTTTGATTCGATCGAGGAGGAGAATACCTAAGTCTTGAATTCCACGATTATCTCAAGGAGTGTGGAATAGTTTCACAATTGATGCCACCTAGGACACCACAATTGAATGGTGTGGCAGAAAGGGGTAATCGAACCTTATTGGATATGGTTCACTCTATGATGAGTCGTCCTTCACTACCTATCTCTTTTTGGGGGTATGCCTTAGAGACTGCCGCCCATATCCTTAACCGAGACCCTACTAAGAAGGTTACCAAAACACCTCACGAGATGTGGACAGGGAAAGCTCCCTCGTTGGCACATATCAAGGTTTGGGATTGCGAGGCTTTCATAAGACGAGATACTCACGACAAGCTCGAACCTCGAAGTGAGCGATGTATTTTCATTGGCTACCCGCAGAAATCCTTTGGATATCTCTTTTATAGACCAAAGGACAATGTTGTCTTTGTTGCGAGGAGAGGAGATTTCCAAGAGCGAGAACTCATAGGCCAAGGAGACAGTGGGAGGCAAATCGAGCTAGAAGAGATTCAAGAATCGATAGATGAAGGAACCTCTACCGCTAGCACTCAACCCGAGGAGGAAACTCCGGTTGAACCGATTGACGAATCCTTACCTCTTAGACGTTCCGATAGAGTTAGAGTTCAACCCCAGTTTTATGGTTTTCATATTACTACCGAAGGGGATACGTATATTAGTGATGGTACACTAATAAACCTTGATGAACCTAATAGCTATAAGGAAGCCATGGCAGGCCCGGAGTCTGCGAAATGGAAAGAGGCAATGGATAGCGAGATCCAATCCATGTATGATAACCAAGTTTGGAATTTGGTGATAATGTGCCCGGACGTAAGACTGTTGGGTGCAAGTGGATCTTCAAGAAGAAGACCGACGTGGATGGAAACGTTGTTGGGATTTGAGCATTCTAACACTCCTAAGTGTACATGCAACCCTAAATACCTTGGATCTATGTTTTCTCTAATATACATGCAAATAAGAACATCCAAGGTATAATCCTAAACTAGCATACAAAACAACGAGTGTAACAAGATAGAATACATACCTCTTAATGTAGAAAGTCTTCATGAAGCTTGAGTGCCTAGCCCCAATAGTGTGGAAGCCTCAAATGGAATCACAATACACCAAAACACTTAGAATAACTTGAGAGAATTCTACACTCATGAAATCGGCTAGCCCTTTTACACCACACACTAGTGGCCCATTTTGGTCAAGAATAAGATGCTTATATAGTTAGGGTTACACCATGTAAACCCTAATTGACATGGCCTTTCATTTCCATTATCCATGGGTACAAATACACCATGGAGCATCCATGGACCATCCTATGGGTTTTAGCCCAACTTGATTATCCATGGAGCATTAGCCCACTATACAAGTATGGATGATTTACACAATCAACCCATATATTTAATTAGTCTTCTTTTGATCACTTAATTAATCCTAGATTAATTCTTGATCAATACTAATTAGATAATCTTATTATTCTTATTATTAATATACTAGGACTTATAATATATTAATAACCATAAGTGTCTTATTTCTCTCATTATAGTCTATCCAAGTGCATGATGATATGCAACCCAAATGGACCATGCCGGGTCGGGTCAAGTCTTACCAATTATAGTTATGGACTTAGACATTAATCCAACAGTCTCTCACTTGGATAAGTCTAAAACTATTATTGCGTATGACTTCAGGAACCAACTGGCAATCGTAGCTCTCAAAAGCTTCTGTCGAACTCTGACCTTGTAGATGAACTCTGACTTTTGCCAATGACTTGTCCATTAGATAAAGGATCATATATTCCTCCATTCTAGATATCGTATGGACTGAGACATGGATTATAATCATTCTCTCTATCCATTTGTTGGGTCAACTCGCCGTTTTATCCGGTATTTCAGGCTTTTTCGTTAACATTTAATAGTTTAGGACTTTATCATAAACGCGGGTAAAATAATAGGACTAAAATGGAGATTTCCCTTTCTTAAATAAGTAGAAATAGTAAAAGTTTATATTTTCTAATGATATAAAGTTTTTTTTGTTAGTTTTAATCTTATAGTTCATAATAAGTTCTTATAAATAATAATATTTTCTAAGAAAATGTTGGGTTTTACTGAATTGCTATAAGCGTACAAAACTTGAATGAGTTGAAATTTGTAACGGAAGAAAGAGAAATGAGAAATATAAGATTAACTTGTTTTATACTGTTGCTAAGTATACTCGTATTATATCCCTAAGAGAAGTTTTTTGAGATGGTAACAGTATAGAATCAGCTTCATAAAATGGTTCTTTTACGGTTGAAGAAGGTAATTTTTCGGTTATTATTATCATTCATTTATATTTTAATAAATGTTTTTTTCTCTTTATGTTTTTTGCAATTAACCTTTTGTGCATTCAATGTGAGAATAACTCATTTGATAGAGGTTTTGCCTATTAAATTGAAGGTTTGGAGTTCTAATCTAGGCGTCGATGATTTCGTGATACTAACTCTAACCACTAACAAAACCGTTCAAAAATAAATAAATAAATAACCTTTTGTGAAACAATGCTATATTTTACTCTTTTGATCGTATTTAACCCTCAAAATTTCATTATTTTTTTCGATTAATTAATTATTTCATTTTAATTTTTAGGGAAATCTCCGATAAAGTTCTAATATTTTTTATTAGTTTTTGTTTAATTCCAACATTTATTTTTTAAACAAAAAAGTTATAATTATCTAATTTTATACGATAATCAGTCATTTTCTGTTGAAAAAAAATAAGGACTTTGTCGTTAATTTTGGCAAAATACAAAATAATCATGACTTTTATGTTAAAAAAATAAAAGTTGAAATTAAACTGTAGATTAACCCAAAATATTGAGACTTTTTTGGTCTCCTTAATTTTTAATATTAAACTAGTGGGTGATCCCGTGTACCACGGGTAGGGTTTTGTTTTTTTGTTTTTGTTTTTTTTTTTTTCACTATCTTTTTTTTACAAGAAAATATTTAAGAGAGAAGAAATCATTGTGTTCATGTTGCATCGATTCGTTCTTTTTTACCATCTCCCTTCGGTTCATAGGTTACAAACGTGTCTCGTGTGTCTGAAATTGAATTGAATCGTTGAGTTATCAGTAAGAAAGACAGTAGAAAAAACATCAAATTCCCAATATTCCATAGTTGAACAACAAATCGGTTTACAAATCACCTAAAGTCGAGTTCCAGCTTTCTCTTTCTCTTTCTCTTTCTCCCACTCCACTCTATTGCATCTGATGAATATTGGTGACTGGCGGAGGAGGTGACATCCATGGACGAGCAGTTGGTTTTGATCGGAGCAGACAGTAACGACAGAGGACGTCGGGTGTAAACTTGAAACTGAAATGAACACGGGAGCGGCAAGTATGAAACGAAAAGAAGACGGTGAAGAAGAGAATCGGGAAACACTAACACTCTATTTGTAAATTAACAGGAACAAAAATCACAAAGAAACAAAATACTGAAACGGTGTAGTCGATCCTAGGTATGGAAATTTCACCCGACCTGGTGGGGAACCCGGTTGACTCGCCTTAATCGGGGACGGGTATTCCCTGCCAAAATGAGTACCAGGAACGGGGTTGGGGATCCCCATTATGCTAAAATCGGGGATGGGGCTGGGGCCGGGTATAACAATCCCCAACCCGCCCCGCCCCCGCTTTGATGACTATATATATATATATATATATATATATATATATATATATATATATATATATATATATATATATATATATATCATTGATTGAATTTGAAGTAAGTCCACTAAAATGAATTGATCTATATTAGACCATCAGAGATAGAGTCCATATATCAAATTATATTCCTAATTCCAAGAGTTCATCAATCGTCACTTTCTTCGACGATCTGTATACCAAATCGTCACTTTTCGTTTTGATGCTTGTTAAACTTTATGATTGATGTAAACGTTTTCTGATTATATCATATGGTTTTGATCACTTATTAAACTTTTTTTTTAAGTTTAGTTTATTATGTTGATAGATTGAGGATGGGTTGGGGACAGGTCGGGAATGGGCCGAGGAAAAGCCCAAAATACAAAGGGGGGGGATTTGATTTCTCGCATCCGTCGAGGATGGGGATGAGAACGGGGATGAGGTTGGACACTCAAGGTAGGGGATAGGGATATCAACCCCGCCATAAACCTGCCCCATTTCCATCCCTAGTCAATCTCCAATGTTGTCGGGTTTTGAAGACAAAGGTGAGTTGAAGGTAGGTGAGAAAAAAGTAAAGTCAAAACAGTCAAACGCAATAAATATAATAAATAAGAAAAGATTTGTGGGTTGGTGGTTAATATCCAAAAAGGAAAGTCAAAACAGTCAAACGAAGTAAATATAACAAATAAGAAAATATTGGTGGCTAATATCCAAAGTACAAGAAGTGTGTTGTTACTAACTGTGTTAGGAATTAATATGGTATATTAATATTTTTATCATTATCTATTTTATAACTATGTATGTAATTTTTTTGTTTTATTTTTGTTTGAAAATATAACACCACATATTATTCTATGTATTTAAAAATATACATGTGTTTAAAAAACAACAAATTATATAGAATTTTATAAAGTATTACACAAACATAAAGGTAAATTATTTCATTCTAAAAAAAGTTTTTGTTAAATAATATTAACAAAAATCAAAACCAAAAAAGCTATAGCGATCAATAATTTCCACACATACATGTATTTAAAAAAAGACCAGGTTTTTCATACATTAAACACAATTTAATCCACTTCAAGAAAAAGAAAAAAAACGAAGTTTTATTATATCAAAAACCTTAAAATCCTCAATAACGAAACGGTACCAGCCGCCATTAACGATCAAGCAAGCTAGCAAAAACATAACTGTAAAAACCACCATCAGATCTCGTTCATCAAAAAAGACCTCATCAAAAAACCTAAAAACAACACAGTTTCACAAAAACACCACTAAAAACCTCTACATATATAATATTATATGTATCTATCATCCATCATCTTCCCACAATCAGATCACTCAATCAATCTGCCAGTTTTTTCAACAGATTCACCACATCAGCCGACGAATTCAAAAGATACCTTGAAGTAGACCTCTTCCTTCCAACTTTGGAAGTTGTATATCGATGGCGCAACAAGCAAAGAAGGCTCAGGCGCAGGCCTGATCCTCCAAAGCCCCAAAGGCAAAGAGATCACCTACGCATTGCGGTTCGACTTCCAAGTATCTAACAAAGAAGCAGAGTATGAGACACTCTTGACAGGACTAAGGCTGGCCAAGGAGGTTGGCGCAAAACAACTAGCAGCTCTTTGTGACTCGTTGCTTATAACAAACCAAATAAACGGAGTATAGGAGGCAAAGGACCCTAGGATGCATAAATATCTAGACGTGGTCCATAATTTAGCCAGCACGTTAAAAAGTTTTTCAATAAAGCCAATCTCCCAGGGGAAAAATGCAAGGGCAGATGCCCTCGGCATGTCACACCCCCAAACCAGAACGACACAAACATCTGGGGGCGGATGGTGTGACTTCATGTATAGTATCAGAATAGTTGAATATAAATGAAACTTAGCATCACAAACATTCATACACTGAGATTTCAAGTATTACATTGTTTACAAATCTCTATTTGTTCAAAAGTAGAGTAAAAATAACTGAAAAGTAGAAAACATGAAACGATGATGCCGACCCTCCAGAAGGGTTGAGTACCTGTCTACTGGTTTCCTGAGAATACAAGTGATTTTGAAAAGTATCAACAATTAAGTTGGTGAGTTCATAAGCATTTTTGAGTGAGAAGGATTTGTAACATTTTCGTATAAAATGATATGCATACTTCTAGAAAATCCAATATTTTCTTTAAGATGAACTATAAATGTATGAATTTCCTTTACATCTTTTCCTTATAAAATAATAATGTATGTTTCCAGAAAATCCAATATTTTCTTAAATGAGTTGTAGATGTATGTATTTCTTTTGTATCTTTCCTTGTAAATTAATAATGTATGTTTCCAGAAAATCCAATATTTTCTTAAATTTGAACTATAGTTTCAAACCCTAAGACCAAAAATGTACGAATATTGATGTATTGAACAACAGTATGTAGTTATATCTTTTTAGAAAACTAATGAAGTGTAAGCTTTCGGTAAACTGAGTAGTTTTGTTAATCCTAGTGTGAGTTATTATAACCATGCTTAATATGACCGATATGCCTGAGCGACGTTCTTCAGGTGTCGGAATCGTTAGACATTTGTCACCCTAGACTTGCCGGTCTAACTGTAGCGAACAACTGAGGTGTGGGGTTGTCAATCCCGTATGGATCTATACACAACTATCTCGCTCTCCCTCCATGAGACGCTGGTTATAATGCAGTACTTAAAATGTACGCTAGGTAGGTACGGTGAAGAGAATGTCTCACTAGAGCATTAACAGATTTACATGAACTATAACTCATTTCTCCTGTAAATGAAATAATTATACCTTTAAGTAATTATATTTTTCTTCTTTAATGAAAGTTTGGTTTTATGACTCCCAAACTACACCAATTATAGTTTATCTTCTGCATTTATTAAGACTATTTATATAATCTATTATATAAATATAAAGTTGTTATCTTGTCTAGTGTCAAAATATGAAATCAAAATATAATATTTTTGGTTTGAAACCCACCAAATTAGTAATTGACCATAATGTAACCATTTTTGCTAGAAAAGCTATCTTTTAGTAAAAGTTTCCAAAAACCATGTAGTTTTACAAATCATAAATTTGTAAATGATTTTATAACATAGATTATGTTTGAATATATATATATATATATATATATATATATATATATATATATATATATATATCACAAATATGATACCAAAAACTAGTATTAACCATATCTTATGCAAATAATATCTTATCTTTAACATAAAGATGAAAAACTTGTAAGTATTTGTGTCATAACAAAGTTATACTTGTATTCCCCCCCCCCCCCCCCTCTAAAAACATGAATAAGCTTGAAAATATGGGGGTATGAACTCACATTGGGTTGGTTTTGTGGATGATTTGAAGTGAGGTGAAGGAGATTTCGAGCCTAAGATGGAGATGATGAACTTGAAGAGCTTCTTTGAGGCACTACAAGAAAAAGACCCTTTTACGACACACAAACCACGACACTCGTTGATTTATGTTATGCAAAAGACAGTGACATTAAAAAATGTCATCTCTTCAAAAAATTAAGGATTTAGGTCATGCATTATTGTGTGCCCTTAAATTAGTGTCTCTTGTAAAAACAAAATTAAAAACACGGAAGGCACTTTATCTAAAATGTGTGTCCTCTATGAATGTCGCTTTATATTTTTTTCTAAGAAACGCGCGTCTCTCTTCTCAGAGGGAAAATGAAATCCCCAAAAATTTTAAACCTCGCTTTCTTCTCCTACATTTGTTTCTATCTTTTCTCTAACATCTCTTCTCCTTCGTCTCCGCCCATCACCCACCTCCACTGCCTCCAACCAACACTGACTCTTCATGCCTGCATCACCACTCCCTCTCTTCTCATCACCACTCCCTCTATTCCCTCTCTTCTCATCACCACTCCCTCTATCCCCACTTCGATCCCACGCACCGCTGCCCCTAACCTTCTCTTTCAAAATGAAAGCAACGCTCGATGATTCTTCCTTTACCGGTGGTCCCACCTCTGAATCACCCGAGACTGAAATTTTCAAGGACCGAATCTCGGAGGTATGTCTGTGTAATCGGAGTGGCAAAGGGAAGAAATTCGACGCATGGAAGAGCAAGAAGTCGGGGGAAGAAATCTGGTGGGAGTTCAGGAACTAGGGCAAACATGTACCTCCCACTGGTGCCTTCGAAGGAGTCGATTTCAGGTTGATTTTGGAGTATGTCTAATGAAATATGATCATCGGCGATGCAATAACGGTTCTCTCTCACACTCAAACCCTAGATATCGCTTCCTACCCTCCTTCATCTTTATTCTCTCCGTCCGACCATCAGACCATGCATGAGCACCGCCAATCGACGACATCACGATGCCTGCAATTCTGACTCCTATCAAATTGACAGTGACATGACTTCATTTGACATAGCAGCAGGGAATCAAGGTCAAGGAGGGAATGAGGGCATCATCAGTATGTGGACTTATTATATGCAACGACTGTTGATCCTCACTGTGTCACTGGTGTATCATCTGATTGAATCTGTAGTCCCACCCTCCTCCTCACAAGGTATTAATGGTTTAGTCAAGGTTTAGTATGTTTTTACTTCTGATTTGTGTGTTTATTTTGGCTATTTTTTGTCTTTGCTTCGGTTTCAGAGAACCCTTTATCAATTTCATCTTTATAGTTAAGCATAATAATCTTGATACTTGATTTTTGCATTTTTCTGCAGTTTTATTTATCAATTGGGGCTTGCAAATATTGGAAATCTTGTTGTGTAAACTTTCTTATACATGTATTTGTTATGTATCTGTCTCTACTTGCAATGAATATGATTTCTCATGGATGTCATATGGATGTCATTTTTTCTACTGTAGGTAATTAAAAATATCATGAAGTTGGATGTAGCTGATCAGTTTAACAGACCTGCAGATCCTTTCAAACTTGGAATTCCTATAAGCATTTCTTTTTATTTCTTTCTACAAATATTTGCTTCTATTGTGCATTATTGAATCTTATATTCTTATAGTAACACCAGTGCCCATGTATTTGAAAGGGTTGTTGCTCTTCCTTGTCCTAATCTCCATAACTTCACCCCCCTGTACAAACACACCAAAGAAAATCAGATCTAACATGCTTATATTTGAATAAATTTAAAGTAAAACATTATAGAAACCTGAGTCTCACAGTCTTTATGTTTTAGTAACATTTCATTTTTCGTTCAAGATGGTATAGATACAACATATCTAAGGTTTCTTGCATCAAATGCTGAAGCTGGTTCAATTATCGGAAAGGGTGGAATCATAGGAAAGGGTGGATTGCACCCAATAGCTCATGTGGTGGAATCATAGGAAAGGGTGGATCCATGATTAGGTAAGAATGCTGCTAACACCAAAATTGATCTATTACTTTGTAATTTTAAATTCATGACAACTTCCATTTTTGATATGTTATTACATTTACAGGTCCTTCATTGAAGACTCTGGACTCATCACAGGTTTCTCTCTGTGGGGAGTGAAAGGATTTGTGTTTGTTTTTGTGTGTATGTGTAAGTGTATTCAGAAGGAGGTATGGTTTGATTTTGGATGTTTAATCGTCTACAATTTGTTATCGATTATGGAAATACTTACTTGTTAGTTCTATTGATTTGTTCTGTTAATTAGTTATAGTGTCCCATGTACGCAGATTTCTTGTATGCATATATATCATCTAAACAAGCCCCATTTAAGTTTTCTTAAAGATTACCAGTCGTTAATTTGATTTGTTTTACATTTCATAGGCCTGCATAGATTCCGGTTTCTTCTACGTAACAAATCATGGAATCAGTGAGGAATTTATGGATGAAGTTTTTGTGGAAAGCAAGAAGCTCTTCGATCTTCCATTAGAGGAGAAAATGAAGCTTCTTATAAATGAGAAACACAGAGGTTGCACTCATGTTCTTGATGAACTCCTTGATCCCGCCAATCAACTCCATGGTTTGTTAAAACTCAAGTAAAGTTTTTAACAATCCACCTGTTCTTTCTAAATTCCATCATAAAACTTTTCACAACTCATTTGCACAATAATCAAAATATCATAGGTGATCACAAGGAAGGATTTTATATTGGTATTGAGCTTCCTGAAGATGATCCTGAAGCTCAAAGAACATTTTATGGGCCAAATTTATGGCCTGATTCAGGTAATTCTAATTTCAAAATTCAAATACTTGTTGTTGGAAAAATAACCCTTTTTGCATAAATATTCTAATTTGTGTGATTATTTTATGTTGTTTGAATGTTTTTGACAGATATCTTGCCTGGATGGAGGCAGACTATGGAAAAATATCATCAACAAGCTCTGTAAGCTTTCTTGAGCTTATATTGTACCAAATTTTATGACCATTTAGTGGCATAACAAAACATATAACTACCATTTTTTTTGTACTTCATGTTTATATGAGTTTTTTCTTTTAGGGAAGTAGTTAAAAACATAGCAAGGTTCATTGCCCTTTCTCTTGATCTTGATGCCAACCTTTTTGAAAGACCAAAAATGCTTGGCAATCCGATTGCAATCTTACATTTATTGCATTATGAAGGTGAGAATTTAAACTCAAGAATGATAATATAATTTTTAATTTTTTCAACATTATTTTTAGTTAAAGATGATAAAAATGGTTTATGTTGTAGGCCAAATATCAGACCCTTTGAAGGGAATTTATGGAGCTGGTGCACACTCTGATTATGGTTTTATAACTCTCATGGCAATAGATAATGTTTCTGGACTCCAAGTATGCAAATATTAGCAACAAATACATGTTTTTCTTTTGAAAGTTTTAATTTTTATTTATTTTTTATTTATATAGATATGCAAGGATAAAGATGCTAAGCCTTAGGTGTGGGAATCTGTTGAACCCTTAAAAGGGTAAGACCATTATGTCAAAAAGAAAACAACAGTTGACACTTTACACCATTGGAGAATAAGAAGAGATTGCTACACTAAGATGATAAATTATGTGTCTTTTTGTATTTACAAATCAGTTAATGGCTTTATAATAATATTTTCACAACCTTTATTTTTTCTTTTTTATATTAACTTTTTATCTATTTATTTTTTCTATTATCATATCTTGTCACTTCTCAATGACATTATGTGTTTGTTATAGGATCAAGTTCCAGAGAATGATGTCAAAGGAATTTCTAAGGATAAACCACTGTATGATCTATCTGTTTCTTTACTTTAATGAGTAAAATTAAAGTTCTAAGGATATTCATATTCCCCTTCATTCTTGATTTATATATCTACATGGTATAATTATTTTTAATACTTCCTTTTGCAAAAAGGTATGCTTTTGATCAGAATGAGGCTTTGCTTTCCTTGAAGAAGAATTGCAAAAATGATGAATTATTATTACAGGTAAAGCCAGTTGACCATTTTTTTATTTTTTATATTAACTTTTTAATTTTATAAGACTTAACAAGATTACCTCAATCATGCTTTTCAGGGTAAAGAGTACATCTTGTTGCTAAACTCAGATAATTTGGCTGAAGTATCCTTTTTAAGTTTATAATTGTTAGTTTCTTTTTTACTTAATGAACTTAATATAGATATTTGAGTATGGCTTCTCAAATATTTTTATAAACATTATTTATCTTGGGAAAAATGTTATAAATTAAACAATTAAACAATAACCAACTATATGATTTTGGGATCCTTATGATATGTACCAGAGATTCTAAATCATCTTATCCAGAAGAACATTGAGTATTGCATGGAGGTAATTACTATAATGCCCTTTTCTTATATTTACTTTGAAAATGTTAATTCTTACCTTTTGTCCGTGTAGGATCCACCAGGAACAGGAAAAACACAAACAATTTTTGGGCTTCTTAGTGCAATACTACATACCAACTGAGTATCTGAGTCTCTTAGTAACTTTTTAAGATATTGATTACTTGAGGGTATTTTAGTAACATTGTAAGAGATTAATTACTTGAGGGTACTTATGGTATATAATGTTATATTCTTTTGTTAACATGGTCCTTAGTGCAATGAATTATCTTTATTGTTTATGGTATTTTATTTTGTATTATGAGACTTTTAATGTGTTACTTAATTTGAAAATTAGTAAATCTATCAAAAATATATAATTTTAAAAAAAATTTAAAATTATGACACGCAAAAATGCTTGTCGTCTTCCTTTATAACACAGGCTTCCATGATACGCTTTGCATGTCATAAACACATGCGTCGTAAGGTTATCACACGCAAATGCGTGTTGTCTTCCTTTATGACCTGGACTTTCTTGATACGCATTGCGCGTCATAACTGCGCGTCGTAAACAGACGGTGTGCAAATGCGCGTCGTCTTTCGTTATGACAGGGCCTTTCTTGACGTGCATTTGCGCGTCGTCTGAGCGTTTTACGACACGCATTGCGCGTCGTAAAAGGTTGTTTTTCTAGTAGTGAGGTGTTAGTATCCTAGTAATTTCACACACGAAAATGTGTGTAAACATGATGAACTTAACATCAAGATGCATAAAAACACTTGAGATTTACGAAAGGCTTACAAAAAATCCTAGGACCGGCTTGATGGTGATGTATCTTGGAGAAGTTTGAACTTTATTTAGAGAGAATAAGAAGGTTGAAATGAGAAAAGGTATGGCAAGAGTGGAAAGAATCTACTCTCGTCCGAGAGTTTAAATGGAGGAGGGGAAGTTATATTTTCTTGTTATTTGATGGTCATCTAGATGTCATGCATTGAGGTTTGCTGTGTATTTGCATGTATAGTCTAGATGTTTGGAGGGTAAAGGGAGGTAAAGCTTTGAGGTGTCACCCACCAAGTCAACCCTTTTTGTCTTGTACCTAAACCCAAATCCCATGGCCAAGGGAGTGGGGTTTTCGGTTTTGCATCATTCATAATGGGTGATTTTCGGTCAACACCATTTTTCTTATTTGGGTTTTCGGCCTTAATGGTCTCCATTAAAAGGGGTTTTCGGTCCTTAAGGTACCTAATGGAAGGATTTTCGGTCAAGAGGTTTTCTTGGCCAAAAACCTTTAAGTGAAGGCCCATTATTGATTTATGTTTACTATTTGATCTAATTTGGACTTCTAAGAGTTTATTACGAACATGATTCTTATTGTATGCATATATGTACTCATATAACAATGTCATTTTTGATTTACAAGAATCAATTGCAATAAGATTACATTATATATTCATTTGGACATGGTTACAATTTAGACTTTTCTTAACCCAAATTTGCTAGTTGTCACACAACAAGCTGGCCTTTACCTCGTATGATCATCTCACAAAGAATGTGCTAGTCGAAGTACTCCCGGAAAAGAGTATTGATAACCAAAAAGTCAATACCATATCAGCCCCCCCCCCCCCCCAGAATGGACAAAACCATTTGTTTATTACTTGTGCCATGGCGTGCTTCCGGACGATCCACAGGAGGTGAGGAAAGTCAAAGTCAGAGCACCACATTTTGCAATAAGGGATAATCAGTTGTACCGAAGAGGATATTTAAGCCCATGGCTTAGGTGCGTTTCTAAGAGAGAGGGGCAGACTTTTCTCGAAGAAATCCATTCTGGGGACACAACAGCACATGAAGGCGCTTGCGCACTCACAAGCAAGATACTTCGCCTAGGAGTATACTGGTCAGACGTATACAATGACGTCACATCTTTAACCAAGAAATGCAAGGAATACCAAGCATTCGCTCCTTTCCAAAATCAACCAGCCATTCCATTGAAAAGCATCACTAGCCCCTGGCCTTTCCACCAATGAGGCATCGATATAGTGGGACCATTTCCACCGGCGTCGGGAGGCGTAAAGTTTTTGCTGGTAGCCATGGACTATTTCACCAAATGGATAGAGGCGGAACCACTGACCACTGTCACTGGCAAGCGGATGATAAAGAACATCTTGGCCTGCTTTGGAACTCCTAGGATCCTCAAAAGTGATAACGGCACTCAGTTTGAAGAAAGTCCCTTCACGGAATGGTGTGAAGACAAGAAAATCCACCGCAGGTTCACATCAGTAGCGCATCCTCAGGCTAACGGACAGATAGAGATATCCAACAAAACCATAGTCAATGGTTTGAAGAAACGACTACTCAGATCAAAGTTCTCTTGGGTGGATGAGCTCCCGACATTGCTATAGTGCCATCGCACCACAACAAGGTCAAGCACGGGATAAACGCCCATCAGTCTAACCTATGGGACGAAGGCGGTCCTCCCATTGGAAATAGTCGTTGGCTCCTTGATAACAGAGAGTTTCAAGGAGGTAGCCAACGAAGAAGGGCGACGCCAAGACCTGGACATGCTCGACGAGAAACGCGAGGCAGCACAGATACGCCAAGCACTGTATAAATCATGTACTGAGAACTATTACAACCGCCAAGTCTGGGCCAAGAACTTCAAAGTTGGAGAATGGGTACTAAGAAAGAACGAGTCTAGCCACGTTGAACCAATAGGGGAACTCAGTGTCACATGGGAAGGACCATAAAAAATCATAGAAGCACATAAGAATGGTGCCTATGTCCTAGAAGCTCAAGATGGGCGCGCCATTCCAAGAACATGGAATGCGCAGAGCCTGCGCCACTTCTACTGTTAAAACAAGTGTTAAAGGTAGAACCAGTGCTAGCTAACGCATTGTGTGTTAATTTTAATATGTAAATGTAATCAGCATAAATTACTTTATTATTTTCAGTCGTATTATGCTCTAAACAAAACTAGAGTAAATAGAAAGGGCAATTCAGATGCTCCTTATATCCAAATCTAAGAAACAAAGAGGTTGTGTACATTTACTATGTGGCAACAAGGACTGATCATCCAAGGTCACACGAGCGAAATTGTTACAAGAAGGCAGCCAGGGAGTTTACATTAGAAAGGCTCATAACTTTCCTCCTAAAACATGTTCATCAATTAAAGAACATGTGACATGAGTGTAGAAGGGTCATAACATTCCACAAATATAAAAAAGTAAACAAAACTGTGTACACCTCAAAATGACGATCTTGGCTACACGTAGGATCTTTAAGCAGTAGATTAGAACAAATCTCTCAAAGACCAGCTTCAGTAAAGCACAAAGATTTCACTAGCAAGAGAACTCTGACCAGGGGTGTAAAAAAACCCTATGTACATATCATGTGATGACCAACATAAACCATACACAGAGTAACCAGGCGAAAGAGTATGTGCGATAAAGAGAAACATTCACACTCATAAAAAGCAAACATTGTTCAAACTGTCGGATTCTTGGACTTAAAAGATGGCCACAAAGGGTAGTAAAGACAACAAACAAATAAGGAAAATATTGTCAAAGGGGGTTACATCAAAAAAAGTCAAAAACAAAACTACTTATCAACAGGAGTGTTACCATCACCAGAAGGAAAGCTTGAACCAGGGACCGATTCCTCGCTCTGAGACTCCTGCAAAGATTACAAAGCCCAGCTATGTCCAGGGCACCCAAGCGAAGATGACCAGCAAAGTCCGTCTCCGTGAAGGTCACCAAGGCGTCTTCCATCTCTTGAGTCTTGGTGGCCACATTCTCCTTAGACTTTGGGTCAGCCTCCCCAACGGATACCTACTCCCAGACAATCCTTTTACCCTGTTCCACACCAGCAACGACACAAGCTTTTTTCACAAGAACCAAGCGTTAGAGGAATTATGGACTTTCAATCAAGCTATCCACAACCCAACTGAGCCCGTCGCCAAGGATCCAAGAAATATTCCTCTCCAGCGGTCCCCTTGCGGCGTTCTCGGTCACCAGATCAATCTCCATCTCCACTGTCCGCTTGCTTAGACCGCGCTCTCCAACGTCAGGACCCCCAAACGAGCATTCAGGTCCTCCACCTCTTTCACCAGCTTCACCGTTTGATCCGCCAAGCTTGCCCACTCAAGTAACACCGCCTCCTGCCTAGCCTCCATGCTGCTCTTATCGGCTTCTAAATTCGCCACTTGGGCATTCAGTTCTTCACATTCAATGCCCCTCCTGTTCGAATCGGACTGGAGGGTCTCTATATCGGAAATGCGTTCGGCGGCCACGACTAAATAAGAAGACACTTGGGTGGCAGCGTAACGCAAGCCATCAGCCATTAGCTCGTCGGACATGACACTTAGGGCCTAATCCCAATGTTTAACTTTTAGGGAAATCTCTGATAAAGTTCTAATATTTTTTATTAGTTTTTGTTAATTTTGAGAAAATACAATATAATCGGGACTTTTTGTTTAAAAAATAAAAGTTGAAATTAAATTGTAATTTGACTCAAAATATTAAGATTTTTTCGGAAATCTCCCTAACTTTTAATATTAAATATTTTTATCGTTATTTATTTTATAACTATATATGTAATACTTTTATTTTATTTTTGTTTGAAAATAGGACACCACATAGCTATTATTCTATATATTTAAAAATATACATGTGTTTCAAAAACAACAAATTACATAGAATTTTATAAATTATTACACAAACATAAAGGTAAATCAGTTCATTCTAAAAAAAAGTTTTTGTTAAATAAAATTAACAAAAATCAAAACCAAAAAAGCTATAGGGAATCAATAATTTCCACACATACCTATATTTAGAAAAAGACCAAGTTTTTCATACATGAAACACAAAAACAAGAAATTATATAGAATTTTATAAAATATTACACAAACATAAAGGTAAATCAGTTCATTCTAAAAAAAGTTTTTGTTAAATAAAATTAACAAAAATCAAAACCAAAAAAGCTATAGGGAATCAATAATTTCAACACATACATGTATTTAAAAAAAGACAAGTTTTTCATACATGAAACACAATTTAGTCGGCTTAAGGAAAAAAAAAAACGAAATTTTATTAATATCAAAAACCTTAAAATCCTCAAGAACGAAATGGTACCAGCTGCCATTAACGATGAAGCAAGCTAGCTTAAACATAACTGTAAAAACCACCATAAGATCTCGTTCTTCAAAAAAAATCCCTCATCAAAAAACCTAAAAACGACACAGTTTCACAAAAAAACCACTAAAAACCTCTACATATATAATATTATATGTATCTATCCTCCTACATCTTCCCACAATCAGATCACTCAATCAATCTGCCAGTTTTTTCAACAGAGTCACCACATCAGCCGATGAATTCAGAAGATACCTTGCAGTAGACCTCTTCCTTCCAACTGCACATGAGAAGTAGTTGTCACCCTGAAGATCGAGAACCGATGGACCCTTGTGTACATCCATGGTGGTGCTGCTGCTCCGCTTCCCGTTCGAGTCGTCGTCTTCACTATCAGAAGCTGAAACGAAATATCCCCCGGATCTGGATCCGGATCCGGATCCAGTCCTCCGGGCAGAGTGATTTGGAGAAAACCCGTTGCCCGGACTCCCTAAACTTGAGTGGGTCGGAGTTGGTGTTGCAACTGGAAGCTCAGGCTCGAAAAATGTGTAAATATCTTCATCCTAAAAAGGGTAAATATAATTACTTGATCAAATTAAGATCCAAATTTTGTATGTATATATAGACAATTTCAATTGTAACAATATCAGCTTTAACTATTATAATAACGAAAGAAATTAATAATCAATGTCTCAAATGTTAAAATATTAATGTATTTACCTATAAATTAAGTATTTTCTACAAGAAACATACCTTGGGAAGAAAGTGGCCAACACACAACACATAGTCAATAGGATCCTTCATATTTTTATCATGTATAACTTGTCCTAAAATGCCACTTATCCCTGAACCCTAAAAATATTTTGCAAAAAAGATCAATACTGTTAACACAATCAATCCATAAAATTAAAAACCAAATGAAAAAGGCCCAACCTTGGTCACACCGTGGGCCCGAACCTCCACAGACCGCCCACCTTGGACCACTTCCACCGATGCATTTGATATGGGCCCCGTCCACAAATGCTGCAACATATCCTTCGCTTGTAGTCTCCCAAACTCGATATCTTTAACATCAACCAAAAGTGTCAGCAGACAGTAGACACTAGACAATAGACAATAAACAATAGACAACTTTTTTTTACCTGCATACTTATAATTCCAAACAACTGAAGTCTCACGGAGCTCAAAATACGAGCGGGGGGTCCGCTCAGTAAAATACTCAAAAACATGTTTAACACTTTCAATCCAATCCATATGTATATTTTCGGCTAAATTTTGTAACCATTTTTTATTCCCCGTTCTAACAAACACACCATGTTCAGCCGCAAGCCATATATTATACTCGTCAAAGTTCTGCAAAATCATCAAGTCAACAAAAGTCAAATCACAAAAAAAAAAAAAAAAAAAAAAAACAAGAAGCACCTTATCAAGAACGGATCGATGGCTTCCACTTAAGACCACAACTGTTGTCTTTGGATCATTACTAAGCCTCTTCAAAGGTTCTTTTAATTCAGGATGCAATTTACTTTCCATTTCTTTAAACTGATCTACACGCCTATCCGTATTCACGGGTTCGGTTAATGTCACATTAAACCCCTATCAAGTGCCCAAATTTCATAAAAAATAATAAAACGGGGGGTGTTTTGGTCAAAAAAAAAAAGATGGAAAGAATGGATACCAGAATGAGTAAACGGTTATTGGAACGCATGTAACGTTCAATTGCGTGTTCGGTTTGAAGTAAAGGTGGAATTTGTGTTGTTCTAAGTTGAGCTTCAACTACCATATCATTGAGTTCGCTATAATGGTACAAAAGTAAATAAACTGTTTAATAAAAAAGAATTGAAAAAATTACAAATGAAAAGAAATGCGGACCTAATGAAAGTTTCGGCCCAGTCTTGAGATGTATGAGTAGTGACATGAACGTAGTTATGATGATGTCGTTTTTCTCTCTCTTCGGATGGCATGTTTAGGGCGTAAGCAATTGCAGAAGCTACTTCAGTTACATTCCATGGATTTACCAAAATTGCCCCTGCCCCGAGAGACTGTGCAGCTCCTGCAAACTAGATATATGTAAAATAGAAAAAGGTTAAATATGGAAAAAAAAGCTAAAAATAAAAATACATGAATGAGACTAGACAATCTTTCTAGAGCGATTTTCAATAAAAAGAGGATGAGAAGGGCATTCATGTCTTTTTGCACAAACGAGGTATCGAGCGCTAGTACCATCCCATTTTGTTTTACTTTTTGGTTAAGACAAATAGTTCATGTTTTGTCCTGTTTGACATCAACAGTCTGTTAGTCAGGCTGAGTCAAATGCATACCAAAAACAGTAAACGTCTTATTCCACCTTTTTAGGGGGGAGAACAAATTGCAATTTTTGACCTATTTGATACTAGCCCTAGACTCAATCAAAAGTCCAATATATGCCAAACACAAACACAGTAAACAGTTATTTATTTATTTATTAATTGTCTTTAAAGATGAATGAGCACCTCACTTAAAATTAGGGCGCCTTTCTTTGAAGCTTGGCAGGCGACGAATTCATAGCTCACAAGATTCATTCCATCCCTTAGAGATGTAATTAATGCCACATCTAAATATAAAACACACAAAATGTTAATAAATTCAATGGCAATGAATATAAAATCATATAGGAAGATAAAACAATACCCGTTATAGCATATAGTGCACATAAGGCATGATGATCAAAAGATCGATCCTATTGAATGCACAATAAACAACTTTAGAACATTTTGCCACAAATCAAACAAGAAAATAAGACATATCAGTCAAGAACGTTAAAATCTTAAAGGGCATTCACGTAAAAAAGTTGCAATTTTTGACTTATTGACACGAATCTCAGGCTCATTTGTATGTCAAAAACAGTACAACATGTTCTATCATGCATAGCCAGATGGGACCTACAACATGTATTTCAGTAGAATAAAAAAGGACGCACCAGATGATGAATTGGGACAGTTGTAAGTGTCCCAAATCTTCCATTAATCCTTCCAACAATTTCATGAACTTGACATGTAAGTTTTTGATCTGTTAAGAAAAACAATAAAACCGTAAATAAACCGTTTTTATATTAAAAAAATCGGTTGAAAGTGAAACATACACTCAGGGACATCAGTTCTTGTTGGAACGGCAATTTGCACAAAGACTACTTTATCCTGCCAATTTGGATTATCTTCAAGAAACTTTTCAAATGCCAATAGCTTTTGTGGGATTCCCTTGATCATATCAAGCCGATCAACTCCTAACATTACCTGCAAGACTAATCATCTCAATTTTGTGCAACTTTTTATAAATATTGTTTCCATAACAAAAAAAAAGGGTAAACTAAAGATCATTTATTTATTTCACCTTTCGACCATCAAATCTTTCATGGAATTCTTTTATATGATTCTTGACTTGAGGGAGTTGTATGGCTTTTACAAATCTATCAGAATCAATCCCAATAGGAAACTGCAGATTTCAAATCATAAGCTCAATTCTTAGCCTCATAGATAATTGGGTCGACTTTTCAAAGTTAAAATTGGAGATAATTTATAAGTAAACATACTGCAGCTACACGAGTGAGTCTCCCTTGATCTTCCACTCCTTCTGGAGTACCCTCAAGCCCAAGAATACGAGTACATGCACTCACAAAATGTCTTGCATAATCATACGTATGAAACCTAAAACAAAAACAAAAAAGAGAATTTTTTTTTAAATAAGAAAGCATTTAAAGAACAATGTTTTAATAAGAAAACATTATGTAATTACCCGACTACATCTGCTGCAAGAACTGCAATTAGCAATTCTGATCTTGATGGTATTGTTCTATAGATCTCAGAAGATGGAAATGGAGTATGCAAAAACCAGCCAACTTTAATGTTTGCATTTTGTTCCTTTAAGCATTTAGGAAGAAACATTAAATGGTAATCATGACACCAAACAATATCTCCATCTTGATAATGTTCTTTTACTACATCTGCAAACAATTGATTTGCTTTCTTGTAGGCTTCAAATTGTGATTGAAAACTCCAAATTGTTGCAAGACTGTCTTCTTGAGGGATGCCCAAGTAATGAAAGAGTGGCCATAAGATGTTGTTGCAGTACCCGTTGTAGTATAGATTAACAAGATTTTCATCAAGGAAAACAGGAACGCATCTCTGTGTATCAAGAAAATGATGTAAAGATTTTGTGTAATGTTTTGTAATATCAACAAAATGATATAAAGATTGTATCTTTGTAATTTTTAAGCTATAAAGATTTGACATTATGTCTTGTTAGATGGACAAGATCTTTATCAAGAAAAACAGGAATGAATCACTATGTATCAATAAAATGATGTAAAAGATCGATTTTTTGTAACTATTAGTTATAAATATTTTATGTAATGTTTTGTAAATCAACAAAATGCTATAAAGATTGTATCTTTGTAATTTTTAAGCTATAAAGATTTGAAATTATGTCTCGTACTATAGATGGACAAGATCTTTGTCAAGAATAACAAGAATGCATCTTTGCATGATATACAAGATGGAATTTTTGTAATTACTAGCCATAAAGAGTTGATATTAGGGTTTGTAACATAGATGAACCAAGATTTTTGTAAAGAAAAATAGGAAATGATCTCTGCATATGAATAAATTGCCATATATGAAAGACTTTTTGTAATTATTAGTTATAAAAACTCAACCTTTTCAGCTAAAGCTTCAGTAAGTGATTTTCGGCCAATTTCATCACGTAAAGTTACTCCAGGCCATCCGATCCATTTTGCTTCAAAATCGGTTATACCTTCAACACAACAAAATTTTATATATCAATAAGGGGTTGAACTACAATAACAATTCTATTTTTAACCTTTTTTACTCTCTAAAACTTACTTTAAGGTATATTAGCAAGTACTCAATGGACAAAATACAAAAAGAAAACAGAAAACTTACCAAAAGATACTTTTACACTATAAAACTTATTTGAGGGCATAACTGCATACCCAAGTGAGAAATCAAAAAGAAAACAGAAAACTAGCCCAAAAGTATTTCTTTTTACATGTTTTACATTGTAAAACTTATCTTGAGGTGTATATGGGAAATAAACAAGTGACAAAATACAAAAAGAAAACAAAAAACTTACCAAAATGTATGTTTTTTTATTCTTTTTACAACATAAAGTTTATTTTAATATATATATATATATATATATATATATATATATATATATATATACACACACACGTGCATACGACAAAATAAGAAATCAAACTTATTTTCAAGTAAATTCATGCATACCCAAGTGAGAAAATAAGGAAAAAAAATCGGAAACTTACCCAAAAGTGCACTAACTAAGCCTCCAACAGTTACTTCAAGATGCCAAGAAGCATCACCTTTTCTAACTGCAGAAACAGGAAGCCGATTGGCTACAACTAATAACCGTTGTTTGAAAGGACTTCTATCTTGTCTTTCACTTTCATTGTTAATCAGTTTGCTTACTTTAAGACCTTTCACCAATTCTTCTTGGGTAGGAAAATTGTCCTTTAATGGTGTAATTATCTGATTCTGATCATCTACAATACTATTTACAATTACATCCTGATCATTGCATGATTTTAAAGATTTTCTTAATTCTCTTTCTTTCAACAGTCTTTCAAGCCTAGTCTTAAGTATAGTTGAAGTATTGTTGTTGTCATCTACAAGCCTATTTGATTTCTTCAATTCAGCCTGCAATTCAAGAAAAAAATTCATCACAAAGTCAGATATTTCAATCGATTTTTTGGTTTGTTCAACATACAAAAGAAAGTTTATAATCTTGATTTGGATCATTACTTGTTACTTTAGACGATAATAGCTCATCAAAAGTTAGAGCATTAGTATCTTTAAATGAAGCAATAGTGAATAACTAGAAACTGATTATGTAAATCTTTATTTGAACTTGTAAATCATACTCATTAAAGTGAAGATTCTTTAATTTATACATTGGAGAGGTTAAAATTCATTCAGTTTAAAGCATATTAGTGTTTATCAAAGTGTACAACGTAAAGTGAGTAAGGGGAAAAAGAATGGGGACAAAATTGACAAGTCAATTAGGGGCATAGAATTCGAACCACTACTTACATGTATAAAATAATCACGTATTAGGCAAAATCAATTGACATTTTACACAAGAAATGAGTAAACAAACAGGTACGCAAATTAAACAAAGTTGGATTTGAATTTTTCTTGATGCTTATTCATAAGTGTAACCTCAAGAACATCATCAAGAAATCCAAAATTCTTCGTAACTCAAAATAAACAGAAACCCGTATTAAATAATCAAAAACCCATCAACATTTGAAGTGGGTTTGTAGCGTAAGTTCAAGAAATAAGAACTCGAACAATCTTTATTTTTTGTGGTTATGAAACGATACGAAAGGGCCAGGTAAATTGTTTTCTTTACCAAATCGTGCTCCAGAATGCTGATCTCATCAGAGGAATTTAACTTTTGCATTGCTTTGTTTCGAAAAACAAAACCCTAGTAATGTTGATTACGATTTGGATGAATGAATCCATTTATAAAGAGCAGATGCTTGGGCTAAAAATGGTTACTTTGCGATAGGGAATGTCGACACTGAAAACCCCCTTCCATGTATGAAGCAGTGTGTCAATGTAAAATCCCTTCAATATATGAAACTGTTATATATATGTAATCATCATCTATACATATACATAAAGAGAAAAGAGAGAAGGGGTAAGGGGTGGGGTGGGTGGGGGTTATAGAGGATTACAGCTATGGTGAGGGTTCTTTATAGTTCTCATAGCACAAGGCATTAACCCATGCAGATATGCTGATGCAGACAAGGTGTCTTGATGTGGGGGTGGCATCAAATTTTCTATTTTCTATAAATAATGAAAATCGGTAATAGTCAAAGGAATATACCAAAAGTTTGTTGATAGTGATACACAAAAGCATTCCTTTGATGATGATGATGATGATGATGATGATGATGATGATTATTATTATTATTATTATTATTATTATTATTATTATTATTATTATTATTATTATTATTATTATTTTCTGAAAAGGAACTTACTAATGAGGGTTTCAAACCAACTTCGCCTGTTATAAAAATCCCTATACTAAATTATCTTTTCTAGTTTGAGATTAATCTAAATGGATCATTTCTTTCCATAGATTTATATAGTAATGAATTAGAACATGCTAGTCTAATTTGTTAAATCAAATGGATTTCTTTAAAGAAATATTCTAGTTTAAAAACAAGCTTCTATGAAATGGTCTATAATTTTGTGAATATATAGAAACTACATAAACATTATGTCTTGTTTTGCAATGTCGTGTTATTTTCTTCGATCTATTCTTAAATAAATGTGGGCTATTATAAGAGAAATTTAATATCTTTCTATTTTTTGTTCATACAATTTTCCTATCTATTTTAGATGGTGACAAATATCATTAAATTTAATTTAAAGGTGATTGGGATATTAGTTTTATATATTTGTCATCATCTTAAATAGGTAGGAAAAAAAAATAGAAACAAAAGATAGAAGGATATTTAATTTCTATTGGTATAAGAGATTTATCAAGTAAATATGAGGTGAAGATTATTAAAATCCAAACGATCATTTTAGATGTTTGTTTCAAAAATCAGGTACACGTTTGTTTTCAACTTTTCTCATTCTTCATCTTGATTTATTATCTTTTTAACCTTTTTAATATAAAATAAAATAATAAATAAACATCTTTAACATAAATGAAGTCAATAGCTCACATTAAAATTAAAAGTCGTTTTATACCAAAATTAGAGATTAAAACCAAAAGAGATCCAAAGCTAGTAAATTAGATCCAAAATTTAGCATTTAGCTACATGTTCCTATTCTTAAAATTATAAAATTATAAGCAGTCATTTGAAATATATATATATATATATATATATATATATATATATATATATATATATATATATATATATATATATATATATATATTCTTACATACTTTCGTATCAAAGGAGAAAACCCCGTAAACTTGGATCATATTCAATTATTGGATATTGTTATTGTTAAATGTTTTAACTTTTGATGTGAGGTATAATTGATAATGAGAGAGGCCTCGTCAACAGAAACAAGTGTATTGTGCTACCAAACTAAACATTAGAAACTTTCTTTTGGTGGTTCTCATTAGGCCGGATGGAGTGGTGTCGCGCTCCCTCATAAAACTGCAGTGACATGTAGGCGTCATCTCACCCGTTACCAATGATGGATGCTTTAAGGGGCCAGGGGAGTCCATGGCCCCTCCGCTTTTTTTCCTGCTAAAGAGTAATATATGTTACATGCTTAAAAACAGAGACATATCTTGCCAAAAGAATAAGGTTCCTATTGCAGCAATCAACTGGGGTCTCCTTTTCTTATCAGATAACAATAGAGAAAATTTTGAGCCGGGGTGAGACATAACTTAATAATCTAAACCCCAATTCAAAATTTACAAATTCTATCGAAATTTCAAAAAGTTTAAACTCCTCTAATCTAGGAAAAAAAACCCACAACGCCCTGTTTTATCTAAACTTTAGAAAGCCCACAAAAAATTGAGAAAGTAACGCTATAAAGTAAAAAGTAAGAAACCCTATTAACACCTCCGATTGCCCGTAGTTCCTTGTTAATGGCGCAAGTCATTCATGAAACCCTTGTTCCCCATCGCCTTATTTTTTTGACCGAGCCTGCATCTCACCCATCTCTTCATTGATGTTTCACTGTCACTGTATGAACATTCCGCTCTACCGCTCTATCTCTCGGTATGCTATTGACTTTCTATTTGATTGTGTTTTCTTTTTATTAAAGGAATAGGATATATGAAAAGCTTTGTCTTTTTCACCTATTTTAAGTATTGTGAAGGTAGAAAGCTAGAAGGTTCCAGTTTTTATCAGGATTGCTTTTCTTTTTTTGCTAATGTGTTGTTATTTGTGGATACTGAAATTATCAAGATACTTCTTATTTATACCTCTTTTATAATTTTATTTACATAATTAAAATATGAGTTAATATGTTCATAATAGTTTACGAGGTTTCTTGCTTTAGAATTGTTTTTTTAATGTGTGTCGTTTTGAACATGTGTGTCATTTGTGTTGTACAAAAGAAAAAACTCTTCAAATATAACGAATGAAGATGTACAAATTTGTTTTGAAAAACATAAAAATTAGTACTGAATAAATATATAATATAGTATTTTTCCTTATTTTGGATAAGACTTGACCTGTTAATTCTATAGTTTGCAAAACTACTTAAATTATTTTCCCAATGTAAAACCCGATAAAATTAATATTCACACTGGATTTTAAATAAAACCAAACTAGTAGTGTATTTCATTAAGATATCTCAACAATGAAGTTCTTTTAATTAATTGAGCTCAAAAAATTGTATTCTTAAAAATATTTAGAAAAGGAAAGGATATTGGGTAACGTTAAAAACTTTGTCATCTTCCCCCCCCCCCCCCCCCCCACCCCAATTTAGATGTTTGTGTTCCGCCCCTACCCGTTACAACAAAAGTGTGGTCTCATACCTGAATGGTGCCACACTCCTTTAAATTACTTTTATTTTTTTAAATAAATAAAATTTTTAGTTTTAAATAAAAACAAAATATTTCATTAGTTAAAATAAAAAATCATTACATTACTTAAAAAAAACCTAGGAAATTAGAAATTAAAAAAAAAAAAAAAAAAAAAAAAAAAAAAAAAAAAACTAGATAGCTTAAACGTACAACTTAAAAAAAATCAAATAATTAAAACTTGGAAAACAACTAAAAATTAACCACGATTAGCGTAACATTTTTTCGTGTCTTCCTTCATTTGCAAAACGACTTGAAGGGTATCCCCGGTGAAATTCGACGTGTCCATCGATAGCACTTTTAGGTCACTATCCATTTGTTTCCGACTCTTTCTATTCGAAGCAAGTTGCAAAATTTTATTCATTCTATCTTTTATGTCTTGCACATTATCTCCCATTTCTTTCAAGTCATCCGATTCTAACGCTTTGTCATTGCCTTTGTTTTTTGTTTTGTCCCTTCCCATTGGTCGGGGGAGTTGTGAAACTTGAACGGGTTCATCTTCGTTGAGGTCGAAACCAACACGAACATCCGATAAAGTGTGTTCCAAGTCGGAAGTTCTTGACCGTTTTGATCCGCTATCGATGTGCTCGTCCCTTGTTTTCAGGTTTTGCCTTTTTTGTTGCTTTTGAGTAGATTCCAAACTTCAAAAAACTTAAAAGTCTTCTTTTGCTCTTTTTGATAGATGTTAAAAGCTTTCTCCAAAACCACTTTGCCACTTTCGCCGCTTTTCCATTGTCGTTTCATGTTGTTATACAAATCATGAAACAACATCACATCTTTGTTCATTTATCCCCATTTTGAGTACACCTGATGTTTAGTACGATAGGGTTCCAAGTTCATTCCTTTATGGAACCGAGCTCTAACGCGCATCTAAAAACGATCATGTTTTTGTCCCCCCCCCCCCCCCCCCCCGTCTTCGCGTCCTCTGAAACGTCAATCCATGATTGTGCTAATACTAACTCTTCTTGAGGTGACTACGTTTTAGCTTCTGCTTTCTCTTTTCTTTTATTTCCTGGCTGAGAGGGTTTTGTGTGTGGAACAAATTCTGGTTCAGATTCAGAAATGGGTGTTTGTGATTGTGATTGTGTTTCTGGAATAAACTCTGGCTGGGAACCAAAAGCAAAAGGATCAAAATCTTGGTCAAATTGTGTCAGTGTTTGTGGAAATGGTTGCGTAGGACGTGGTTGTTGGATATTTTGTGGAAAATAGAGAAGCATACCCCCGTAGTGGTAGAAATGAGGCGAATAAATCGGTTGATCGAGTGAAAGTCTTGGAGTTGTGGGTTTCCTGGTGGGTGTTTTTTCGTTGGTTGGATTTCTGGAGAATGACATTTTTTGTGGGTTTGAAAAGAGAGAAGATGGTAAAATGTTGATGAGTTTTTTTGTTAGTTTATAAAGAATTTATAGTAGTGTTAAAAAAAATAAAAAAAAATAAACATTTGAAAATTAGCCGTTTTCAAACGGTAAAGAGGAAATCTGCCTTATGCTTTGATAAATTCGAAGGATTTCGAGAGAAAATGGCATAATGATTCACAATCGGAAAAAGGAGATCACACATCTATAGAAGTTGGGCTCTATAAGCTTCTTGAACGAGATGTCCACCTCTGCACACGAAAATTCGAAGGTTTGTGGAATAGATGCATAATCAAGGATTTGTAATCAGAAGAAGGCAAAGCTTGACTTTGAATGAAGTCTCTTTCCTTCTCCACGATGTGGTCGAGTCACCAATAGTAGAAGGGAATTTGAGGCTTAGTTAACATGATAGAGCATTGGAATCCGACGAAGCATGTATGAAGCAAAAAACAACTGGTGCGATAATTGGAGAGCTGAGGCGGTGGAAACAACACGTGAAAACCTGATTGGAAGCAAGAGGAAGCAGGGACTAAAGTTGCCAACCCCTCAAAGTATTGTGGCCAAATTTTGAAGTGCCAAAAGTTTACTATTCCATAAGCCTTTATTTTATATATATATATATATATATATATATATATATATATATATATATATATATATATATATATATATATATAGGGTTCGGTTCCGGTGATGACTCTTTTTTCAGTGAGGACTCGTGAGCACACCTTTAAAAAATTGAAAAAATATATAAAAAAATACAAATTATAAAATCGAACATAGTATTATATCGAAGAGAAAAAAAATTGAATCATTGATCATAAAATATGAATCATTGATCATAAAAATGATCCATGCTTCAATTTTAATTATCCAATTTTTTTCTATCCGATACAGTACTATGCTCGATTTTATGATTTGTATTTTTTTTTTTCAATTTTTTTAAGGTGTTCTTATGAGTCGTCATCCTATTCTCTCTCTCCCTATATATATATATATATATATATATATATATATATATATATATATATATATATATATATATATATATATATATATATAAATAACGAAGATTGGATTTGTAAATTGTTTAATGCACTTTTTAGATCTCGTGAACAACAAAAATCTGTCCAACATTAGAATTTTGTCAGCTCGCTTTGGGGATTTAAAATCAGACCAATATCATGTGTGGTGGCAGCCCAAAATGTTGTCAAATATGCAACTCCAAATTAGTACTAATAGTTGGCAGAATTTCACCAATCCATAGGGGAAAAAAATCAGCAGCCCAAGATCAAATTAGCTTAGCTCATTTTCAAATTAGAAATCACGTGAGGAGGTTAAGGGAATTAGATAGAGGTGCACAAAAATCAATCACCAGCCAATATCATATTAGTTTAGCCCATTTTCAAATTAGAAGCCCACGTGAGGAGGTTAAAAGAATTAGATAAAGGTCCCGAAGAGTTTTTGGTCTGTCCTTTTACGGTCTGTCTTTCATTGGATCGGTTTCGCTCTAAACTAGTTTGATCTCTGTCTTTTTTCGGTTCGGTTTTGGATTTTTTCGGGTTCAGTATCGGATTTTGCAATTTTTTTTTGCTCTGGTTGTATTATGCTACATTTCATAACAAAAAAGAGATAATATGAGGTGAGAAAATGGTTGGATATAAATAATATTTATAGGGTACTTTGATGTAAAAAAAACAAGCAAAAAATAATTATAGACGTTATCATATGGATTAGAGCCGTTTGTTTGTGTAATTCTAACCGTTGTGTTATTGCCAAAAGCAAATCAGTAAAAAGTAAAAAGTAGCATTTATACTCTGTAGTCGTTGAATAATTTTGTATTACTTAATTTATTTATTAGTTATTAGAGTGAAAAAAACAAAGCAATTAACTTTTCCCACATCTCTTGTGCTACAAAAGAAAATGATAAAAAGGGAAGGAAGTCTGTTGTTTAATTGGGTTGTTTTATTGTTTTATTGGACTAGTTTAAAGACTGGTCTTTGACTAACACGTACCCATTGGACTGATATAAGCTTTAAGACTTAAACTAAGCAAAACCTATGTGACACTTTTGCAACCACATAGTAACCCTTTTTTTTTAAGTTGGTGGTAAATCTCAATAGTAACACGTAAATTTTTTATTTTTTTTATTTTCTGATTGGTGGTTGCAAATTTATTTATTTTTTATTTTTGTTTTTTTTTTATTTCAAAGGTAAAAATACCACAACGTCCCATTCATAGGCAAATTGTACCAAAAATGATAAAATCTTATGTCGCACTTAGGTGTCATATTTTTATCGTTGGCAAAACAACCACCACACCCTTTAGTCTGAGTCCGAAATTTTAATGGACCGACGGGTCAACATCTGATTTTATTTGTTTACATTTTATTGTAGTTTTTGTCTAATATTTTGTAGGACTGTCAAAATTGTACCATATGTTACCAACCAACATGTTTCAAACCGAACCAAGAAAGTTGGTACCCAATATGTTTTGTAACCAACATGTTTGGTTGGTAGTACTGTACCAATTAAACAATCTTGGTACGATAATCGTACAAATTTTTAAATAACATGATAATACCGTATCAACCAATTCATTGTGTGTATATATATATATATATATATATATATATATATATATATATATATATATATATATATATATATATATATATATATATATATATATATGGGAAAAGTGAATATACCCTTAAGGGTATATAAGCTTAGGTACCCAAACTCACTATACTACATCGTTTGTATCATATATAGACATTGTAATTGTCCAATGTTCTTATAATTCAACTTCTAACTTGAATTACTTCAAAGATTTTTATAAATTTCATATTTATCTTCTTCTTACATAATTGTCATTTTCAACAATAATATATATAGAATAGTAAGTGTTCGACAAAAAGATGTGATGTAAGAGGAAGATAATAGTGAAAATTTAAAAATATTGAATATAAATCAAGTTAAGGATTGAAGTTTAACAATATTATAATGAATATATCAAACAAAACGACGTATTATTATGAGTTTGGGTACCTAAGTTTATATACCCTTAAGGGTATATTCACTTTTCCCTATATATATATATATATATATATATATATATATATATATATATATATATATATATATATATATATATATATATATATATATATATATATATATATATAACAAAATCGTTTATTTCAATTCTCAATTGTGCTTAATGTTTACACTTTTAAAAACATTATATAAGTCGTTTGGTCATATTAATAAATAGTTATTACCATGTTCAATTACAAAAGTAAAACGTTACATTAATGTTATTTTAATAGAATTGTTTAGCAAATTAAAAAAACTACATAAATAATTTATCTACTAAACGTCAAAGCTACCTGATTTCTTTGATTATCTTTTAATCTTGCAATAGAAAATTAATATAGTTGCCGTATACCATTAACAATTTGTACAAATCAAACTTTTTGATAACCAAACATATTGATACCAAGTATATTTGTTACAGTACCAACTATACTTGGCCGGTACATGATTAAGGTAAAACGAATTGATATTGTATATATTCACCCCAATGTTTTGTAGTTTCAAATGGTTTAGATGTATAAAACGGTTAAATTGTATTTATGATATGTAAACGAGTTTGGATTAGCTATTGATGTTGTTGAATATGTTTATTTTCTCCTTTTTATCTAATATGGTTTCTCTTAAAAAAACAAGTTTCGATGTTTTAATTTTTTTTACCGTGATCATCTCAATTAGAGTTTAGATCATTGAATTTTTATGTTGATGTAATTGCCCATTTAGTTGACTAAATAGTAAATAATGATATTGATTTGGTAATAGACGTTGATTGACATTATGAGTTCCATTGATACAATTATTTATTTTTAGAGCTTATAAGAAAATCATTTGTGGTTATTCTATTTTGCACAGTATTGCAATTCTCACGTAAATATTGTGACCTTGTTCATTATTTATTTAGTGAATTAGTTCCAATTAAAAAACTTGTTTTTATTGAACGATTTTGTAGCTTGGTTGACAAGCTTGTAACTGAATGCCAAACAAATAAAATTTATTGTTCGATAAACTGATTAATAAATCGGATCAACATAAACAAAGTTTAAGAAACTATTGTACAATTACAATTTATGATTACACTTTTCCAATACTTACATGATTATAACATGTATATTGATTAGGTTATTTTAATTTTAATTTTAATTTTTTATTTGTACTCATTTGAACTTGGAATCTTGGTATGTTCATTATTCCTCCTTGTGTATTGATAAATTGCATTTTGGTCCTTGTGTTGTACGCGGGGCATACCACATGCTACACTTGGTGTACAAGCTGCGAACCGAGTAGGCGTACCACATGGTACGCTTAGCGTACTCATGCGAGGCTTGGACGGGGTTCCGGACAAGTACACAGGGCGTACATCGTTGTACATGGAGTGTATGTGTACTTTACTGAAAACCCTAATTTCGGGGTGGACACTATATAATAACTTTTATGGCTCATGAAACCTTCATTTCTCAGCCTCTACTGTCCTTATAGCCTTATGCACAAAACCCTAAGTGTCTCCTTTGTGTTTTGAGCTCATTGTGTCCATTTTGGTGTGTTTTGGTCCATATTCAAGAAGTAGAAGGTTGGTGCAAGGTGGGGGATCAAGGAAGAGCCTGTGGATCTTGATCATTTGCTTCATTTTCACCTTGTTTGAGGTAAAAAGCTATGAACTTGTTCATTAATGGCTTATATATATATATATATATGAGTTTTTGTCCCTTTTTGGCTCTATGAATGAGATCTAGTGGTTTGGTACCACTCCAGGAGCTATGAGTTATCACTCTTAGTGTTTCTGAGGTTCATGATTCATAAAGTTGACACCTTTAGGGTTTAGAATCCCCCGTGCATGAGATTATGACCATTTGTGTAACACCCATAAAAACCAAACCAATTTAAAACTTTTTTAATCATCCAAAAGTCATTAGTTATTACAAAATGTTTTCAAAATAGTTTAATATCAGAGTATCCCAGAAACTATAAGTCCAAAACACGAGGATGTGTACGGTCATGCCTTCGCCTTGCCGAGTCATCTGAAGCACTTGAAATAATAAACTGAAACCGTAAGCACAAAGCTTAGTGAGTTCCCACAAAATACCCATATAGAACACAATACACATATAATCACAGACAACATACTATGGGTCCAATCATCATCGGGATGGAATACCCTAGGCCCACAACCAACAGGTTGGAATGCCTACATACTACGAGTCCAATCATCCTCGGGATGGAATTCTCACGACCCACAACCATCAGGTTGGAATGCCCACATACTACGAGTCCAATCATCCTCGGGATGGAATACTCATGGCCCACAACCATCGGGTTGGAATGCCTACATATTACGAGTCCAATCATCCTTGGGATGGAATACTCACAGCCCACAACTAATGGGTTGGAATGCTCATGCCTATTGGCTTTTGCACAAAGCAGATAAGCCTCAACCACCAATCAAACATGTGCACATATAACAAATAATCATATAACAATCTATAGACATATATACCGATCTAACTGATCATAGCAGCATAATGGCATCCCATCAACCAAGATACTGATCTAACAGATCATAATAGCATATACCATCCTATCCACCTGGATACCGATCTAACAGATCATACTAGCATAACAATCCAAAAGGGTCCGCCTTGGTGCCTTAGACCCTCGGGTATAGTGAGAAAAACTCACCTCACACTACTGAAGCCCCGCGGATAAAACTCCAGCTGCCGGTTGACAGATTCCCGAGCTGTCAGTGTTTTTCAAATTATCACAAACGTAAATTATTAACTTCAATAAGTTAAGATCTATTCTTCAATATAATGGACCGTCTTTTTTTCTTAAGACTGAAATAAAGGATTTTTTTTGGAAGACAAGGCATATTTTATTCCAAATTAAGACATAATAAACTTCCAGATTATGGAATGAATCCATGGAAAAACAGGTTAAGAGGTCATTATCAATACGATTTATCTCAGATTACATCGTCTAGATTAATCCCCCAAAAATGGCGAAATAGAATCAACCAAGACGTCTCAAAATAAATATTTAAACAAATGGTATTCCTCTGAAAAAAGATCAAACAACACCCAATTAATAATTAGATTCCAAGCCCAAGGTCCAACTCACACTCCCAAGGCCCAATAGTTAACCAATGGACTAAAGCCCAACATATGACCCAATTTTCCAAACTAGGCCCAGACCTCTACATGGTCTTTCCTTAAGGCCCATCCAATTATTATTAGCCTTATCCTAAAACCCATACAATCATTTATACAATTTACTTATTCTTGGAAAGCCCATTAATAGTTCAATCACCAAAGCCCAATAGGAAGGCCCAACTCACGGCCCAAGTGAAAATAGAGTTTTCACATGAAATGACAATTAGGGTTAAGTGTTCCTACTTAACCCATTAAGGACTTAATCCATTAAGTCCAATATTGCCTTAGGTTAATTTACACATGATTATTAATTAATATTTTAAGTTTAATAAATAACTCCCGTGCGGTCCCGATCAATTCCAAAATTAGGGTTTTCTTTTCATTATTTCACATTGGTTAGAATATTACAAAGCAAAACCCGAAATAACGCGCACACACACTGATACAAGTACACACACAACCACCCTAGTGGTGGCCGGCGGTGGCACATGGTGGCAGCCACCACTTCACGGTGGTGGTGGCTTTCCAGTGAAATCCGGCCAAAAATACACGCAACATAATACATCAACACACCCACACACCTAAACCCATGGCAGAACACGCACACAACCACCTTCCATGGTGGCTAGTAGTGATGAAAATGGAAGCAGACGACGGTTTGACAGCGGCCCCACTCACGCCGCAACATGGATTGCAACTAACCCCGACTGATGAACGGCAGCAACAACAAGTCGCTTTCTTCCAATCGCCCACTAGCCTGACGTCCAAGGAAGCATTCGACTTCAACGGGATGGACACGACGATGGTTCTAGGATCGACGTTGGCGGTGCTTCAATGGCGATGAAAGCGTCTTCAACGATGGTGGCGGCTGGAAGGATATGAGATGGAGAGGATGGCGGACGACATCACTTTTAGGGTTAGGATTTGGTACCGGCGATGCTTGGGTTATATACTCGACTCATGAAACTTTGCCCCATAATGCAATTTTAGCCCCTCCCTTCCCTCATTTCTTTCAAAATAAATCCATATTTTACACTTTTAACCCTGCCTCCTGAAACCCTTTACAAATCAAGTCCAAAATGTTACCAATCAGCCCTGTCTCCATAAATCCTTACATATTAAGTCCAAAAGATACCAAACACCCCTTGACTTCTAGAATCCTTTGCAAAATAAGTCCCGAAATTAAACTTTAACCCCCAAAACTCTAAATCGTGACATTTGGCTCCCCGAAACCAACACCCCGCTAATTATTATTTGATTTTAGCAATAAAATAATAATAAAATTACATTTTGGGGTTCCGGATTTATCATTTAATTATTCTACTTTAAACGGGATGTTACAATTTGGTGAAAGTATAATGATATACCTTGAAGTTGGGTTCTTGTGGGGCATGAAAAGTCACCAAATTAGTGACTTTATGATTCTAGAAACTTATTAGGACTCAGATCTGTGGTTTGGACTTCTGGACTTAAGCATTAATAGCTTAATGTAGAGTTTGGCTTAATGGGTGAGTACGTTGGACGTACAAGTCTGTACGTGCAACGTACAAGTCAAATGGTGTGTACGCTTAGTGTACACCTGAGTATGCTCTGCGTACTTAGTCAGATGCGTTATGCACTTCGGGCTTCGAGTTTGGGCTTTCTTTTGGGCTTACGTGTGTGAGTTCTTGTTGGGCCTTCAGAGTGCAAGTGTTTTGGACTAGGAAAAGTTGTTGGAATTTAGGGTAAGGCCTATGCAAGGGTTTGGGCCCAATTTGTAAAATTAGGCCATATATGGGCCTTGGTTGATTATTTGGTTTTGGGCCTTTTAGATTGTGAGTTTGGGCCTTCATTTTGAACTAAACTAGGTGAGGGGTAAAATGGTCTTTTTACCTCAAGTATTGTAACAGCCCGAAATCCAGGTATTCTTCTTTTTGGTCCTTCATCTTTGTTATGCTGCCATTTAGGGTTTGCATGTTAGGCGAGTACGCTGGGCGTACAAGGAGTGTGCTGCGCGTACTCGTGCGCCTCATTTGGACGCGTTCACCCTCAGGTACGCTGGGCGTACCCAAGGCACGCGGGGCGTAACCGGTCCAGACCTAAAAACCCTAATTCATTCGGAGGGCTATAAAAGGAATGTGTGGCTCGACTTCTCAGCCACCATCCCTCAGAAAGAAACCCTAAAGAGAGTGTGCATCCGTTCTTAGGCCATTTGTGAGTATTCTAAGCTTGGTGGTGCCCTTTTCAATGTAGCAAAGGAAAGGAGGAGCTCATTGGGAAGGCTAGAAGTGGTATTCAAGTGTGGATCTGAGCTTTGCAAAGGTTTAAGCTTCATTATAAGGTAAAAAGTTCGGATCTTGTCCTGTAGTTCTTGTCATATGCTTCAAGTACCATTTTCTAGGGTTTTAGTCCCAAAGGTGGAGACTTTTTGAGCAAATGGTCTCCATAAGCTTAGATCCTTCATATTTCTGGTCTATTTGAGTTATAGACTCATAAAAATGTAATCCTGGTCGTGAATATTGTACCATGCATGAGATCTAGGTCCTTGAGTTGGAATAGAATGATGTTATGAAGTGTGGGAGCCTTTACAGCCATGCCAAGGCTTAAAGGTCTCGACTTTATGGGTATAGACGCATAAACAGAGACGGATCTAGAAGTTGGAGTAATGGCTTTAAGACCAGAAATGACGTATGCTAAAGTCTGATGGTTACGCTGGGCGTAACTCCCAGTACGTGCAGCGTACTGGGTGGAGACCCCGATCCATGGGTTGGCGATGTACGCCCCGCGTACATCAAGAAGTACGCCCCGCGTACTCACAGGGTTGACTTTTGTTGACTTTTAGGGTTTTGGTCAACATGGAGACTTTGGGTCAGGGAAGGGTAAAATGGTCTTTTACCCTCTGAGGGATGATGATAAGGGGTGAAGTTTTAGTTGTGGAAGTCTTTGTTTATCAAATGATATTTTTATGATTAGGCGAGGTAGAGTCATCGTCGGGATTTGGAGATAGCGAGTACGTGAGATCTTAGACTTTCCACGAGGTGAGTCTTCTCACTATACTGTACCCGGATGGGTTTTATTGTGTGACCGGAAGGTCGGATATGTTACGAGTTGTATGCATTGTATGTGATAAGTTAATCGTTTATATATGCCATGTATGATATGCTTGATATGGGCCGGAAGGCATTATACTATGGGCCGGAAGGCATATATGTTGTGGGCCGGAAGGCATTGTGATGTGTATCGTAAGGTAGAACCGGAAGGCTTACCGAGCCGGGACGGAAGTCCCCTGAGACACATGGGCCGGAAGGTCAGGGCCTGGAAGGGTGTATGTGCGTAAGTAGTATTTTGCGGAACTCACTAAGCATTTATGCTTACCGTTGTTGTGTTATGTGTTTCAGGTACTAGCGAGGACTGTGGGAAGGCGCCGGCGTGATCGTACACATTGTCTAGAAAACTATTTCATGATCATTGGGATGTGCTTTGTTATGAAACATTGTTTACGTTTGAATTTGGAATATTAAACGATGGTTTTTGATGTTTGCAAAAATGAAAATTTTGTTTTAAATTTACGTTGTTACAAGTTGGTATCAGAGCCTTGGTTTGAGGGATTCGGATACACCTTCAGGCGTAACTGAACTCAAACCGGGGATTTGAGAAAATTTTTAATTAATAAAAATAATAAAAATTTGATAAGAGATTTCGAAACAACCGAAGGAGAAGCAGTGTGTACGGTCAGCCAGCGCCCGAACGGTAAATCCCCAAAATACCCTTACAATATGTGTTATGAGATATGTTATGATATGATATGCATGCTAGAGTAGACTAGGTATTCATATTAGGACTAGAGTGGCCTGATTTGTGATGCCTTAGTCTAGGGAAACCTGCTGCTATGAGATGCGTTGAGAGCGAGTAGGTAACCAATGCATAGCAAGAATAGAGTACTCATGATCCGGGGTTCGAGGAGGAGGACTTGGGGTGAATGCTGATGCGGTGTAGTCGGTAGTATTGGGCCCGTACTACTGAAGACACCGGGTTAGTGGGCAACCCAAGTAAGAATCCTTGGGTATTGGAGACCGAGTAAGGTTGCGTTATCGAGTGCGATTATGCTCGATGGAGTCTCTGATATTTTCTGTTGTATTTCAGAGGCATCATGGTTGGGATGCGTCACAGGCCTGAGACGAGCAGTGTGAGTGACAAGGAGCTTCGTCAGATGATCCACGATGAGGTGGCTGCGGCAATCCGGGCTGAGATCCCGGAGATGTTTGGGTCTATCAAGACCACGCTGTTGGAGACTTTTGATGAGCGGTACGCCGTGGTGACTGAGGCTGCGGCCGCTGCAGCTACAGCAGCTGTGGCTACTGCCAGACCACAAAGAGGTGACTCGTTGCTGTTCCGGGAGTTCAGCAACACGAAGCCACCCGAGTTTGACGGGACGCAGGATCCGATCGCTGCGATGAGATGGATTGCTGATATTGAGGGATGCTTCTACACTTGTTCATTGTTGGAATATTGTCTAAGGCTGCAACTATATTAGGCAAGTATTTGACCCGGTTGTGCATGGTCCTTTTGGGTTGCCTTCAGCATAGCAACTTGATAAGATGATTTATTATGAGAGAGTAAATATTATTAATATATTATGAGAATAATATAATAATATATTTGTTATTTGATTAATATAAGTCATAGAATTAATTAGAATTAATTTGGTGACTTAAAGAGATTAATTAAATAAAGGGGTATAAACTGTCAATTGTTTGATAGTTAAACTTTAGACTGTAAATCCATATGGATATGGTATGGACGAATTCTAAGAGTTTTAGGATAGCTAAAATCGTCCATATAGATATCTAAGGAATGGATTTGGATAGCCTTAAGAGAAGATTATCCAATTAGGGTTTAGGTTGTAACCCTTAAGGAGTCTACAAGTATAAATAGACCCCATGGCATAAGGAAATCGACACCTCTCCTAAAGCAAGAGAACCCTGGCCGATTTCCTCCCCTCTCCTCTCTCCTAAATCATCTTCCTTGCTATTGGTGTTTGTAAGCCATTAGAGGAGTGACATTTGTGACTCTAGAAGCTCCAAGACCTCAAGATCAACAAGGAACTCAAAGGTATGATTCTAGATCTGTTTCAATGTTGTTAGTTAACCTAATTAGTCATTAGAAGTCTTGGATTCAAAGCATGTTTAATTAGAAAGCCTAGATCCAAGCATTAGGGTTTTGCATGCGCACATAGGAAAGTTCTTATGGCTAAAACCCATCAGTGGTATCATAGCCTAGCTTGGTTTTCTTTAAATTGTTGCTTGATTAACTGAAACAAACCTGCAAAATTTGATTTTTAGGTTTCTGAGTCATGGACTTGGCGAGTTCCAAGGTGGACTCGGCGAGTAGGCCTGACTCGGCGAGTCCCCTTGTGCACTCGGCGAGTCCAGGCGTCAGGAATGGCCAGATTCGGGATTTTTTCATAATTATCTTATGGAAACTTACCTTAATCATAATAGATCAATCTAAATCCAATTTTTTGATATATATGACTATTATCTTGATCTAGTTAAAGGTATTTATCAACTAATAAAATATTTAATTTCCTTATATGATAATTAATTAATTATTTTAATTATTTTGGTAATTATCTTGAATAAAATCAAATATAGATAATTAGGATATTAATTGTTAATTGGAATTATTTGTTATTTGATCCTCCATGTTTTAAATGTTTAAAACTTGCCCTCAAGTTTTGAAATTTATATTTGTGATTAAAAGTTTTAATTTAGACAACTTAAATTTCAAACCCTAGATTTTAAAAGTTTTAAAATACAACCCTATACTAATATGATATTACTAGAATAATATATATATGTATAACTAAATGCTAGTCTTACCGTTAGTAGGCCTCATTCACGAAGCCAATCTATAAGGTGGGTATAAGGTTGCGGCCTATAAAATGGCGCTTAATGGGTGTACACTCACACCCACCGCTTGCTTGATTGGTGGAGGGTCGTTAGCCGAACGGGTAGGATAGGGCAACCTCATCCTCTCATTAAAAGTATAATAAGAAATATAAAGTAACTACACATATTTTAAAATTTCCCAATCTTAGTTACTTTAGGAAAAGTGAATTAATGTAATCCCATGAAATTACACTTTGCACCTTGCTAAGAAGTTAGTGGAGCGTGTGTGGTTTACCGGCACACTAATTGGTTCTAAGCGAAGGTGGCAAAGGGTGATTCATTGTTTATCATAGTTCGATGGTGCGTGTGTGGTTTACTGGCACATCGAATAGGTGATCGTTACAATGAAGGCACCATGTGAATTTGCATGGTAATTCACACCCGCTTTGTGATCCTCGGTATCCCAGTCACAAACAAGAGGGGCATATCGAGATTTAAACATGCCATTGAATAGTTTCAATGAATCTCATCCGAAACTAGGAATTCTCAAAAACACTTAGGACTAATAGTTTAAGTTTTGTGATGGAGAATTAGTGAATCGTCATTCACTTACCTTCAATTTATTTGCATGTTAGATTACGACATCCCTTTTCTAGTATGTAAATGTTATTATTGGATCCTAGCCCTAATTTTTCTTATTGGGTGATAATTAGGGATTCTTATTCTAATCTATCTTTGTCCTTTCTAATTGTAGATGTCGAACGCAAACAACGCTGCTGCTAGTTCTTTCACGTTGATGAGCCTTTTCCAAAAGGTCACCTTCGATGGAACGAACTTTAGCGAATGGATAAGATACATTCGCACCATTGCTCGCTATGAGGATAAGGAGTATGTCCTCGATGAGAAGCTCGAGAAAATCAACCCCGAAATTGCTACTCCCGCCGAAATTACCGCTTTTGAGACTCATGAGCGAGATGCAACGAAGGTACATTGCATCATGATCGCTACCATGAACTCCGAATTCCAAAAGTCCTACGAGGACATGTACCCGTACGAGATGCACCAAGACTTATTGGAGAGATACCACCAAAACGCGAGACAAGAGCGTTACGAGATTTTCACCAACATGATTTCCGCTAAGATGGGTCATGGAGAATCTCTTACTGTGCACCTGAAAAAGATGCAAAGGTATGTCGACCGCCTTCGCAAGTTAAATGTTGACTTCGGTGAAGACTTAGCGATCGATATGGTGCTTCACTCTTTGCCTCTGATGTACAACCAATTTAGGATGACCTACCACATGAACAAAGAAGAGGTCACCCTAAGCAAACTCCAAGGTCTCTTGAGGGTCGCTGAGAGCAACTTCAAGGACAAGTCTGTTGCACCTACTCCCAATCCGCCCGCTGCTCCTGTCTTGGCTATTGGTCAAGGAAAGGGAAAGAAGAGGAAAGCTTCATCGAAGAACTATCGCAAGGTGAAAGCCCGAGATGGTGCCTCTTCTAGTGGGACCAAAGTTGATCCCGCTAAGCCCTGCTCTAACCCAAAGGAGGCAGAGTGCCACCACTGCCACAAGATAGGACATTGGAAGAGAAGCTGCCCGGATTACCTGCAAGCAATCAAAGAAGGAAAGATCAAGCCATCTTTTGCAGGTATATACACAATCAAATCTAACGATTCTAATCATGCTATTTCTTGGGTTCTTGATACCGGTTGTGGTTATCACATTTGTTCTAATGTGCAGGGACTAAGAAGAAGTAGGGATGTGGAGCAAGGAAGTATCAATCTAATCATGGGGAACAGAAGATCGTCGCCTGTGACCAAGATTGGAGTGTATTCTTTAGTGCTTAGGAATAGTTTGGTTTTAGATTTGAACAATTGTTGCTATTCGCCAGAAATGGATAGAAACATCATTTCATTTCATGGTTTATATAGACAAGGATTTAGATTTTCTTTTAATAATGAGAATGGTTCTATTTTGGCTTATCTAAATGGTGTCTTTTACTTTGAAGCTATACCATGTAATGGAATATATGAAACCGTTATGATTGTTGATAACTTAGGAAATGATGTTTTAAATATTGATTCTTCCACTAGTATGGATAAAGCATCCTTGTGGCATTGTCGTCTTGGACATGCCAACAAGAAACGCATAGCCCAACTCCAAAAGGATGGAGTGTTGGAGTCATTCGACCTTAGGGAAGATGACACATGCGAGTCTTGTTTGCTTGGAAAGATGACTAAGTCACCCTTCACGAGTACATGTGAAAGGGGCGAGGGTCTATTGGACCTAATACATACCGATGTATGTGGACCGTTTAGATCAACCACGAAGGATGGGAACCGCTTCTATGTGACTTTTACCGATGACTATAGTAGATATGGGTATATCTACTTAATCAAGCAAAAGTCAGACACCTTTGAAAAGTTCAAAGAGTTCAAGAATGAAGTGGAGAATCAATTGGGCAGGAAAGTCAAGATGCTTCGATCCGATCGAGGAGGAGAGTACCTAAGTCTTGAATTCCACGATTATCTCAAAGAGTGTGGAATAGTTTCACAATTGACGCCTCCTAGGACACCACAGTTAAATGGTGTGGCAAAAAGGCGTAATCGAACCTTATTGGATATGGTTCGCTTTATGATCAGTCGTGCTTCACTACCTATCTCTTTTTTGGGGTATGCCTTAGAGACTGCCGCCCATATCCTTAACCGAGTCCCTACTAAGAAGGTTGCCAAAACACCTCATGAGATGTGGACAGGGAAAGCTCCCTCGTTGGCACATATCAAGGTTTGGGGTTGCGAGGCTTTCGTAAGACGAGATACTCATGACAAGCTTGAACCTCGAAGTGAGCGATGTATTTTCATCGGCTACCCGCAGACATCCTTTGGATATCTCTTCTATAGACCGAAGGACAATATTGTTTTCGTTGCGAGGAGAGGAGTTTTCCGAGAGCGAGAACTCATGAGCCAAGGAGACAGTGGGAGGCAAATCGAACTTGAAGAGATTCAAGAGTCAATAGATGAAGGAACCTATGCTGCTGGCATTCAACCAGAGGAGGAAACACCGGTTGAACCGATTGACGAATCCTTACCTCTTAGACGTTCCGATAGAGTTAGAGTTCATCCCCAGTTTTATGGCTTTCATATTACTACCGAAGGGGACACGTATATTAGTGATGGTACACTAGTAAATCTTGATGAACCTAATAGCTATAAGGAAGCCATAGCAGGCCCAGAGTCTGCAAAGTGGAAAGAGGCAATGGATAGTGAGATCCAATCCATGTATGATAACCAAGTTTGGAATTTGGTTGATTACGTGCCCGGACGTAAGACCGTTGGGTGCAAATGGATCTTCAAGAAGAAGACCGACGTGGATGGAAACGTACACACATATAAAGCGCGATTGGTCGCGAAGGGCTTTACTCAAACTCCCGGAGTTGACTATGATGAGACCTTCTCACCAGTTGTGAAGATTAAATCTATTAGAGTGATGCTAGAAATTGCCGCATTTCATGATTATGAAATTTGGCAAATGGATGTCAAGACCGCCTTCCTTAACGGAAAGTTGGCTGAGGATGTTTACATGGCTCAGCCAGAGGGGTTTGTGGATCCGAAGCATCCGAATAGAGTGTGTAAGCTTGAAAAGTCCATTTATGGACTTAAGCAAGCGTCTCGCAGATGGAATCTTTGCTTCGATGAGAAAGTTAAAGAGTTTGGATTTGTACGAAGCGAAGACGAATCTTGTGTATATGTCAAAGCCAGTGGGAGTATAGTAAGCTTCCTCGTTCTATATGTGGATGACATATTACTCATAGGAAACGACATCCCGACTCTGCAGGAGGTTAAGTCCTGGCTCGGGAAGTGCTTCGCTATGAAGGACCTCGGAGAGGCTTCTTACATTTTGGGAATAAGGATAGTAAGAGAAAGAAGTAAGAGACTAATTAGACTTAGTCAGAATACTTACTTAGAGAAGGTACTAAAACGTTTTAGTATGGAAAACTCAAAGAAGGGAGAACTACCGATACAAAGTAATGCCAAATTGAGTAAGACTCAAAGTCCGAGTACCGAAGCTGAGATAGCAGAAATGAGCCGAGTACCATACGCTTCCGCAGTTGGCTCAATCATGTATGCTATAACTTGTACTCGCCCTGATGTAGCCTTTGCTTTGAGCATGGTTAGCAGATATCAAGGGAATCCTGGCAAAGCACATTGGATTGCGGTGAAAAACATCCTTAAGTACCTTCGGAGGACGAAGGAATGGTTCCTAGTCCTCGGAGGGAGTGATGACTTGAAGGTGCGAGGGTATAGTGACGCCAGTTTTCAGACCGACCCGGACAACTACCGTTCACAGTCGGGCTGGGTCTTTACCCTAAATGGAGGAGCAGTGACATGGAAGAGTTCCAAGCAGGAAACCGTAGCTGATTCAACGTGCGAATCAGAGTACATTGCAGCGAGCGAAGCGTCGAAGGAGGCAATATGGCTAAAGAACTTCATCGGTGATCTTGGAGTTGTACCTGCCATAAAGGAGCCAATGGAGATTTTCTGTGATAACGAAGGCGCGGTTGCCTTGCCAAGGAACCGAGGGATCATGGTAGATCAAGACATATCAACAGAAAGTATCACTTCATTAGACATCGTGTAGAAGAAGGACAACTCGTAGTGAAGAGGATATCATCAGAAGATAACCCAGCAGATCCGCTTACGAAGGGACTGAGTATGGTTAAGCACTTGCAGCATGCTAGGAGTATTGGGCTGAAGGATGATATTAGCATAGATTAGATAGTATTAGAAATGTGTAATAGATAAATGTTATTGACATTTGATGATTAAATAAAGGAGTTTTATTTATGAGTAATGTTACTATCTTATGTTAATTGTTTAGCTATTGTTTCATTTTGCATGTTTTGACTTCCAGAATAATTAAGATTATTAAGAATAATAGAAATTGTTCAAATGGTCCACAATCGTTCATATGTTGGGAGTAGATATGAATGAAGATTGTCATGAATTGGTGTGTAGAATGTCTAAATGGTGTTAGACATAGCAAAGGATTGCTGCAACGTTCATGAGTGCTTATGAACTAGTTTTGAGCATTGGAACAAACCCGCGCTTGCTGGAATCACCTTATGGAATACGATATAAAAGGTGATCGCAAGACGATAATATCATATGGTCTTAAAACCTAGATATATGGTTTGTTATTTGTTAAATGATTGTACATTGATAATATGAAAATGCATCAGTAACTCGATGTTATAAAACATATTGTTGTGTATAGTTGGTTAATGAATAAGTAAATGCATATAAGTTAAAGTTTATCTGTAACTTTTATCTAAGAAGGTAAAAGCGATATCTCGGCCGCTCGATGATTTGATTTGACTTATGTGCCGGGCCCGGTCAGAACTGAATTGATGTGTTCGATTAAGTTCTATGTCAAATAAATCAGAGATCGAGAAACCTAAATGCTTGACTAACCATTCCATAGGATTGTCAGCATGATATCTAACAGAGGACTGTACGTTCCCTTATCTAAAGGACAAGATTGGTTAGATCAGAGTTGACAGCATCTTTGAGAGCTACGATTGCAAACCGAATTATACTTGTGAATATAGTTACTAGACTTATCCAAGTGGGAGACTGTTGGAATAGTGTCTAAGGCTGCAACTATATTAGGCAAGTATTTGACCCGGTTGTGCATGGTCCTTTTGGGTTGCCTTCACCATAGCAACTTGATAAGATGATTTATTACGAGAGAGTAAATATTATTAATATATTATGAGAATAATATAATAATATATTTGTTATTTGATTAATATAAGTCATAGAATTAATTAGAATTAATTTGGTGACTTAAAGAGATTAATTAAATAAAGGGGTATAAACTGTCAATTGTTTGATAGTTAAACTTTAGACTGTAAATCCATATGGATATGGTATGGACGAATTCTAAGAGTTTTAGGATAGCTAAAATCGTCCATATAGATATCTAAGGAATGGATTTGGATAGCCTTAAGAGAAGATTATCCAATTAGGGTTTAGGTTGTAACCCTTAAGGAGTCTACAAGTATAAATAGACCCCATGACATAAGGAAATCGACACCTCTCCTAAAGCAAGAGAACCCTGGCCGATTTTCTCCCCTCTCCTCTCTCCTAAATCATCTTCCTTGCTATTGGTGTTTGTAAGCCATTAGAGGAGTGACATTTGTGACTCTAGAAGCTCCAAGACCTCAAGATCAACAAGGAACTCAAAGGTATGATTCTAGATCTGTTTCAATGTTGTTATTTAACCTAATTAGTCATTAGAAGTCTTGGATTCAAAGCATGTTTAATTAGAAAGCCTAGATCCAAGCATTAGGGTTTTGCATGCGTACATAGGAAAGTTCTTATGGCTAAAACCCATCATTCATGTCCGGAGCATCTGAGGGTACGGTTCGCTTTGAACCAGCTCCGCTTGGGAGCAAAGGATTGGTGGAAGTTCGTGATGGCGAACTTCACTCTTGTAGAGGTTTCAGCCGTGACTTGGGAGAGGTTTACTACTATGTTCAGAGACAAGTATGTTCCCCCGGTGGAGAGGGAACGGTTGGTATAGGAGTTCTTGACCCTCAAGCAGGGTAATGATTCTGTTACGGTGATCACTCGGAAGTTTCATGAGAGGGCGATGTTTTGCCCTGAGCAGGTGTCCACTGAGCAGGCTCGGATGAGCCGATATTTGGGTATACTGAGGAGGGATATCCGGGAGTTCGTATCGAACTCATCATACTAGACCTTTGCTGAGCTCCAGGCGAATGCCAGGAAGAGAGAGATCGAGTTGGAGACCCAGGCCAGGGAGGAGGCCGAGTCTCAGCGGGTGGATTGGTGGCCGGCTCAGTCCCAACTGGCAGCCAAGCGGACCAAGTCCGCCGATTCGAGGACGGGAGGTCAGAAGGGCCGCACTTGCGGAAAGTGCGGCAAGGGTCATGAGGTGGCATGTCGATCGGGTGCTTGCTACAAGTGTGTCAAGGAGGGGCACATTGCTAGGGATTGCCCCAAGGGATTTATGGTTTGCTTTCATTGCAACCAGACCGGCCATCGGAAGGCCGAGTGTCCTCAGCTTCACCAGGGATCAGCACAGGGATTTGCGCCTACGGCTAGGACTACCGAGACTCGGCCGGTGAAAGCCGAGGCTACGAAGGCTCGTGGGAGAGCTTTTCAGTTGACTGCGGAGGAGGTCCGCGTGGTGCCCGATGTCGTAGCTGGTATGTATTCTTTCGTGTATTTACTTTTGTGCTAAGATATTGTGCTTATGTTATGATATGCGTAGGTACTTTTCTTGTGAATTCTGTACCTGCCTTGGTATTATTTGACTCGAGTGCGAGTCGGTCTTTTGTATCTTTGGCTTTTAGCCAACACATCGCTACTGATCGGGAGGTGATGAGTCGACCCTTGCGGGTTTCCATAGCGGATGAGAAAGCGGTATACACCACTGACATGATTCGAGGATGTGTGCTCAAAGTTTTTGGTGTTAAGTTCCCTATAGATTTGGTTCCTATAGCGATGGGAGATGTCTGTGTCATCGTGGGCATGGACTGGTTGAGTAAGTTTGGAGCAGTCATTGACTGCGAGAGACAGCTGGTGACTATATGAGACCCTAGCGGGGGAGTGCTTACCGTGTATGGCGAGGGGACCCGGTGTGGGTCAGCATTTTGTTCGGCTGCCAGGGCGAGACAGAGTTTGCAGCAGGGTTGCAGTGGATTCATCGCCTACGTGATGGACACTCGATTGGCCGCAGGGAGGCCCAATTCGGTTGACGACGTTCCAATAGTATGCGAGTTTTCGGATGTGTTCCCCGAAGAATTACCTGGTGTGCCTCCGGAAAGGCAAGTGGAGTTCCGTATCGATCTGGTTCCGGGAGCGGCGCCCATCGCCAAGGCGCCTTATCGCCTCGCTCCACCAGAAATGCAGGAGTTATCCTTGCAACTTCAGGAGCTGCTGGGAAAAGGGTTTATTCGGCCGAGTAGCTCACCTTGGGGCGCGCCGATTCTTTTTGTCAAGAAAAAGGATGGTTCGTACCGGATGTGTATCGATTACCGGGAGTTGAACAAGTTGACGGTTAAAAACCGATATCCGTTACCTAGGATCGATGATCTGTTCGATCAGTTGCAGGGGGCATCTTGGTTCTCCAAGATAGACTTGAGGTCGGGTTATCATCAGATGAGGGTCCGGGATGAGGATATCCAGAAGACTGCATTCAGAAGTCGTTATGGACATTATGAGTTTGTGGTGATGCCTTTTGGGCTCACCAATGCCCCGGCTGCATTCATGGATCTTATGAACAGGGTGTGCAGGCCGATGCTGGATCGGTCGGTGATCGTACTCATTGATGATATCTTGGTATATTCGAGGTCTAGGGAGCAGTATGAGGAGCATTTGGGGGAAATTCTTGGAGTATTGAGATCGGAGAGGCTGTATGCCAAATTCTCCAAGTGTGATTTCTGGTTACGAGGGGTCCAGTTCTTAGGGCACCTTGTTAACCAGAAAGGGATATTGGTCGATCCGGCCAAGATTGAGGCGGTGATGAGATGGGAAGTGCCGAGATCACCCACTGAGATCAGGAGCTTTCTGGGATTGGCCGGCTATTATCGAAGGTTTATCAAGGATTTCTCCAAGATCGTCGTGCCACTTACTAGGATGACCCGGAAGGGTGTTGCATTTTCATGGGGACCGGAGCAGCAGTCCTCTTTTGAGACCCTTCGTCAGAAATTGTGCGAGGCCCCGGTGCTCGCACTCCCGGAAGGGATGGAGGATTTTGTGGTATACTGTGATGCATCTATATCAGGTTTAGGGGTGGTACTCATGCAGAGGGGACATGTTATAGCATATGCTTCGAGGCAGTTGAAGCCTCATGAGTCGAGATATCCCACCCACGACCTGGAATTGGGGGCAGTGGTGTTTGCCTTCAAGATCTGGCGACACTATCTTTATGGGGTTCGGTGTACCATATACACGGACCACAAGAGTCTGAAGTACTTGATGGATCAGCCAAATCTAAACATGCGACAGAGGAGATGGTTGGATGTGGTGAAGGATTATGATTGTGAGATCCTGTACCACCCGGGCAAGGTTAATGTGGTGGCCAATGCATTGAGCTGTAGGGCAGAAAGCACCCCGATCCGAGATATTTGTATGAGGTTGACGGTGATGACTCCGATTTTGGACACCATCCGAGGAGCTCAGGCTGAGGCTGCAAGACCAGAAAACCAGAAGAGGGAGCGGGTTGTCGGTCAGGTATCAGAATTCATTACGGATGGTCGGGGACTCATGACTTTTCAGGGTCGGGTTTGGGTACCGTTTGTGGGCGGTACGCGTACCATTTTGATGGAGGAAGCGCATTGGTCGAAATTCTCGATTCATCCAGGGGCTACTAAGATGTACTTAGACCTAAAGAAGGAGTATTGGTGGCCCTGTATGAAGAGGGATGTTACATGGTTCGTCGAGAGGTGCCTGACTTGTCGTCAGGTTAGGGCTGAGCACTAGCGTCCGCACGGTAAATTGCAGCCACTGGAGATTCCTGAATGGAAGTGGGAACAGATTACCATGGATTTTATCACCAAATTGCCAAGGAGTGCGAGGGGGGTCGATGCAATTTGGGTGATTGTGGATAGATTGACAAAGAGCGCTCATTTTCTAGCCATCAGTGAGAGCTCTTCTGCAGAGAAGTTGGCAGAGTTATATGTCAGGGAGGTGGTATCGCGACATGGGGTTCCGATGTCGATCATTTCAGATTGGGATGTACGTTTTACTTCCAGGTTTTGGAAGAAGTTTCATGAGGAGTTAGGTACGAGGCTGCATTTCAGTACCGCATACCACCTGCAGACGGACGGACAGAGCGAGCGGACGATTCAGACGCTTGAGGATATGCTCCGAGCATGTGTTTTGGATTTTGGAGGGAGTTGGGACACCTACTTACCCCTAGCAGAGTTTTCATACAACAACAGCCTTCATTCGAGAATTGGTATGCCACTCTTTGAGCTGTTGTATGGGAGGAGGTGTCGCACCCCCATCTGTTGGGGAGAGGTGGGGCAACGGGTAATGGGTAGCACAGAGATTGTACTCCAGACAACCGAGCAGATACAGCAGGTCAGGCAGAGATTGTTGACCGCGCAGAGTCGCCAGAAGAGTTATGCGGACAAACGTCGGTCTGAGCTCGAGTTCAAGGTTGGTGACCTTGTGCTCCTAAAGGTCTCTCCTTGGAAAGGAGTGATACGATTCAGGAAGAGGGGCAAGTTGGGACCCCGATATATTGGACCTTTCAGGGTAATTGCTAGGGTAGGCAGGGTAGCCTACCGGTTGGATCTACCTGCTGAGTTGGGACAGATCCACAACACCTTTCATGTCTCTCAGTTGAGGAAATGCATTGCCGACGAGTCGGCAGTGGTGCCATTAGAGATATTCAGGTGGATGCAGGCCTGAACTATGTGGAGAGACCAGTGGCGATCAGGGACCGGAAGGTTAAGGTTCTGAGAAACAAGGAAGTACCCCTAGTACAAGTGCAATGACAACATCGGAAGGGGTCCGAGCTGACATGGGAGTCCGAATCTGAGATGCGGGATCAGTATCCAAAGTTGTTTTCAGTATGAGACTTCGGGGACGAAGTCTGGTTCTAGTGGGGGGTAATTGTAACAGCCCGAAATCCAGGTATTCTTCTTTTTGGCCCTTCATCTTTGTTATGTTGCCATTCAGGGTTTGCATGTTAGGCGAGTACGCTGGGCGTACAAGGAGTGCGCTGCGCGTACTCGCGCGCCTCATTTGGACGCGTTCACCCTCAGGTACGCTGGGTGTAACCGGTCCAGACCTAAAAACCCTAATTCATTCGGAGGGCTATAAAAGGAATGTGTGGCTTGACTTCTCAGCCACCATCCCTCAGAAAGAAACCCTAAAGAGAGTGTGCATCCGTTCTTAGGCCATTTGTGAGTATTCTAAGCTTGGTGGTGCCCTTTTCAAGGTAGCAAAGGAAAGGAGGAGCTCATTGGGAAGGCTAGAAGTGGTATTCAAGTGTGGATCTGAGCTTTGCAAAGGTTTAAGCTTCATTATAAGGTAAAAAGTTTGGATCTTGTCCTGTAGTTCTTATCATATGCTTCAAGTACCATTTTCTAGGGTTTTAGTCCCAAAGGTGGAGACTTTTTGAGCAAATGGTCTCCATAAGCTTAGATCCTTCATATTTCTGGTCTATTTGAGTTATAGACTCATAAAAATGTAATCTTGGTCGTGAATATTGTACCATGCATGAGATCTAGGTCCTTGAGTTGGAATAGAATGATGTTATGAAGTGTGGGAGCCTTTACAGCCATGCCAAGGCTTAAAGGTCTCGACTTTATGGGTATAGACGCATAAACAGAGCCGAATCAAGAAGTTGGAGTAATGGCTTAATCGATTAAGACCAGAAATGACGTATGCCAAAGTCTGATGGTTCGCTGGGCGTAACTCCCAGTACGTGCAGCGTACTGGGTGGAGACCCCGATCCATGGGTTGGCGATGTACGCCCCGCGTACATCAAGAAGTACGCCCCGCGTACTCACATGGTTGACTTTTGTTGACTTTTAGGGTTTTGGTCAACATGGAGACTTTGGGTCAGGGAAGGGTAAAATGGTCTTTTACCCTCTGAGGGATGATGATAAGGGGTGAAGTTTTAGTTGTGGAAGTCTTTGTTTATTAAATGATATTTTTATGATTAGGCGAGGTAGAGTCGTCGTCGGGATTTGGAGATAGCGAGTACGTGAGATCTTAGACTTTCCACAAGGTGAATCTTCTCACTATACTATACCCGGAAGGGTTTTATTGTGTGACCGGAAGGTCGGATATGTTACGAGTTGTATGCATTGTATGTGATAAGTTAATCGTTTATATACGCCATGTATGATATGCTTGATATGGGTCGGAAGGCATTATACTATGGGCCGGAAGGCATATATGTTGTAGGCCGGAAGGCATTGTGATGTGCATCGTAAGGTAGGACCGGAAGGTTTACCGAGCCGGGACGGAAGTCCCCTGAGACACATGGGCCGGAAGGTCAAGGCCTGGAAGGGCGTATGTGCGTAAGTAGTATTTTGGGGAACTCACTAAGCATTTATGCTTACTGTTGTTGTGTTATGTGTTTCAGGTACTAGCGAGGACCGTGGGAAGGTGCCTGCGTGATCGTACACATTGTCTAGAAAACTATTTCATTATCATTGGGATGTGCTTTGTTATGAAACATTGTTTACGTTTGAATTTGGAATATTAAACGATGGTTTTTGATGTTTGCAAAAATGAAAATTTTGTTTTAAATTTACGTTGTTACAAGTATGGATTGATGGATATGGTTTAGGACCCAATTAATAATTGGGTGTTATTTTGGTATTGATAGCTCGGGGATTTATTGGACCAATAGCCAGGGATTTTCAGTAAGATTCAGCAGTCAAGGTGAATGTCCTCACTCGGTTTAGTGGATCTAAGACACCAATGTCAGCCCTTATTTTTTATGTTAGGATGCTAGGAGTCTGCTTGGCCCTTGCATGTGTTATGTTTTGCTATGTATACTGGGCGGGGCTCGATGTCGGGCGAGGTCGATGACTGAAATGTATGCTATTGTTTATGATCATTTTATGTGTTAGCATGATTATATGATATATATATATATATATATATATATATATATATATATATATATATATATATATATATATTGTATGTGTATAGTGGTTAGGGCTCGATGGCGAGCGAGGCCCGATGTAGGGCGGGGGCCCAGTATGTGATTTATTATGTATGGTATGGGGTAGTTTGGGGAACTCAAATAAGATTTTTGCTTGCGGTTTTTAGTTATGTTTCAGGTACTTCTGGTTCCAAGGGGAAGAGTTCGGGACGACTACATCGCACACACCACATGGGTTCCGCTGTTGAGATGTTACTCTGATCGATACGATGTTTGATACACTTATTTTCATTTGGTTTGTATGGATAATATTTTTGGAATACTGTTTTATTCAAATAAAAATGAAATTTTTGGATCATATTTTTGGGACGTTACATCATTTCTAGCAATTTTGAATTCTCTTTTTATGTAGCTAATTCAATGGAATGTGTTTTTGAATCTTGTTCCAATAGTGTAATTCTAGCTTTACAATAATTACATGCTTATAACATGTATGTCGATTAGGTTATTTTTAGTTTATTGTTTTATTTATTTATTTTTTATTTGCATCCATTTCTAGCAATTTTGAATTCTCGTTCTATGTAGGTAATTGCATGGAATGAGGTTAGAAACTTATTCCAATAGAGTAATTCTAGCATTTTTAGCAACTAAGGTTTTATTAAAAGAAACACCAATTACAAAGAGCCATAAAACATTGCGTTTTGTATCCATGAAGCCCATATGATATTCAAAGATATGACTATTCCTCATGTAGGGTGTCTGAAAAAAAATATTGTTATGATACTACCAAATCATCCATATTTTCATCAATGCGATGACCTCTAGGGCCATGAGCTCCAAAATATTGTCAAATAGAGGAAAATGAACACCCAACCATTCTACAACCTTCACTCAAATTTGATTAGCCACCTCACAGTTAACAAACAAATTACTACAATCTTCCACCTGTAAAGAACAAGAAAAGCAAAACACCATGGGAATATTAATATTTTTATCTGCCAAATTTAGTCTCATAGGGAGTCTTCCAAGAAAACTAGACAGAGGACATTCAACTTGACTAGAACAAGTCTACATCACCCCATACATATCATACATTCTTGAAGCATAATAATATCAATGTGATGTAAATGATACCAACCAAGAAATTACCATCATGATCGATCTTTGACTCACATCTATCCATATGGTTAACAAGATGAATATGGATAAGTAGCCCTCTCAAAGCCAAGAACTAGGTAGCGTTACCCCCACCTTCTCTAACTTGCAGTGGCGTAACCAAGATTTTGTTTTAGGGTAGGCCAATAATATACAAAATATGAAAACGATAACAAAATGTAACTATATATGTATTCTTAACTAAATTTTTTTAATTAAGTTGCACACGATGTTGTCTTACAACAATGTATCCCCTTCTACTAAATTTAAGTTTTGAATGGAATAGGCTATATCACAACCCTAAATCCTTTTGTTTAACAAAAATATATATTATACATACCATATATATGTAACCTTAATATTGTGTGGGTGGGCTAAGGCCCACTCTTGCCCTATATTGGCTACACCCCTACTAAGTTGTCTATTCTAATTCCACACATAAGCCACATAAATCCATATATCAACAACCAAACAATCTTTAAAAGCCTCTATCAAACAAAGCCTTTGAAATCGATCCATAAATATCCACCGATCAACATCTGCCCAACCAATATGAAAATAGCAATCCAAATAACGAACCAGTAAATCCCTTAATGACTGACACTCAACCTGAGAATCCTAGTTCTCCCCCACATAAGCTCGAATTACCACCTAATGGTGTTGAAACCAAATCATAACTCGAACCTGCTGCAAAACCCAAGCTGGTCATAATCATCGCCCTCTTCTTGAGTCCCGCGACTCGAATACCCGACCTTGAGCAAAACCTCCGAGGCCTCAAACCAAAGCTCACTAGGTCTGCACCAAACAACCCAAATAAATAATGCCACTGGGGCTCAAAACACTTACCAGGTCCATCCTCATGCCTGAGCAGCCACAACCAAAAGATTGACAGGAATAGAAACATCATCGCGAATCATGGTATCCAACCATGCTATCTTCCCCGACAGGCCCTTAGAATCCCCAAAACCTTCCTTGATTGGAGTATGGATCATATGCTTCCAGTAGTATAGGCCCAATACTACCTTCCATACCTATCCATACTTCCTCAAGAATCATCTCGGGTCCTTTAAGTCCTAGTCATAAAATACTCCTGAAACCTGCTCAACAGCGAAACAACCGCACTAAAATACTCCCTAGGCTATCCTAGGATTCACCCATACCCCCTCTGCCATCAGCTGTTGAAGAACCCCTACCAATGCCAGCTAACCACTTCATGAATAAAACTAGATGCAACCAAGCTTAAATAATCCTTTGACTAAAGGGCTCAGCCCTACAATGGTTGGACTCAAACAAGAGTTGCACAATAGGTCCGAGTCCTTCATTATAAGATTATTTAACCTTCATAGAATGTAATTTTATTGTATTAATTTGATGGTTAACTCTCATCAACATGGGTCCCACAAAGCACAAAGTAAGCATCATTTGAGCAGAGAAGCCAACTGGCACTAAAACGCAATAAAATCAAACAGATCCCATATGAAATCCTCGATCTCAAACTCACTGCACCACGGGTGCACCTTCCCCTGGTTCTCACTCTCCCAAGAGTGGCTAATCATTCCTCGCACTGACCCAATATACACTACATCCACTCATGAAACTTCCACCAACCCTGCAACACTCGTGTATGCTATCCATACATAACACTGGATCCTATAGACAGTCGAATATCTGATCCTACCCTAAGCCCTCCATCAAAAAAGAATAGGAAATAAGGCGAAACCAAACATTCTCAGGCTATAGAATCTTATTTATGTACAACTATGATGCATACACTAAACAACTACAGTAATCATGTAAATTTCATATAAGGAAGGACCCTAAGCTATCAAGCATCATATAATCAATCAATTCTATCATGTAATTCCTGAAGATCCCTAGCCTATCACTAGCATGTTGTTCTATCATATCACAATATCAAAGAACAGTGTGGTAATTTGGGGTCAACTTACTGACTCCAGATGCTCGTACATATCACATCCTCTTTTGGTTATTTTGAAAGCAACTTTGAAAATTATTTTTAAAACCCTTCCTTTGAAAATCATTATAAAACCCTTTTTCCTTAGTTTGAGAGTGGATTCACACGAGTGTTCCTCCAATTCACTCAAACCAAGGCTCTGATACCAACTTGTAACACTCCAAAAATTTCAAAAAATTTAAACTTTTCAAAACAACCCATTTACTGATAAAAATGTTTACAAAAACACTATCTCCAAAACATGATTTAAAATCAGAGTCTGCCAAGATCCAATCCATTGTAAAACCAAGGATGTGTACGGTTACGCCTTCACCTTGCCACGAATCATCTGAAGAACCTGAAACCGTAAACAAAATTTTAAGCACAAAGCTTAGTGAGTTCCCCCAAAGCACCAACACAAGAACAAATAGAAAATATACAACAACAACATGTACTTGGTACACAGCTAAAAGACGAGATTACCCCCGAGCGTGTATAGTATGAGTATGGCTTGCCTATCGGAACCACAACTCATATCTGGCCTACTCTTGAGCCCATAACATAAGTTTGGCTTGTCCCAGGGGACCACAATTTATGTATGGCTTCCTACCAACCCAATCAGTTATCGGACTGGAATACCAATGTTCAGACCTCAATACGAGTCTGGTATACCAATCGGTCCTCAAATCGTGTCTAGAATGCTACTAAACCCTCAATATGAGTTTGGCATGCCCCACCCGACCCTCAGATCAGATCTCGATTGCTCCAATAAACTCAAGCCCTCAGTACGAGTATGACATACCGACCGGGTCCTCAGCTTGTATCTGGAATGCACCTGAGCCCTCAGTATGAGTATGGCATGCCATATTCGTCCCTCAACTCCTATCTGGAATGCTCTAGTGTTTATTGGCTACAACACGAAGCATTACAACCTCAACCCAGCACAATATGCCGACAACTAACAATTATATACAAGTAATCATGCAGACAGAATCACAGGTAGTCCTACTGATATACCAGACTAGGATATCAAGACTAGCATGCATATCTATTCCATACTCAACATATCAACTATCACACCCAAAAACCGAGGACGGCGGAAACGTTCTGGGGTGGATGACATCATGTCAAGTATCAGAACATATGCAATATAGTAATCAAAGTACAACAACCATTGAATTAATAGTAAAAATTTTACATAGGTTACATTTAATAACAACATCAAGTAAATACAGAGAATAATATAGAGTACAACTCGGTACAAGGTTGTCTTCACAAAAGCTCCCGGAGTGTAGGTGTCTACTGACGACCTGAGAATACAAGTTATTTTGAAAGCAAGTATCAACATTTTAATGCTGGTGAGTTCATAAGTATTTAATGACATTGGGTATAAATACATGTTTTCCTAATAAAAAGTATTCTTCTACCAAGACTCAATTGTTTTATGTTCAAGGAGTAATTTTCCCAAAAGTACTATCATTATCAAAATATAGTTTATACTTTTAAAGAATATGTGAGAAAATCACAAGCACAAGTAATAGGGAAAATAATATTTTATCTCAGCGGTAACATTGTTGGTTAAAAGTAAATAAAACATAGACTCCAGGAAGTATTAAGTGAACAATACGCCTCGGAGAGTCTAAAAAAATGAAATACAGACTCCAGTAAGTATTAAGTGAACAATACGCCTCAGAGAGTCTAAAAGAATGAAATACAGACTCCAGGAAGTATTAAGTGAACAATACGCCTCAGAGAGTCCAAGAGAATGAAATACAGACTCCAGGGAGTATTAAGGGAACAATACGCCTAGCAAAGTCTAAAAGGATCAATTACAGACCCCAGGGTGGTGTTGAATGAACAACATGCCTCGGAGGGTCTAAAAGAGTAAAATACAGACTCCAGGATGGTATTGAATGAGCCAATACACCTCGCAAAGTCTAAAATATAATCTTTAATCCTAATTAGGTTTACTTAAAGATTTAAAACGTGGCCTAGTGTATAACTAGGAAGGTATATATATATATATATATATATATATATATATATATATATATATATATATATAGAAAAATACCATGATTATACTTATTACCTTAAAGCCATGAATTATCAGGTAACTCTAGAGATACTCGTAACCATACTGATTGAAAATCGAATAACTTGACGACCTGTTGGCGTTGGAGTGAATGCGACATTTGTCACCCCTTGGCTTGGTCGGCTGGGACTGTAGCTAGCAGTCGGGATGTGGGAGTGTCTGTCCCGTATAGATCTATACACACAATGCCCGCTCTCCCTCCAGGAGACTCTGGTTACCAACTTGACAATGGCGAAATCCGCGCCATGACGATGCATCTCGTATCTTAATTTCTATAAACCTTTCCTTTTACTAGAGAGTATATGTGTTTAGAATTTAGATATAACTAGGTTCCCCTTCATGAGTGTTACGGTTGGTTTCTAACTATACCTCTTATAGTTTACTTAAGAGGTTATCTAGATGCCTTTGCTACCCAAAGGTGATGAATCTGTTGAGAGAACTTTTATGACCATATATGTGTACATGATATATAACTAATATTTAAACGACCTTCGGACGGATAACCATTACCCTAAAGCCACATCCAAACAAGGAAAAGGAATTAAGGCGAGTTAGCCTTCCTAAGTCCTTTAAACATTACTTATATAACTATACATATACAAGCATGCATTTAACAATACAAGAGTATAAAAGAAGTTTTGTTAAACCTTTGGAAAACTTATAAATAAGAATTTATTAAACTAAAAAGGGATTTTTATACTTAAAAGAGATTTAAGAACCAAATTTGAAAACCTTTAGCTGGATAAACAGTTTAACATGCAGAAAATCTATTTGCTAGTCAGTTATTAATCACATGTGATTGATATAATAACTTACTAGTTCAACTTGTATTCCCCCCATAAAAGCATTTAAAATCATTTAAAAGGTTAATTCAGGGGTATGAACTCACCTAACGTGGGTGATTCGGATGAACGGACGGTATAGGATGCTAAGTGTCAAGTGAGGACTTGACCACACACGCGAATCCTATGTAACATGTAGTGATACATTTAAGTATCAAATTAGTCATTTAATAACTAATTATGCAAGTAAAGACATCCTAATACATGAAAACACTTTACCACAAGTGCTAGGAGTAGTAAAGGCTGCATATAAAGAGTGTATGGCTTATATTGGAGTTTACTCCTCAAATGGTGGCCCTTAGGGGTGTTTACGGTTTCAAGACCATTTCCCCCATGAGTTTATGGCCGTAAACTCATGGGAATGGTGTCATTGAGTGCTCAAAGGTCTTAAACTACTCAAGGAATTATGCTAGACTCGAATCAAGGGCTTAGGAAGTGATTGGGGCTCAAAATGACCCTTCTTTGGAGTTTACGGGTTTTAAACCACTCCTTGGGGAGTTTACGGCAGTAAACACATAAGTTTATGGCTGTAAACTCTTGTTTGCCCCTTCCTTTCGTGTTTTGGTGTTTTTAGGTTCAGCATGCAAAGTCCTAGTCACATATACAAGCCATATAAGGTGTTAAGGGCATCAAAACACCGTTTGGAAGGTGTTTACGGTTTTGGGAGGTCCCCAAACTGTAAACTCATATGAACATGGGGATTTTGGTGATTTTCGAGTGTAAACATGTCCATATTAAGCACACAAGAAGCTAAGGCAAGTGTACTTACGATCTAGGAGCTTAAATGACCGATTTTGGCCAAGAACACTATTGTGTTCTTGGTGTTCTTGATGAGCACTTGAAGATCTATGAAAAAGACACGATTTCATGGATGAAATCGTGTAAAAACACTAGATTAAGTGTTATATGAACGGATCTAGGAAGAAAACACTTACGTTTTGGTGGATTTGACGGGAAAGTGATATGATACTTGAGAGAAAACTTGGGTGTTCTTGGAGTCGGGAGTGAAAAATGAGCATAAAATGACTAAGTGTCATATTTATACCCTTTGGGGTTTACAGCCGTAAACTCCATGTTTACGCCCGTGAACTCTAACTTTTGAAGTTTCACGACTTACGTGATATACGACAAACTCTAAAGTATATCTCCTTATTTTTGCGCGCTTGAGGAATATAAAAATAAAATACTCGAACGGGCTTAAATCCGGCCAAAAATGTTTTAAGACGAATTTGGCTAATTTTGTAGTGCTTGACTGCGGAGTTTATACAAATGAAAATTTCAGTTTTTCACATCATCCCCCTGTTAGAGGGAATTTCGTTCCGAAATTAACGTTCAAGCACACACAAAGATGCAATTGAGTGATTCAAAAGATAAGGATGCTTTAGACTCAACAAGTCTTCTCGCTCTTAGATGAATTTAGGTCTCCGCTTGGTGTTCCAACGAACCTTTACTAACGGGATGCGGATTTGTTTCGATCGCTTGACCTCTTGGTTCATGATCCCTATAGGTTCTTCTACGAAGTTAGGCTCTCATTGATTTCGATCTTGACGAGAGGGGTTTCGAGAGTCGCGTCAGACAAGCAATTTTTCAAGTCTACGACGTGGATAGGTTTGGATGGATTTCACGGGATTCCAAAAGTAGTTGAAGTTCGACCGGGGGGGGGGGGGGTGGGCCAATTCTTATCAAGAATCTCAGGTGGTCCTAAACTCTTGTGAAGGTAGAGTTTTTTAGTACTTAGGACATAATGTACTTACATGGTTAGATCATCACTCGATGTGATCGCCATTCTGAAGTTCCAAAAGTTCCTTCACACTGGGGTGTAGTTCACGGGTTGGTTCTTAGAAGGCTCAGGTCGTCTTCTGATTCGTATTTCCTACTGATTGGCTTTCGGAGGCTTTCTGGATCATCGGATGTATTGGCTATATACTGGTATCTATTGGTTACGTGGCATCTATCCCGACCTAGTGCAAAATGGACCTGCACTTCTAACTCTTGAGGTGTCTCTAACGGAAACTCTCAAGGTCGGTATGATAGGATATTTTACTAGATGATGCTTAGAAAATTTACATTTTCATTATCATCATATAGATGCTTTCACAGCACGATCCCTAAATGGAAGAATCATGCTCCTACTCACTTCATTGTTTCATGGATAGCAGTCTTTGATCAGGGCTAACTTAGCCCTTGAAGATTTTCTGAAGTGTTGGACTATTTCAGGAGGTGGTTCTACCATTTTGTTTGAGATAGTATTCATTAGAACACCTAGTAGTCCAACGAATCTCTAAGACATGACCCATTCTCCAATGGGTCGGCTCCCTCCAGATCGTAGGAAGCGCGTGTTCTTTTATAACCCATCGACTAACACCTAGACTGATGTTGAGTCTAAAATCTCTTTATGATCTAGGTTATAAGGCTTAACGCAATATACCATTTTAATTTATTCAAGTATTCTTGGTTGCGGAGGTGGTCATGTGGTTCTTGGCATTCTAGTATTTAACTTTGGAGAGTGTAGCCTATCGTCCATAAGGCGACAGTGACTTTTCTCGCATGAGGAGGTGGTGTGTCTTAGGCACTAGTCGTCTGTACTGGGGTGGACGAAGCGCCTGAGTAGCGCGAGTATTACTTGCAACTACTCTTCCGGTGTTTCTGAGTTTTCTCGATCTAGATTAAATCTAGAGGATATAGGGTTCCGTCCCTCGGAACCTCTGATTTTTCTCATCCACTTCTCTCAGAGTTTAACCTGTCACAACTTTCAGGTTTTTGGGACTACTACTGAGATGTGTAATTTGTGGGATTAAGCGCGAATGGATGGTCGTAATCGATGTTTTTGACTCTTACGACTTGAGTTACTTTTCCCGACTGAGGGTGTTAGCTACCATGTTGGCTTAACCGGGATAACAACAAATTTCAAATTTGTAGTCATTTTAGCAGCTCGAACTGCAGTGGTTCTCTCGACTCTAGCTCCTTTTCTATGGGATAGGATGAAGGGTCTTGCTATGAGGTCCGTGGTCGACCTCATACTCGGCTTAATCACTAATAATTGGTGTATACAAGTCGTATATAATTGGGATCTGACGGGAGGTTCAGATGTGTGGGCCCACCCCAGACCCACAACCAAACGAGGAACAGGGAGTAGGGAGGAAGTAGACATCTTAAATCTTATTGATCCAAATTATATACCACTCTAATTCATATTCTCAGTAGTAGTAAGTTAATCCCATTAGTTCTTTCTCTTGATTCATGAACCTGATTGTACGATGTGGATAGCCTTTCTGGGGAAATCTATTGAGTAGGTTTTGGGCGGTCGTTATTGTCTTCTGGGATACCTACAGTGTCTTTCTCTTCAGGTTCTATCTGTCTGAGGAGGGGTTGGTTAACAGCACGTGGTACCCTTCTCCTGGGTACTTCGGAAGGCTTGGATAATAGATACGACTGACAGTTCGCATTAGGTTTTCTTATTAGGTTCGGAAAAATCTTTATTTGACGCAGAGGCTATGGTGAATGTTCTCTTTACACAACACTAGGAATTTGCGCATGGCCGCACCAAGTCGAACCATGATTGACGGCAGTGTCGAAATTAACCAACATCGACATGATATGGAATGAAGATCGATAGGACCATGTGCTGAACAGGGCACACAAGTTCTCAGCGTCTCGGCTTTCGTCCATGATATCACTACCGCGGATACTTGGACTGATAGAATCAACGTGGAACTATAGGGGGTCCTGATGTTTTGGAATAATGTACTTTTCATGAATGGATTTCTCATGAGGCCTCTCTATAACCGCCTAGTATAGACTAGTCATGCATAATTAAGATTGTAAGGACTATTGACTGAGCGACTCCGCCCTAAATCCACAACCAAACAAGGAACAGGAGATAAGGCAACATCACTCACTCGAGGTCTATCAATCTTAATTATAAATGGCCTTAACGAATATACTAAGCCATCATAGCTTTACCTGATGGGTTTTTAAATTTTACAACAGTGCTGCGACTTTCGCCTTAATGAGAGAGTAATTACAATTAGGATTAATCATTTAATGTTTTCGGTTAGTTACTTAGGATTGAGAGACATACCAAAATTCTACCGGGTTCATTGATGCTTCCCTTAGGCATTAGGATCATTCTTCTCCTGCACCTTTGTCATTTCTTTTAGTTAGGTAGTTCCTCTTGAAGTGCCCAATTTCACCACATAGGTGGCATACTGGACTGGTCCCAACATTGGTGGTTGATGTAATGAACTCGACCGGGGTTCTACAGATACGAGCGATATGCCCCTTCATGTTGCACCTAACACAAAAGGGTTCTCGACAGATACCATGATGATGGTAGTTACACTTGCTGCAACGGGGGAGGTTTCCTAGGTATGGTCTTCTTGGAGTTGAGACGGAAGGGTTGACAGAGGCATTGACCACTTTAGCTCGTCGCCCTTCGGAAGGTCATTGAGTCGAGGTACTTCCCTCCTCGTTCTTAAACTTTCTTTTCAATGGATTTGGTTGGGGTTCTTGGGTGGCTTTACACTCTGGTGTTGGTTGCTGCTGTCCATTGCTTTGATCCGGATTCCTGATAGAGCTCCTGCTAACATTGGCATTGTTAGCATTCAGGTGAGCCATGATAGCTGCTATGGCTGCTGAAACTGCAGCTCGGAACATAGCTTCATCGAATTGAAGGACCGCTGTCTTACTAGCGGGTTGGTTACGTTTCTTTGGAGGAATGGTTTTTCCTACACGAAAAGGAACACAAGCTGATGAGAGATGGTGGTTAATCCTAGACGTAACCTCCTTTACTATGATAGGCATAAATTTTCCTGCGCCTTGATTGATGGTTATGTTAGGTCCAGAAGGTGTTACGTCTTGGGCTCGCTATTTAGTCCATTTAGTCTTCGGTATGGGCCTGTCCACCCGTGAGTTATTTTATAGGGTTTTGTATTTATAGGTGCTTGCATGCATCCTAGGACGTAAGATTTTAGAAGTTATTTTGTCAAGTATTTTGATCTTTATCTTTTGTAACCCTAATATCCTCTATAGCGGAAGTTCTTTATCGAGCTCTGCTGAGGATTGAATCAATCGAATCATTTGACATATTCAGATTCATTCTTGTGTTTTATATTGCTGTTATCGCTTTCGTGCTTTACTTGTTATAAGATCTAAACGATCAAAGAGTTTCTTAAAACTCATCAATTGGTATCAGAGCAGGAGGCTGTGTAATTCATACACATCTCTTCTGTGAAAGAAGTGATTAGGGTTTATTCCGCATTTACTGATATTTATTGAGCAGTCACTCCATAATTGACGTATCTCAGTAATTATTCATCTTGCCCTAATATTACGTATTACAAGTCTGATCTTACAACATGTTAAACGATCAAGCATGGACGATTCTCAAACCAATCCTATCAACATCTCAAACAACATAGGATCTACAACCAAGATTCCAATTCTCTACACTCAAGATTACGAGGTTTGGGCGCATCATTTCGAAGACTACATCATTGGATCTGAAGATAATGGGTATCTGATATGGGAAGCCATTGTGTCTAGACCATTTGCTCATTCAGGAACGTCCAAAATTATTAAAACTCAAAAGGAGTATAATGATTTGTTAAAAGATGTGAAAGATGTCGCTCAGGACGAAAAGGCGAAGTTTCAGTGCAACATCAAAGCATTGAGAATAATTCGATTCGCTCTTCAATCTGACACGTTTAGATTGGTTAGTTCCTGTAGTACTGCTAAAGAAATCTGGGATCGGCTGCGAGAGCTGTATTCTACAGATGAAGATCTGGAGCACTCAATTCAGACCTTGCTCCTGTTTGAATTTGGAGAGTTCAGGCAAAGCCCTGATGAATCTGTTACACAGACGTTTGATCGCTTCAATCATCTTCTTAGCAAGATGATCAAACATGATATTGAAAGGAAGCTTATTTAACAGAAGGTCACTTTTCTAAATGGTCTAAGATCTGAATGGAGAGCTGTTGTGTCAACAGTTAAAGCACACGAACAGTTCAAATCTTACTCGCTGGCGAAACTGGTGGGAATTCTAAAATCCCAAGAAAAGATAGTGCTGCAAGAGAAGAGCGTGGTTTCTAGTATGGGTCTCTGGCGCTCTTATCCAAGGGTAAAAGTGTAGAAGAAGATGAAGAGGATCTTAATCTAGGAGATCACGATCTGAAAGCCGAAGATTATGCTTTAATGGTGTCAAATCCCAGAAGGTTTATCAAGAAGAAGTTTCTTTCCAACAAAAATCGTAATTGGCAAGGAAGCTATAGTTCCGAAAGAGTAAAAGATGAACCGAAAGTTGAGGAGTCGAAAAAGGAAGCTAAGGGTGAAGCTGACTCTGGTGTCAGTTGCTTCTACTACGGGGGAAAGAATCACTACGCAAAGGATTGTGTGCTGAAGAAGATGGCTGAGAAAGATGATGAGAAAGATGAAGAGGCAATTCTTATGAAAAAGCTGGAGGAGATTAAAAGGAAGAAAGCTGCTACTAATCCCTCTATGAATGCTCTTATTGTGCAGGGTTCGACAGAGGATGACGAGTTGGGTGGCGTACAGGTATGGTCGACCGATTCAGAAGACGATGAGGTGAGAAAGCCTTCGCATGGAAAGGCTTATGTTGCAAAAGATGATGAAACCAGCGGAAGATGTCTGATGGTGACTGACGTATCTCAGATGAGGGGATATAATATTGATGGTGGAAATGACGAGGCCAAGGAGCGAGAGGACTTATGCTTTACAGCAAAACCTCTCAGTGTGCAGATCAATGAACTTGATGAACTGATCAAGAAGGTACAATCTGTTTTTGTTTCATTTAAAATTCCACAAAAATCATATGAAAAGGAATTAAATAACTTGAATTCAAGACTCTCAAATCTAGATAGTTGTTTAACTCAAACTCGAGTCACAAATTCTAATCTGACTGACCAAATAAGCATGGTGTCATCCAAGAGTGAGGAGCGAAGGATGTGGATTGAGCAGAAGGAGTCGGAGCTAATTAAGTCTTGGGATGAAAACATTTATTTACAAAGAGACAATTTGAAATTGTTAAAACAAAGGAATGTTTTTTGTTTGATCGGTAAAAGACTTTATGCTAACATTACTCAACTGTATCTAAATTGTGAAATAGGGTAGAAGATACATCGCATGATTCTACCCTTCCTTGAGTTTAAGGAGGATGAAATCGATGCCGAAGCATACAACTGTGAAAGTGTTGTATCTTCCGATGATGTCAATCCCACTTATATGTATGGCCTGGACAAAATAGAATCTTTTATAAAGTCCAAAGACCATAAGGACATGCTTAAAAATCTTTTGGATGAAAACGATAAGCTGAAACTCAGGACCAAAACCATACAAAAATTTGACTCATTGAGTGCCAATTTAAGTTCAGAAAATAAAATTGATGTTGAAAATGCATCTGAACTTGATGAGAACGATGATATGAGTGAAATTTCTGTAGAGGTTGAAGTCGACTGTTCTGAGTTTGTCAAGAGCGAACCCGAAAACCACAAAAATCTGATTTCTGAAAATTCTGTAGAATTTGCTCGTTTGTCCAAAACTAAGTCCCCAGTCCTTAAAGAAAAGGCCGTTGTGTTTCAGAAGGTTAGAACCACTCCCAATCAAGTGTATAAGGTTACAAGAGTAACCGAACATCAAACAGCCGAACTCACTGCCATAGTGAATGAAGACAATGCAGATGGCTGTGATGAGTTTTTCTGGTCAGCTCCTATAGACAATGCAGACGAAACGGTTGGTCTGTTGGAGCGAACATCTTGGAAGACCAAAGGAAGATATGTGCCAGAACCGCTGAATAAGCCTACCAACTTTGGCGTACCTGGTACAAGTGGCAAAAAAGAAATACCTGTAGAAGAAGTCACCTCCACAAGCGAATCCTCATCTATGAAAAGTGAACCAGTTGTCAAGAAGCTAAAACAAAAAGCCAATATCCACAGACAACCGAAACAGGTGAAAAATCAAAAGCAGTAGAGGAATCTTAGATACAAGAAAAATCTCTCAGAGCGAAAGTAGTTTTGGTGCTCTCAAAATCCTCATTACTCATACCATGATAAAGATTCTAAGTAAGAGAGAAAGACTTTCGGGCCACATGAAGCACAAAACCGAAAGGATAGGTTCGGTCCCGAAAGCAGCAACAACCGAAAAGCGAGTTTCGGTCCTCCAAGTAATAACAGGCAAAGACCTAATTTCAATCCTTCAAGATTTTATAATAAAAGACCAAGTTTCAGTCCACCAGCCAACAACAACCAAAAATCCAACTTTGGCTCATCATCGAGCAGCTACCGAAGGTCCAGGTTCGGCCCCTCTAATGACCATAAACAAAAGGGTCATTTCGAACCTCAAGTTAGGAAAAACTCTCATTCTAAATTCTATTTTTCTAATTCTTCTCATTCTAAACGCTCTTCTAAACCCAATTCAGTCTCCACACAAAATTCAAGATCATCAACGAACTTGAACGAAAAAACGAAGATTTCCTCAGTCAAGGAGGACCGAAATCAGTCTAGTGGTCAAACACCAGAATCTGAATCCAAAACACCTGCAACTAATTCTAACAAAATCAAAGTGTTTATTGTTAAAAGAAAAGATGAAACAACCATAATAAAACGAACATATCTTGTTGATGTTTCTCTTACTATTCCTGTTCCTGTGAAAGGCTCACGTGGACCCAAGAAACTTTGGGTTCCTAAATCTACTTAATTTTTGCAGGTTATTAGTGACAAGCAGTTTGACGAAGAATGGTACATTGACAGTGGCTGCTCACGTCACATGACAGGAAGGAAGGAAGAGTTAAGGGAGTTTCGATCACTTCAAAATGGTGGCAATGTTAAGTTCGGTAACAACTCCTATGGAACGATAAAGGGTTATGGGATGATAACCAATGGAGACTTCACGATAAGAAAGGTGGCATACGTAGAAGGATTGCAGCATAATCTCATCAGTGTATCTCAACTGGTGGGTGGTACCGGTCTCAAAGTATCATTCGATGACGAAGGTTCAGAGATTATAGAGAAGAAATCCAATAAGGTCATTCTCAAATCAGATCGAAAAGGCGAAATGTTTCCTCTGAATATCAGACCAATCAAAGGAAATCCAACCATATGTCTTTTGTCCAAAGCTCACTATGACGAAAGCTGGTTGTGGCACCGAAGGCTCTCTCATCTCAACTTCAAAGACATCAACAAGCTTGTCACCGGAGGTCATGTTCGGGGTCTTCCATTGCTAAAGTTTGATCGAGAACACTTATGTGATGCATGCGAAATGGGGAAACAAAGTCGTCAAATTCACCCGTCAATTATAAACACAAAAGTTGTTGAACCACTTGAGTTGCTACACATCGACTTATGTGGTCCATCATCAATCGAGAGCATTGGTGGTAGCAAGTACATTCTTGTTGTCATTGATGATTTCTCACATTTTACACGGGTATTCTTTCTGAAGCACAAATCTGAGGCCACTTCCAAGCTAAAGATGTTTATCAAGCAGGTTGAAGTGCAATTGAGAAAAGTCGTTCGAAAGATTAGGAGCGACAATGGACTGGAATTCAAGAACAAAGAATTCGAAAACTTTTTGGCAGAAAAGGAACCAGTCATAACTTCTCAGCCCCTTACACGCCTCAACAGAATGGTATTGTCGAAAGGCAAAACCAATCCTTGTGTGAGGCGGCCCGAACTATGCTAAGTTTTGCTTCTCTTCCCTTATATTTCTGGGCTGATGCTATTGCTGCAGCATGTTTTACGCAGAATAGGTCTTATCTCAACAAGCGTTTCTCTGTCACTCCTTATGAGATCATCAATAGCAGGAAGTCGAACGTAAAATTCTTCCATGTGTTCGGTTCACGGTGCTTCATCTTCAACTCCAAAGAACATCATAACAAATTTGATGTTAAAGCTGACGAAAGAATTTTTCTGGGATATTCTCTTACTTCAAAAGCATATCGGGTTTTAAATAAGCGTTCTAGAAAGATTGAAGAAACCTATTATGTGACTTTCGATGACAGCTACGTCAAGAAGCTAAAGACTACTGAAGAAGCTATTGGAGAGATTTTTTCTCAAACAGGTCAAGTCACAACCACGATTGCTAATCTATTTGATCAGTTCATTGACCTGTTCGATGAACCTGAGAAAGCCACTCTATCAGAAGCCAAGGCGGCAGACAACAAAATCGATCATCTGAAGCAGATTGTCAAAGATGCAGCCAAACAAATGGGAGAAGGAGAACAAGTTCAAAATGAACCTCATCAGCACGACACTTCAGTTGAGGGGGAGAATCTAATTTCTTCAAATCAACCTAGCTCACACTTTCAGGGGAAGAATTCCATTCATGTAGCACCCGAAAGCCAGGCTACACCCGAAAGTCCGGTTACACCCGAAAGTCCAGTAGCACCCGAAAGCTCAGCTACACCTGAAAGTCCGGCTACTCCTGAGAGTTCTGTTGCACCTGAAGGTCCAAATCAACCTGAAAATCCAAATGATTCATCATCAGTCGAGGGGGAGAATTCCGATATGTTCTATGATGATGATAGTCAATCTGAATTGGAAGAAATGGTCAACGCCGAATTGGATCCATCCTATGATCCAATCTATCCTCCCCTCGTTAAATGGACCAGAGATCATCCTGTATCTCAGATAATGGGTAATGTATCTGAAAAGGTCCTGACCCGATCCCAAGTGAAGGCAAAGCAAACCTCCCTATTTTCCAAAGTAGAGTTCTGCATGTATAATTCTTTTGTATCCAAAGTTGAGCCGAAGACCGTCAATTCTGCTCTTGACCATTCTGATTGGGTTCAGGCTATGCAAGATGAACTCAATGAATTTGAAAGAAACAAGGTATGGTGTCTCATTCCAACACCAAAGGATGCCTCAGTAGTTGGTCTCAAATGGGTATTCAGAAACAAAATGGATAAGGAGGGTAATGTGATTCGCAATAAAGCTCGTCTTGTGGTGAAAGGATACTGTCAGGAAGAAGGAATTGATTACGAAGAAACATTCACTCCGGTAGCAAGGCTGGAATCTGTTCGAATATTTCTTGCCTACGCTGCACACAAGAACTTCGAGGTCTATCAAATGGATGTGAAATGCGCCTTTCTGAATGGAGAACTTGAAGAAATGGTTTACGTGGAGCAACCTCCAGGTTTTGTGAATGAAAAGCATCCAAATCACTATTACATTCTAGACAAGGCAGTTTATGGTCTGAAACAAGCACCTAGGGCATGGTATGAAACACTAACTAAGTTCTTAAAGATGTCTAAATTCAAACAAGGTTCGGTTGACCCAACCTTCTTTCAAAAGAAGGAAGGTAACCACCTTATGATAGTTCAAATCTATGTCGATGATATCATATTTGGCTCAACGAATCCTAGCTTAACAGCTGAATTCAGAAAGCTGATGGAGACGAAATTTGAAGTGAGCTCAATGGGTCCGATTAACTTTTTCCTTGGTTTAAACATTAGACAGGGACCCGAAGGCATCTTTATCAACCAGGAAGCATATACCAAGACTCTCCTTGCTAAATTCGGCATGATGGGAGATTCAAAGGTCAAAGTTCCCATGGCGTTCGGTACCAAACTCACACCTTCCTTGGAAAAACCGGTAGTTGATATAACGCTATATCGACAAATGATTGGATCCCTGATGTATCTCACAGCTAGCAGGCCCGATATAATGTTTTTTGTGTGTTATTGTGCTAGGTTTCAGGCGAATCCTCGTGAACCACACATGCTAGTAGTGAAAAACATACTCCTATATCTGAAGCGAACCACCTCTCTCGGTCTCTGGTATCCCTCAAACTCAGGGTTCTTTGTTCAAGCCTACTCAGATGCAGACCTTGGAGGATGTGGTTTAGACAGGAAAAGCACTACAGGAGGATGTCAATTCCTTGATGGAAAGTTGGTGAGCTGTAAATTTAAGAAACAAACATGTGTTTCACTGTCTACAGCCGAAGCAGAATATATTGCAGCCACTTCTTGCACATCTCAAGTGATTTGGATCCAAAGTCAACTCAGGGATTACAGACTCAATATGAAAAAGATCCCACTATATTGTGACTCAGAAAGTGAAATTAGGATCTGTCATAACCCAGTGCAACATTCCAAAACCAAACATATTGCATTGAAGTATCACTTCATTTAAGATCACGTAGAAGACGGAAACGTAGAGATTCATTTTGTACAAACTACTGATCAACTGGCTGACATCTTCACCAAAGCTCTTCCTGAAGCAAGTTTCAATAAAATTCTACAAGGGCTAGGTATGATGGAATCGGAGTCAGTACCGAAAACTACTTCTCAAACCTAAAAGTTGGAAGCGAAATGAACCAAACGTTCGGGTTCGGTTCCCGTGAGTGCCGAAATGAACCGAGCGCTCGGGTTCGGTCCTATTCTCTTATCTTCGCTTCTCACTTAAAGGTAGTTTCTTCCGTGGTAAACTTTTGGTTGTAAATTTTTTTTGTTTGTACTCTTATGTCTCATTTCTTTCTTACTTTTTCAAAGTTTTTTTTTAACCGAAATGAACTGAGCGTTCGGTCTATTTTGGGTTCGGTTCCAAATTTTTTTTTTCCTTAACTCAAAAACTCCAAATTTTCTTTTTACTTGTGTTCGTTAATTTTTTTTGTTGTGGATAATTGTGGAGCAATTCTTGTTCTCACATTTTTAATAGTTAAGTGTCCCTAGAAGCATGCTGCTGTATATGTCCAAAGCCTCATCCGATTCTAAATAATAGCCTTACTGACTTGGTATATACAAACCTTGTCTTTCCAATTAGGCTTTTATATTTATTCTAATCATGAGCTACCTTACTCTCTTCTCACATGAGATAAGAGTTTTCTGCTTGGTCCTTATTTTACAACAGAGGTACTTTGGTTTCTTTACACCATCTCCAAATACTTTTCTCCATTCAATTCGCCTCATACAAGTAACCATTGAGACTCTCGGTAATTACCACTGAGGTTTATGGTTACACAATTTCTGTGTTCATGATCTTAGCTTCGTGCCACTACGTGCTAAGTGAAACCCACAATTCAATACCTACTATGCATTGACGGCGAACAATTAAATTTTGCTCTAGTTTTCACTAATGAATTAACGAAGTCACCCATGGGGTTGTACCTTGAAATCTCTAAATTTTCTTTTTGTGTGATTATTATGAAATTGTTAAATACCATAACATTTCTTCCCTTAGAATCCAACTTTTTTTTTTTTTTTTTTTTTTTTTTTTTTTTTTTTTTTTGAGATTTCACCTAAAAGTATTTTACACATGCCACTTAAATTCTCTTCACACCTACTTGTTCAACAGACTACATTGGTCTCACAATTACTTCAGTTGATTTCTGTCTTATGTCAAGATCAGGAATTCTGAACTGAAGCAAAAGCCACCCACATTAGCCTTATTAAAAGATGCCTTTCAACATTTCTTAATAAGTGTTTGATCGTAATTCAACGGGAAACCGCACAAACACTTTAAGGTCTCTCTTGACTTTGAAGGAAGAGATTCGTGCCCGGGATCTATTGTTTCGTGTCTTTATTGACATCACAATTTCCCACATATGTATTGCTTTATTTCTTTTCTTTTACACTCTATACATGAAAATCTTTTTGATTTTGCATAATTCTGGTTTCATTACTTAAAAGCAATTTTTGGCTATGGGATTTAACGTTATAAAAGAGATGTGGCTCACAATGTTACATGTGGTTAATTTGCTTTATGACGACAGTTCACTCTAAAGGGATAAGTTGCTGACTCAGCCGAAAGTCCAATCGGTTTGATATTTCAAACGACGCTTGATGGGAAGGCGTGTGAAGTGGAACCGTTTTTGACATTTCAAATGGCGCCTGATGGGAAGGCGTGTGAAACGGGACAGTTTTTCTCTCTCCTGCGTAATCATCGGGGCTCTAAACTGTCACGCGTCAATCACCTAAGGAAACTCTTCGCATTTCCCTTGAAGATTTGGGAACAGATTTTTCTCTCTCTTCTCACCACGGTATAAAAGGTAATTTCTACCATAATTTACCTCTTTACGACACCAAACCTTCAGAGAGCAAGAAAAGCTTTGATTTTTCTACTGTTCATCATCCCTCCCAAATTCTCTCCTTTAATGGCGGACTCATCATCAGTTCATGCTACTTCTCACATTCTGCCAATCCGTCCTCAACAAAGCTTGATTATCGACCTCACTCCTCAAGTTTACGATGCATTCATGTTTCCAATCATGAAAGTCTCAAGTATTCGCCGCTGGTTCCAGCTCTCACCAAGGTCGAAACAGTTCCAATGGAGTGTCTCTCGCAAATATTCTCCACTGCCCACTATGACAAGTCTGTCGATCGAATCTTATTCGACATTCTTGATCACAAGGCCTCCATCTCCAAGCAGCGATTCTGTTGGCTTTTAGGGTTTGCACCCGATGAATCTAGGGTTAACCCTGAATCCATCCCGGTGGGAAAGTTGTTTTCCATGTTTTATAACATGGGATACACTGAAATTCTGATGACGGTGACCAAATTCAAGAAATCTTGCCTACCTCCTCAGTGGAACGACTTCTTCACTGTCTTGTTCAAGGGGCTATCAGAACGAAGTGTAGGTTCAGACGGGGCGAGTCGTCTGTTTATGACCATTCTTTATGGCCTGTACCACGGCATCAACCTTGACTATGGGTCGGTTCTATGGCAGCAGTTGATTCAGAGTCTCGCATCTACATCTCGCCATTCAGAGATCTCCTACGCCAGATTCTGGACGCTGGTCGCAAAGTGGGGGATGGACAAGTATCACGTTCCAATTGTTGCTGATTCACCACTTTCTTCGATAGGTACTTTCCACACCATGAAGATAATTGTATCTGATTCCTCTAAGTTTCAATTTATTGGCTCAATCCCTGAGTCAATGTCTGGGGATGTTCCAAGCGACAGCCGGATCATCAGAACTTACAAGGAGTTTCGTCGCTCTGGTCCCAGAGAACTCACTCCTGACATGATTCAATCGATTCATGATGCTGATCGGCCTGCTCCCAGGGGAAAGAAGAATGACAAAGGAAAAGACAAGAATGTTGTCAAAGGAGCGAAAGGTCCTTCTCCGAAGAAACGCAAACCCTCCAAAGCAGCTCAATCTCCTCCAACAAAGAAGAGAAAGACTCAACCTAGGTGAAAGCTTGTTCTAGCCTCCTCCTCCAGTGAATCTGAGGAAGAGAGTTCAGACTCTGAAGAGTCCCTACGTGGTAACACTCCTCCACGTTCGCCTACTCCTGAGGTACCTGTTTCCACTAGACCTGTCTCTCCTCCCCCAATCTCCATCTCTATTTCCATTCCCCCCATAACCTCCACTACTCAAATACCACCTACTTCTATCCCTATACCACCTCCCATTTTTACTGAAGCTACCACAACAACCACCGCTGGAGTTAGAACCAACGTATCTGATACGGGGGCTCCTACTACAGCACCTGAACCCACTCCCACTACCGAACATACATCCGTACCCGAACCTACTTCCACAACCAAGCCTCCACCCTCACCCTCTCCCTCATCTCCTGGTCACTCAGCAGATAATGAAGACCCTTTTCTTGGAGGAGAGGACATGACATTTGACTCGGTCTATTACAGTCCGTACCAAATGCAGAGTGATGATGACGATGATGCTCCGGTAACCAAGAAGCATCTCAAGGAGCTTCATGAGAAGATTGATTCTCTCATTGCTTCCTCCTCTTCCTCCTCATAGTCTACCATCTCAGAGGCTACTATTCAGGGGATTGTTGATAAGGTTTATAAGGCTCATGAAACCTCTATCAACTCTGCCACTGCTGCTATTGACTCCTCCACCAAGGCGTGTGTTGCTGCGACCGAGAAAGTCGAAAAATTATTTGTTGATGCTTCTTCTCTTTTGTAGTCTTTACAGGAAACTGCTGATTCCAATAAAACGAAGCTTGACCCTATTGTCAACAAGCTGGCTACCTCAGTTGCCTCAGAACTGCAGTCCTTTGCTAGTCTTCGTCAAACTCTCAGTGATGACAACACATCGTTTAAGGCGACTATTGAGGAGCACCTGACTAAGCTGCATGACGACTTAGCTGCTGAGAACTCAATAATGGATGCTCTCGCACAAAAGACCACTGCTTTGAAGGTCAAGAGTCTTCATCTTTTCCATTCTCAAAAGGAAGTTAAATCTCTTCGATCTGAGCGAGAAGTTATTTCTTTGTGTGTTTCGGATGTCCACGCCACCCTTTCCAACATCATTGAAGCCCATGATCCGATTCTAAACTACTCGGTGAGGCGCACTCTTGCATAAAAGCTTTCTCCGGCCCTTGCTCTCTTAAGCAAACTTGAAGGGCTCCTGGAGTTCGTGTCCACTCCGAAACAAGGGGGAGAAGATGTATCTCAGTCCCAACCACCTCCCACTTCTACAACAACTAAAACAACCGAACCTCCTCCAGCAGGTCAAGCCTCAGGTTCGGGTGTCAAAGACAAAGGAAAGAAAATTGCTGAAGACAGTGATGATGATGATAAAGAGACGATTGCAGATCTCTTAAAGAAACAAGGTTGTGATAAAGATGCTGACATGAGCGCTCGTGTTGCCAGAGAGGCTGAGGCGAATGAAAGAAAAATGAAGGAGGCTCATGACCTTCTTGAGAGTAGGAAAAATCTTTTTCCTCCATGGACTCTTGAGAAGCTTCTGAAAGAGGCTATTGAAACTCCCAGCATTCTGTGGCTCGAACCAGTGATTTCATTGGATCGTATCAACTCTGTCGATTCTCAGTTCGACATGCCACTGACCCGAAAAGCCTTCATCTTTCATGCCTTTGATAACGTTGCTGATGTCCCTCATCCTCATCCAAAGGTTGATAGGGAACTCGTCGAATTCTATCTGAAGTTTGCTCAACCACAGTATCAAAATTGGAGTGCTCAGAAGATTGTCAACGTTCGGGTCCTCAAGCCGTTTCGTGAGGGGAACTTCACTAACGTTCGGTTCAAAGTGCCGAGAGGTTCTGCCAACACCGAGCACGCGATATCACTTGCTGATCTTCCCAACCTGAATCCACATGACTGGATTATTTTGCACAACATCCTCCTCACCAACGAAGCTGAGTATGGTCCAATTATTGATCACTTCAAAAGGATGCTCGTATGCTACATTATGGAGGTTGTCAAGATGGATCAGGAGATCGCTAGCATCTTCAGGAAAAATCCTACTATTTCTCCTATAGGCTCTGCCAGTGATTTGAACATGATGCAGATGGGAAGAATTGACCCGAAGCGGAATTCTGTCATGTTTACAAGGAACGAAGGCCAAAAATGCCTGTTCGCCTTGGCTGACAAACACCTTTACACCGCTGCATGCTTGGAACATGTTCTAAGTATCATTCATCGATGCAAGCAGAATTCAGCAGATGACGAGAAGTACTTCGATGATATGATCCAGTGGTACATTCGCTTCAGACAAACTATCCTTGCTCTCATCCCACGTCTGTTTGATACCACTAAGAAAGTTCCTGCAGCTGGACCCAGCAAGCCGAAGAGATAGTCTCGCTCCAATTGACGCAAAGGGGGAGATTGTTAGGTCCAGAAGGTGTTGCGTCTTGGGCTCGCTATTTAGACCATTTAGTCTCTGGTATGGGCCTGTCCATCCGTGAGTTATTTTATAGGGTTTTGTATTTATAGGTGCTTGCATGCATCCTAGGACGTAAGATTTTAGAAGTTATTCTGTCAAGTATTTTGATCTTTATCTTTTTGTAACCCTAATATCCTCTACAGTGGAAGTTCTTTATCGAGCTCTGCTGAGGATTGAATCAATCGAATCATTTGACATATTCAGATTCATTCTTGTGTTTTATATTGTTGTTATCGCTTTCGTGGTTTACTTGTTATAAGATCTAAACGATCAAAGAGTTTCTTAAAACTCATCAGGTTATCTGAGTGTCAACCTACATTCCTATGATTTAGTCTGAGTAACAAGGTAGGAGTGAGTGTATCGGAAGGCTATAAAACGGGGGTCGTTCCTACTAAGTTATCTTTATACTGGAGAGGTTCACTCTCCAGTTTTGAAAAGACCTGAGAGGAGTTCGGAACGAAGATCATAGGAGAAAAGACTCATGAAAACTTATGGCTAAACACTCTTAATCGAGGTTTTGAGATCCGATCTATTCGTATTAATTGTGACAGGAAAGACGGTTTGCCTAGCACTTAGTGTGAGTAGTGTAATCACTAACTCACTAAATTGTATTATTTTATGGATGTATTAGTGTGACGATAAGGGGAAAAAGACACTTCTCGGGTTCCATGCATTGGCTCCCTCTGTCCACATCTTATCCTTGACTGGAATAGGTGTTGGTTTTCTTCGGGTACTTGCCTAGGGTTCTCTTCTCTTGTAGACATACTGAATCTCTACTCCACCTTACTTTTGATTCTGACCCTGAGTGTCATTACTTCATGATGGATGACTGGAATCTCGGAAATTCAGGCGAATTCCCCACCGATGTTCCTAAAAGGTATAGGCACATGGGGGGCTTCAATAGTCTCGACCCTGTTTATTAATTTCCAAATTGGAAACCTTCTCAATGGACCTCTTCTGGGTCCGAATCGACTCTTCTGCCGATCACTGAAGTGGATAAAGTTTTCTAAAGGGGGGTTCGCACGAGAATGGAAATGTCTAAAGAATCCTAAGAGATTATTAAAACATTTGACTGGATGATCCATATCGAGTCCTGCTACAATTTCATAGTGTATACAAATCATATATGACTTAGATCTGATAGTCCTTCGAATATGTGATACTACTCCATATCCACATCCAGACAAGGAAAAGGAAGTAGAGCGAAACCACACATTCTCATACTATGAGATCCTCACTATATATAACCTTGGGAGTTACACTCTGTAATCGTAGGTATATCAATAAGGATCTTTTTAGTTTTTCACACAAGGTTATTTATGGTTCCTAAAATACCCCTATGGTATTTTAATTACATGTTTGATTCTTAACTTCTGAATATGCTTCTGGGATTAAATCTTTTAGTATCATAAAATACTCCTATAGTATTTTAAAATTTATGTTTGGCTCTAGCATTCCTATTTGGTAAGTTTCAGATTTGTTGCAACATCACCATCACTCCCAAGCACACGTTAGTCGCATCTCGAATAAATGTAGTTGATCAGGTTACATTTATTCCATCTTATTATTACATAACTACCCAGGTTTGACGGTAAGGGTCAACATCTAAAGACTTTTATTCTTGTTCTTCTTGTGATACTTTATTCAGGTGTTTAAATTCTGGATGTTCTTATACTTTTGTAAAATATGGTTATATTTTAAAGTATGATTCTTGGTCAGAGTGTTTTATCCCAATGTATTTATAGGTTGTATATCTTTTATGATTAAATATACTGAGCTCACTATAAACCTAGCTCTGATACCAATCTGTCACACCCCAAAACCGAGGACGGCGGAAACATTTTGGGGTGGATGACGTCATGTCAAGTATCACAACATATGCAGTATAGTAATCAAAGTACAGCAACCATTGCATTAATAGTAAAATTTTTACATAGGTTACATTTAATAACAACATCAAGTAAATACAGAGAATAATATAGAGTACAGTTCGGTACAAGGCTGTCTTCACAAAAGCTCCCGGAGTGTACGTGTCTACTGACGACCTGAGAATACAAGTTATTTTGAAAGCGAGTATCAGCATTTTAATGCTGGTGAATTCATAATTATTTAATGACATTGGTTATAAATACATGTTTTCCTTCAAAAGAATCACATGAAAGGTAGTGGTTTAGAATTTACAGAGTATTAGAATCCTTTCCAGAAAATCCCATATTTTCTAATAAAAAGTAGTCTTCTACCAAGACTCAATTGTTTTATGTTCAAGGAGTAATTTTCCCAAAAGTACTATCATTATCAAAATATAGTTTATACTTTTAAAGAATATGTGAGAAAATCACAAGCAAAAGTAATAGGGAAAATAATATTTTATCTCTGCGGTAACATTGTTGGCTAAAAGTAAATAGAACATAGACTTCAGGAAGTATTAAGCGAACAATACGCCTCGGAGAGTCTAAAAGAATGAAATACAGACTCCAGGAAGTATTAAGTGAACAATACACCTCGGAGAGTATAAAAGAATGAAATACAGACCCCAAGAATTATTAAGTGAACAATACGCCTCGGAGAGTCTAAGAGAATGAAATACAGACTCCATGGAGTATTAAGGGAACAATACGCACAGAAAAGTCTAAAAGGATCAATTATAGACCCCAGGGTGGTGTTGAATGAACAACACGCCTCGGAGGGTCTAAAAGAGTAAAATACAGACTCCAGGATGGTATTGAATGAGCCAATACGCCTCAAAGTCTAAAAGAGAATCTTTAATCCTAATTAGGTTTATTTAAAGATTTAAAACGTGGACTAGTGTATAAATAGGAAGGTATATATATATATATATATATATATATATATATATATATATATATATATATGGATTAGTTTATATATATAGAAAAATACCATGATTATACTTATTACCTTAAAGCCATGAATTATCAGGTAACTCTAGAGATACTCGTAACCATACTGATTGACAATCGAATAACTTGACGACCTGCTGGCGTCGGAGTGAATGTGACATTTGTCATCCCTTGGCTTGGTCGGCCGAGACTGTAGCTAGCAATCGGGATGTGGGAGTGTCTGTCCCATATAGATCTATACACACAATGCCCGCTCTCCCTCCAAGAGACTCTGGTTACCAACTTGACTACGGAGAAATCCGCGTCATGAGGATGCATCTCGTATCTTAATTTCTACAAACCTTTCCTTTTACTAGAGAGTATATGTCTTTTGAATTTAGATATAACTAGGTTCCCCTTCATGAGTGTTATGGTTGGTTTCTAACTATACCTATTATAGTTTACTTGAGAGGTTATCTAGATGCCTTTGCTACCCAAAGGTGATGAATCTACCGAGAGAACTTTTATGACCATGTATGTATACATGATATATAACTAATATTTAAATGACCTTCAGACGGATAACCATTACCCTAAAGCCACATCCAAACAAGGAAAAGGAATTAAGGCAAGTTAGCCTTCCTAAGTCCTTTAAACATTACTTATATAACTATACATATACATGCATTCATTTAACAATACAAGAGTATAAAAGAAGTTTTTGTTAAACCTTTGTGTCACACCCCAAAACCGATAACGGCGGAATACGTTTCGGGTTGGAGGACGTCATGTACAGTATCATCACAATTGCATAATAGTAAAAACAAGAAATATACAACCATTGCATTACATAGTGAGTTTAATTACAAGTGTGTTTTGTAATGTTTAGCAAACACCAAAGTAATACAAAAATAAGAGATGGATCTTGTATGCTCCACCTTCTCCAAAATGCTGCACCTGTACCTGTCTATCTTTGACCTGAGGATACAAGTTATTTTGAAAACGAATATCAGCATAAAGCTGGTGAGTTCATAAGCGTTTAGTGTGAGTTTTTGTATAAAAGCATTAGAACCGATAGTAAGAAAAAGCTGCAAATTTTACTTTCATAAGTAGTAGAAAACCCTAGAAAATCCTATATTTTCCAGAAATACATTGTAAGTGAAAACCTTTAAGAAACATGTTATTTTCATCTTTGAAAACCATTTATTGTAAAAGTATAATAGTGAATTTCCAATAAGTAATGCAATATGGTAGATTATGCCTGAGGTCAATAATAGTGGTGCAAACTTTCTTTAGTGCTAAATACTTGTTTACTTCGGGATATTAACTTCGTCTTTAGTTTAGTGTTTTAGTGTGTTTTAGTGTATTCCTTGTATGATACCAATATCGTGTATAATAGCGGTCCCCATGACCTTCCCAGTCATGCACAGTGTAGTGAAGTAGCGACATTCCTGGGCCTGCGCGGCTCGGACTGAAGTTAACAGTCGGGAAGTAATAGTGTCTGCCTCGTATAGATCTATACATATAGCGTCGTCTTCCTGTCAGAAGACTCTGGGCGTAGTGCGTAGCGAATAGAGTATCTCGTAGTGGGTTAGTGTGTTATCTCTTGATTAGTGCTTTCTCTTGTATTATAGTGTAGTAGTCTTTTGTATAACTCGTATTGTGTTCTCTTATTAATGTATGGTATCATAATAGAGTGTATTATAGAGTGTAGAGTAGTAGCTATAGCGAGTAATAGTGGCCTTAACTATACCTATTATAGTTAGCTTAGTGTGTATGATTCTTGTCAGTTTAGTGGTTTAAACATCGAATGAAATGAAAATACTCGTATCCAACACTAATATATATGATATATAACTAAGAAATCAACGACAGTCGGACGGATAACAACTACCCTAAGCCTACAATCAAACAAGAACAGGAAATAAGGCGAGCTATCGGTCCTAAGTCCTTCAAGTCTTACTTATATAAATATATTGGTGTGGTTACATTTTATAAGGAATTTATTTAATAAAAATCTTTTCGAAAGGGAACATTTAGAAAATTGTTTATTTATCCAAAATAGTTTTGAAAACGAAAATCCTTTTTATAAAACATAGTGGTAAATCACATGTGATTTGCACTACGGATAGTGAATCACATGTGATTAATTTCCGTAACATGAATAATTGACTTGTATAAATTTCCATCAACATGTATAATTGACTTGTATCCCCCCTAAAACATATAAAACATTTGAAAGGTTCATTAAAGGGGTATGAACTCACCTGAAACTGAGTAAATCGGGTGAAAGTGTCGGTGGAGCGTTTTGTACCAATTGAGGACTTGTGCACCTTTTAAGACCCTAATATCATATGAAATATGTATTTAACAAGAAATTAATCATTTTGTGCTTTTCTTTAAGATATTTAGATATTCTAGCATTGATTCGGGGTTTTAGGGCTTAGAAGGGGTTCCCGGGGTTCGTATAAGGCCAAAGGGGGGTAACAAGGGGCTCATGAGTTCACTCCCTTGGAGTTTACGGCCCAAAGGCCACTCCTTGGGAGTTTACGGCCGTAAGCCTCATGGCTTGGCTGTGAACTCTTGTTCACTCCCCATTTCATGATGTTAAGGCCCTTATTCCATTTCCTTTGATTTCTAGTGAAGGTATAAGAGTGTTTAGGGGCTTAAACCATCATTTTGGCTAAGTTTGGGGGAGTTTACGGTCCTAGCTTGTGCTTGGCCATAAACTCCTTTTTGTCCCTCAAAATGGATTGTTAAATGGTCCTAATCACTCCCTTAAATCTTAGCTCAATTCTAGAAGGCCTTAGGTGGGTTTTTGGGACATTTTAGCATGAGGAATGGGTGTTTATGGCCCAGGCATATTCTTGGCCGTAAACTCCCTTTTTAGGTCCTAAAATGTGTTGTTTAATGGTCTTAAGCATTTCCTAAGGTCATACCAAAATTCTATTATGCCTTAAATGAGTTTTTGGGACAATTTAACATTGAAATTGGGTGTTTACGGCCTAAGCACAAGCTTGGGCCGTAAACCCTCTTTTAGGCTCTAAAAACTTGTGTTTTCATGTCCAAACTCATCTAGGCTATTTCCTTAAGTAGTATCCAAGCTTAAAGGAAGGGAAAATGGGGTTTTTGGCCAAGTTTTGGGTGTTTACGGCCTAAGAGGCTTTCTAGGCCGTAAACTCCATGTTTTCCACTAAATCCTATGATTTTTGTGTGTTAAATGCAATGGAGTACGTTTAGAACAAGCTAGGGAAGAAACTCTTACGTTTGGAAGCCGGAATTCGCGGTTTTGGAGTTGGGTTCGGGTCTAGAGAGAGAACGTAGTGAGAGAGAGAGTGAATGAGTGGTAAAGGGGTTTAAAGTGGTGTCCATTTCCTTTATATATACCTTGGGTATTGCACCCGGTACCCGGCTACCCGATGCTAAAGTTTAACGGGGTTAAAACTTTTTACCCGGGTGAAGTGGTTAAAAGTAATATAGCTTTGTTTGGTTAAACGGGGTTAACACTTACAAGTTATATTTACTCAATAACAAAATGATAATGTCAAGAAAATATAAATATATTGATATTTATTTATTGACGACTCCAAATATTACGGAAATTAATACATAGCGACGAATTCCGTTAGTGGAAACGGGATTATGTAACGACAATAAATTTGGGTTGTCACACTTTGGAAAACTTATAAATAAGAATTTATTAAACTAAAAAGGAATTTTTATACTTTAAAATAGATTTAAGAACAAGATTTGAAAACCTTTAGCTGTATAAATAGTTTAACATGCAGAAAATCTATTTACTAGTCAGTTATTAATCACATGTGATTGATATAATAACTTACTAGTTCAACTTGTATTCCCCCCAATAAAAGCATTTAAAATCATTTAAAAGGTTAAGTCAGGGGTATGAACTCACCTAACCTGGGTGATTTGGATGAACGGACGGTATAGGATGCTAAGTGTCAAGTGAGGACTTGACCACACACGCGAATCCTATGTAACATGTAGTGATACATTTAAGTATCAAATTAGTCATTTAATAACTAATTATGCAAGTAAAGACATCCTAATACATGAAAACACTTTACCACAAGTGCTAGGAGTACTAAAGGTTGCATATAAAGAGTGTATGGCTTATATTGGAGTTTACTCCTCAAATGGTGGCCCTTAGGGGTGTTTACGGTTTCAAGACCATTTCCCCCATGAGTTTATGGACATAAACTCATGGGAATGGTGTCATTGAGTGCTCAAAGGTCTTAAACTACTCATGGAATTATGCTAGACTCGAATCAAGGGCTTAGGAAGTGATTGGGGCTCAAAATGACCCTTCTTTGGAGTTTACGGTTTTTAAACCACTCCTTGGGGAGTTTATGGTAGTAAACACAAAATTTTATGGCTGTAAACTCTTGTTTGCCCCTTCCTTTCGTGTTTTGGTGTATCTAGGTTAAGCATGCAAAGTCCTTGTCACATATACAAGCCATATAAGGTGTTAAGGGCATCAAAACACCCTTTGGAAGGTGTTTACGGTTTTGGGAGGTCCCCAAACCGTAAACTCATATGAACATGGGGATTTTGGTGATTTTCGAGTGTAAACAAGTTCATATTAAGCACACAAGAAGCTAAGGCAAGTGTACCTACGATCTAGGAGGTTGAATGACCGATTTTGGCCAAGAACACTAGTGTGTTCTTGGTGTTCTTGATGAACACTTGAAGATCTATGAAAAAGACAAGATTTCATGGATGAAATCGTGTAAAAACACTAGGTTAAGTGTTATATGAACGAATCTAGGAAGAAAACACTTACATTTTGGCGGATTTTATGGGAAAGTGATATGATACTTGAGAGAAAACTTGGGTGTTCTTGGAGTTGGGAGTGAAAAATGAGCATAAAATGACTAAGTGTCATATTTATACCCTTTGGGGTTTACGGCCGTAAACTCCATGTTTACATCCATAAACTCTAACTTTTGAAGTTTCGCGACTTACGTGATATACGACAAACTCTAAAGTATATCTCCTTATTTTTGCGCGCTTGACGAATATAAAAATAAAATACTCGAACGGGCTTAAATACGGCCAAAAATGTTTTAAGATGAATTTGGCTAATTTTGAAGTGCTTGACTGCGGAGTTTATACAAATGAAAATTTCGGGTTGTCACATCAACAATATCAGGTTATCCAACCAATGGGTCGGCCGTGGTGCCTTCAATCCATAAGTATATTGAATACAACTCACCTCGCACTTTCGAACCGTACAGACGATCCCTGGCTACTGGCTGACAGATCCCCAACGGCCAATATCAACACAACACCCCATCAACAACTGATCCCACGAATAGTCTATGACTGAAGATTCACAAAAATCCACACGCGATCAAATACCACAACAACAACCTGTCAACATTTACCCCTGACTCACACTATGATTCCAAATTAGGGTAAAAGACCTTTTTACCCTTACTCAAGCTTGGCCCAAAGCCAAGGCCCAAACTAGATGACCAAAGGCCCAAAATCCAAACTAAACATCCAAGACCCAAATATGGCCCAATTTTCCAAATTGGGCACAATTCCTTTCGTGGGCCTTCACCCAAGAAGGTCCAACAAGTCAAAACAACCCTACCATAAAAATTCAGATGGCCCAAATCAGCCCAACACAACCAAGCCCAAAACGAAAGAGCCTAATTCTGACGAGTACGCGGGGCGTACTAAGCCTATACACTCAAAGTATAGCATGGAAGGCTTGTACGTGCAGCATACATACTTGTACGCCTAACGTACTCACCAGCCATAACCATCTTTCCAATTTAGCACTTAATCCAGTAAGACTTGGGTCTAAACTCAGATCTGACTTCTCCAAGATGGTTAATCGCATAAAGTTGCCAACTTTATGTGAATGCATGGCTAAATGGGACTCTAGAGTTTAAAGGAGCTTACTACTTGACTTAATACATGCATGGAACCTAAACCACCATAAAGTTTGTACCTTTATGCCCAAGGAACTCATGTTATATCCCGATCTTCAATTTCAAGCTTCAAAAATGACTTTAACTCCCACTCATCAACCAAAATGGTCAAAATGACCAAAAATTTACCAAGAACAAGATCCATGGAAAGAAAAGGCAAGGTTTGGAATTTATACCTCCCAAGCCACCAAAAGGAGATGCAAATGCTGGATCTCAAAGCTTTCTTGAAATCAAGAGGTTATTATGATTTATTAATATATTATATGATTAATATATTAAAAGAGAAATCATATATATTTTAATTAATATTAGACAAGAATTAATTAAGAATTAATTATGTGGCTAAAAGAGATTAATTAAATAAAGGGGACTAGAACTGTCAATTGTATGATAGTTGGTTTTGGGCTGTGGATCCTTATGGATCATAGGGTGGACGAAATTAATGTGTATGGACTCCTTGAATTCGTCCAAGCCCTAATCTAGAAGGATCCTTGGACCGCTTAAGGCCTAAGTAATTTAATTAGGGTTTTAGGTTGTAACCCTAGCAGCTCAAGTATTTAAAGGACCTAGGGCTACAGAAATCGACTACCAGAAACCCTAAGGAGTTCCTAGAGCCGATTTCGTGTCGTCAACCTCTCTCCATATCATCCTCTTGCTTCTTGGTTTTTGTAAGCCATTAGAGGAGTGCCAATTGTGACTCTAAGCTCCAAGGATAACAAGATTCAAGCTTCCAAGAAAGAGGTAATCTTCTAGATCTATTTTATAATGTTGATTTCGAATTATATATCATAGATCTAGGGTTTGCAAGTATTGGATGAAAAGCATGTTCATTAGAGAAACTTAGATCCAAGCATTAGGGTTTGTATGTGCACAAAGGAATGTTCTTATGGCTCAAACCCATAAGTGGTATCAGAGCCTAGGCGTCGCTTCTCTTGAATTTGATGCTTTGTGTTTTGATTCTTGCTTAAAATCGATTTTTCTTGCCTCTTCCTGATGAACTCGGCGAGTCCCATTGTGGACTCGACGAGTAGGATGAACTCGACGAGTCCATATGGGGACTCGGCGAGTCGAAGTGTCAGATAGAGGAGATTTCGGGATTTCTTGCTGTTTTGATTAAGGATAATTACCTAAATTGTTCTAGCCTAATAAAATCCGAATTTTATTACCTTTTTATCAATATCCTCATCAAAAAAAGATAATTGCCAATTGTTTAAATAATAATTTCCTTATTTGATAATACTTGATTATTTAAATTAATTGTTGAATTGTCTTGCAAGTAATGTTGACTAGGTCAAATTTAGATAATTATTAAATTAAATGTTTAATTGAATTTTTTTTTGCTATTTGATCTTTGTGTTTTGAAAAAGTTCAAAACTTGCCCTCAAGTTTTGAAATTTAAAATTTCTGATTAAAGTGTTTAATTTGAAATATTTAAATTTCAAACTCTAGAATTTTACAAGTTTAAAATTCAACATTATACTTTATAATATTATAAGATTAATATGTATATGTATAACTTAAAATGATATTCTTACAGTTAGTAGGCCTCATTCATGAAGCCGATCTATAAGGGGGGGTATAAGGATATGGCCTATAAAATGGGTGTCCATTCTCACCTACCGCTTCCTTGATTGGTGGAGGGTCGTTAGCCGAACGGGTAGGATAGGGCAACCCTTTCTCATTAATAAGTATAATGAATCTATATAAAGTAACTAAACGTTTTTACAAAATTCCCAATCTTAGTTACTTTAGGCAAAGTGAATTGATGCAATCCCATGAAATTACACTTTGTACCCTTGCTAAGAAGTTAGTCGAGCGTGTGTGGTTAACCGGCACACTAATTGGTTCTAAGAAAAGGTGGCAAAGGGTGACTTATTGTTTTTCATAGTTTGATGGAGCGTGTGTGGTTAACCGGCACATCGAATAGGTGACTGTAACAATGAACGCACCATGTACATTTGCATGGTTATTCACACCCGCTTTGTGATCCTCAGCATCCCAATCACAAACTTAAGGGGCATATCGACATTGAAACATGCCATTGAAAAGTTCAATGAATCTCAAAGGAATCTAGGAGCTTTAAATACATTTAAAACTTAATCTTATTTTCATTTTTCATGATGGAGAATTAGTGAATCGTCATTCACTTACCTTCAAACTATTTGCATGTTAGATTACAACATCCCTTTTCTAATATGTAAATAATTTTGTTGGATCCTAGCCCTAATTTCTCATTTTGGGTGTTTAATTAGGGATTCATTTCTAATCAAACTTTGTTCTTTTCTTCAGATGTCGAACTCAAACAACAACAACGCTTCAGGCTCAACCTCATCCGGCTCGTTCTCACTCATGAACTTGTGTGGGAGAGTGATCTTCGACGGGTCCAATTTCAATGATTGGATCCGTAACATGCAATTGGTCACTCGTTACAAGGACAAAGAGTATATCCTCGATAAGGAGCTGAAGTAGGTGAACATCAACACTGCTACTCCCGAAGAAATCGCTACCTTTGAGGCCCATGAGCATGATGCCACGAAAGTCCATTGCATCATGCTGGCGACCATAATTGCTGAACTACAAAAGTCCTACGAGGACTACTATCCCTACGAGATGCTTCAAGACTTGGTGGACTGGTACCACCAAAGCGCGATTCAAGAAAGGTATGAGACCATCAGTTCGATGATCACTGCCAAAATGGGTAACGGAGAGTCCCTTACCGCTCATCTGCAAAAGATGCAGAGATATTTTGATCGCCTGCTGAAGGTTAATGTTAACTTCGATGAAGAGCTGGCAATTGATATTATCCTTCACTCCTTGCCTCCCTGCTATAACCAGTTCCGCATGACCTACCATATGAATAAGGAAGAGGTCACCTTATGCAAGCTTCAAGGGTTGCTTAGGACTTCTCAGAGCAATCTCAAGGATAAGTCTGTTGCATCAACTCCCACTCCAACCGCTGCTCCTGTTTTGGCCATTGGGCAAGGGAGGGGCAAGAAAAGGAAGGCTCCTTCAAAGAGCCACCACAAGGGAAAATCCCAATATGGTACCTCTTCTAGTGGAACCAAAGTTGGTTCTGCTAAGCCCAACTCTAACCCGAAGGAGGTAGAGTGCCACCACTTCCACAATATAGGGCATTGGAAGAGAAGTTGCCCGGAATATCTGCAAGCCATCAAGGATGGGAAGATGAATCCATCTTTTGCAGGTATTTACACGATTAAATCTAATGATTCATCACATGCTATTTCTTGGGTTCTTGATACAGGATGTGGTTTTCACATATGTTCTGATTTGCAGGGACTAAGAAGAGATAGGGATGTGGAGTGTGGAAGGATAAATCTAATAATGGGGAACAGAAGATCGTATCTTGTCACCAAGATTGGAGTGTATTCTCTAGCACTTAGTAATGGATTAGGATTAGATTTAAATAATTGTTTCTATTCGCCAGATATGGCAAGAAACATCATTTCATTTCATGGTTTGTTTAGACAAGCATTTAGATATTCATTTGATAATGAGAAAGGTTGTATTTATGCTTATCTAAATGGTGTTTTATATTTCGAAGCATTGCCTTGTAATGGAATTTATGAAACTGTTATGGTTGTAGATAACCTAGGAAATGATGTGTTGTGTGTGGATTCTTCCAATAGTATGGATAAAACATGCTTGTGGCATTGTCGTCTTGGACATGTCAACAAGAAACGCATAGCCCAACTCCAAAAGGATGAAGTGTTGGTGTCATTTGACCTTAGGGACGATGACGTGTGCGAGTCTTGTTTACTTGGAAAGATAACCAAGTCACCCTTCACTGGCACTTGTGAAAGGGGAGAGCGTCTATTGGATCTCATACACACTGATGTGTGTGGGCCCTTTAGATCAACCACAAGGAATGTGAACCGCTTCTACGTGACTTTTACCGATGACTATAGTAGATATGAGTATATCTACTTAATCAAGCACAAGTCAGAAACCTTTGAAAAGTTCAAAGAGTTTAAACAAGAAATAGAGAATCAATTGGGCAGGAAAATCAAGATGCTCCGATCCGATCGAGGAGGAGAGTACCTAAGTCTTGAATTCTACGACTATCTTAAGGAATGCAGAATCGTTTCGTAATTGACGCCACCTAGGACACCACAGTTGAACGGTGTGGCAGAGAGGCGTAATCGAACATTGTTGGACATGGTTCGTTCCACGATGAGTCGTGCTTCACTACCTATCTCATTTTCGGGGTATGCCTTAGAGACTGCCGCCCATATCCTTAAATTAGTCCCTACGAAGAAGGTTGCCAAAACACCTCACGAGATGTGGACATTGAAAGCTCCCTCATTGGCACATATCAAGGTTTGGAGTTGTTAGGCTTTCGTAAGACGAGAGACTCACGAAAAACTCAAACCTCGTAGTGAGCGATGTATTTTCATCGGCTACCCGCAGAAATCCTTTGGATATCTCTTCTATAGACCGTGTGACAATGCTGTCTTCGTTGCGAGGAGAGGGGTTTTTTGAGAGCGAGAACTCATAAGCCAAGGGGGCAGTGGGAGGAAAATCGATCTTGAAGAGATTCAAGAGTCGAGTGAAGAAGGTACCTCTAACGCTGGCTCTCAACCCGAGGAGGAAACTCTGGTTGAACCGATTGACGAGTCATTACCTCTTAGACGTTCCGAAAGAGTTAGAGTTCGACCCTAGTTGTATGGTTTTCATATTACTATAGAAGGGGACACATATATTAGTGATAGTGCACTAAAAATTTTGAATGAACCTAACAGCTATAAGGAAGCCATGGCAGGCCCAGAGTCTGCGAAATGAAAAGAGGCAATGGATAGCGATATTTACTCCATGTACGACAACCATGTTTGGAATTTGGTTGACCATGTGCCCGGACGTAAGACGGTCTGGTGCAAGTGGATCTTCAAGAAGAAGTCCGACGTGGATGGGAGTGTACACACATACAAGGCGCGATTGGTTGCGAAGGGTTTCACTCAAACTCCCATAGTTGACTATCATGAAACCTTCTTGCCAGTTGCCAAAGTAAAGTCTATTAGGGTGATGATGTCCATTGCTGCATTTCTTGATTATGAAATATGGCAAATGGATGTCAAAACCGATTTCCTTAAAGGGAAGTTGGCTGAGGATGTTTACATGGCTCAGCCAGAGGGTTTTGTCAATGCGAAGCATCCCAATAGAGTGTGTAAGCTTGAGAAGTCCATTTATGGACTTAAGAAAGCATCTCGCAGATGGAATCCTTGCTTCAATGAGAAAGTCAAAGAGTTTGGGTTTATACGAAGCAAAGATGAATCATGTGTATATGTCAAATCCAGTGAAAGTATAGTTAGCTTCCTCGTATTATATGTCGATGTCATACTGCTCATAAGAAATGACAGCTCGACGCTGCAGGAGGTCAAGTCCTGGCTCGGGAAGTGCTTCGCTATGAAGGACCTCGGAGAAGCTTCCTATATTTTGGGAATAAGGATAGTGAGAAAAAAAAGTAAGAGACTAATAGGACTTTGTCATAATACTTACTTGGATAAGGTAATAAAACGTTTTAGTATGGAGAATTCAAAGAAGGGAGAGTTACTGATCCAAAGTAATGCCAAGTTGAGTAAGACTCAATGCCCGAGTACCGAAGTCGAGATAGAAAAAATGAGCCGAGTACCATAAGCTTCCGTAGTTGGCTCGATTATGTATGCTATGACTTGTACTCGCCCTGATGTGGCCTTTGCTTTGAGCATGGTCAGCAGATATCAAGGGAACCCTGGCAGAGTGCATTGGACCGCAGTCAAGAAAATTCTTAAGTACCTTCGAAGGACCAAGGAATGGTTTCTAGTCCTTGGTGGGAGTGATGACTTAAAGGTGCGAGGGTACAGTGACGCCTGCTTTTAGACCGAGAGGGACAACTACCATTCGCAGTCAGGCTGGGTCTTTACTCTTAATGTGGGAGCAGTGACTTGGAAAAGTTCCAAGCAAGAGACAGTAGCTGATTCAACGTGTGAATCAGAGTATATTGCAGTGAGCGAAGCGTCAAAGGAGGTGATATGGTCGAAGAAATTCATTGGAGACCTTGGAGTTGTGCCTGCCATAAAGGAGCCCATGGAAAATTTCTGTGATAACGAAGGAGCGGTTGCCTTGACCAAGGAACCGAGGGATCATGGTAGATCTCGACATATCGATTGAAAATATCACTTTATTCGACATCGGGTAGAAGAATGACTCCTCGTAGTGAAGAGGGTATCATCAGAGAATAACCCAACATATCCGCTTAGGAAGGGACTGAGTAGGTTTAAGCACTTGCAGCACGCTAGGAGCATTGGGCTGAAGGAAGATATTAGTTTAGATTAGATAGTTTAGAAACGTGTAATAGATAAATGTAATTGACATTTGATTATTAAATAAAGGAGTATTATTTATAAGTAAAGTTACTATGTTATGTTCATTGTTAAACTATTGTTTCACTTTGCATGTTTTGACTTCCTGAATAATTGAGTTATTTAAGAATAATCGAATTATTCGAACGGTCTACAGTCGTTCATATGTTGGAAGTAGGTATGAATGAAGACTGTCATGAATAGGTGTGTAGATTGTCTAAAAGGTATTAGACATAGCAAAGGTTTGCTGCAATGTTCATGAGTGCTTATGAACACGTTTTGAGCATTGGAATAAACCCACGCTTGCTGGAATCACTTCATGGAATTTATTACTAGTGATTGCAAGACGGTAATATCATATGGTATTAAAACCTAGATATATGGTTTATTGTTTGCTGATTGTTTGTGCATTGATAATGCGAAAACGCATCAGTAACTTGATGTCATAAAACGCATTGTTGTGTATAATTTGATTAGTGAATATTAAATACATATGAGTCAAAGTTTATATGTTCCTTTTATCCTAAGAGGGTAAAAGCAATATCAAGGCCCCACGATGATTTGATTTGACTTAAGTGTCGGGCCCAGTCAGGACTGAATTGATGTGTTCAATTAATTTCTAAGTCAAATGAATCTTAGATCGAGAAACAAACTGTTGGACAATAAGTATGACTATGTTCCATGTGATTGTCCGCACGATATCTAGAACAGAGGACTATACGATCCCGTATCTAAAGGACATGTTACTGATAAGATCAAAGTTCGATAGCGTCTTTGAGAGCTATGATCGCTAATCGGAATATGCTTACATTATAGTTACTAGACTTATCCAAGTGGGAGACTGTTGGATTAGTGTCTAAGCCCGTAACTATATTTGGTAAGTACTTGACCCGGTTGTGCATGTTCCTTTTGGGTTGCTTTCACCAGAGCAACATGATAGGATGATTTATAAATAAAGAGGTTATTATGATTTATTAATATATTATATGATTAATATATTAAAAGAGAAATCATATAGTTTAATTAATATTAGACAAGAATAAATTAAGAATTAATTATGCGGCTAAAAGAGATTAATTAAATAAAGGGGACTAGAACTGTCAATTGTGTGATCGTTGGTTTTGGGCTGTGGATCCTTATGGATCATAGGGTGGACGAAATTAAGGTGTATGGACCCCTTGAATTCGTCCAAGCCCTAATCTAGAAGGATCCTTGGACCGCTTGAGGCCTAAGTAATCCAATTAGGGTTTCAGGTTGTAACCCTAGCAGCTCAAGTATTTAAAGGACCTAGGGCTACAGAAATCGACTACCAGAAACTCTAAGGAGTTCCTAGAGCCGATTTTGTGTCGTCAACCTCTCTCCATATCATCCTCTTGATTCTTGGTTTTGGTAAGCCATTAGAGGAGTGACAATTGTGACTCTAAGATCCAAGGATAACAAGATTCAAGCTTCCAAGAAAGAGGTAATCTTCTAGATCTATTTTATAATGTTGATTTCGAATTATATATCATAGATCTAGGGTTTGCAAGTCTTGGATGAAAAGCATGTTCATTAGAGAAACCTAGATCCAAGCATTAAGGTTTGTATGTGCACATAGGAATGTTCTTATCGCTCAGCCCCATCATGTGATTGATTCTTGATATTCCGCATTCTTCATCTCAGATTTATTCCTAACAAGTGGTATCAGAGCGGGTTCTTGTAGATCTCAGCAATTATTGCAAGAATCGATCTTGTTTATGGCGATATTTTATCATGAATCTCACCTTATTCTTCAAGTTTTGTAAGTTTTCTAAAAAGAAAAAGTCTAATACCTCGTTTTATTGCAAAATCTTGTTCGGATATGTTATCTACTACTCATTATTTCATCTAATTTGTTCTTGAATCGTGTTGTGGAAGAGTATTTGAAGAAATTTTTCGTGTTTATTCGAATGTTTGTGTTTAGATCTACTTTATCTCTCTAAAAATCGTCCCATATATGTTTTGTCTCTCTAGAATTCTTATTAGATCTACTTTCTCTCTCTTCAAGTTTTCTTTCTTGTTGAAGATTTAATGGCGGATTATATGGTGATAAAAGACATTAAAAGACTAGGATTAAAAGTTACAGATCCAAAGTTTTGTCTTAAAGAAGGATATTTGTTTAGGAATGTTCTTGAGCAATCTATGTTGAAGAATGCCATTGGGATATATAATCTCTATGTTGATGAGAAAATTGATGATTTCATACGAATTTCTTGTGGTGGATTGGAAAATATTCGTTTAAATGAAGACAAAGATTTGTTAAAGCAATTTTTTGTTATCAAAGAATATTTACTTCTGAAGAAAATGCAACCGAAGTTAGAGAAAGAAAGGAAATAAAAAGAAGATGTTACTGGTGTTCTTGGAGACGTTCATGATGTTCTTCAAGTTTCTGAAGAAAAAGTGACTCCAGATGTTCTTGTTGAGGGGGAGTCAAGTGTTTCAAGTTTTTCAGAAGCTTCACAATCCGAATCTAGTTGTTCTGAAGATGAATCTCAAAGCAAATCTTCTGAAATCATGAAAGTAAAGACATTTTCTTCTATTGGAACAACCAACAGATGATTTTTTGTGTTCTGATGATGTTTTTGAAGGATCGCTTCCTTACAGAAAGCCAATAATTCAAGATGTTCATATTTACCAAACTCTTACGGATTGTGTTCAAAAGTATTCAGATGTTCAGATTCAGAAAGATGAAAAGGTTGTTCAGATCTGAAATTCGTTTCTGAAACCTAGAAATAAGAAAAGAAAGAAAGAAGAAGAAGAAGAATAACAAGAGTAAAATGAAGAAGGTTTGGATGCCTAAGGTACAGGTACCTAATGCATGTGATAAGATTCAGAAAGTTGAAGTCAAGAGTGTTCAAAAGAAATTCTATTCACATTTTTCTTCAGATGAATATGTTAAAAGTTGGAGAAAAGAGAAAAAAGTATTTGGTTGGTTCAATGAATTTTTTGGAAATTTTTGTTTTCCAACTAAAAAGCGGGTATTATTTTCAGAAGAGGATAGATTTTCTTCAAATATGTGGGTGTGCAAGAAACCAACTTCAATCTTGATTCTTAAATGGATACAAAAAGTCTCATAAATGTTTTGTCATTTATCAAAAAAATTTAACGAAAAAGGGGACAAAAGCTGATGAAATTTGAGTAAAAAAGGAGAAATTTTGTTGAAGAAACCAATGTTTATTGATTTTTAATGGTTGGAAATAACAAAATGGTGACAAGTTGAAAAGATGAGCTGAAAAGTACTTTTTCTGCAAAAAGAGGGCTGCCATCTGACACATTTAAGCAAAAAGTGGGCTGAAATTGTCAGTGTACTGCAAACAGAGGGTATGATTCAGAATTATTGACAATGTTTTGTTACTTTGGGAATTATGGATACAATCTGCCACTTTCTTAAAACTTTAAGGTTAAATTCGGAATTACAATCAAATAAGAAGTTTGATCGGTATATGGGCTGAATTCAATTCTTCGTTGATTCTCTAGGGGCCAATTCCGTAACTGTGATGAAATACTTCTTTGCATCTGGTAACGAACGAGAAAATACAAATAACTTTACAGGAAACTCCGAGCATTGGGAACAATTCTCACTCGGACTCGTTTTTCCCACGAACGTTCGGAACCAATTGATTCGGAGTTTGGAATCTTTGAAATGGAGATGACGAACGGAACAGCCAAATGCGAAAGTCTCAATCGGAATATGAAGCTACGAATGCGAATCTACTGTTCATTTGCGAACGTTCGCAGGCGCTTGCAGTTCTAGATTCGCATGTTGCAATCGATTCGCATCCGTGATTCTGTCTGAGTATTGGAAACACATTCGGAAGTTCATAGGCGATGGGAATTTGGTGTTCGTATACGAAAACCATCTGCGCTCGGAATTGAACCATATTCGGAGCTTCAGTTTGCTCGAAAATATCGTTATCAAATTCGCAATTGGAGAAATCATGCTCGGTGGAGTTAGTTCAGAATTTGATTAAAATATGAACGAAATCGGCACAAAATATGCTCTCGTTATTTAATTTTGACTTTTAAGAGTCAAAAGCGTGTTCGTACCAGATTAAATGATGAAGATGACTCCATTTACAGTTTCAGTCCTCGGAAGTTACAAAGATTAGCAGAATTAACCCCATTTCTAAATCATTTACAAATTCATGGGTTTAACCATTGGAATTTTTGGATCTTAACAGTTTCTACCCCAGATTCTTAATTCTTTCAATTTCTTGGGATTTACCACTTTTTACCCCTTCTTTCCAAAAAAATTTCATTTTTAATCCTTTTCTTTGGTCTTATTCTTTCTAAACCCTTCTAAATAATTGCTTCTTACTCTATTCTATTTGTCTAATATTTAAAAATCAAAAAATACAAAATTAATTTTTGTTATTTTTCCAGTTTTAATTTTTGAGAATTGGTCATATTCTAAAAGAATTTATTTCATTTAATCTAACGGGTTTTGAAGATTGTTGGTGATTCTTCTTAACTTTTCGGATTCTCTCCATGGTATTTGTTGAAGATTCAAGGGGGAGTGATGATTATTCAAGGGGGAGTTCGTATTTGGAAGATGTTATATGTTTATCTCGCTTTGAAGACCCCATGTGCTGATGAGTCTCACAATTTAGGAGGAGAAATACCAAGAAGATTGCAAATCGTGATCTTCATCAGTTTCAACATCTTGGGGGAGATTACCGAGTATTTGAGATATTAAAACTGATTTGGCATGTTTCATTATTTAGGGAAGCCTTTTTAGGATTAATCGTTTTATGATTATCTACGGTGCCTTTACAGTAGAAGTTCGTCATCGAGCTCTTCTATGGCGTTGGTTTTATATTAAGGCATTGGTTTTATATTTATGGTATATATTTTATCTTCCTTATAAATAATCATTAGGTTAGATTTTGATAAGGGATTTTTTACTAGATTAGGTTTTTCTCTGTATGTTCATATCATAATCAATATACACAAAAACTTTTATCAGATTACTTGCATATGATGGTGATTGATTCTTGATTGTTCTTGATATTCCTCATTCGTCATCTCGGATTTATTCCTAACAACAACAAAAAAATAAGTGTTTTTCTTACTTACCTTGGGACGGTTCACTTGAGATTAAAAAAATTAAAAATCTTGAAATTCAACCTCAACCATATATTTCTCATTTGCCGCTCTAATGCTCCAGCGTATCGACAACAGCGAAGTATGCCTAATCATAAATGATTATATGCTAAAGAGGTATAATCATATATAATTATACATGTTTATACGTATATTCCTAATCATAAATGATTATACATATATGTTTATTCACAGATTGAGTAATCATATATGATTATAACAGCTGTTGGCGGAAGAGGTAGTGGTGGTATAAGTGAGGGAGGTGGCGGTGGTTGGGTCGGCTGGTGGCAGACGTGGTAGTAGTGGTGGTGGCATTGGCGGTTGTATTGGTGGGAAAGTTGGTGGAGGTGAAAGGAACGAGCGGCGCAAAATAATCATTTATGATTATATCTGACCTGTCACGTGGGTACACCGGAGGGTTAGAGCGGAAAATGTGCATTATGTAGTTGAGGCTGAATTTCAAGATCTCTATTATGTTTTGAATCTAAACGGTGTAAAAGATTAAGTGTTGCGTCATTGGGCCTATTCTTTTGAGTCCATTTTGTATAAACAAGTTGGGCTTGTCCACTTGTATTTACTACTAGGGTTAGTATATAAGGTGTATGCATACTACATATTTTAGAAAGTTTTTGAGAATTATCTTTGTAACCCTACACTCTGTCTCTACAGAAGTAATTCTTCATCGAGTTCTTCTGAGGCACGACTATTAATCATTCAGCACCTGTTTGATCATATAGTGTTCTTGTTTTACCTACTTTAATCTATTCGATCATAAAGGATTTATTCTTATCATTTGGTATCAAAGCAGGAGACTGTGTACTTAATACGCATCTCTTATGTTTGAAGAAATTATTAGGGTTTCCGCAAATATTGGATCTGTTAAGAGTCGTCACTGATCTATTGACATAACTATGTGATCTCGATATTAACCTAATAAGTGTTTACTGTCTGATTAATTGAAAGTATTAAAATATTTTTCACCATGCAGAACGACGATTCAAACATCAACTCTTTTAATATCTCAAGCAG